>NC_066580.1:59264115-59904472 GCF_024323335.1 Lathyrus oleraceus | reverse complement strand
TGTAATTGTAGTGATAGGAATGGAAACTGGTGGTTTCTATCTAGGAGTTCCTAGGTATAGATTGCATTGGGTAGGGATTAAGTGAAGACTTGTAAACGGGGGAGTTTAACTCTGAATTAATACTGCTGATAGTGGATCTTCTTCCTGGCTTGGTATGCCCCCAGAGTAGGTAATGTTGTACCAAACTGGGTTAACAATTACTTGTGTTTTTACCTTCTGCACGTTATAATCCTGTCTGTTATAACTCAGTATGTTTTTCAGTCTGTTTATCAAGAGAATAACAGACCTGGTACATAGCCTACTGTCTGAATGTTAAACAGAATGTTATGACATTCATCATTGACAGCATATACTGAATAATAGACTGGTTGGTCTTTTACAGTACAACATTTAGTACAGTCTGTTTTCAGGATAATAACAGACCTAGCATATGGTCTATGATCTGGACGTCAAACTGAATATTGTGACAGCATATGCTAAATTGTAGGATGGTTAGTTTTTCTGTTTCAGCATTTTTCTCAGGCTATTCTTCAGGAATCCAACAGCTGAGCTAAAATCCAGGAAACTAACAACTGAGATACAATTAATGAACCTAACAAATAGCCTATTTGTTAGCACCCTAATATGTGGAAATTAGGTTAACTTGCTTAACCTTAATTTTAGGAAATACAAGTACAAGGCCCAAGTGCTGCAATGTAAAAGTTCAGTATTTATTTCAGTCTGTTTTTCAGGAGGATAACAGACCTGGCATCTGGCCCATTATCTAAATGTCTAATTGGATGTTATGACAGTTATCTCTGTCAGCTGATACTGAAGTATAGCCTGGTTGAACTTCTACAGTACAGCAAACTGTAATGCTGTAATAGGTGATGTTCAAATCAATGTTGAGACATCATGCTGAGAACTGTGCAGACTCAACAGAAGTAAGTGCTATGTTTGATCTCTGCTGTGTCTTTGTACCAGATGGACAGAACTGGGTGTTCTTCCATTTTATGGTGATATAGTTGCAGATGTCGTGACATCGGTGAATGTGTGCAGATTAGTACTGGGTTTTAATTTGTATAATTGTCTTGCTGTATTAGTAACAATGTTGGATCAGATGTCATGACTTGGAGTAGAACATCTGAACTTTGACTATGCCAGAATTTCAATTGGTATCAGAGTAGGCATCCTGTTCTATTTCTGGATGAGATCCATGGGGGATACTTTCTGGTATCTTGCAAGGAGTTATGTTAGTACTGATGTTGGAATTTGTGGAAGGTTCTGTGATTTCCCTGAATGGTCCCTTGAAGTAGGTGGATGGACTATTCATGGCAGGAACTGTGTGTACCTGTCTCTAGAGGTTGGCAATTGGCCTTTGTATGGGACAACTATGCTAGTATTGAATCATATTCAAACTAGGTATGTTCTTGGAGGCTGATCTGGTGAAGTGTGTGTTCATAGGTTGAGTTGTATTATGATTTCTGCTGTATAATACCTGGCAAAACTCAAACTCTGATGTAGTTTCCCCTCATATGGATGAAAGGCTGCTGTATTCAAGATCGCATCATACTCTACTGAAGATGTCAAAGACACTTCAGTCTCCTCAAGTCCACTCATCATGACGTTCTCACTTTAGGATGGTACGAATCACCTGATCACTGATTCTTTTACTCTCTTGGGTAGTGTATATGAAGACCTTGAAGACTTTTAAGGAGGGATTGTCCCAAGGAGGTGGAACTAATGTTCTATGTGATGTTAGAACATGTTGTTCAACAAGTACGCAGCTACTGGTTGAAGAGCAGATGTTTTTAGGTGTCAAACAAAGGGATACTTGTGTTTGGAACCTACTCCTGACCTGGAAGAGGAGACATCTGCGTGTGCTAAGTTGACAAGGGTAGGGTCAACGGTGGGTGTGCTTAAGAAATTCACTTTTAGACGTCTGATCTCTAGAAGTGGAGCTGGTTGAGATGTGACATTGTGCTATTTCCTGCTGTTTGTCTTATTCCTGTAGATTGATCAGGGTTGGATAGTTGTTCCCTGAAGTACTATGTTGTGTTTGAAGACAAGTCCCCTGGATGTTAGAAATCAATAATGGGGTAACCTGATTTCTATTTCATTTAAGAGGATTGGGACCATGAATCTTGTTATTCAAACACCATGCTCAGAAGTGACAGTTCCTTCAAGGAGTGAGAATATGAAGATTCAGAGGTTGGTTGAGGTAGTATGCTCTGGCAATGCATATCTACTATTGACTGGTGTTGTTTTTTTTTCACTAGTACTTACGGTCAGCTGGAGTCTGATTGGTGTGATTGGAGTATGTATAGGTATAACTCATAGAGTTAGTTGCCACTAGTAGGGATGATGTATGTCATGTTGAGACATTTGTGTACAATGCCTGGATATTGGTGTGGAGTTTCCATGATTGTTAATTTGAGGGGGAGTTTTGGTTAACCTCCTCACTTTTGGTCAACCTAGGCTCTGGTTGCCTGTTGGCCTGTGTCACATGGGTTCTGGTTGATTGTGTGACACATTTGCAAGGAAGGATTCATCTCTCTCATTCCTAAGGGTGAATCTAATATGGAAAGATTCTCAAAACGGTTGAGGTGCTTGTAAGCAGAAGATGTTGACACAAGAAGAGTATTTTCAAAGTACTCCTATGGTGGAAGTATCTGAAAGGATAATTGGGAAAGGATTTAAGATCAATGTCTACTTGTGCCAAGTACAAGTATTTAATTGATTATCCTTGGAGCTCAAGATACCTGATGTTCTTAAAGATGTTGGAACATCTCTTCTTCAAGACCCTGTGCAGATTCACTAGAAGGATAGTACATGGGTTTATGATCTATCACTTTGGTGGCAGCAAAAGCGTATGATCTCTGAAAAGGTTTCCTGACAAGAAACATGTTCAGCCTTGGTATGTACAAGAAGAAGAAGACATCATAGTCTTGATGGTGGTTACTTGGATCAGTTTACTTCTGATCTAGGTAAGGAAGTGCATTAGCTAATGTACACTGTGGAGTTAAGAACAAGTGGCAGCATTCTTGACATCATGGAAACAACCTTGAAGGAAGTGGAATCCTTGGTATAGCCGAAGGGTTAGTTTCTAACTGGTCCTTCTGAAGACTCATGCATCAGAATGTCTGATGTCTTTGGAGTAGAAGCAAGGATTCATCAAGGTGTGAGCTTGGATGACTTAACTGCAAACCTGCAGGATGGAGGTTGTTTACTTAAACTTGGTTCCACAAATCAAGTCTATGAGAACGTTGAACTCTTGTTCTATGAAGGGAGGAGGTTCTTTCAAGTGGCAGAAGAAGGAGCTGAATTCAAAAGCTAGATGTTAAAACACAATGTTGTGACATTTGGTTCAACATCAGAATCTTAGTTGGTAAATTGGCACATCAACTTAAGATAGAAGGGTCTACAGAGTTGTAGATTGGGTACTTCAAAAATATCGTTCTCATTGCAGTTCTTTGGAGTTGCTGGATGGAGAGGATGTTACATGTTCATGTCTTAAAGAATCTAAGTTTTTTGTAACATGTAGCTTGAAGTTCAAGTCTCACTTGGTACGTCAGAATATCTTTGGGAGAAGTCTGGTAAACGTGGAGAGGTCACAAAGTGGAAATTTGCCCTTTTCATATGAGGATTCATGAAGGAGGTAATCAACCAGTGGCATTTGGCCTATCTCAGAAGTGAGTTCGAAGAATCAAGATGATCAACTTATGGCAGCTGATTATTCTTGAGGAAAGTCTGAGACAAATTACTTTTGAGCAGAAAAGTAGTAAGTTGAAGACAAAAGGAGGTGTTTTCTATTCATCTCTTGGAGCTTGTGGTAGGAGTTTTGAGCTATCTATGGAAGATTATCTCTTGTAATGAGATGAGTGTAGGTGCTTAATTGGCTGCATTATATGGTAAAACACTAGATGGTTACTAATGTCTTGACTGATGTCATGACATGTAGATGTGACTACATTGTAGTTACTGCAGGACTAGCTAACACAGGTTTTATTGAATGTCAAACTGGATGCTGTGACATTCATACCTGTCAACAGATACTAAGGACAGCAGGAGTTCTGTTAGAACTTAGTATTTATTTCCAGTCTGGTTATTAAGGAAAGACCAGACCTGGCATAAGGCCTACTGACTGAAAGTCAAACTGGATGTTATGACTTTCATCATTGACAGCAGCTGCTGAAGATTAGACAGAGTGGTGTTCTGCTATACTTCAGCATGTAACTTAGTTTGTTCTTCAAAAAGAACAACAAAACTAACTTAAGGCCAATTGTGTAAATGTTAAGTTGGACACTTTGACATTTATTAATGTAAGCTTTCACTGTAGTATGGTCATTTTGATCATGTACAGGTCAGCAAAATTGTACAGTCTATTTTCTGGAAAAACAGACTCAGCATATGAACCTTGATGTCAAGCTGAATGTCGTGACATTCATGCCTGACAGCATATGCTACATTGTAGGTTGTTCAGTTTTCTGTTTCAGCGTTTTCTCAGGCTATTCTTCAGGAAGTCAACAGCTTAGAGAAAAACCAGGAAATCAACAACCAATCTACATTCAATGAACCTAACAAATAGCCTATTTGTTAGTAACCTAAATGTTGAATTTATGGAAACTTGTGTGACCTTAAATTCAGGAGAATACAGGTGCAAAAGCCCAGGATACTGCAATATAAAAGGAAGGCGTTCCTTCATTCAGTTTCAGGGATTTTGAGGCGTGAAGATTAAGTGTGTCCATCATACTTCACTACTGTATTTTTGTGAGTCTTGTATTAGACGTATCTTGTAAGCCAAGTCATTATCAAGTAGATGATAGCTTTGGCATAGGGTGTTCATTGAGTTGTAAGTGTTGTGTCACTCAAAGCTTTTAAGCGTGAGTGCTGTGTATCTTGATTAAAGCTGTGAAGCACAATCAAGAGTTGTTTGAAGTGTGACTTCAACTTGTCTTTAATATTGTTTAAAGATAGTAATCACTGAGGTGATTGAGGGGGAGTGAGTAGGAACTCTGATCTTAGGTTAAGATTGAAATTGCATTGGGTAGGGATTAAGTGATAAGTTGTAAACGGGTGAGTTTAGCTTTGAATTGATACTACTAATAGTGAATTTCCTCCCTGGCTTGGTAGCCCCCAGACGTAGGTCATGTTGGACTGAACTGGGTGAACAATTACTTGTGTTATTTACTGCACTTACTGTTAAGTTCTGCATAATCCCTGTCAGTGCAGAATTGGATGTCATAACAACCAGTGTGACATCCTAAGTCTGATAACTAGAATTTCAATGAGAATGTATATGTCCCAATTTGTGTCTGGGTTCTTTTGGATCAAGATGGTGACTCAGTGATATCTGAAGATTATCAGATAGGGTTCTTTGTTATGTTGTGAAGGATGTCCTAACTTATGTTAGAACATTTTGTGAAGTGGCTTTCTGTTCTGGTTAGAAGAGAGATTGACACAGAGTGTGGATATGTTCAGCCAAGAAGGTTGAACAGAGGGAGTGCTCTTGAAGACATGAAGATGCGTCTTATGTTTTCCATTCATCAAGTGGTCTGGGTTCTCTTTGAATCAGGAAGTATGTGAAGGTCCAACTTTGGGGTGTTGGATATGTTCATGTGTGATCTCCAAGTTTCAAGAGGAGAGTTGGTTGTTCATGACAGGGGGAGTTCTGTCTTTACACTACAAGTAATCATCAAGCTTGTGGTCTATGTGTTCTCAGATAACAAGGTATGGCACCTTGTTAGTTATTGGGATGATGTGGTGTGTGTCAAGGCTGAGTGAGTAGAAGAATGTCTGACCGGATGTCATGACATTGCCTTGGACAATACTGTTATTTCCTTCTGAAACTCACAAGCATGAGGAAATATGGATGTGGTGTGTCTCATTATAATATATTAGAATAAGCCTGAGTGTTACAGTTGTGTGGTACATGGGGAGTAACCATCTACTGGTGTAGTGGTGCCAGATGTCAAGCTACCACTGGAGGTACAAAAGTGGTTTTAGGAAATGATGATAGGGAGAATACATGAAGAATGCAGGCAAAAGCCGTGTTGAATGTTAAGACATCGCTTGCAACGTGTCTGACAGCATATATGGAATAGTCTACATGCATTGGAACTGCTGTTTCTGAAAAGAAACAGTCAAGAGCTATAAAAAGGTATTCAAAGATAGTCTGAGATATTGTTGGTGATTCTCTAATTGATTCTCAGCAAATATTTATGGATTTTGACCAAGCATTTACCTCTACCGTTAATTCCTAAGCACGGTCTGGCCTATTTAAAGGATGTATCAGCACTCCTCTTCTCACAAGAGCGACATTCCATTCCCTCTAAACCATGGGGTTTGTTAAGATTTGGGCATGCTGCGCCTGGATCTGGTTTTGTGAAGGCTTTAGTTATAAATGTTTAGCTAAAAAGGGGGAGAGAAACATTGTCCTGAGAATGTACCAGAAGCAAGCAAAATGTGGTAGCGAGCAGAAGTTGGCTTCAGACACAAAAGTCACTAACTGGGTATATCATTTGTGTCTTGTGATCTGAGTTAAGAGGACAGTTGTGTCTTGTGATCTGAGTTACATTATCTATGTACTCATCATTACATATTCTTCAGGAAGCTCTAGGGTTGAGGGGAAGGGTTGTGATGCAGCTGATTCTTGTACAACTTCTTCTTCATGTACACCAAAGTTGGTGTTCATGATGGTGCTGACAATGACAAAGAGGAAGTGCAGACCCATATTGGGATGTGGTGTCTAGTGTAATTTTTATTTGTTTTAGCTAAAATTTTCCAAAGGGGGAGATTGTTAGTACCTTAGGATTGGCATTAATTTTGTAAAACAAATAATGTAATCACCTCTGTTGTTTTAATATGTTGGGTTGAAGAAGTTCAACATCTGGACCAACATGTCATGTAGGATGTCATAACATCGTGACTGTGACATCGCGCCTATGAATAAAACTGAATTAGTTAATTCTGTTATGTGTTAACTGATTCAAGATTCTGGGATTAGTTAGAATCCTATGTGGCGTTATTTGTGGAGGTCTTGAAGACTCAATCAGAATATTTGGTGAATATACAGTTCCTAAATATGGAGATATTTTAGGAACTAAAAGGATGAAGACCTTGATTGTAGCAGAAGTTTTCTGCTGGCTTTGTAACAGCAAAGGAGAAGTTTGCTGCGATTTCTGAAGGACCAAATCCAGTTGGGTGTTTAGGTTATAAATAGTAGATTGTAACCTAGGTTTCCTAAGCCTCAAACCATGTAAAATTAGGGGTGTATGTGCGGTAAACCTCCTAACCTGTGGGAAGGTTACCATGTGTTTCTCAGTGCTCAAAGCATGAGATTATTTGTAACTCAAAGCCTGTAGGTAAGAGTTGTTATGGTCTTGAACGAAGCTGTGAAGCAAGTTCAAGTTGTTTAGCATTACATTGTAATTGTAGTGATAGGAATGGAAACTGGTGGTTTCTATCTAGGAGTTCCTAGGTATAGATTGCATTGGGTAGGGATTAAGTGAAGAGTTGTAAACGGGGGAGTTTAACTCTGAATTAATACTGCTGATAGTGGATCTTCTTCTGGCTTGGTATGCCCCCAGAGTAGGTAATGTTGTACCGAACTGGGTTAACAATTACTTGTGTTTTTACCTTCTGCACGTTATAATCCTGTCTGTTATAACTCAGTATGTTTTTCAGACTGTTTATCAAGAGAATAACAGACCTGGTACATAGCCTACTGTCTGAATGTCAAACAAAATGTTATGACATTCATCATTGACAGCATATACTGAATAATAGACTGGTTGGTCTTTTACAGTATAACATTTAGTACAGTCTGTTTTCAGGAGAATAACAGACCTAGCATATGGTCTATGATCTGGACGTCAAACTGAATATTGTGACAGCATATGCTAAATTGTAGGATGGTTAGTTTTTCTGTTTCAGCATTTTTCTCAGGCTATTCTTCAGGAATCCAACAACTGAGCTAAAATCCAGGAAACTAACAACTGAGATACAATTAATGAACCTAACAAATAGCCTATTTGTTAGCACCCTAATATGTGGAAATTAGGTTAACTTGCTTAACCTTAATTTTAGGAAATACAAGTACAGGGCCCAAGTGCTGCAATGTAAAAGTTCAGTATTTATTTCAGTCTGTTTTTCAGGAGGATAACAGACCTGGCATCTGGCCCATTGTCTAAATGTCTAATTGGATGTTATGACAGTTATCTCTGTCAGCTGATACTGAAGTATAGCCTGGTTGATCTTCTACAGTACAGCAAACTGTAATGCTGTAACAGGTGATGTTCAAATCAATGTTGAGACATCATGCTGAGAACTGTGCAGGCTTAACAGAAGTAAGTGCTATGTTTGATCTCTGCTGTGTCTTTGTACCAGATGGACAGAACTGGGTGTTCTTCCATTCTATGGTGATATAGTTGCAGATGTCGTGACATCGGTGAATGTGTGTAGATTAGTACTGGTTTTAATTTGTATAATTGTCTTGCTGTATTAGTAACAATGTTGGATCAGAATTCATGACTTGGAGTAGAACATCTGAACTCTGACTATGCCAGAATTTCAATTGGTATCAGAGTAGGCATCCTGTTCTATTTCTGGATGAGATCCATGGGGGATACTTTCTGGTATCTTGCAAGGAGTTATGTTAGTACTGATGTTGGAATTTGTGGAAGGTTCTGTGATTTCCCTGAATGGTCCCTTGAAGTAGGTGGATGGACTATTCATGGCAGGAACTGTGTGTACCTGTCTCTAGAGGTTGGCAATTGGCCTTTGTATGGGACAGCTATGCTAGTATTGAATCATATTCAAACTAGGTATGTTCTTGGAGGCTGATCTGGTGAAGTGTGTGTTCATAGGTTGAGTTGTATTATGATTTCTGCTGTATAATACCTGGCAAAACTCAAACTCTGATGTAGTTTCCCCTCATATGGATGAAAGGCTGCTGTATTCAAGATTGCATCATACTCTACTGAAGATGTCAAAGACACTTCAGTCTCCTCAAGTCCACTCATCATGACGTTCTCACTTTAGGATGGTACGAATCACCTGATCACTGATTCTTTTACTCTCTTGGGTAGTGTATATGAAGACCTTGAAGACTTTTAAGGAGGGATTGTCCCAAGGAGGTGGAACTAATGTTCTATGTGATGTTAGAACATGTTGTTCAACAAGTACGCAGCTACTGGTTGAAGAGCAGATGTTTTTAGGTGTCAAACAAAGGGATACTTGTGTTTGGAACCTACTCCTGACCTGGAAGAGGAGACATCTGCGTGTGCTAAGTTGACAAGGGTAGGGTCAACGGTGGGTGTGCTTAAGAAATTCACTTTTAGACGTCTGATCTCTAGAAGTGGAGCTGGTTGAGATGTGACATTGTGCTATTTCCTGCTGTTTGTCTTATTCCTGTAGATTGATCAGGGTTGGATAGTTGTTCCCTGAAGTACTATGTTGTGTTTGAAGACAAGTCCCCTGGATGTTAGAAATCAATAATGGGGTAACCTGATTGCTATTTCATTTAAGAGGATTGGGACCATGAATCTTGTTAATCAAACACCATGCTCAGAAGTGACAGTTCCTTCAAGGAGTGAGAATATGAAGATTCAGAGGTTGGTTGAGGTAGTATGCTCTGGCAATGCATATCTACTATTGACTGGTGTTGTTTTTTTTTTCACTAGTACTTACGGTCAGCTGGAGTCTGATTGGTGTGATTGGAGTATGTATAGGTATAACTCATAGAGTTAGTTGCCACTAGTAGGGATGGTGTATGTCATGTTGAGACATTTGTGTACAATGCCTGGATATTGGTGTGGAGTTTCCATGATTGTTAATTTGAGGGGGAGTTTTGGTTAACCTTCTCACTTTTGGTCAACCTAGGCTCTGGTTGCCTGTTGGCATGTGTCACATGGGTTCTGGTTGATTGTGTGACACATTTGCAAGGAAGGATTCATCTCTCTCATTCCTAAGGGTGAATCTAATATGGAAAGATTCTCAAAACGGTTGAGGTGCTTGTAAGCAGAAGATGTTGACACAAGAAGAGTATTTTCAAAGTACTCCTATGGTGGAAGTATCTGAAAGGATAATTGGGAAAGGATTTAAGATCAATGTCTACTTGTGCCAAGTACAAGTATTTAATTGATTATCCTTGGAGCTCAAGATACCTGATGTTCTTAAAGATGTTGGAACATCTCTTCTTCAAGACCCTGTGCAGATTCACTAGAAGGATAGTACATGGGTTTATGATCTATCACTTTGGTGGCAGCAAAAGCGTATGATCTCTGAAAAGGTTTCCTGGCAAGAAACATGTTCAGCCTTGGTATGTACAAGAAGAAGAAGACATCATAGTCTTGATGGTGGTTACTTGGATCAGTTTACTTCTGATCTAGGTAAGGAAGTGCATTAGCTAATGCACACTGTGGAGTTAAGAACAAGTGGCAACATTCTTGACATCATGGAAACAACCTTGATTTAGGAAGTGGAATCCTTGGTATAGCCGAAGGGTTAGTTTCTAACTGGTCCTTCTGAAGACTCATGCATCAGAATGTCTGATGTCTTTGGAGTAGAAGCAAGGATTCATCAAGGTGTGAGCTTGGATGACTTAACTGCAAACCTGCAGGATGGAGGTTGTTTACTTAAACTTGGTTCCACAAATCAAGTCTATGAGAACGTTTAACTCTTGTTCTATGAAGGGAGGAGGTTCTTTCAAGTGGCAGAAGAAGGAGCTGAATTCAAAAGCTAGATGTTAAAACACAATGTTGTGACATTTGGTTCAACATCAGAATCTTAGTTGGTAAATTGGCACATCAACTTAAGATAGAAGGGTCTACAGAGTTGTAGATTGGGTACTTCAAAAATATCGTTCTCATTGCAGTTCTTTGGAGTTGCTGGATGGAGAGGATGTTACATGTTCATGTCTTAGAGAATCTATGTTTTTTGTAACATGTAGCTTGAAGTTCAAGTCTCACTTGGTACGTCAGAATATCTTTGGGAGAAGTCTGATAAACGTGGAGAGGTCACAAAGTGGCAATTTGACGTTTTCATATGAGGATTCATGAAGGAGGTAATCAACCAGTGGCATTTGGCCTATCTCAGAAGTGAGTTCAAAGAATCAAGATGATCAACTTATGGCAGCTGATTATTCTTGAGGAAAGTCTGAGACAAATTACTTTTGAGCAGAAAAGTAGTAAGTTGAAGACAAAAGGAGGTGTTTTCTATTCATCTCTTGGAGCTTGTGGTAGGAGTTCTGAGCTATCTATGGAAGATTATCTCTTGTAATGAGATGAGAATGTATATGTCCCAATTTGTGTCTGGGTTCTTTTGGATCAAGATGGTGACTCAGTGATATCTGAAGATTATCAGATAGGGTTCTTTGTTATGTTGTGAAGGATGTCCTAACTTATGTTAGAACATTTTGTGAAGTGGCTTTCTGTTCTGGTTAGAAGAGAGATTGACACAGAGTGTGGATGTGTTCAGCCAAGAAGGTTGAACAGAGGGAGTGCTCTTGAAGACATGAAGATGCGTCTTATGTTTTCCATTCATCAAGTGGTCTGGGTTCTCTTTGAATCAGGAAGTATGTGAAGGTCCAACTTTGGGGTGTTGGATATGTTCATGTGTGATCTCCAAGTTTCAAGAGGAGAGTTGGTTGTTCATGACAGGGGAGTTCTGTCTTTACACTGCAAGTAATCATCAAGCTTGTGGTCTATGTGTTCTCAGATAACAAGGTATGGCACCTTGTTAGTTATTGGGATGATGTGGTGTGTGTCAAGGCTGAGTGAGCAGAAGAATGTCTGACCGGATGTCATGACATTGCCTTGGACAATACTGTTATTTCCTTCTGAAACTCACAAGCATGAGGAAATATGGATGTGGTGTGTCTCATTATAATATATTAGAATAAGCCTAAGTGTTACAGTTGTGTGGTACATGGGGAGTAACCATCTACTGGTGTAGTGGTGCCAGATGTCAAGCTACCACTGGAGGTACAAAAGTGGTTTTAGGAAATGATGATAGGGAGAATACATGAAGAATGCAGGCAAAAGCCTTGTTGAATGTTAAGACATCGCTTGCAACGTGTCTGACAGCATATATGGAATAGTCTACAGGCATTGGAACTGCTGTTTCTGAAAAGAAACAGTTAAGAGCTATAAAAGGTATTCAAAGATAGTCTGAGATATTGTTGGTGATTCTCTGATTGATTCTCAGCAAATATTTATGGATTTTGACCAAGCATTTACTCATACCGTTAATTCCTAAGCACGGTCTGGCCTATTTAAAGGATGTATCAGCACTCCTCTTCTCACAAGAGCTACATTCCATTCCCTCTAAACCATGGGGTTTGTTAAGATTTGGGCATACTGCGCCTGGATCTGGTTTTGTGAAGGCTTCAGTTATAAATGTTTAGCTAAAAAGGGGGAGAGAAACATTGTCCTGAGAATGTACCAGAAGCAAGCAAAATGTGGTAGCGAGCAGAAGTTGGCTTCAGACACAAAAGTCACTAACTGGGTATATCATTTGTGTCTTGTGATCTGAGTTAAGAGGACAGTTGTGTCTTGTGATCTGAGTTACATTATCTATGTACTCAACATTACATTATCTATGTACACAAAAGTCACTAACTGGGTATATCATTTGTGTCTTGTTAGTACCTTAGGATTGGCATTAATTTTGTAAAACAAATAATGTAATCACCTCTGTTGTTTTAATATGTTGGGTTGAAGAAGTTCAACATCTGGACCAACATGTCATGTAGGATGTCATAACATCGTGACTGTGACATCGCGCCTGTGTATAAAACTGAATTAGTTAATTCTGTTATGTGTTAACTGATTCAATATTCTGGGATTAGTTAGAATCCTATGTGGCGTTATTTGTGGAGGTCTTGAAGACTCAATCAGAATATTTGGTGAATATACAGTTCCTAAATATGGAGATATTTTAGGAACTAAAAGGTTGAAGACCTTGATTGTAGCAGAAGTTTTCTGCTGGCTTTGTAACAGCAAAGGAGAAGTTTGCTGCGATTTCTGAAGGCCCACATCCAGTTGGGTGTTTAGGTTATAAATAACAGATTGTAACCTAGGTTTCATAAGCCTCAAACCATGTAAAATTAGGGGTGTATGTGCGGTAAACCTCCTAACCTGTGGGAAGGTTACCATGTGTTTCTCAGTGCTCCAAGCATGAGATTATTTATAACTCAAAGCCTGTAGGTAAGAGTTGTTATGGTCTTGAACGAAGCTGTGAAGCAAGTTCAAGTTGTTTAGCATTACATTGTAATTGTAGTGATAGGAATGGAAACTGGTGGTTTCTATCTAGGAGTTCCTAGGTATAGATTGCATTGGGTAGGGATTAAGTGAAGAGTTGTAAACGGGGGAGTTTAACTCTGAATTAATACTACTGATAGTGGATCTTCTTCCTGGCTTGGTATACCCCCAGAGTAGGTAATGTTGTACCGAACTGGGTTAACAATTACTTGTGTTTTTACCTTCTGCACGTTATAATCCTGTCTGTTATAACTCAGTATGTTTTTCAGTCTGTTTATTAAGAGAATAACAGACCTGGTACATAGCCTACTGTCTGAATGTCAAACAGAATGTTATGACATTCATCATTAATAACATATACTGAATAATAGACTGGTTGGTCTTTTACAGTAAAGCATTTAGTACAGTCTGTTTTCAGGAGAATAACAGACCTAGCATATGGTCTATGATCTGGACGTCAAACTGAATATTGTGACAGCATATGCTAAATTGTAGGATGGTTAGTTTTTCTGTTTCAGCATTTTTCTCAGGCTATTCTTCAGGAATCCAACAGCTGAGCTAAAATCCAGGAAACTAGCAACTGAGATACAATTAATGAACCTAACAAATAGCCTACTTGTTAGCACCCTAATATGTGGAAATTAGGTTAACTTGCTTAACCTTAATTTTAGGAAATACAAGTACAAGGCCTAAGTGCTGCAATGTAAAAGTTCAGTATTTATTTCAGTCTGTTTTTCAGGAGGATAACAGACCTGGCATCTGGCCCATTATCTAAATGTCTAATTGGATGTTATGACAGTTATCTCTGTCAGCTGATACTGAAGTATAGCCTGGTTGATCTTCTACAGTACAGCAAACTGTAATGCTGTAACAGGTGATGTTCAAATCAATGTTGAGACATCATGCTGAGAACTGTGCAGACTCAATAGAAGTAAGTGCTATGCTTGATCTCTGCTGTGTCTTTGTACCAGATGGACAGAACTGGGTGTTCTTCCATTCTATGGTGATATAGTTGCAGATGTCGTGACATCGGTGAATATGTGCAGATTAGTACTGGGTTTTAATTTGTATAACTGTCTTGCTGTATTAGTAACAATGTTGGATCAGATGTCATGACTTGGAGTAGAACATCTGAACTCTGACTATGCCAGAATTTCATATATTCATCATCAAAGAGTTTACAAATGAAGATCATCCTATATACATACAAAGCTTATGATCATCTACATCTAACCTTGACAAAATGAAGGACTTAGCTACTCATTTTCATGGTAGCTTGGTCAACAAGTTTCGGTTGAAGGTTGATCAACATCCGAGTCGAAGAATCGAGATTGGATGGGAATCCAATCTATTTTTGTAGAATATTGTTAAGAGATGAAGAAATATGAGAAAAATGGGTTTCTAGGTTACCAAAATATGATCCCAAGAAATGTTGAAAAATATCTAAGTTCCAAAATGTTCTGTCCTTTCCAAAAAGTAGCCCCCTGCTACTTATAGTACTAGTTACTGAGCTGTCATGCTCGCTAGGCGAGCAGAATGGTTCGCCTAGCGAGCCCCAAAATAGGCCACCAGAAGTGCCTGCGTCCAGAGAATTCATCCAAGTCCTGTTTGCATGTGTTCGCTAGGCGAAGAATCCTTCGTTAGGCGAAGCCCACGCTTCCTCCTTCGCTCCAGCGAGTCTAGATTGTTTTGCTATTGGAATTGCTCGCTCGATGCTCACCTAGCGAATGTTGATGATTTTTCCACTGGAAGCGTTCGCTACTTCCCTCGCCACAGCGAGTTTGATCATTTTGCTACTGTAAAATTCTGGAAATGTTCGTTGGCAGCTCGCTGGGTGCTCGCCTAGCGAGCACCTCGCTACCTCACTCGCCTAGCGAGCTTGGTGATGTTTGCTTTCTTTCTTGGTTCCTTTGCCATCTTTCTTGTGCCTTAGTTTTCTACTCTTTCATGCCTAATTTCTGCACAATAACACACAAATTAAAGGTACCAAGATCATTTCACATTGTATTGCAAATCATCAAAAGCAAGGGCGATTTCGAACACTTTTTCTACAAAAAGGAGTGAAAGATGCCCACATTTGATAGCTCAAATAAACACACTTTGGCATCTAACAACTCTCCCCAACTAGATCCTTGCTTGCCCTCAAGCAAAGTATGCCTCTTGAAGGACAAGAGGATTTGTTTAAAGAAAAAGATTTCTCCGAAATCGGATTAAATGGCTCAAACACAAGAGAATCAACCAGACACAAGTTCCCAATGGTTAGAATAACATAATACGCAAGAACTAAAGCCTTATAGCAATGCAAAACATGTATCAATCCACAACAATGTTATCCTGAATGAATCACCCTATCTCTCCTCTTCGAATAAGGATTGAAGAAATTACGCGTTTGCAACCGCGGGGACAATTTCACTCTCCAACAAACAATGCAAAAGTCACTTCAATTCATACAATGTCTAACATTTATAAATGAAAATGAGGAAGCACAAAGATCACTAAGGTCTTTACCGGTTGTAGCTTGGTTAGGTTTGTAGGAGAATTGCCATCCAAGACGCAGCGGAATTTAAAATTTTCTCCATTTAGTGATCCTTACGAATAGGCATGATCAGTGATAGAATCGTTACCTCTTGTGGCGATTCAAACCTTTAGTGCAGATCTCTTGTAACGATCAAAACCTTGGATACAGATCCACGGGGCGATCACGAACGTTGAACGATGACAACGTCTCTACTCAGCCCACACGATAGGATTCCTTCAATTGCAGTGCTAGCTGTTATGAATGAAGTCTTTGAGTGAGAGAAAGAGAGATACAAAATTCCAACTCTTCAGTTGTGTTGTATTCCCATACAATGCTTCTGCACAAGAGTTCTATTTATAGAACCACTTGTGTGGGCTTCAAGCCAAAAAGCCCACTTAAGTGTATTTTGGCCCATATCTCATAATATGCCAAAATCACTTAAGTATTTGGTACCTTACCATACTTCGTATTCTACTTAAGTACACCGTACCTTACGATGTTCCTTAGTTACTCTATCTCTCATCAATCCGTCCTTTGTGTGTGACCCTGTAGGTTTTCGCGACGTTGGCAATTACATCAAATCACACATTTAACATAATAAATAGTGAGTGGTATCTAGCAACACATCACTGCTACCCAAGACACGAAAATGTCATATGATCTGACAAAACCTCCTGTGATAATAATTATGTGTATAATTACCCTTTTGCCCTTATGTTTATATTGAACATAAGGTATAGACCGTGTCATCCTTGTCCAGTTCAATATTGGGCCCATAGACATTTATTCTGTTACGCAGGATGGGAAAATTCCATCTAGGACACTCATGTCCCTCAGCATGCTTCGTGGAGTACCCATCAACTGTCTTTATGGTTATCCAGTTACGGACAATGTTGGATTAGCAACAAAGCACTCGACTCTACATCTAGGGTCCATAGTGGTTTCAGGTCGAAGAGTGGTATAAACTATTATCACCATGAGAATGACTTATGACACTTTGCATAACTTTCTATATAGTATTCTCATAGCGGGTCAATCCGGTATAAATATTACTCTTAATATTCATACCTATGTTTAAGACTTGGTAACTCTTTATCCATGATCCATGAGATGTGATCATCTGTCTACAAACATAATAGTCTCAATGCTTTAATGTTATCCCACTTCACAATAAAGCTCGACTACGGATACTTTAAGAATAATGTCCTTATGTTTAATGTGGTCTCATGATCAAGTCACACTTGATGCATTAAACGGACTAACTATTCTAGGGACTTTATTAAACAACCGTAATAAAGAAAAAGCCTTTTATTATTAATAAATAATTCGATACAAGTACCAAAAGTATTGGCCTCTAGGGCTTACACCAACAAGGTTTACAAACAAGGGTCATATCTAAGGCCATTGAAAACGAACTTGCCGATGCAAAAGAGACATTCACTGTACAAGCTATTTACACATCTCAACTTCGTTCCACTTGTTTCTCATTTGAAACCTTCACAACTCTTATTTCACAACTCAATTTTGTTTTTCATTATTTTTCTTCCAAGCAAGCATTCATTTTCATTTTCCTATTTTTTTTCTTTTCACATCGTATTCACAAAACAATGTTTCTCTTTTCTATTTTTTTTTCAATGCTTGCTCGGTTATTCAAGAGTTATGGCACTTACCGATTCTCATTTTCGTTCTCCCCAACTTATCTTTTACTCACCCTAAGTGAATGCTCTTGACTTTTTACGGCAAAAGAACAATTATCAAAAATTTCAGGTTTTCAAGAAAAAAGATCTTGACATCTCGCCTTATTTCAAGCTGAGATTCAACTGTTTAAGCTCAAAGGGGTTCACGAATACTCTCTGCTCACGAGTAAGTTGCATTTGGAACTGGTTGTGCTCGAAAGAAAACAAGCGCCTTGATCATTTCTAATTGCTTCCACAAATTCACAATAATAAAAGACAAAGCATGAATCAAATGAATCACACAGTTTATTAGAATCCAACATTTTAGTGTACAATGGAGGTTTCCTCACAATTTATGGTTTTAAGTCCTAAATGAATCACTCATTCAATTATATTGCAAAAAGAACAATATTCGATTACGAAAAGAGTAAAGTTCTTAATGCATTCTAAAATTCTAACCGGAGGTAACCATGTACCTTAGCATTATTCACTTGTTTATTTTTATCATTGCCATCCAAGCTCGGATGCACCTTCATTGGATACTTCTTTGAGGAGCAACCAATCTAGAAGGTTTGACCCTCAACAACCAAAAATTTATTAAACAAAGAAATTCAAACTAAACACAATAATTTAAAACATAAACACTAATTATAACTTCAAAATGTTAAAAATGTGCGTGGGGGACAAAACACCCCAAAAGTACATAACCAAAACCAACATACTACATATCTGAAAATACAATAAAATAAAACATAACATGAAAAATAAAACTTAGTCCTCATAGGACTCAGAACTCTCTTCACTACCGGCCTCAGAATCGGAACCATCCTCATCATCACCATCATCATCAGCACCACTAGAAGTATCAGCACCACTAGAAGTATCAGCACCAGAAGCACCAACACCCACCCCCTCTCCGAAAATAGGCCTGTCCATAGGCCAGCTAGCGTGCTGCAGGAACTGCTCACGCGTCATCATCGGATGCTCTCCGGAAGGGTCACGTACCTGCAACTGTAACAACTGCATAGAATCGTGAATATCAATCATGGCGCGCCGAGTTGAGAGTGAAAAGTGCGAGAGTAGTTGTGAGTTCGTGAGGTTCAGACTAAAACAATTTAAAATGGTTTTGGGCCCAAATGAGTGGCCTTCTGAAAATTAATTGGGTTTCTGCCACGCTCGCTACTGCATCGCCTAGCGAGCAGCTAGCAAATCAGCTCGCTACTGCTTCGCCTAGCGAGCTTGCTAGCGAACACGACAGTATTTTGTTTTTTCAAAACAGCATGCACAACACATTTCAGGAAGGTTCCATCAGTTTGAACACTAATACCACACAACAGAAAGCTGTAAATACTTACAATGTTGGGGTGCCTCCCAACAAGCGCTTGTTTAACGTCGGATAAGCTCGACGGTTTGACGGTCTTCACGACCCGCCTTTGTTGAGCAACTTCCTCAAGGGCTTTGTTGTCTTCAAGAGGTTCTTGATGAACCTTCGATAAAATATGATACCACCCTTTTTCGGAACTATTTGCACAACACTCACCCATTCACCATCGGAGATAGAACAATTCATCCCGGCCTCTACTAGTTTGACAACTTCCTTCTTTTTCAGCACTCGTATCAATTGATTCTCCTCTTTTATGGACAAAGTATTGCTAATGATTACCGGTTTAGTACAGTTATCACCAAGGAACACATACTTCAAATGTGGCTCTAGTTTTGGCTCATCCACTTTCTTTGTCATATCCAAGCCTTCGCTTGTCTCTTCATGATAAACAAGTTCTCCACAAGACTCTAATTCATGCAACAACGCTTCCATCTCTTTTCCTTTATTTTCGATCGAAACTTTGTAGACTCTGATAAGAGATCTTTCTGATGGATTAGAAACAAGAACCTGGTTTGCGACTTCCACTAGTTTCTCCTTGGTGGCATCAATTAGAAAAGAATCATGCTTCTCATTAGGATGCTTTTTGGCTTTAAAAAGATTGAAGGATACCTCTTCATTTTAGACCCTTACTTTCATCAAACCGTCGTCAACGTCAATCATCATGCGTGCAGTTTTCATGAATGGTCGGCCAAGAATAAGTGAAGCATCGTCGTCCTCTTCCATATCAATCACAATGAAATCATTCGGGAAGAAGAATTTGTCCACCTTTACTAACATGTCTTGAGCAACTCCATATGGTGAAGTGGTAGACTCATCAGCTAGTTGTAAAGTCATCCTTGTAGATTTGATCTCAACATTTCCCAATCTTCTAACAATCGATAGGGGAATTAAATTGATGCTAGATCCCAAGTCAATCAAGCCATTACCCATGTAGGTGTCTCCAATGGTTACCAGTAAAACGACTCGGCCCGGATCGGATTCCTTCCTTGGGAGAGTTTTTTGAATGATGGCACTACATTGTGCATCAAGCAAGATTGTCTCAGGTTCAGTGTACCTCCTCTTTTTAGTAAGTATGTCTTTCATGAATTTCGCACACTTAGGCATTTGCTCCAATGCTTCGGCAAATGGAATGTTCACTTGAAGTTGTTTGAACATATCCATGAACCGGGCGTAATGCCGTTCATTCTCCCTCTTAGATGGAGCATGAGGATACGAAAGGTTTTGGATTGGAGTAGCGCCCACTACCTCCTTTCCTTTAGAAACTCTAGAATTCCTCTCTCTTTTCTTTTTTACTCCCTCCACCATCACTTCATCACTCTTATTTTTTCGACTTCCACACTTTCTTTATTTTCTACTTCACCATTTTTTTCATTTTTTTCAACTTCTTCCTCACTCCACTCCCCAACTTCACCATCAATGTCATCCTCTATTTTTTCTCCTCGTCTTTTTCCTCATCCTCTCTTTTTTCACTCTCATCTCTTTTTTTACTCTGACTAATCAACTCCCTTCCACTTCTCGTTGTTATCGCTTTACAATGCTCTTTTGGATTCGTTTGCGTGTTCGCCGAAAAAGAAGGTCCGGGTTGTTGTTCTGCTAGTTGTTTAGCAAGTTTTTCGACTTGAGTTTCGAGATTTTTGATTGCCGCATCGTTGCTCTTTTGATTAGCCATCGACAATTGCATAAATTGTGTCAATGTCTCTTCTAACTTTGAAGTCACGACCGGCGGTTGTTGAGGTTGGTAGGGATTTTGACGGCTAGAAGTACCACCCCCATAACCTTGGTTATGGTGATAGTTAGCCCTTGGTTGGAACCCTTGATTCCCTTGAAAGTGTTGTTGTTGATTTTGAGGATGTTGTTGATACGGTTATTGTTGTTGTTTCCTCGGTTGGTAGTCTCGTTGGTTCGCCATGTAATTTACCTCTTCGAACCCGGGAGGTGGACAAAACCCGGTGTCATGATCACCCTTGCAAAGCTCACCACAAGCTATTTGTTTAGCTTTTGAAGGCTCTCTCAACTCTTTTATTTGTTGAGTTAAGAGTTCAACTTGTTGTGAAATGAGTTTATTTTGGGCAAGAATAGCATCGTTTGTCCCAAGTTCAAGCACTTCCGGTTTCTTCAAAGTGTTGCCTCTACTTTGACTTTGGAGGCCATTTAGAGCCATACGGTTAATGATATCAGTAGCTTCTTCGGCTCTTTTAGACAACAAGAACCACCCGAGGTAGCATCCAATAAAGTCTTGCAATTAGGTTGAAGGCCATTCTTGAAAATGTGGATTTGCGTCAATTCGTCAAAACCATGCCCTTTTCACTTTCGAAGTATGGATTTAAATCTTTCCCATGCCTCATTCAATGATTCGTTGGTTCCTTGCGAAAACACGGAGATAGCCGTTTTGGATTCCATGAACCGGTTGTGGGAGAAAAATCGTTCAATGAACTTCTCTTCCAACACGTTCCAATCCGTCATGACTGCAGGTGTTTGATCCAAGTACCAATCTTTGGCTTTGCCGAGCATAGCATGAGGAAATAGTCTTTTGAACAACGGTAGCTCTTGAGCTTTATCAACTCCGGCCGCCAATGCTATCTCGTAAAATTTGGTGAGAAAAGCAAAGGGGTCTTCATGGTCCATTCCGGTGAATGGACTTCCGTATAACAAGTTAAGAGTTCCCGTCTTCATCTCGGCTTGCCTTCCCGTGTGGTTGGCAAACTGAGCTGTATTCCTCGGACTGTTGACACATGGCGTGGAAACGGGCGGTGGTTGTGGTGGATCCATGATAGGTATGAAAGGTGGTGTGTGTGTTGTAGAAGAACCTTCTCATTGTTCTTGTTGTTGTCTAGCTTGTTGCCTCCTTCGTCTCGTTCTGCTATTCAGTCTCCTTGCGGTTCTTTCGATCTCGGAATCAAAAAGAAGTTGGTCATCAGGAACCTGCCCTCGCATAAAACGAAAGCTGCACACTAAACCAAACAAATTAACAAGCACAAGTCAAAAATTCGAGAGTTAAAAAAAATTAAGCAACTATTGCGATGCTCGCAATATCAATTCACAATCCCCGGCAACGGCGCCATTTTGTTGGTATAGGGGTTAGAGTATCGGGTTTTTGTTATCGTCTCCACAGGGATTGTGTGATATTGCCGCCGTTCGACAGTTGTTAAGTTCTTAACTTATCATAACAAGGGGGTTTTTGTTTTAGGTCACGGTAGCTTGCATAAAAAAGTAAGAAATTGCGGTAAAAGTTTTGGTTTTTCGATTTGAGAAAGATTGTCAAAGTTAGGGTTCGACGATCACTTTGCATGCATATGTTCGATCAACAAAACTCATAAACTCCATTAGATGTTAAACACATTCACAAAGTCCTCCCAATGTGTTTATCTCTAAGACACATTGTGGGTTTTCCCATTTTGATCCATTGTTGATCTCTCACACATTCTATCAAAATGACAACTTTTAGGTTTAACTTTTTTAGTGAACAAACTCATTCATTACTATCTCTAGCTAAAGAACAAGTATGGATGAAAACCTAGGTAAAGAGTTGGAAAACATCTCTCGATCATAAACCAACACAAAGAGTTATCAATAAAACAAGGTTTTCACCATATATTCATCATCAAAGAGTTTACAAATGAAGATCATCCCATATACATACAAATCTTATGATCATCTACATTTAACCTTGACAAAATGAAGGACTTAGCTACTCATTTTCATGGTAGCTTGGTCAACAAGTTTCGATTGAAGGTTGATCAACATCCGAGTCGAAGAATCGAGATTGGATGGGAATCCAATCTCTTTTTGTAGAATATTGTTAAGAGATGAAGAAATATGAGAAAAATGGGTTTCTAGGTTACCAAAATATGATCCCAAGAAATGCTGAAAAATATCTAAGTTCCAAAATGTTCTGTCCTTTCCAAAAAGTAGCCCCTGCTACTTATAGTACTGGTTACTGAGTTGTCATGCTCGCTAGGCGAGCAGAATGGTTCGCCTAGCGAGCCCCAAAATAGGCCACCAGAAGTGCCTGCACCCAGAGAAGTCATCCAAGTCCTGTTTGCATGTGTTCGCTAGGCGAAGCCCACGCTTCCTCCTTCGCTCTAGCGAGTCTAGATAGTTTTGCTACTGGAATTGCTCGCTGGAAGCTCGTTGGATGCTCGCCTAGCGAATGTTGATGATTTTTCCACTGGAAGCGTTCGCTACTTCCCTCGCCACAGCGAGTTCGATCATTTTGCTACTTTAAAATTCTGGGAATATTCGCTGGCAGCTCGCTGGGTGCTCGCCTAGCGAGCACCTCGCTACCTCACTCGCCTAGCGAGCTTGCTGATGTTTGCTTTCTTTCTTGGTTCCTTTTCCATCTTTCTTGTGCCTTAGTTTTTTACTCTTTCATGCCTAATTCCTGCACAATAACACACAAATTAAAGGTACCAAGATCATTTCACATTGTATTGCAAATCATCAAAAGCAAGGGTGGTTTCGAACACTTTTTCTACAAAAAGGAGTGAAAGATGCCCACATTTGATAGCTCAAATAAACACACTTTGGCATCTAACATATGTCTCATATCGAAGACTCAGAAATTTCTCGGACAACCATCTACCATATTAACAGACGAATTACCATGAGCGGGAAATGGGTTGGCTTTCACGTTCGGCGCACGGTCCTCATAGGACACCATCCCACTTTTCACTAGCTTTTGTACCTCATACTTCAATGGGTAACAATTCTCGATATCATGGGTGGGAGCTCCTTGATGAAAGGCACATCGGAGTTCAGGCTTATACCACCATGGAAGTGGTTCAGGAATTTGAGGTGGATCTCTTGGTTGAAGTAGGTTCTTGAGAACCAAAGATGGGTAGAGTTAGGTGTATGACATAGGAATAGGGTCAAAAGAGACCTTCTTCCTCTCGAAGTTTGGTTGTTGTTGATTATTATTGTTGTTGTAGTTGTTGGTTATTTGTGGCGGCTGTTGTTGACGTTGTTGTTGAATTGGCACTCATTGATTGTTTGAAAATACCAGAATAACTGATGAAACTTGATGTTGATGTTGACGCGGTTGTGGATTTCTTCTGACATGAGGCCTCATCTGCCTCCCTACAAATACTGCATTGGTTTCCCCTTCCTTCTTTCTGGAAAAACCATTCCCATACTTCTTACTAGATGATACCTCTTCTTTAGACAACCGTCTCTCTCAGACTCCTTCCTCTAATCTCATCCCCATGTTTACCATTTCGATAAAGTCACTAGGGGCACTGACAATCATGCGTTCGTAATAAAACGAACTCAGGGTCTTTAGGAAAATCTTCATCATCTCTCTCTTCCAACGGAGGATTAATATGAGCGACAAGCTCTCTCCACCTCTGGGCATACTCTTTGAATGTCTCATTGTCCTTCTGAGACATAGACCTCAGCTGGTCTCTATCAGGCGCCATGTCCACATTGTACTTATACTGCTTCATAAAAAGCTTCACCCAAATCGTTGAACGTGCGAATACTTGCACTGTCTAGTCCCATGTACCATCTCAAAGTGGCACCATCCAGACTATCTTGGAAGTAGTGAATCAATAACTGATCATTATCAGTTTGAGTTGACGTTCTCCTGGCATACTGATCGCGACTTTGGTAAGTCTATGTGAATCGTGACTGCGAGTGCATAGTCCTATCGCGTAGTTTTAAAGATTATCGAACCCACAAGGACTAATAATCGAACGTATCATGGTCTAATGTTACTATGTAAATCTAAGGCGACTGATTGTTCTATGATTGGAGGGATGGAGAGAAATAACTATAAGATAGAATAAAGATAAAGATATAAGATATAGGGGATATTGGTATGTAATACATCAAACCTCAGGGATTCGATGGATAGTTAGTGTAATCTTATTGGTTAAAATATTCTTTAGTAGAAATTATTTATAGAAAGGACTTAGCCTCACACTCTCGTTTTATTGACTCCGACCATACTCCTAAACCAGAATGCTTGGCTCTCGCGGTCTCATTTTGAATTTAAAAGTACTTTTTGAATATAGATAAAGTCTAATTAATCCTAAAGTGCTCTCGCTGTATTTAGGATCAATGCCTAGTTTCAGCTATCTGGTTAAAATCTCAAACTCTCGTTTTTATTGACCGTAACCTTGGTTTGTTTTGTACTCTCGTACGAAAAACAGTTTGATTAAAATAAGAAACTAAAACCGGAAAAATAAGTTTTATAAAAACTAACACCAATTATTTATTGAATCTCGTTGTTTCGACGGTCTTTACATACCGGTCCCTAAGGGTTTAGCCGGACATAGATCCAGTGACAAACATGGCAATTGGGGAATTAAATATACAGTAAGGCATAAATAAATAAAATAGTAAACAATAGTAAACCTAGATTGCAATTTAAGAACTGGAATTGAATCTTGAATCTTCGATTAAATAATTCCGGCAGGCTTTGGCAATGAATACCTCTTACAATTGAATCCCAAATGTGTAAAAATAATAAACCGTAATAGTCCCCGATGTGGAGAAACTATCACTTTTACAATGGTAAGAAACTGCCTAGAAACTAAAAGAAAAATAAAACAGAACAAAAATTAATCGTAAACTGAAAACTGGAAGAAGAGAGATGCCTCGTGCGAGTCTGAGAGGTCCTTTTTATATCCATTTCATATTCCTCATTTGTAGCAGAAGTTAGTGGAAACCGTGGCTAAAAGAGTGGAAGAAAAGTAGGAACACTAGGTTGTGGCGGTTGCTACAACCCTAATTCTATGATGAGTGGCGCGCGCCACTCTTGTAGTAACCGCCCACCACTTTTCAAGGGTAGGTGGTGGGCACCATCTCCCTCTTGGCCCAATGTGACGGGCGCCACATCCTTTGGGTAATGGGCGCCACAAGCCCATTTGCTTTGGTGGTCCATTATCCCATTGGAAACCTCATTTTCTTCTATTTTCTTGCCTTTTTCTTTCCTTTTTGCTATTTTCCATTTTTCTTGCGGTAAACCTTTTAATCGATAAATACCTGCAAATAAACATAAAATACTGTGTAATAAATAGTGTTAATCAAGTAAAAAGCAGTGTATATAGAGCCAAAAAAACGATACGTTTTTGCGTTATTAAACTCCCTCATACTTAAACCTTTGCTTGTCCTCAAGCGAACGCCGCGTACATGAATAAAAAGTTTTGTAAAATACTTGCAGCATACATTACCAAGACTCGTAGAAAACATAGTTGCATTCGGATACTCATTCTAGTCTATAAACTTTACTTTGGTTCAAATTTGTATTAACAGGTACTCACTTCCATACTAATGGTATCGTTAGAACACACAGTCGCAATGTTACAAATAGAAGTCCCCGTCCTATATAAACCAATTCGAATCATGTTGTCATGCCTAAGCCTACCTTACTAAACCTTCTTTTTATCCTTTTTCATTCTGGCGCAATCACATTAAGCCCGTTATCCTTTCACATTCATAGCAAGATAGTTTGTTAATGACTATGATCTCATCATTATTTATTTATTTCTTTTTCGGACTTTGGCTCAAATAACATTTGAAGATGGTTATACCGTTGGGCTAAATGACCGAGTGAGGGTCACCTAACTTAGAGGGAACAACGTGTTTCATATATTTTGTAATCTTTTCTTCTTTTAAGCCTAAAATCATACACTTATTTGCATCGACTTCTCGCGTAGTGTGTGCTTAGGATGGTGCTGACTTCTAGATAAACTACTTAAGGAAATATTAAAGGATAGAATTTAAGGTTATGGCATGACAAGTACTCAAATCGATCTAATACTTGGGAGATTTAAGGTGTTAAAGCGATACCGATCTTATAAAGCTTTTCCAAATCTCTACAATTCAACCTCAGTTTGATTTATAGTTCAAAAATTTCAAAAGATGCACTGTATTTCTAAGTCTAGATTTTTGCAAAATTTTTGTATGGCTCACGTAAACAGGAGAATCAGTAAATAACGAAAACCACACATAAAGACTTGATAACACATTGATATTTAACTCGACTGACACTTTAACAAAAATTAAAATAACCATAAAAATTATAAAATAACAAAAAGAAAGAACAATAATTTAAATCTAACTAGAAAGCGATAAATAAAAAGCGGTAAAGCTTCCTCCCCCATACTTAAATCTTGCATTGTCCCCAATGCAACGACATAAGATAGGAGATAAAGGTAGAACCTGGTTATGCTGCTATTGACGCCTTCTGCCACGTGTACGTGGACGTCCACCATTCCCTAGCTGGTGAGGTGGCGTATAGTTCTAGAGATCTTCCACACGCATTGTCAGTGTTGCCATTTCATCGATCAAGCCAGACATGTTATGTTCCGTCCTGAAGGCATAGTCATGGTGATCATGCTGCATTTGGCGAAGGATTTGCATCATTTCAGTTTTATGAGCTCCCATGGTTTGGATCTGTAGGTCTCTCTGAGCGTCTAATTCTCTACGCCGCAGCAGTTCAGCATAGATCTCATCAAGAGTGGTTGTTGCCACATTTCTTCTTGGTCTTTGACTGGAAGATGTACCTGCAACATTTTCAAATGAAGTGTGGGTCAGTAGCGGGAGAAGTTTGCTCCGGAATGTGATCCTCGTCGGTGTCCCCACCAGTAGCTACATTCTCAGGAATGTGCGTGGGGACTTGGTTAGGCACCAGATCATTTGTATCACAATAATTATCCGGGTCGCACACATCTGTGCGATTTGGATTTGGGAGGATAAATTCTTGTAACACATTATTAGAAATTATTAAATTAAATTTACTGTCACTCCTTCATTTTACTAGTTTCATGCTCCTTGCCATGTTAATGTCAATGGCATGATGCGGGAGCGGGGTTAGTTTGGAGAATTTTTCTTCGAGTCCTAGGACTCTGGCTATGGAGGTTATTAAACCTCCAAAAATAATCGGGCCTCGCTTCACATTGACAATGGCCTGCATGTGAGATAGCATAAACGGGACGGTATTCACCTTTTGTGACAAAAATGTGGCGAACAAATAAAAGAGTTCTTTTTCGTTCACCTTGTTAGAATTTGCTCGGTCAAAAATGGTGCACGCCAATATTTGGCGGAAATATCGAATAGCCGGATTTTGAATTAAAGTGGCTCTATTTCCCTCAAAACTATGGGTGACTGTACCGGTTATTTCCCTCCAAAATGGTTGGAAGGCACGTTGTCAACCCTCAGTATCTGGGACCTCACTTACTACACCATCCACATGGGGAAAATGTAGCAGGTCCGCTAATTGGAAAAATGTAAGGGCGTATTCGACATTAAATAAACGAAACTGGACAGTCCCACTGGAGCAGTTTGTGTTGGGTGTGGGACTAAAGATTAATGAGCTTAGGAATTCTAATGTTAGTTGAGCATAGACAATGTCTTTGAGAGATAGAAAATAATTCAAATTTAAAATGTCTAGCATATGGTTAACAACATCTTGAATTCCTAAGGCATATCAACAGTGTTCATCGGCATACCTTGTTGATTCGATCTTTCTAGCGCTTAGAGACGTGTACGTCTCCTCTTGTAATTCGCCTGGCTCGCAGTTTCTGAACACTATTTCGTATTCCCTCATCTGTGCCATAATGGATTTCACACTCCTTGTGTAATATAGTGAGAATAGAGCAAGAGAGGAGAGAAATATGTGAATGAGAGTTGTGAATTGTTGAGGTAATGTTGGTGGTTTATATAGAGGTGAAGGTGGTTGGAAAATTAATTGGTAAATAAATAGCATTTACCATAGTCAATGCCTTGGTCCAAGAGTTTTGAAATTGGTTGAATGACATTAAGACATTGTCTGCATGCAAGGAACATTACAATAAAGGTGAGTTGAATGGACCAAAGTACACAGCCTGCGCGTGCAGGCTTGTGTAGTGGCCTGCGCCACTTTTGGTGTAAGTGGCGGGCGCCACTAGAGCCCTGTGGAAGGCGCCACATCCCTCACATGGGCGCCACAACTGTGTGTGGCAGGAACCACATGAAGTGTGGTTTCCCATGCGTGTGCTTTTATTTTGCTTTGACCATGCAATTTTTAATTTACCAATAATATAGTGTATTGGAATAGTAAACATGATACATTGGAATGAAATTTAATCACAAAATTGACGAATGAAAGAATCGAGTAGACGGGAAAAGATGAAATAATTTGTCTACTGGAATAAAAGGTAATAAAGTAATTAAATAAATTACAATGTGTAAAAGTAAATAACAATAAAATCCCAACAAGAAAGTAAAATAAAATAAAAGTCAGTAAATCGGTAATACTATAATAAATTATCCATTACAGCGACTACTGGTAGGAGGAACGAACGAGTAGAAGTGTTGGTAAATGTGATTCAGGTTCTCTATAATTACATCCATAAAGCCGTGGAATTCCACGCGGAGGGTGCTAAGCTCGTCTCTCAGATTGGCGACATCTGTCTGAACAACTTCGATGGCAGCAACATGATCGGTAAGAGGTGCAACAGGTATAACTGGGGCATGTGATTCAACATCAGAGAGATAATTTTTATAGTGTTCATAGATTTGGGGTGTCTCTGATGGAGAGGGTAGTGCATCTGGTAAGCCATCCGAATCTTAGAGCCAATTGTTTATATCATGTACACTCGTCCTACGGCCTGGCAGGGTAAATAGGTGTACTACTTCACGGTTGATTAGAAACTCAAACACGTCTGGACCTAGGTTCCTAATGATACCGGTGTTGAAGCAAAAGTCAATATTCATTGGTCGTATTCCACCAAAAGGAGTGAGCCTAATAAGTGGTTGTCTCATTCCCATGGCATTTGCTATCATGGTCACTAAGCCTCCCACTAAAATTGGTCCAAAGTCCTCTTTTTCCGTACGGTACATATTAGCTATCATAAATGTAGCAACGCTAATAGGTCGGGCTTGTGATGCACATTTCATTGTGAAGAGTTCGTCTTTGGACACAAAGGTTTGTTCTGTTCCTTTCCAAACAAGGTGTGAGCTAGGATCTTATGGAAGTAACGAATCGTAGGGTTATGGATATTCTTCGAATGTATAAGGTCTAGCTCGAGATGGTCATTTCCTGTGATGCTACCCTAGAAGAGATCTAATTGATGGTCTACTAGCCTGTCTTCCTGGGTGATGGTAAAGGTATCAGGTCCATGAGGGCATCCTAGGAGTTCAGCCATTTCTCTGTGGGTGTAGCAGTAATCCATATCAAACAACCTAAAGGTGATTAGGCCTTTGTTAAGTCCAATACTATGGTTTGGCAGGTGCACTAGGGAGCTTAGGAATTCTAAGGTCAACCTACTGTAGGAACTAAATTTTCTCTTCATAGCAAAGGTGTCCCAGCCTAGTTGGTTAATTAGGAACGTAACACTGCCTCTTATACCTAACTTGGTCATGGAGCGTCCATCTGGGTACAAGGTTAGTGTCATTTCTCTCTGAGCTAGAGCCTCAAAACGTCTCCTTTGAGCTCTGCCTCTGAAGACTATATCCATGTAATATACTTGTTGCATTGTGATAGTCAGTAGCTAGATAAAATCAAGTAGTATAGAGCATTAAGTTAGTAATGGTCAATAATACAGAAATTTACCGATTAACTTTATGGGAAATAAATAAAGAAGATAACAAAGAAATGAAAATTAAGCAATAGTAATAATTATAGATTTGTGATGAAATTAAATAGTTAAAGACGGAGTGTAGGTTGTCTCCCACCAAGCGCTTTGTTTATTACCTTAACCTCGACAGAAATAGGATAGGTGCTATTCTTTCGAATAAGCGTGAGGTTCTGCAAGCTTAAGATTTGCAATGAAATCATTGTTATCACTGTTGTGCTAATGTTTCAAACGTTGGCCATTTACTATGAATGGTTCGCTCATTTTTCCTTTTATCTCTATTGCTCCATTCGGAAAGATATTGGTAATTTCGAAGGGACCGACCATCTAGAACGAAGTTTTCCGGGAAAGAGTCTGAGGCGGGAGTTAAATAAGAGTACTTTGTCGCCTTCCTTAAAACTCTTTCCTTAATATGCGATTGTCATGCCGTTTTTTTGTTCTTTCTTTATAGATTCGGGCATTCTCATATGCATCTAGTCTAAGTTCTTCTAGTTCGTGGATATCTATTATTCTTTTTTCGCCTGCGGCAGTATAATTGAGATTAAGGGTCTTAATGGCCCAATATGCTTTATTTTCTAATTCTACCGGCAGATTGTCGCAACCTGAAAAATACAGTGTGCGAAAAATGGAATGCGCAACCTGAAAAATGGAATGATAAAAAAAACAACCGGCGAAAAAAATGACAGAAGAGTCGCCATCGTGCGTTATTCATCCCAAAGGAGGGAAAGGAAACGCTCGAAGTAAACCTGAAAAAGGAAAGGACAAGACGGGGTCTCGCAACCAAATCTTGGGTTCGGGAGTCGGTTATGCGAAGGGAAGGTATTAGCACCCCTACGCATCCGTAGTACTCTACGGGATCCACTTTTGTAGTTCTTGTCTAAAGGGTGTGAGTTTATCTTGTGTTGTTTACCAAAAAAAAAGGGTTAAATGAAAATGACTTGCGCGGATGTCGCATCCACTGCATACGTATCTCATGTGAATATGAGAATCAGAGTCTTCGTAGCTCGGCTGACCTATGGGTTGGGGGGATGTGTGCTCGCTAAGACATCGCGTCTTATGCCTACGTATCTCATCTGGAATGAGAATCAGAGCAAGTCGTAGTTCGGCTAACTATGGGGTTATGGATTGGGTTTTGGACGAACGACGTTACTACGTAATCTACCGGATGCTCGACCTTTGGAGACTTACTCACCTGTAGTAGAAGGAGTAAACGTGTGTTTAGGAGAAGAAAAATCAATGAAGGGTTAGGGTTTGGTGAACTCATGCAAAAAGGCAGTCCTTGACGAAGGAACCTGTAAAAAAAAACACACAAAAACATTGCCTCCTATCGAGGTCTTCCAGCTAGGAAAGCAGTAAAATGCGGGAAAAATGTAAAAGTACCACGCGGATAAAGATCCGAAGTAACAATAGTTAGAGGAATGGGAAACCAAGGGATCCTTCCAAGCTAAACACCATCAAAGAAAGTGAGTCAGTATAGCTAATCGGAATGAAACCTCCAGGGGGTATCCCACAAATAAAGTGGAAAACCACGCAAGTTATCCCTGCAAAAGTCATGTGAGCCCTCACAAAAACTCAACAAACAGGTTAGAGACAAAAAAATAGGGTAATCATGGGTTGTCCCCAAATCAAAATGTAACCACATGAATCATGCCATTAAAATTCACAAAAAAGACATGCATCAAAAGGGTATCAAATTCACCCATAATACCTCATACATTTAGAGCATTCAAATTAAAGGCATAAAGATGATGGATATAGGGCAAACCTAATTGGAGAGCTTGATTGAAATTGAGTTGCACCCGTGAGGTTTACAAAACAATCTTTAGGATTTATGTGAGGCAAAGGTTATTCTGTGTAGTTGAGTTCCCTTCAGGGTTTGGAGGCTGCTCTGAACTCTGTTAGCTCTTCTCTCACTATCTTTTTCCTCAGGGTAATAGGAATAGAATAATATATCTCTGAAACTCTAGTATTTATAGCCTAATATTGGTAGCTTAGTGGGCTTTTGAGAGAGGTCCAAGTCTGAGATTTTTTATTTATTTTTATTTATTTATTTATTTATTTATTTATTATTATTTTTATTTATTTATTTTATTTTATTTATTTTATTATTTTTTTTCGTTTTTTTTTATTATTATTATTATTTTTTATTTTATTTTTAAATAAAACTTCTTGGATCTTATTCTGATTGACATGATGAAATGCAATGTATCTAATGTTAAATGACCTAAAAATGAATGCATGCATGAGGTGTAAAGCGTATGCTTCCAGGAAGAATGAAGGGTAAATTTTGGGGTATTACAGCTGCCCCTATTCAATCAACTGGATACCTGGAAAGAAGATAGCAGCGGCTTTCGTGCTTTCGAGGTATCAAGGGATTGAATACAATAAAAGCCCAAAAATTTGCACTGAAGTGAAGTAAAGTAACAATGCATGTCAGAATCAGCGAAGAGGTGGTCTTGAAGGAAGAATCCGTCTGGTACAGTGAGAGTCAGTCTGAATACCGAAAAAGAATGTTAACTTGGATACCAAAATAAATGGTAACACAGAAATAACCATGGCCTGAATGCCGCTCATCAGTCTGAATACTGGAAATGACTTCGATCTGAACATCGAGAGATATGAGATTATTAATATCGGTCTGAACACCGAGAGGCTGGCCTGAATGCCACAAGTTACGTCGACCTGAACGTCGGAAACTTCTTCGATCTGAACATCGGAAAATTGGCCTGAATGCCACAAGTTGCGTCGACCTGAACGTCGGAAACTTCTTCGATCTGAACATTGGAAAATTGGCCTGAATGCCACAAGTTGCGTCGACCTGAACGTCGGAAACTTCTTCGATTTGAACATCGGAAAATTGGCCTGAATGCCATAAGTTGCGTTGACCTGAACGTCGGAAACTTCTTCGATCTGAACATCGGAAAATTGGCCTGAATGCCACAAGTTGCGTCGACCTGAACGTCGGAAACTTCTTCGATATGAGCATCGGAAAACTGGCCTGAATGCCACAAGTTGCATCAACCTGAACGTCGGAAACTTCTTCGATCTGAACATCGGAAAACTGGCCTGAATGCCACAAGTTGCATCGACCTGAACGTCGGAAACTTCTTCGATCTGAACATCGGAAAACTGGCCTGAACGCCACTTCGGTCTGAATACCGGAAACTGACCTGAATGCCACTTCGGTTTGAATACCGGAAATTGGCCTGAATGCCACTTCGGTCTGAATACCGGAAACTTCATGCCTGTCAGCATCGGCAGAAATAGGGAATGATAATAGAGGCGGCGCATGGGCCAATGACACTTGCTGGGGATAACAAAGGTAAGTCATGAACAATCTTTAGTCTGAGTACTTGGAAACAACTTTTAGCTTATCACTTGGTATCACTTGGGATACCGAGAATGTTTTTCAATGGCGTAATGCTCCATGAAAATGAAAATGCTACGCGATTTGGAAGGATGCAATGAAATATGATTCTACATGCAGGGATGCGAAATGCTAGGTAGAATGCCAAGCTGAGGCAAGGGGATCTGCTGGGAAAATGATCACCATCTTCTGGACCCTGGCCAGGTTGCTGGAGATGCACAGCACAAAGAATTATGTGGGGAAATGACCCGTCACACGGTGTTCTAGCAATGACGAAATGTCGAGATTCAGACTGGGGAGAGAACGACACTGAAAACCTGTTGTTGGGGAAAGCGATAGTGGTTTTGGCAACCACGATCTGCGAGAGATGACTCAGCAGGGGAAGCAAACACTGATACGGTACCGAGGTTCTGCTTCAAGGAAAGGAACCATGGATCTGGCATTGGGATTATCGATCTGGCATCCAACTCTGAGGAGCAGCCGCTTCTGCTGGGAAGATACAGTCTGGCACTGTCAACTCCGCTGGGGATATATAGTTTGGCACTGTCAACTCTACTGGGGAGTGTATGTCCTGAAACAAACGCTTGGGGAAGTACAGTGGTGAGAACCTGCTGGGGATTGAAGAATCCAACACTCTGATCAGCTCTGCAGGGATAAGACACTGAATTCGTCTGTTGGCGACTTCACTAGGGAAGATATTCACGATCATCTGCAGGGGATTTTAAGGAAATGCCCCGGGGGTATCTGTTCTGAATAGACGATCCAAAGCACTTAAAATTTACAGTAATTTTAAATGTTTATTAAGCATGTACCTGTAAAGCCCTTATGTGTCATGATGCAATGTTTATCAAAAATTCGGACGTCATTTTTGCAAACAAAACAGTAAAATGAAAATGAAAACAGAGATATACTAAATAACATGATTTTATTGATTGAATGGCCTCTGAATAGGCATTTACATCAGGAAGCAATCCCTGGAAAGAGGTAATCGCACAAAAGATAAAAACAGAAATTAATCTAATGGCAATGTGAAATGGATTTCTATTGGGTTCCAATTCTGCTATGACTTGCTCGTCTTCAAGATCCTCCAGATGATCAGCTTTCTGAAAAGAGTGATTGGACTGTTTCCTATCCTTCAAAAGTTTCCAGTCATTGACACGAGATGAGATTCAGAACTAACTCAGAACGCAGTCATTCGCTTAATCCCTAACATTTGCCTGGATCGCCCTTTTTGGGTTTTCAATCCATCGGGATACCCATTTTTTGCCTAAGTTGCCTTTTCAGGTTTTCAACTTACCGGGTGTACGATCTTTTCATTTTTAAGCCCTAATTTTTGCCCGAACCTTTTCATTTTCTTGGTTCGTCGAGATGCCCATTTTTGCCTGAACTATTCTTTTTACTGTCCAGCGGGTCTATTTTATGCGAAGTATTTTTTAACTGCGTCTGAGTTCACCGGGGAAGTGAAGTTTTCACCATCCATCGTTGCAAGCATTAAGGCCCCACCATCAAAAACCTTGGTGACAATATACGGTCCATCATAGTTAGGAGTCCACTTGCCCCTGTGATCTGTCTGAGGAGGAAGGATCCTTTTCAACACTAAATCTCCGACTTGGAAACAACGAGGACGCACTTTCTGATCAAAGGCTCTCTTCATCCGACTCTGATACAACTGCCCATGACAAATGGCTGCCATTCGCTTCTCTTTGATAAGACTCAACTCATTGAACCTTGTCCGAATCCATTCGGCTTCGTCTAACTTGACATCCAACAGGACTCTTAGAGAAGGAATCTCCACTTCAACAGGTAGGACTGCTTCCATACCATACACCAGGGAGTAAGGGGTTGCCCCAATCGACGTACGTACTGAAGTACGGTACCCATGCAAGGCGAAGGGTAGCATCTCATGCCAATCTCTGTACGTGACGACCATCTTCTGCACAATCTTCTTTATGTTCTTATTTGCCGCCTCAACAGCGCCGTTCATCTTAGGGCGGTAAGGGGAAGAATTGTGATGTTGGATGTTGAAGTTCTGACACAACTCCTTCATCATTTTGTTATTGAGATTAGAACCATTATCAGTAATGATTCTTTCTGGAATCCCATAGCGACAAATGATTTCTTTCTTGATGAAACCGGCAACTACATGTCTGGTGACATTCGCGAACGACGCTGCTTCGACCCACTTGGTGAAATAGTCGATGGCAACAAGGATGAAGCGATGCCCATTAGAAGCAGTCGGCTCAATCTTTCCAATCATGTCAATACCCCACATAGCAAACGGCCACGCCGAAGACATCACATTCAGAGGATTCGGCGGTACATGCACCTTATCGGCATAAATCTGGCATTTATGACACTTCCGAGCATACTTGAAACAATCTGATTCCATGGTCATCCAATAATAACCCGCTCTAAACAATTTCTTAGCCATTGCATGTCCGCCGGCATGAGTACCGAAGGAACCTTCATGAACTTCCTGCATTAACATGTCCGCCTCGTGTCTGTCCACACATCTGAGCAAAACCATGTCGAAGTTCCTCTTATACAGCACATCATCTTTGTTCAAGAAGAAACTGCCTGCCAATCTTCTCAAAGTCTTTCTGTCATTGTTGGATGCCCCTTCAGGGTACTCTTGATTCTTCAGAAAGCACTTGATATCGTGATACCAGGGCTTGTCATCGACTACCAGTTCAGCAGCAAACACATACGCGGCCCTGTCAAGGCGCATCACATCGATCCTGGGAGCATGGTTCCAACGAATTACCTTGATCATGGAGGATAGAGTAGCAAGTGCGTCTGCCATCTGGTTCTCATCACGAGGTATATGATACAATTTTACTGTTGTGAAGAAAGTCAACAGCCTTCTCGTGTAATCTCTGTAGGGGACCAGAGTGGGCTGGAGAGTATTCCAATCACCATTCACTTGATTGATCACCAGAGCTGAATCTCCGAAGATGTCCAGAGTCTTGATTCTCAGATTAATGGCTTGCTCAATACCCAAAATACAGGCCTCGTACTCAGCTTCATTATTTGTGCACTCAAAAGTCAAACGAGCGGTGAAAGGCATGTGGGCACCTTTCGGAGTAGTAATGACAACGCCAATTCCACTTCCTCTAGCATTGACAGCCCCATCAAACAACAAAGTCCACTTTTCGTTTGGATCAGGTCCCTCCTCAACAACTGGCTCTTCACAGTCTTTCATCTTGAGGAACATGATGTCTTCATCTGGAAAATCAAACTTCATCGGCTCATAATCATCAATCGGCTGCTGAGCAAGATAGTCTGACAGAATACTCCCTTTGATGGCTTTTTGGGATGTATACTGGATATCGTACTCTGTCAGTACCATTTGCCAACGAGCCACCCTTTCGGTGAGAGTTGGCTTCTCGAATATGTATTTGACTGGATCCATCTTGGAGATTAGTAGGGTTGTGTGAGACAGCATGTATTGTCTCAATCGCTTAGCAGCCCATGCAAGTGCACAACATGTCTTCTCAAGCATTGAGTATCTCGACTCGCAATCTGTGAACTTCTTACTCAAGTAGTAGATGGCATGTTCTTTCCTACCTGTCTCGTCATGTTGACCAAGAACACAACCCATAGAATTGTTAAGTACTGTCAAGTACATAACCAACGGTCTCCCTGGGACTGGAGGCATAAGGATAGGAGGATTCTGCAAATACTCTTTTATCTTCTCGAAAGCCCTTTGACAATCTTCATTCCACCTGATAGCCTGATCTTTCCTTAGCAATTTGAAAATTGGCTCACACGTGGTTGTTAGGTGAGAGATGAACCTTGCAATGTAGTTCAACCTCCCTAAGAAACTACGGACTTGCTTCTCTGTTCTTGGCTCAGCCATTTCCTGTATTGCTTTCACTTTGTCAGGATCCACCTCAATCCCTTTTCCGCTAACAATAAAACCCAGCAATTTTCCCGATCTCACCCTAAAAGTACACTTGTTCGGATTAAGTCTCAGTTTGAATTTCCTTAACCGTTCAAACAATTTCTGCAGATTCACCAAATGTTCTTATCGTCCACATAAACTCGTTGATATGTTGCTCCGGCATTTTTCAGACCAAACGGCATCACCTTGTAGCAGAAGGTGCCCCATGGGGTTATGAAAGTTGTCTTTTCCATGTCCTCAGGTGCCATCTTGATTTGGTTATAGCCAGAAAAGCCATCCATGAAGGAGAATACCGAGAACTGAGCTGTATTATCCACCAAAACGTCGATGTGAGGTAATGGGAAATCATCTTTAGGACTAGCTCTGTTCAGATCCCGGTAGTCAACACACATCCGTACCTTTCCATCCTTCTTAGGTACTGGAACGATATTTGCAACCCATGGCGGATAATTTGTGACTGCTAGAAACCCTGCATCCAACTGTTTTTGCACTTCTTCCTTTATCTTGACACCCATCTCTGGTCTTGTTTTTCTGAGCTTCTGCTTGACCGGAGGACAACCTTCTTTGAGAGGCAAATGGTGTACCACAATATCTGTGTCAAGCCCTGGCATGTCCTGATAAGACCAAGTGAAGATGTCAACATATTCTTGCAGCAGTTCAATCAGCCCTTTCTTCACATTATCTTCCAAAGCAACCCCTATCTTGATTTCTCTCTTGGCGTCCTCAGTGCCGAGATTAATCACTTCAACAGACTCTTGATACGGTTAAATGACCCTTTCTTCCTGTTTTAAGAACCTGGCAAGTTCTTCAGGGAGTTCACAGTCTTCATCACCCTCTTTTTCGGCTTGAAAGATTGGATTTTCAAAGTCGAAGCGAGCCATAGCAGAACCGTTATCAATAGGATCCGGTGATGTGCATCTGCATGAGTGATGGTACGTGCTTATGAGTGTAAAAAAAAGTGGAAACTAAACAAAACATTGCCATTTTTTTTTTGAAAAACTGCAAAAATAGAAAGACAGGGAACGAAATATTTGAATGCAAAATACGTCCTTTATTTATGATAAAAAATGCAAGTGTCACATAGATGAGCCCTACAATGAGTCATTACGCCCTGGGAGGAACGTAAGACTTGAACATGCATGAATAAACAAAGAAAATTACTCCTTCAGAAAAGTGACTTGGACAATCTCCTCAAAAGACCAATTGTTGATGACTTCACCCGGGATCCTCGGACGCACCCAGTTATCGATGTCACAATCACTATCCCCATCTTCATTGTTGATTCCTTCGGGTACCATATCAGTGAATTCCTGAGTCATCTATCCCGCTAGAAACACCAAACAAACTAAGAACACTGCGGCGGTACCTGTTATGCAAGACATGCTGATGGATATGCAAATGCAATGACATGTTTATCAAATCCAAAAGGTATTCCACCCCCTTGATTCCAGTCTCACATCAGGTGAATAGTGCAAGAAGATTGAGTCATGGATAAACTTCTGAGATCAAGATACCATAAAGGGAAACCATCATACAAATGAGTTCCAGGAAAGGGGCCTTAGCCAAAAATACATCAAAAGAGGATCTCCACAACAAGCCTGTGGATCATAGCAACAAAGAAATAAGTAAAGAGAGTAACATAAATCAGGAATCAGCCTCCTGTATACAACCCATAAGGACTGCTCCTCACTTCATCCAGTAATGCCACCGTGTCGGGATGATCTGGAGATTCTGTCAAACGCCGGATAAGCAGATTCCTCTTGTGAATGATCCCATCTAGTTTGTTGATGTGCTCTCTGTAGTAATTCCCATCATCTTCTCCGAATACCTCTTCAAGTCTGGATTTCTTCAAACCTGCCAGCACCTTGAGTTCTTCAATCTGTCCTCGAGCCTCATTGAGTTGATTTATGATGTAACCATTAGTAGAACGGGCGCACAGAAGCTCATTGTTCTTCCCCTTCAGCAAAGTCTTCAATTTCTCCATCTGACCAGTCAGTTCGGCTACCGTCTCCTCCTCCTTTGTCTTCCGAGAAGTTGAAAATGCATCCCATTGCTCTTGCCACCCAACTAATTTACCATGAGCATCCATTAACTGCTGCTTGACTCGCCTCAACTCAGAACTGGATGATCTCAAGGCTTCGTCTGTCTTCCTGAAGAAGTCCACCTCCACAGCAAATTTCCTTTCTGCTTCCTTTTGTAATCTAACGGCTTCCCCCTTCTGATATTCTGCCTCATGGAATTGATGCATATAGTCTTGCAACTTCTCCCTTAACTCCGAGTTCTCGGTTTGAAGTCCCTCCATGGCGTTCTTCAACTTGTCATACTCCTCTCTACTCACCATTGTTGACTGCTCAGGAGTAGGTGGATACACAGGTTCTTCAATAGGAAACGGCAGACCAAACTCTTCGACTCTTCCTTGAAGCCACTCTCCATACTGAGGGTAAATTCTACAATCTCCTTTTCCAAGCACAGTTCTTCCTCTCTTGATCACCTTGAGCCAGGCCTCAGCTGCCTTACGGGATACAGTCAGATCAGGCGAAGAATGGAAAAATAGAGATTCTTCCACATCCTTTTCCAAAGGCGGAGTTCTTAAAGCATATCCAAACTGTCTAACTGCTAGAGAAGGATTGTAGTTGATTCCTCCTCTTCTTCCTACAAACGGTACATTTGGGAAATTCCCACAACTGTGAATAATATCCGCCCGAAGCAAGCTCCGGTCAGACCACCAAGAAATATCTTCAGCTCTCAACCCCATCAATCTCTTCGACCAACTCAACGAGTCCTCGACATCAATGAACGCTCCTGATTTGGGTAGGTGGGAACTGAACCACTTATAAAACAAAGGCGCGCAACAATTCAACAACCCTCCTTTTCTATTTTCATTCATGTGGTGCACTGAATGAAAGAAATCTCCTAGCAAGGTCGGCACTGGATTTCTCAACACGAAGAGGCGTATTGCATCCCTGTCCACAAATTTGGCAACATTAGGGAACAGGACAATTCCATACACACAAAGAGCCAACACAGCATTGAAACCCCTCTGGTCACCATCTTCAAGTTTCTTCTTTGCTTCTCCCAGTAAGAAACTCAAATGAAAACCACTGACTCCTCCCTTCTAACACATATTAGCCTTCAAGACTGATTCCCCCAATATGTGGTCGAAGCAACCAGGCTGAGATCGGGCAGAAACTCAGAACTGTAGAATAACAACTGTGACTTGATAGGAACTCTGAGAAAACTGGAAATCTCCTCCAAAGTAGGGACCAAGATATAATCCGGGAATGTGAAACACCTCAATAGAGGATCGTAGAACTGCAGTAGTGTGAATAGAGCATCATGTTAGTCCTTGGAAAGAATCGTGACGAAACTTAGAATTAAACCGTAATCCTTTCGGAATCCTTCTAGAGAATCAGGATCCATTAACTTCATTAACTGTTGAATGGGCTCCAGACAGACCACCGGAAACTTGTAGGCGACATGTCTCTTTCTGCATATATCCATCTTAAGAGAACCAGAAAAACCCCGACCAGAATCAAGAAGAAGATGTAAACCCCCTAGAAATGGATAAACATGTGTTAAATGATATGAATGCAGAATGATGTGATGCAATGATGTGAATGCAATGCAGTGGCATGGAAATCAAGATTGTTGTATCTGCTTGAACATCTGTCGGGTTGCACTATCTGAAGAGAAAACCCACTGAAGAATATAATATAAGATCAGATCTTTGCTCCAGAAAACCGGGTTGGTTGGAGGTTAAGGTTTCCTGAATTTAGCCCGCCCCTCACTGGTAGGTTCTAAGAACAGAAGTTCGTCAGCTTCAGCCCTTCAGTCGCGAATAATACGTTTACCACTGGAGGTTTGGCATTATTACGGGACAAAAGACCTCCATTGACTCCCCTCAACAGGACATCCAAAAGCAAGTTCCCAGTCTCGGGGTCCTCGGATTGAGCAGCGAGAATGCGTCCACCAGAGCTAACATAATCACATCTCGGAGGAGAGGCCTCGACTGGGTTCTCGGGAAATGGTCACCAGAGTCGACGATTTCTAGAGGAACATCCTGCCGTTACGGAACACCCGTAGGACATAATATATCCAAAAGAAACCTAGTCTGGGTGTGGTTCTTCACGAACGACTTAACGTAGCAACACGCCACGCAAGCCTCATGATTATCCATTCTAAAACCTGTGTGTACACTCAAGCCTAGGTAATGGGCTTATCTCTCATAGAACACCCCATCCCAACAAACAAACAAACAGATCCAACAAATACAGCAGATGAATGCAAGCAGGTAAGTAAATAAATGTACAAAAGCATGAACATCCAATAAACAAGAAATCACACAAGCTAGGAGGGACTCGCTTAGGGAAGATGGACCAGCAATAGGTCAACTTCTATATGTCCCCAGCAGAGTCGCCAGCTGTCGCAACCTGAAAAATACAGTGTGCGAAAAATGGAATGTGCAACCTGAAAAATGGAATGCGAAAAAAAACAACCGGCGAAAGAAAATGACAGAAGAGTCGCCACCGTGCGTTATTCATCCCAAAGAAGGGAAAGGAAACGCTCGAAGTAAACCTGAAAAAGCAAAGGACAATACAGGGTCTCGCAACCAAATCTTGGGTTCGGGAGTCGGTTATGCGAAGGGAAGGTATTAGCACCCCTACGCATCCGTAGTACTCTACGGGATCCACTTTTGTAGTTCTTGTCTAAAGGGTGTGAGTTTATCTTGTGCTGTTTACCCAAAAAAAAGGGTTAAATGAAAATGACTCGCGCGGATGTCGCATCCACTGCATACGTATCTCATATGAATATGAGAATCAGAGTCTTCGTAGCTCGGCTGACCTATGGGTTGGGGGGATGTGTGCTCGCTAAGACATCGCGTCTTATGCCTACGTATCTCATCTGGAATGAGAATCAGAGCAAGATGTAGTTCGGCTAACTACGGGGTTATGGATTGGGTTTTGGACGAACGACGTTACTACGCAATCTACCGGATGCTCGACCTTTGGAGACTTACTCACCTGTAGTAGAAGGAGTAAACGTGTGTTTAGGAGAAGAAAAATCAATGAAGGGTTAGGGTTTGGTGAACTCATGCAAAAAGGCAGTCCTTGACGAAGGAACCTGTAAAAAAAAACACACAAAAACATTGCCTCCTATCGAGGTCTTCCTGCTAGGAAAGCAGTAAAATGCGGGAAAAATGTAAAAGTACCACGCGGATAAAGATCCGATGTAACAACAGTTAGAGAAATGGGAAACCCAAGGATCCTTCCAAGCTAAACACCATCAAAGAAAGTGAGTCAGTATAGGTAATCGGAATGAAACCTCCAGGGGGTATCCCACAAATAAAGTGGAAAACCACGCAAGTTATCCCTGCAAAAGTCATGTGAGCCCTCACAAAAACTCAACAAACAGGTTAGAGACAAAAAAATAGGGTAATCAAGGGTTGTCCCCAAATCAAAATGTAACCACATGAATCATGCCATTAAAATTCACAAAAAAGACATGTATCAAAAGGGTATCAAATTCACCCATAATACCTCATACATTTAGAGCATTCAAATTAAAGGCATAAAGATGATGGATATAGGGAAAACCTAATTGGAGAGCTTGATTGAAATTGAGTTGCACCCGTGAGGCTTACAAAACAATCTTTAGGGTTTATGTGAGGCAAAGGTTATTCTGTGCAGTTGAGTTCCCTTCAGGGTTTGGAGGCTGCTCTGAACTCTGTTAGCTCTTCTCTCACTATCTTTTTCCTCAGGGTAATAGGAATAGAATAATATATCTCTGAAACTCTAGTATTTATAGCCTAATATTGGTAGCTTAGTGGGCTTTTGAGAGAGGTCCAAGTCTGAGATTTTTTATTTAATTTTTTTTTATTTATTTATTTATTATTATTTTTATTTATTTATTTTATTTTATTTTATTTTATTTTATTTTATTTTATTTTCGTTTTTTTTTCTTTTTAATTTTAAATAAAGCTTCTTGGATCTTATTCTGATTGACATGATGAAATGCAATGTATCTAATGTTAAATGACCTAAAAATGAATGCATGCATGAGGTGTAAAACGTATGCTTCCAAGAAGAATGAAGGGTAAATTTTGGGGTATTACACAGATGACATGATTTTCCATAAACTAGCTTAAAAGGTGTGGTTCCTATTGGGGTCTTATAAGCTGTCCTATATGCCCATAGGGCTTCTGGTAATTTTGAGGACCAATCTTTCCTAGAGGTGGCAACTGTCTTTTCTATGATTTGTTTAATTTCTCGGTTCGAGACTTCTACTTGCCCACTCATTTATGGGTGGTAGGGTGTTGCTACGTGGTGCCGGGCTCCATATTTCAGTAATAACTTTTCAAAGATCCTTGAAATAAAATGGGAACCACCATCACTGATGACAAGTCTCAGCACTCTGAATCTAGGGAAGATTATTAGCTTAAAGAGTCTAATTACCACTCATGTGTCATTCGTTGGAGAGGCTATGGCCTCAATCCATTTGGATATGTAATCGACTGCAACAAGGATATACTTGTTACCAAAAGAGGATGGGAAAGGTCCCATAAAATCGATTCTCCAAACATCGAAGACTTCTACTTCCAAAATGCCTTTAAGAGGCATTTCGTCGCGTCTAGATATGTTGCCAGTGCATTGACACCGGTCACAATTTGTGATCGCGATGTGGACATCTTTCCACAGAGTGGGCCAAAAGAGGCTGACTTGCAGGATCTTAGTGCAAGTCTTCGAGGTGCTTGCATGTCCTCCATAGGGAGTAGAATGATAGTGGGAAATTACGTTTTCTACCTCATCTTCTAGGACACATCGATGGAAAATGCCGTCGGAGCCTCTCTTGAAAAGCAGAGGCTCATCCCAATAGTAATGTTTAAGATCGTGGAAGAATTTTTTCTTTTGTTGGTAGGTCAAGTCTGGCGGAAGCACCCTAGCTGCTAAGTAGTTGACGAAGTCAGCGTACCATGGTAATATGGTTTGGGTGTAAATTGCTTCCACTACTTCGTTTATTTTAGTATCCTTATGGGTTAACGCATCTTTAGCTGTATTGCTTTCCAATTGGGCTATGAGTCTTTCGTATGGAAAATCATCGTTTATAGGCACTCGTTCAGGTTCAATACCTTCCATTCTTGACAAGTGATCGGCCACGACATTTTCCGTGCCTCTTTTATCCTTGATTTCTAGGTCAAACTCTTGTAATAGTAAGATCCACCTTAAGAGTCTTGGTTTGGCGTCTTTCTTGTTCAACAGGTACCTAATTGCAGCATGATCGATATAGATAATTATCTTTGCTCCTACTAGTTAGGAACATAATTTATCCAGAGCGAACACTACGGCTAAAAATTCATTTTCTGTGGTGGCATAGTTAATCTGTGCAGGGTCTAGGGTTCTACTTGTATAGTATATTGCATGAAGTTTCTTGTCCCTTCTTTGTCCTAAGACTACGCCTACAACATAGTCACTAGTGTCACACATGATTTCAAACGGTAGTCTCCAATCGGGTGGTTGCATGATAGGTGTGGTAATAAGAGTTGTTTTCAGTTGTTCAAACGCCGCTAGGCATTTGTCGTTGAAGATGAATTCAGCGTCTTTCATCAATAAAACAGTAAGTGGTTTTGTGATTTTTGAGAAATCATTAATGAATCGTTTGTAGAAACCGGCGTGTCCTAAAAAGCTTCGTATTTCTCTTACGGTTTTCGGAGGCTGGAGGTTTTCTATAACTTCTATTTTGGCCTTGTCGACTTCAATCCCCTTGTTGGATACTATGTGTCCGAGCACGATTCCTTGTCGGACCATGAAATGGCATTTTTCCCAATTTAGCACTAAGTTCACTTTTACGCATCTTTCGAGGATGAATCCTTGGTCAAACTTTTCACTTTTCCTTGATTTCCATGGCCACTTATCAATCCATCTCTCATATCCAACACCTTTTCTTCTTTTTCTTCTGCGAGGTAGTTTATCCTTCTGAACTTGTGGTGGTGGTTCTGGCTCTATCCTGAGAGCTACCTTTTCAGGTTAAGGTTCACTTTTTGCATCCTCCACCTCAAAGTCTGGTTTGCCCCTTTTAATACTAATGAGTTCCCTAGTTTCATGGTCTTCTAATTTTCTCTTCTTGTTCAGGGTCTCAAATAAAGGTGCATTGGTGTGGATATTTTCCGATAGCTCTTCATATCTTTCGGATTTGGGGTCTACCTTGACTTCCACATACCTTTGCGGGAAAGGAATTGGTGATTTATAGGGAGGAGGAACAACACATAGTTCTTCCTTCTCTACCTCTTTGACAACCTCCCTCTTGGGCGGTGTCGAGGGTTCTTTCTCAATCTCTACTCTTTTCTCACCTGAACCCTCCTCATTATCACTCTCCTTAGGATTTTCGGTAAATTTTTCACTGGTGATTGTTACAACATCCGCATGTTTCTCTGGGAATGGTCCTAGAGATGTCTGCACAAGCAGGGAGATTTGAGTCTCCAATGCCTTGTTGTGAGTGACGAGGGACTCAACCACAATGTTCAGTTGCGTAAGGGTTTCATTGGTATAGAGACTTTATTTTCTAAATTCTTCATTCTGAAGAGTTTGTGTAGCCACAAAGTGTTCCATCATAGATTCTATCCTAGATTGAGTTTGCGTCTCAATGAAATCCTCCATTAATATTTCCAGGTTGGATTTATAGGAATCTTGCGATTCTTCAAAATACTGGGAGTAATAATCGTAGAGAAAATTTGGGTGATACATAATAATAGAGAAAAGAGTTCCTTAGTCTATACTGGGCAACACTGGAGTTACGATATCGACTAAATTAGTCCCATACAACGGCGCCAAAAACTTAATCGCGACTTTGGTAAGTCTATGTGAATCGTGACTGCAAGTGCACAGTCCTATCGCGCAGTTTTAAAGATTATCGAACCCACAAGGACTAATAATCAAACGTATCGTGGTCTAATGTTACTATGTAAATCTAAGGTGAATGATTGTTCTAAGATTGGAGGGATGAAGAGAAATAACTATAAAATAGAATAAAGATAAAGATATAAGATATAGGGGATATCGGTATGTAATACATCAAACCTCGGGGATTCGATAGATAGTTGGTGTAATCTTATTGGTTAAAATATTCTTCAGTAGAAATTATTTATAGAAAGGACATAGCCTCACACTCTCGTTTTATTGACTCCGACCATACTTCTAAACCAGAATGCTTGGCTCTCGCGGTCTCATTTTGAATTTAAAAGTACTTTTTGAACATAGATAAAGTCTAATTAATCCTAAAGCGCTCTCGCTGTATTTAGGATCAATGCCTAGTTTCAAGTATCTGGTTAAAATCTCAAACTCTCGTTTTTATTGACCGTAACCTTGGTTTGTTTTGTACTCTCGTACGAAAAACAGTTTGATTAAAATAAGAAACTAAAACCGAAAAAATAAGTTTTATAAAAACTAACACCAATTATTTATTGAATCCCGTCGTTTCGACGGTCTTTACATACTGATCCCTAAGGGTTTAGCCAGACATAGATCCAGTGACAAACATGGCAATTGGGGAATTAAACATACAGTAAGGCATAAATAAATAAAACAATAAACAATAATAAACCTGGATTGCAATTTAAGAACTGGAATTGAATCTTGAATCTTCGATTAAATAATTCCGGCAGGCTTTGGCAATGAATACCTCTTACAATTGAATCCCAAATGCGTAAAAATAATAAACCGTAATAGTCCCCGATGTGGAGAAACTGTCACTTTTACAATGGTAAGAAACTTCCTAGAAACTAAAAGAAAAATAAAGCACAACAAAAATTAATCGTAAACTGAAAACTGGAAAAAGAGAGATGCCTCATGGGATTCTGAGAGGTCCTTTTTATATCCATTTTATATTCCTCATTTGTAGCAGAAGTTAGTGGAAACCGTGGCTAAAAGAGTGGAGGAAAAATAGGAAAAGTAGGAAGACTTGGTTGTGGCGGTTTCCACAACTCTAATTCCATGATGAGTGGTGCGCGCCACTCTTGTAGTAACCGCCCACAACTTTTCAAGGATTGGTGGCGGGCGACACCTCCCTCTTGGCCTAATGTGGCGGGTGCCACATCCTTTGGGTAATGGGCGCCACAAGCCCATTTGCTTTGGTGGCCCATTATCCCATTGGAAACCTCATTTTCTTCTCTTTTCTTGCCTTTTTCTTTCCTTTTTGCTATTTTCCATTTTTCTTGCGGTAAACCTTTTAATCGATAAATACCTGCAAATAAACATAAAATAATGTGTAATAAATAGTGTTAATCGAGTAAAAAGCAATGCGTATAGAGCCAAAAATACGATACGTTTTCGCGTTATCACATACATGATAAGGTGACTAAGCGGACAAGTATTTCCCTTATACTTTTCAAAGTCAGGGACTTTGAACTTCATCGGGATCTTAACGTTTGACACTAAGCAAAGTTTAGCAGCACTCTTACCCAACATGTCTTTTCCTCTCAATGTCTTCAATTCCTTATGTAGCTCAAGGAACTGATCCTTCATTTCATCCATTTTCTCATAAACATCAGGGCCCTCAGACGACTCAGAATGGTAGATGGTGTCCTCGATCCAAGGCAGGGTAAGAATAACTGGAGGAGGCACATACATAACCAGGTTAGATATCGGCATAGAAGCAAATGTAGGTGCAAACCCTTCAGGCATAAAATTCGGTGGCATTCCCCATGGGAATCCAGCAGGCATAGATGGACCAGATTGAGTAGCAGCAACAGGCACAATTGAGTTAGCAACCTCTGAGATAACGGTCCTCTGAGGAGGAGGAGTTACGGGAGTTGGAGAAGATTGATTATGAGCAGTTAGAACAGACTCCATCATAGTAGTTAGACGAGCAATCTCATCCTTCAGTTCTCGGTTCTCTTGCTCTAAGTGTTCCATGATTCTCGGTTGATTGACACGAGTGTTGTATCGGTGAGTCAGCTTGGCTGAAGCACAAAAGAATAACCAATAAGACATCTGGCAGAAGAAACCTGTTTATGCAAATGATGCATGAAATGCAATGCTTTTGTTTTATTATCAAGGAACATACTATTTTATTTGCAAATGTATAATAACAATGGTAATAACTTTACTGACCATAAAATCCCTTTTATTCATAAAGTTTGGAAGTATTACACTAAGTACAATTTCAGAAATCAAAATACAAATATAAGAGAAAAGGAAACTAATCATCCTAAGGATCCCTAGAAATGGTGTCAGACGATCTAGCTACAGGTGCGTACTACCTTCGGATGCGTCGGATCTGAGACTCAAAAGAAGTCTTCATCTGAGCCTTCTCGAGGACAAGCTGATCAACAATCTTCTTCCAAGCATTAGAAGGCTGAGGCATACTAGAGGAAGATGGACCCTCTGGCTCTTTATGTCTCTTCACTGCTCGATCTTCAAGAAGTTCAATAAGTGCATCCTTATCCTTTGACTCAAGCTGCAATTCTTCATGCTTTTGGCTCAAAGCACGGAACCATTCTTCCCACACATCTCTCTATTGCTTCATCTTGGCGAGTGTGTCTTCCAACTCCTCTACATCTTGGTTAGGGAGAGTTGATGGCTCAGCCACAACCAAAGACATAGGTCTCTCACAAGCATACGACATCTTCAATTCCAAAGCTCTCTTCTTCACCCAAGTAGTGTAAGCTTCCAAAGCTACACAGTTGCACATACCAAGCCCGGATCTTACTTTCCTATGCACATTATGCCAAGCATGTATCATCTTTTGCTTCAAATGTTGGGGATCTTTACCCTCTTTATAGAAAAGACCTTCTAACTGAGTGTTATTAGGTTTGTCTCTCAAGGGGAACCCAAGTTGACGACGAGCCAAAGCAGGGTTATAGTTGATTCCTCCTTGTGTACCAATGAGAGGTACATTAGAGAATTCACCACAACTATCAATAATATCCAAGCCACTCAATGTGGAGTCATACCAAACTATATCATCATTAATGAGGGACATACGTCTCTGAGACCACCGTAGACATTGTTTGTTCTCCATAAAAGCAGGCGCCTGAGGTAAGTGCAAAATAAACCACTTGTACAGAAGAGGAACATAGCATACAATAGTTCCACCACCTTTAGAATTCCTCAAATGAAAATAGAAGTACACATCACCCAACAGAGTAGGCACAAGATTCCTAATCAAGAAGATTCTAATGACGTTAACATCGACAAAACCGTCAATGTTAGGGAACAAAGCTAAATAATAGATGAGCAACATAAATATGGCTTCAAAAGCATCCACACTACCCGCTTGAGCAAAGGCAGTAACTTTCCGAATAAGGAACTCATAAGTCAACCTAAACATTCCTCCTTTCTTCACCCAATGAGCCTCAATCTCAGACTTCTTCAAATGAAGCGCTTCAGCTATAATATGAGATATGTGAATCTCCTCCAATCCACTAAAGGGCACTTTATCAGAAACAAGTATTCCTAGTAGATGGGCATACTCCTCTAACATAGGCATAAGCTGATAATCGGGAAAAGTGAAGCAACGGTAGAGAGGGTCATAGAACTGAACCAACACACTCAAGAGTCCTTCCACTACATCAGCAGATAACACAGGAAAAAGCTTCCCATGGCGTTGCTTGAATTCCAAGGGATCTAATACAAAGGATGATAGCTTCCTTAACTCTTTCAAATCAGGACATCTGAAATTGTACTTCTTAGTGTTCCTTCGTCCACAATCAATGGTCTGAAAATATTTGCAAATAAGACCTTAGTTCCTTGAAGTTATTTTTTGTGTGATGAATGTCATGATGCTCATGTATGCATGAATGCAACAATCACAAATAAGGGATCACACACAAGGTAAACAAAATAAAGCTCAAGGGATGAATCAAGTCATTGTCAAGATCAATCATCTGTTTTGATGGATTATGGTTTTCACCTTATCAACACCCAAGATCCATTGATATTGACAAGACTTGATTGGATCAACCAAGAATCAAGGGTTTATTGTGAGTCACGAGCATGGAGTCAGGTTAACAACCATCCCAAAGGAGTGTACTAAGGATAAAAACATGTAGATCATGTTCTAAAAAGTTCCCAGAGTCTTAATTCCATCTATCGAATATTACAAATTAGGATGACTGACTCATCAACCCATAATATTCTCAAGAGAAACTAGTCTGAGTGTAGTATCATGTAATAACTGTTATCAAGTCTACACCTGAACAGTCTCCGCACTACATCCTAAATAGGCCAAATTGGGTTAGATATTCTACGGTCCTCAGCTTCTCAGACCATAAATCAGAGAAAGTAACGTCTAACCATAAATAACTTGTGTAACATCAATAGCTCCAAAAGGGTCTCCACTGAGTAGATGGGTCTCAAGCCAACTTGTTAAGGACTACTCCACACAAGTCGAACATGACTATACCATCCTCATATCTTAATTGCACTCAAGTTCATGGTATCAATTTCAAAATGAGTGGATTGCTTTTAATCAAAATTTAAATCTAAATGAGGCACAAAGGGCCTAAAAGAGTTTGAATGAGTGTTAGTTCTTTTTGTCTTTTGAAATTTTAATTCAATATGGTTAGATTCATTTACAAGTTTGATATAAGAATAGAGTTTAAAAATGCAATGGCATAAGGCCAAAGTTTCTAATTTGCAATAAAGTCTAAGTTTAGAAATCACAAGCAAAGAAGATTATTGAAAAGGGGGAGAGATTTTGAAATTTAAGAAGATATGAGGAGATGAAGAGATTAATCCTAAGAAAAAATTAAAATTTGAGAGTTGAAAAGATCTGACCAATGGGATGCCATCCAATAGACAAGAATGTCATATTGAAACCCACTTTTCCTCTGGACTTTAAATCAATCAATATCAATAAGCAAGTAGCAATATGAAGAGCAAGGCATCAAATAAAGATAGCCATATACAAGCAAGCAACTTCACAGTCTTCTTCTTAATCTTCCAATGTATCATATTACATACTCCTTGATTGGCTCAGAATAAGGCATTAGACACAGGTTCAAAGTAACAATTGCATCAACACAAAGTAGCAGATGAATTCAAATAAATCCCAAGACTTGCATCAGATGAAGGCCCAGTTCACAATAACTTGGTCTCAGAAATGTTAGCATTGGCCAAGTCATTTTGCATAGGGAATGTTGCCTAATTCTAAGTCCGAAGCTCAGATCAACTCAACAGTCCACACAAACAATTTTTTAGGGTTTTTGTTGTTTATTAAGTATTTTAAGGTCCTAAGACCACAAACACAAACAAGATACATAAACAAATATATACAATCACAATATATGGCTTAAGTGAGCAAAGTGAAAATGGCATAAACATAAACACGTTAAATGATATGTAAATGGCAAATGAAATGGTAAATGACTTGAATTTAAATGACATAAGGTAAATGACTTGAAATTAAAAGCAATAATAATAGAAGTTAGTCAAATGTTAGTTGATTAGATGTTAGTGGTGTTTTGCTTTTCAATTGATTAAGTCATTCTTTGGAGAACACTCAACCCTCTATTCACAAGCATGGATCCTTGAAGCAAGACATCTTCCAAAGGAAGGAAAAAAGGGCCAATTTTCCTCATAATACCATGAAAGTGGGGAGACTTACAATCTGACTTACTAGAATGCTATGCCTTTAGGTCAAAATTTAGCGCTATGTTCAGCAATCGTAATTGGACTTATGTAGAAGTCACAACTATCTGAGGCCAGACAATAAATTTTTTGGTGTTAAATCATGTTAGAGATATGGTATAATGAACCATACTCCTAAAACATACCACACTCAAAAAGAAAATGATCAAAGGATGGACCTAATCTCATCCATACTTGTATTGGTTCATCTAACACAAAGTTATTGATGAACCAATTAGCCTTAGAATATTGAGACTTTATTGGTCAATGAAAGGGATGGGATAGAATGGGATTAAAGATGAATAGGGAGGGGAGATGAGAGAAACACAAATTGATCATGGGAGGAATTTTATCAAATTAAAATCATTCATTTATTTTGGGAGATGAAATTTACATTTCATTAATCCCCTAAATCCAATGATTTTAATCCAACAAAAGTCAAATCAACCTTGATCAAGGCCCAAACACATAGTCAAACTTCACAAGTTAATAAAAATGGCTCAACATAATTTATGCATAATTAATCAATTAAAAAATCAAATTAAAATGCATTTAAATTAAATTATGTTTGATCAAAAACCTAAAACCTCTTTAAAACACCAAATAAATGGCCAATAGACTTATCCTAGGTCAAACAAGGTCAAAGTACCTTAGATAGAATTTTTTCATAATTTTTGAAAAGTCAGAAGTATTTTTAGACAATTAAAAATATGGACAAAAACAATTAAATCATGAAAAATATTAAAATTAGTCCAAAAAGTAATTTTAATTCAGAAAATGAAAGAGGAAAATATTTGAATTTTTTTGGTGAAAGTCCCATATTTTTTGGATTAAAAATGAAATTAATATGAATTAATTAAAAATAAGGGATTAAATGAAATAAATAGAAAATCAAAAAAATAAGGGTGATCTGATCTCCCTCATTAATTAAGGTGGCAGATCAGATGGCCAAGAGCGCGTGTTCCACATGCACATGAGTCAAACACGCTGCAGGCATGGTAATTACAATGAACACATGAGATTAGAAGATGAGACTCAGATCAGATGGTCCTAGACAAGCCAACACACCACCGGAGCCCTAGCTCTGGTCATCTTCTTCGGTGAGAGCCACCGGTCTGGTTCAAGCTCAACTCAAAGGAAAATGAAAAGTGAATACACTAATTTGAAAAAAAAATGCCCAGGAGCATAAATATGGCCTCAATTTTCTCAAATTCCAAGTATATAAAAAGATACAGGGATTTGAATTTTGAGGATCATGAACTGAGTTGCTTCGATTTAACCTCAAAGCAACTCAATCTTCTTGCCTACATTGATAAGACTTCAGACAACCAAAAATCAACAAGAATGGTGAAGAATTGAGGGAGAATCGAAGAGATGAAAATTCTGAAAATTCACCTTCAATGGAACTTCAGATTGGCACGATCTTGCTTTCAATTATGCTTGGCCTTGCTTTAGATGCTTGTTGAAAGTGAAATGGATCAAGGAAATGTATGGACTCTTGGAGTTTCAATCTCAAAACAGATGGAGAATTGAAACTCGATTTTCAAAGAAAATCTTCAAGCTTAACCTTCAATGGTGAGGGTTTAGGGTTGCAGGTTCAAAGCTTGTCCATCAGGTCCCTAATTTTGAGCAATGAGGGTCTTATTTATAGGCCATGAGATTGATTTCCACACACTTCCAATTTTGGAAAATTTTGAGTAATTCCTTTGCATGCTTGCATGGGCGTGTGATAGGCCCATCAAGTGATGTAATCTTATCCAAAATTGAGTGAAAGTCATGCTGAATTCATGTTGGAGGGCCATGCAATTGTGTATGAAAAATGGAAGTGGAAAACATCCAAATGGTCCTTCAACTTACACCCATGCGCAAGTCCTTCATTCTTTAGCCAAATTAGGTGATCTTGGACTTTTTGGAAAGGTGAGATCAAGGGAAACAACATTAATGTTGAACACTTTTTCATTTTAAGCTTGGATCATGATGAATTTTGAGGTGGAAGTTTGGGAAATCAAACATATTTGAAAATTTTCTAAGTCCCAAGTCAAATGTTCACTTCTTCCACCTTGAATAACTTTTTCTATGTACTTCAAATGAGAAAGGTTCCTTCATCAAAGTTGTAGAGCTTTTAAAACTATTCAGTGTGGTCACAAACTTGACCTTATTTGGATTTGGCATGAATGAGTTATTCATTTTAAAAGTTGAGGAAAATCACTTGTTCAATGGTATTGGCCCAAAATGACCTATAATGTTTCCTCTTGGTTCCATATATGATTTTTAGAGCCAATGTGAACCATTTCCTTATTACACTCCTTGCACTTAGGGTCTTAAACCCTATACATGAGCTTCATGGAGCATAGGTGAGTATACACACTACCTACAAAAGCAACAAATTATACATTGACATATTTTTGGTATTTTGGTTAGTAAATAAAAAATGAAGTATGATACAATCAAATGTGCTTGGTGATCTCTCCCAATGCAAACCCAATGAATGAGGGGTAAGGAGGATGCCAAGGTGTGATCCTAATGCCAATTCATATGATGAGATAGCATGAGGGATCTTAGGGTCAAAATTGGGGTCTTACAGAGAGCATCAAAGCTAGCACGCTCGCGGTAACAGTCTTTGACCGTCATAGGCAAAATTTCAGCATTCAGGAAACAATGGACCACAATGAGGGGAGACCAAATTTAGCCTATGTTGTCAAACTAAACAGAAGTTGGTGCGACTGTGAAAAATTTCAGGCCTTCCACATTCCTTGCTCCCATGTCATTGCAGCATGCGCACATACTCGCCAGGACGCTTACAACCATCTATCTGATGTTTACAAGGCCATTACCGTCATGAATGTCTATAACAAAAGCTTCTCGGTGCTACCAATGGAGGAATACTGGCCTCCATATGAAGGTGACATAGTTTGGCACAACGACGAGATGCGTAGAGAGAAAAAAGGACGGCCAAGCAACACACGTATCAGAACAGAAATGGATACGAAAAATAAAATGATAAGATTATGAAGTATCTATCGTCAACTAGGACACAATAAGAACAATTGTCCCAATCAAGGAGCATCATATGAGTCATAATCTTTTTGTAACATTGGATTTTTGTAACCTTCAATTTTTATATATCATTAAGTTTTTGTTACAACAAGGTTCACAACAAACATCACTACAACATAAGAAACTGAAAACAGAATATTTCTAACTGATTACAACAATCAAAGTGATGTCATCTCATCCAAATATCATTTCCCTAGCATGCTTATCTATTTTCATTCGCACCCAACCAAATATACTGTCAATTCTCTCAATACTTCTAATTTTTCCCCTTTTGGTATTTTTCCATCTAACCAACGAACCAACTCCCTCTTCAGTTGATCGAAAGTAGTGATGTTCCAGAAGAGCATCAACATTTGAGGTTTGTCTCTCGAATAAATCACCTTTCCATAGCAGCGATGAACACCAAACATGTTTGCAAAATGATGAAATGAGATATGGAAAAATGATTCACACAACACCTCTATTTATAACAAAAAAATTATATTTTGCATTGAGGTGCCAGACCAATTGGCGCCTGCTCTCAAAAGTAACACATGGGCGCCAATTGAATTGGCTGCACCAGGTGCCCTAGCCAATCCAATTGGCGCCTCCTCTCTAATTTTAAGAGGAGGCGCCAATTGGATTGGCGTCTCCTTCTCCTAAAAGTGAGGTAGTTTGGGATTTTTTTTGAAATCAGGGTTATTTTGGGTTTTTTTTTTTGAAAATTAGGGGTATTTGGGTAAAATTTTCATGTAATTAGTATTAGGGACGGACAGGGAACCGAAGACCGGCCCAAACCGCATCAACCGAAACAAAAAACCTAAATTGGGTCAGTTTAACGGTTTTGCGGGTCCAAAAAACGGTTTCGTCTAGGCTCAAATGGGCGGGTGCAGTTCAAGAAATTGAAACCGCATGTAACCGTATCTGCCCATATAAGTTCATATGCAAACCTGTTTTTATCATTAGGTTACTTTCATTCACCTCAACACATAGAAAGAATATGTTCTCTCTCTTCATCCACCTTCACCTCCCTTCATCTAAAAACCCTAGCCACCGCTCCTCACCACCTCCACCACGATCAACACCAACACAACGACCAACACTCCAACCAAATTCATTGTCACCGGTCACTACCACTACTCATCATCTCATATTTTTTGGTCACTCACCCTCAACAAAACACAAATCCAACATATCTCTCACAAACCAAAAAAGAAATTATTCATCATCTTGACAATCTATCATTCCTGGATTATTTCTAGTTATTTGTAAGGTTAGCATCTATTTTTGTTTTGGAGTTATAAAATTCTAGCTTTTCTTATATAGGGTTTCAAACATGGTTATTGTGTTTTGATTTTTCTGATTTTAATTTTGTTTTCTGATTTGTTTCCTAATGTTGTTTCTTGATTTTTTTGAAATTTGTTGAATGTCTCCAACCAACTTCAAGATGCTGCATAGAGTATGCTTACTTGTAGGGTTTGATTCCTTATAATATTTAATTTATTTATACTAGATTTGGGTTTTTTATTGTTTAAATGCAAAAATAAATATGCCAGGGTTGCTGATTAGGTGGTGTTGAATTCAAATCCTATGTTAGTTTAGATGAGATCATGATACTGGTGTTTTTCTCTTTCAAGCAGAAACAAGAAGAATCGCGGGTCACGCCAACTTCTAGAAATGGCTCTGGTATGAATTTATTTATCTCAATTTATTTGCTCATTCTAGGAAACTGGTCCGTAGTTAAATTATGTGTTGGTTGTTAAATTGTACTGGTTCAATATCTAACAAGAGATTTAAGTTATGTGGGTAAGAATTTTTCAAATATTCTATATACTACGTGATGTAAAACTATGTAGTATGTTTTCCACACATGCACTTATTTTATTGAATTGAAATGTATGACAAGAAAGATGTTATGTATCAAGCTTAAGTAAACAACCTCCTGAAAAAACAAGACCATTTTGTGAAGACTATGATTTGCTTAGTTATGAGGCATGTCAAACTGCTATGAAGTGTGTATCATGGAAATCACCTTGTCTTTTTGTCTACATAACTGTGAATATTATAAGATTGATGTAGAATATTCACATATGAGTAACTTTTAATGAGATTTTAAGCATTATCTCTAGAAACTAATTTTTGGACAAATTGAATTGATTATTCTCTATTAACATTTTTGCATTATTTTATTTTTCAGATTGATCTAGAAAAGCCATTAATGAAAAGTTGATGAAGATCAACTGTTATATAAAATTGATCTAGGTGGAATGAGAAACACTTATAATTCAAGGACCAAAACTTGACAACGGGTATTCCGAGTCCTATCATCCAAACACTAACAATTTGCAACTGTTTGATGCCATACTTTCAAAATTTCTCTTGTTACTTATGTATTTTGAGTTTTTGTAAATGATACAGTGATTGTAATTTATTCATTACTTTTTACAGTCTGTGTGGAATTAGCATAGCATCATAGATTGTTATTTTGGATGGAAGATCTTGATAATTTTGATTTATTTTGAATCCAAGTTATAGTAATTTGTAGCTCAAAATATGTATTATCAAAATGTAGTATTGGGCTCAAAATAATATCAGCCCGATAAACCGATTGCATTAACCCGCAACCCGTCCTAACCCAACCCGTCCAAATCGATTATGAAATTGGGCGAAAATGGGCTTATATAACTCAACCGCGGGTTGGGATGGGTAAGGCTTTTGGGCCCGAAACCTCCCAATCCGGCCCTAAGTAGTATAGTTCCATTATTTTACAAAAGTGTTTTGAGTTCAACTGTGTGTGATTAGGGACCACGATCCTCTACAGTTAAAAAGTTGGTCAAATTACTGCAGTCATGGTTCAATCACCATTGAAAGTGTATTGTCTCTAGTTAATTCAGCATCCAGTGAAATCTACACCATATAATAAAATATTAAAATCTAAAAAACATGAAAAATTGGAATTTGAAGGGGGAGTCTTTTACTGCTCCCTCTCTAGTGAAATGTCCACGGGATGGAATCTTTTCCATCACCATTGAATCTGTTTTGCATGCTTTGTTCACTCTTGGATGATTTTATTCTAAAAAATAATAAAATAAAGTTTATAGAGAGATAATTTTATTCTAAAAATAATTAGTGACACATCAATTATAAATGAGTAAAAAAGTTGAATATTGTTAATCAAGAAAATTCATTTTTGTGGAAGAGGACTCTATAAGTTAATAAAAATTCAAGATTCCTAAACAAAATTTGTAATAATCTTATGACATTAGTAAAATTGGAGCATTTAACTTTTCACACTCTAGTTGTACCTGACACCCCATCAAACTTAATAAATTGACTATTTAACCTTATAAATTTTTCAACCATTTTCAAAATCCACTCAAAATTTGTGCAAATTTAAAAAAAGCCACAGCGATAGAAATTTCAAAATCTCTACCGAAAGTTCTGAAAACAGTAAGTTTTTTTCTGGAAATTTCAAAATTTTCAGGAAAATCCTTTGAATTGGTACTGAGGATTTCAGAAATTCCGATATTTTTAAATGCCTTTTTACTAGAAATTTCAGAATTCCCGATATTTTCATATGCGTGTTTTCCATAAATTTCTGAATTTCCGGTTGTTCAAAAAAATAGATTTTTCCCAAAAATTTCTGAATTTCCAGTGAAATGTGAGAAATTTCAAATTTCCTGGAATTTTATTGATATTTTGGTTTTTTTTCTTCGTTTATGCAGTGAAATGCAGGAGAAAGGATGAAACGGTTGCAGGTAAGCCCACACATAGAGCGACAACCCATGCTAGGGCTGCTGAGGCCGAGTCTTCCCGCCTATGGGATGGACGAGTAAGGAAGTTCCACCGAAAATAGTTGGCTAAGGAAGGGAAGTTCCACGCACCCAGTAGTACCTGACGTCAAGCGATGAAACCAGACGAGCATGCGAAAGATAATATTGAGATTGTTCATGCTCTGGAGGCGCATGTTCAAGATGTTCATGACCCAGTAATTGAGACATATGTGATACATGTGGCTACTGAGGTGGCTGATGAGGTGGTACAACCAGATGCCCTTGTTGCAGATGAGGTTGTCCAGCTAGATGTCCCTGTTGCTGATGAGGTGGCTGCCATAAATATGGTACCTTTTATTACTACTGATATATAGGTTATGACTCCTTCTTTGAAGGAGCCGTCTGTGCACACTCATAGAGAGTTCCCGAGAAGAACCATTGACCGATCGGTGTTTACTAAGTATGTTGACCATGTGGCATGCCGTTTATGAAAGGAAGAGGTATATATGTTTCATGCTTAACTTTAATTTATTTATTAGTGTTCCATGATGTGTTGAAATCTAACTTATTATTTTTAAAATTTGGTTGTTATTAGACCATCCCCCACTGAAGGTGACATCCGACGGGTCGAATATGAAGAACTTCCATAAGACTCTGATGCCTTAGCAGGTCATGCGAATTGTACATGATTTTGGCCTCCTCTCATTTGTCGACTTCTCCCTCACCATCACTACTATAGAAAACATAAATAATATCCGTTGTGAAACACATATAATAGTGGTTTCACGTCCTTTGTTAGGTAGCGTGTGATTGTATGTATGTTGGTTTCCACAATGGACAAATGACCGTGGTGTTATGCTAGGTAGCACATTACTTATAACAATGATTAAAGAAACCAACCGTTGTGAAATAACTTAAAGGTCCTGGGTTTGAATCCCAACAACTCATTCTTTAAATAACTTTTCACAATTGTTGTTTGTTCCAACTGTGATGGTATGTGTAATACTTTATTATGAAATACAGGATTACTTATTTTTTCCTGCCCCTTATTAACCATATATAACCATTCAAATAGATTTTTGAGATACCAATAAGAAAAATTAAATTATTCTTGAAAAACAACTCAAACGGTCCAATGTTTTTTTTTTAATTTCATGCATCTTCTAATTCATGATTTCTTCATTAACCCATATAATTTGATTCAATCCCAAATTCTTCAAAGTGATGATAATGAATGGATGTCATCTATGTCTTTCACACAAAATTTGATTTCCTCTTTTTTTCTAGTTTATTTTGAAAACATATAATTTTGTGTGAAAGACTCAGACTAACATCCATTTATCATTATTGTTTTGAAGAATTTGTGTCATTGAATCAAATTCTATGGGCTAAAGAGGAAATCATGAATTACAAGATGCATGCAATTCGAAAAACATTCAATCGTCTAAGTTGTTTTTCAAAAATAATTTAATGTTTTTGATTATTATCTCAAAAATATATTTAAATGAATGTAAGTTCAATGAGGGGTTAGTGAAACAGGCAATCCCATATGATATAACAAACTCACTAACAACATTTATCAACAAAAACATCAATTAATTAACATATATTGGTAGAACTTGATAACTAACCGTTCCTGGATAATTAAGACAAACTTGTAAAATGAAAGGAGAATAAAACTGAGGAGAAAGCTGCAAACTTGTGTGATAAATTTGAATGAATGTCATTGTAGGTCTATCACACAAGCTTTCATCTTTCACTTCAACTTCATCCTCTCTTGTATTTTTTTCTTCAAAGCAACACAAGTCAATTATAATCCTACAAAAACTATGAAAAAAGTAGCATGTTAAACAAAAGTTTATCAACATACACAACAACATTAACAGAACAACAACAGCCAAAAACAAATCATGTGAAACATAACAAAGTCTTCAGTCTGCATGCCTAGTTGAATTTGTGCAGTTCTCATGGTCTTCATTCTCAAGTTCATCATAGTTCTCAAGGTCTTTATCTGATTCAGAATCAGTTGCATCCAAACTCATTAGATACTAGACAATAGCTTTTACCTTCTTTATCTTTTCAGGATTAAGATTCTTGAAAAGAATCTTCTTATAGCTTGTTCCACCAGACGGTTCAACAACACTAATGTGATCCCAAACAGCTTCAGCCTCCTTGGCTTTGTTCAACCATAACTCCACCATATTAATAACCTCCTTTGAAGCCCCATTCTCGTGGATAAGTTTGTTCCCACTATTCATGTTGAGAGAAGGATATGAAATCTGAACAAGAAGAGAAACCCTATTTCAAAATAACATACAACAACAACATACAACAAAAATACCCATAAACACAAGAACAAGAAAAAAACCATGTGAAAATCATGTGAAGCATTACAACAACATACACGAAAACGAGAGAATAAGGACGAAGAAGAACACATTTATGTATGAAAAACAATATTAAGGATATACTGTAGAATATGAAAGATAATGACGAAGAAGAAGGGAGAAAATGTGTGTTAGTGTTTTGGTGTGAGTGTTACAACGATACTGTCAAGAAGCGAGAGTTAATTCACTTATATATGGGTAAAAAATTTTACCACAATCGTATTCAAAAATCATGATGAAATGTAACTCCTTTCACAACGGTTGACATAAATAACCATGGTGATATGTATTTTAACGAAAAAAATAGAAAATTGTTGGAGCTAGGATTCGAACCCTGTCACTTCATGAGTGTATAATCTGTTGGTGTAAGCCCTAGATGCCAATACTTTTGGTACTTATATCGAATTATTTATTAATAATAAAAGGTTTTTTCTTTATTATGTTTATTTAATAAAGTTCCTAGAATAGCTAGTCCGTTTAATATATCAAGTGTGACTTAATCATGAGATCACATTAAACATAAGGACAATATTCTTAAAGTATCCGTAGTCGAGCTTCATTGTGAAATGGGATAACATTAAAGCATTAAGACTCTTATGTATATAGACTGATGATCACATATCATGAATCATGGATAATGAGTTATCAAGTCTTAAACATAGGTATGAATATTAAGAGTAATATTTATACTGGATTGACCCGCTACGAGAATACTATATAGAATGTTATGCAAAATATCATAAGTTATTCTCATGGTGATAATGGTGTATACCACCCTTCGACCTGAAACTACTATGGACCCTAGATGTAGAGTCGAGTGCCTTATTGCTGATCAAACATTGTCCATAACTGGATGACCATAAAGATAGTTGATGGGTAATCCATGAAGCATGCTAAGGGACATGAGTGACCTAGATGACATTTTCCCATCCCGCGTAACAGGATAAATGTCTATGGGCCGAATATTGAACTGTACAAGGATGACACGGTCTATGCCTTGTGTTCAATATAGACATAAGGGCAAAAGGGTAATTGTACACATAAGTATTATCACAAAAGGATTTGTCAGATCACATGACATTTTCGTGTCTTGGGTAGCAGTGATGTGTTGCTAGATATCGCTCACTGATTATTATGTTAAATATGTGATTTAATATAATTGTCAATGCCGCGAAAACCTATAGGGTCACACACAAAAGGACGAATTGATGAGAGATAGAGTAACTAAGGAACACCGTAAGGTACGGTGCACTTAAGTGAATTGTAGAACATCATAAGGTACGATGTACTTAAGTAGAATACAAAATATGGTAAGGTACCACGCGCTTAAGTGATTTTGGCATATTATAAGATATGGGTCACATACACTTAAGTGGGCTTTTTAGCTTTCAGCCCACACAAGTGGTTATATAAATAGAACCCTTGTGCAGAAGCATTTGTGCAGTTGCAATTTCATTTCTCTCTTTCTCTCTCTCTCACTCAAAGCCTTCATTCGTAGCAACTAGCACTGAGATTGAAGGAATTCGTTCGTATGGACTGAGTAGAGGCGTTGCCATCGCTTCGTAGATCTGCATCAAAGGTTTCAATCATCACAAGAGGTAACGATTCTATCACTGATCATGCCCATTCGTAAAGATCACTAAATGAGAAATTTTTTAAATTCCGCTACGTTTTGGATCGCTCTTCTCCTTCATAATCACGGTTAAATACTTTGACTATAATGCAATGTTTTTTTCATAAATATAAAAAACAAAGTGCGTACAAGAATGAGGTATTACCATGGTTAACATTAAGAGCGTTGTAATTTAGTGTTACAAAAGGTCTATTTTGTAGTAGCGCATGCTCGACGTTCTACTTCTTACTGCTTTTCTTGAGAGATGGCACAAGGAGACATCTTCCTTTCATCTTCCGTTTGGGGAGGTGACTATCACTCTAGATGATGTCTCATCCTTGTTGCATTTCCCCATCACCGGTAAATTAGTCACGGCTCTTGTTATTAGTCAGTCACTTGCATGTATGGTGGTTATATGAGATTTGGGAGTTATTGATGAGGCAGTGCTAGAGGAGTTTGAGTTTAATACGGGAGTTCACCTTCATATGTCTTGGCTTCAGGATAGATACGACGAGCTTGTTGGGACACATATGTATGAGGCTTCTGCTAGGGTGTACATGCTACATCTAGTAGTATGAATCCTCTTTGCAGATAAGTCTCATGTTTATATTGAAGCTCGGTACATGTGGTTATTCAGTAGCCTTGACGGTATCAGTTGAGCTTGGGGTGCATTGTGTTGACCATCCTATATACAACACTTAGAGTTATGACTGCCTTCGAGACCAGACAACTTGCTGGTTATTTGAGTTTATTCCAGATATACTTGAAATTATTATTTGTAGTTTAACTCTTATTTAATTGTTACAAATAACATTTCTTAATTATTATTAGTTGTGTTTGTTTTCTTTTATCAGTGCTGGATATATGAGCATTTCCCCATCATCTGTGACAAGAGGGTGCAGCATTCCCCTGTGGGCGCCCTACGAGCGATGAAATGGAAGGCCAGACAGTCACATCTCGGTGGTGTTGCGGAGTACAAGAGGAGGCTTGATGTACTGACTATAAATGATGTCATCTAGACACCATACACATGTCACAGAGTCCACCGTGAGTTTGATGATTATATGTGGTGGGAGACCTTATCCACTAGACACGTTCATGAGAGGTATTTGCGAAGATTATGTCTAGGGCATCCCACGACCAGTTCCGGATGTTCCATCTATGGGAATTTGATAAGTGGTTTCAGGGTAACATCATCAACTCTAGTCATGCCATTAGAGAGAGCGTAATAATGGTTCAACACGACTCATAGTGTGAGGAGGGTTACCTGGAGTGGTACATCACCGTATCACACCCTCACATCATCTCACACGTGGAACATACAGATGATGTTGGGCCTTTCAATGTTGGGGTACTTGCCAATGACGTGCCGCCACCACCTCCAACTGACGCCGATGACCAGCAACGCCTGTAGATGATTGTAATTATTATGGATAACCTCATGGGTTTGGTAAACCTAGATGGTGAGATTTTTACTGGATTATCACGTGCAACACATATCGCCTGTGGGGGAACCTATTTAGACATTATTATTAAGTATTATTTGTATATTATTTGTATACTATGTGTAACATTACTCAGACATCTGCATAACACTTTTTATTAGATAACGTTTTGGATCTTCCTTTGATGAATGATGAACATAATTTAACATTTGATCAATGGTTACATAACTTAGACAGACGATTACATAACTTAAGAAAACAATAATAAATAAGAAAACTTAAATACTACCAGATGATTCTGGAAGTTTCAGTATCTTAATTATGTCGTCGATAGATATTGAAATCTTCACATCTAACTCAGTCGACCTATTAGTTATCCTACGGCAAAAAGATCTCCACATAACCATCAAATCTTCATTGGTCTTCAACTCAATAAGGTTGTATTTCACCCTTCCATTAGTGTCAATCCAATCTTCACGAAATTCGATCTTTCTCACCTTTCTGTTATCGGTATCAAGCAACAATTCATTCAACTTGGATGTCAAGACGGCGAGAGATGTGGTGTCAACCAGAAGCCGCTACTGTATGGGAGGTGCAGCTCGGTTGAAGTACACTTCTGCCTTAATTAAAAATTGAGGAAGAGACATTTTGAGATATTTTTCTCAATAATAGGTGACCCCTATTTATAAAACTTTCAATTCATTATGGGTCATACAAAACGATTAGTGCAATCACAGACATCCAAAACTATCGATAAAATCCTAACGTTTGAAATCTTATAAAATTGAACTATCGGAAATTTTCACTTTTGTTGAAATTTCTGATAAAACATGGTAATTTTTAAAATACCAATAAAATTTGCACATGTTCCGGATTTTTTAAAAAAATCGATATACTAAAAATTCCGAATACACTACCGAAAATTTTGGTTGTATTGAAATTTTTGAATTGTCTATCAAAAATTTTCTATGCAAAATTCGATTCAAATTTTTAACAGAGACACTTTTAAAATTATGAAATTATATGGAGGTATTAGATATAAAAGAGGAGTGACAAGTTAAATAGTCATAAAATTGACGGAGGGATGACTTGCTAGGCCCAATATTATATGAAACAACAAATGTCAGCATGCATCCAAGTAGTATTGTTAGTGGGAAAAGTGAGTCTTTCTAACAAATACTACATTTTGATCAATATTCCATAAACTATCAACCAACAGCATAAATTCAACTAGATATCAAAAAATAAACAGTAGTTTTATAGCACGTGTCAATCTTCAATCGATGATCTGTTGAGACTACCTCAACGAAATAACTACCACAATCGTATTATGTCAATGAAGTATAATTTACCTAATTTCCTTTCTCTATAACTAAATGTTCTCACGAATAATAACACAATCAAATACTTAAACTTAAGCTATCCACAACCTTAATTATGTCTTTCAAAACCTTTAAATTCATATTTTCCAACAAAATCATTTTTCAAATCATTCTTATAATTTCCTTTGCTTTACACTCTCTTCAAATTTCAAGTCATTCAGGCTTCCCAATCATTTACAATTATAAGCGATTCACATGCATATGAATAAAGGTTCCAAGAAATGGTGCACCTCGGGAAGAAATTTTCATTTTTTGGGTCCAATAATCGTCAAAATGCAACAAGGCCTAACTACGTAATGTCGTTCAGTTATATTAATCCATTGAGATGTCTACGTAACGTCTTGGATGTTAGAATTTACAGGACGTCTACAACATTGACAATTACTTACGCGGTTACGCCTATATTAGCATGAATATGTAATCAAAACATGAATATTATATTATATCTATTTTATTACATTTTGTTCTAAAAGTTAATACATAAATCAATGTGAACGAAAAATATGCAAAACTTCAAATAAATCAGTAAACTGCGGATCTTCCTCTTCGATATTAACCTGTCTCAGATAACGATGAATCAATGTAGATAGACGAGCCCAATTAGGATCAGATGGTCCTGCGTCGTAAACAAGAACTGTCACCTCTCTTGGTTCGTCACGATGGGGCGAGACCAAATGTGGATGCGAAACACAATAATACCACTCCAGATATCCATCTTCTATATCAGATGGAGTGGTGGCCAAGGTCGTTGGACGAGTCACAACAAGAACGCTCTGATGGTAACCAGTCCAATCAATATCAATATCATTAGCCATCACACAATCAAGAGGTGGGAATGGAACATACTGCTTGTACCCGAATTGATGTAAACATCTGTCAGACAAGTATGGAACAACTGTGTCACCCCACTTCAAACACCCCCTGTACAGACATAACTCATCAAACTGATGTCATCCTCTATGATCCTCAAATGGACGCCATATGACGTCGGCAGGTCTCAGCTCGTCCAAAATAGGTCGCAAATCATCCACCTCCAGGACTCCTTTCCTATAAGATCATCTCATCGCTCGATGAATACCACAATTATCAGTTGATTTCCAATTCTCTCCTCTTTTTCCAACAGTTGGAAAGTACTCGTGAATCCAACAGTGTTACAATATAAAAACATAATAAACAAAATAAATTAACATATTTTATAAAATGAATCCAACACTTAATAAACAAAATTAAATTATATACCTGTCAAAGAGTAGGATATCCACCGAGCTGCTTGCAACTGAACATGGACGCATCTCCAAGGTATCTGTATAGGGTAACCAATGCAGCTGCTCCCTAACTATATCCCGAATATCTATCTAAGTCCGTAAACAGTAAGAGATATCGTGCCTCGACAAGTGTATAGGTCTTGTCGGCAAAAATTATGGAACCCGCTGTCGCATCACGCGAAAAACCGGCGGGAAAACAAGAACAACAGAGCCGCCACCGTGCGTTATTTATCCCAAAAGAGGGAAAGGAAACGCTCAGAGTAAACCTGGGAAAGAACATGGTCTCGCGACCAAAGAGAATGGGTTCGGGAGTCGGTTATGTGAAGGGAAGGTATTAGCACCCCTACGCATCCGTAGTACTCTACGGGATCCACGCACAAAAGGAAGGAAAATTGGTTGCTAAAACGCTGCTCACACTCACACACACTGGCTGAGAGAGACACAAGAAAACAGACAGGAAACTGACTCGGCAGGATGTCGCATCCTGGGCCTACTTAGTCTATCAGGCAAAGACATCAGAGTCGAAGTAGTTCGGACTGGGGAAACGACACATGCTCGCTAGGATATCGCATCCTATGCATACGTATCTTCTCGGACGAGAGAAGAATCAGAGCATTCGTAGCTCGGCAGACACGCACACAAACAAACACAACAAAGGCAAACGTGGAGCCTGAATGCCAATCACTGGGCTTACATCAGCATCCGAACCAAACACACGCACACTGGAACCTAACTGCCACTCGATGGACTTACATCAGCTTCCAAGCACACAACAAGACAAAACAAAGACACAAGCGCCCGGAGAGATCAGCTCATCTCCTGCCTACGTACCTCATCTGGTATGAGGATCAGGGCGACGTAGTTCCCCTACGGAGGGATAAAGGACTAGCCTAACCAGATAACAGAGGGAGACACAACACTAGGGAGACTTCGACTCGAGCCTAGATGTTATCATGTAAAATCATCCCTAAGTTAAGGTTTCTAGCTAACTGGCACAGGGAGCCAGCCTATCCTAATCATGACTTGCACAGGAAGCAAGCCACACACACACTTAACTTGCACAGGAAGCAAGCCAAGCAAAATCTAACTTGCACAGGAAGCAAGTCTAAACTAACCCCAACTTGCACAGGAAGCAAGTCAAACAAACATACAAGCACAGATATCACACACTATACACGAGCAAGTGGCTCAAACAAGGTTAGGTTTTAGTCGAGGGGTCATATCAACCTCAACAAACAAACCTCTGGAACTGGGTGAATGTGCTCTTAACCTTGACATTGAGAGCCAAGGTGAAGCAGATGATAGGTGAGTGAAGATAAGACTTCACAGCTCTTATCCCTGGCCTGGGAGAGCTCAAGACAAGAATGTGTGGGTTCAGAAAGTGGGAACCCTTCTACACATTTGATACTGACTCAACTGTACAATTGTACAAGATCTTGGGTTTGTATCTGCAATGCATCAACACAGTGGTGTGAGCAGAGCAGATGACACACAGAATAGCGGGGGATAGGTTGCTTATCCCTTGGGTTCTGCCAATTGCCTCTTCACTTAGGAGGTCTTTGACTCTACGCAAGGACAAAAGTAAACAGTCACAAACATTGCCTCTTAAGGAGGGCTTCAGACAGTTGCCTGGCCAAGTAACAGGCCAGGTCTTCCAGACTACATGAAGATTAGAAATATACCTCAATGCAAATTGCTTATCAAGCAAAGCAAAGCAAAGTTCACAAGGAACTAAAAGCAACTAAAGTACCTGAAATCAGTCAAGCACAATTAGTACACAAGTCAAAGTTAAATCAGAATGAAACAAAGGTTAACAGTCAGCACAAGCAGATAAATGTGCAAGGCACAAGGTTCAGGGCATGTGAGCCAAGCAACCTACAAAACAAGCATGTTAGTCATGATAAACAAGCACACTCAATCAATTTGTATTGGTCTCATTGAAGCATTTGTGGCTTAACCTGAAAACATGAGCTCAAAGGTGAGTAACAGGACCACTAGGGCAAGCCTAGGGTCAAAAGAGAATGAAAAAGTCAAAACAGCAAATGACAAGTGTCTAAAATCATGTTCAAACAATCAAGAAACACAACCAATTGGGTTCACATTCATATCAATCATCATCATCATTTCATGAACAAAAGAAGTCAAAGCATGGCAAATGAGAGCTCATAGAAGTCAACAGCAAGACTTGCATCAAAAGTCAACTCAAATATTTCCAAAAATCACCAAATAAATCATGATCAATCCTAACACCTAGCATGGTAAGCATGTAAAATTTCATCCCATTTGGACAAGTGGAAGGCAGTCAATGAAAATCAGAAAGTCAAAACAATTTTGAACATGCTCAAAGAAGTCAACCAATCATGCATCAACTTGAAAAATTCATAAATCAGTGATAGCATATGAGAAATGAATGGGATCAAAACCATGGCAAAGCTTAGGGTGTCTAGTTATCTCATGTAAAATTTCAAGTCCATCTAATAAAGTATGAGAATTTCACAAATGAAATGGGAACATGTGTCACAAAAAGTCAACATATGACTAAACAGGGGAGAAAATCTCAAACAATTAGGAAATGCCACAAATAATTCCAAGCAAATTCACATGTAAACTAGACATACAAGAGTAGGTTCATGCAAAAAATCAGATCAATTGGAGGTCAAGAAGCATGGTATCAAAAATCAACAAGTTGCACATCAATGGTGTGACACAAATTGTCACACCCTAATTCAAAAAATCATATCTCACAAACCGGCAATGATAAATTCACAAACTCTACACCAAAATCACCATGAGTGTGTCTAGTTTGAGCACAAAAAATTTGGGAGCCATTGGATAAAGTATCACCATTTCACAAATGTTTTGGCAAAGTGTACAAAATGTGCATACATGTCACAAACCCTAATACCAATTAAAATCCATTGATCACAAAATTCTGGAAAAATTATGATAAAAAACTAGAGATCATGATGAAGACAACACAAAAAATCTCATTAAATTTGGATTAAAAATGAACAAGTTACGGATTTTACAAGATTGGTGATCAAATGAAATAAAAAATTGCAAAACAACATGGATTAATGGGTCATGGGGTCCGGGAATGGCAAACTTGTAATTTCCCGGACCTTTTAATGAAACGCGGCGCTTAAGGTTACAGGCGTGGCAAGCTGCTATTGGCTGTATGGCCCAGAAACGTGGAAAAAACATGCAGGGCACGGTTGGGAAGATCAAACACGATCTTGGTATGGAAAAATTAGGGTTTTGGCCATGTTCTTCATTATTTTTTCCAGATTTTTCCAGCAAGAACGAAGTGTAACCAAAATCCACAAACAAGGTATCATCGTGTCCATCTAACTGAGTACATCAACATGACAACATCCATTTTCATTAATTTATGCTAACAAGAGAGAACCAAGCAAAGACACATTCATATGCCAAACTTTAAAACCTCATAACTTCACAAATACTCAACCAAATCAAGTGACTCAAAGCTCAAAATACTCATGGCAAGGAGATCTATTTAATGTATATCATGGTTTTGGAAAATGAGAGATTCGATGCCTGGCCAAATTTGGAGGAACAGTCGTGATTCTGCTGCTTTTTCGTGTGTTTGGCTTGAAACAGTTACTCTAAAACCCTCCTAATGATGAATGGTGAAGATGCTTTAGCTTGCCACAGCTTGGAATGGCCTCAAACAACTTCTGCCATGGATGATGTCTCTTGTAGCAGCATGCTTTTGCTTGGTTACAGCTGAGGAATGGAGTTTTAAAACAGTTCACAATGTTGCTTGAATGAAGAAACAACAATGGCCAGGCTCAGTTCTTTGGAAGTTTTTAACTGAAAGATGCAAGAATGTGAAAATGCCAAATGAGAGAATGAGAGTTTTTTCTGCTGTGTATGGCTGCTACTAGTGTTTCCAAATGACAGAAAATCATGGTAATCTCTGCTGTTTGATGTTGCAAATCTCAGTCCATGAAAATATGGGATAGAGTGGTTGAAAGTGTACTTTCTTTCCAAGTTTCAAGCAAGTTGGCATGGGCTATGTGTACTGCATAAATTTGACTTTGTAACATGACCAAAACCATATTTCTGAACATATTTGATTGGCCAAATGGTTAAAAGATGATTATTTTGAAAAGTCAAAATTCAACTCACTTGAAATTAATTAAGGCAAGTCCCAAAAATGCCATTTTGATTGGTGAAGTTTTGGTACATGAAAGTTACATTTTTGGAAAGAGGGGATCAAATGTGACTTGTAGGAAAAAACCCCACCCAAATTGGCCAAATGGTTTGAGAGATATGGCCTTTTGAAGTTCAAAAATTTCTGAAAACGATTCGATCATAACTTGCCAACCACACATGGGAATTGAGAGTTCTTGGACTTTTTGGAAATGGGAGAACAAGATCTTCAACTTTCATGTTGGGCAAAAATTCATTTGAAGCTTGTATCATGATGTAAGTTTGAGGATCAAGACTTTCCATTTATGGCAGGTTTCAGTTACAGGTCCAGTTTCCATTTTTGGAAATTTCTGATCTGGCTTCAAATTCTTCCATGATGGTGTTTGACATGATATATGAGGACTATATGGACATGAATGAGACCTCTCAAACCAATTTCCATCATCAAATCACTGATTAAATGGACAGTTGACCAACAGTTGACTTTTAGGGTTTCTGACTGACTGTGCATTGACTGATGACTTCTGAACATCCAATCCTTGACCAAAACACTTCAAATGGATCCTTAAGTCATGTGAACATGCTGGACCAACCCTAAGGCCTTGGATCAATGGAATTTGTGCTTGCTTGCTTGACTGACCGATCTCCTGACCAGTTTGACCTAATTTCTTGATTGGCTTGCACTTGAGGCAAAAGAGGCAATGCAATGCTATGCAATGGACCATGATATGCTATGACCTAATATGAAAATGTATGTACAATGATAGGTGCAAATTTGAGGTGCTACAGCTGCCCCTATTCAATCAACTGGGAACCCGAATGGATGAGAGCAACGGCTGTCAGACTTTCAGGGTAAACAGGGATTGAATACCAAGAACCGTAGAATTTGCACAATACAGGGATCCACCAATGGAAACGTCCACTGGGATTTGATATTTATTGCTGGGTATATTTTTTGTTTTTGTTTTCAAGGGGTACAACCACATCCAGACATCACAACGATGGTGAACGGGAACAACAATCACAACTAGATGCCAACGGACAACTAGGAAAAACTCAACGTTTATCGGGACCAACGGAGAGGTAACCAGACGTTATTGAATGACTGGAAGGGATACAACCATACGTCAACGGACGAAATGGGAAAAACTCAACGTTTACCAAGACCAACGGAGAGCTAAATCCACATGGGGACAGGTACAACTAGACGTCACAGGACGAATAGGAAAAACTCGACGTTTATCGACACCAACGGAGAGGAGGAAACTCTACTGGGGAGAGTGAACACAACCAAATCATCAACGGATGATTGGGAAAAACTCGACATTTATCGACACCAACGGAGAGGAGGAATACTTCTTCGATCTGAGAATCGGAAATTGGCCTGAACGCCACTTCGGTCTGAATACCGGAAAATTGGCCTGAGTGCCATGAGTACATCGACCTGATCGTCGGAAACTCCTTCGGTCTGAATACCGGAAAATTGGCCTGAGTGCCATGAGTACATCGACCTGATCGTCGGAAACTCCTTCGGTCTGAATACCGGAAAAACATAAGTACATCGACCTGATCGTCGGAAACTTCTTCGGTCTGAATACCGGAAAAATTATGAGACATATTATCTATAGCCGTCAAAACGTAGATAATACACTCGCACGGAAGATTATCCATAACCGGTTTGTAGGTTGTTAGATGGATAAACGACCGAAAAGAAAGGCATCTGGGTACCAGACTAGGTATGCAAAGATGACCAATCAAAAGAGGATAAAATTGCTAACTCGGAGCAAATACCCAAAAGGAAAGGGAAGACCCACTGGGGACAATACTGCTTGATCAGGGCAAGTATCCAAAGGGGAAAAGAATATCAATACCGCAAACTGGATACTGATAACTGCAAAGAGGGGATTACATCTACCGGTTAGTAGGCAGAAAACCACGGAAAAGTAACCAGTCATTGATAAGATGAGCACACAGGGTTAACTCCACCAAGGGGATGAGAAGTGGGATTTTACAACTACCAGCTAGTGGGTAGAAAACCACAAAGATAGGACTTACAACTACCGGTTTGGTGGTAGAGGCCCAAAAAAAACTGCTGAGGATAAGATGAATGAGTGTCGGTTAGTGAGCGACTATTCATTTATGCCCCAGGGCAGCACAAGAGATAGTCAACAAGAAACCAATTTAGGATCGATCCAAAAAGGCAGGCTGAAATCAAGACTCATCCTAATGAGGAAAGAACTCAATAGGGAAAACCCATCCCATTAGGGAGGGAACGGAAGCAACCGTCATCCACGAGGATGTATCTCAGTGGGGAAATGGCAGGAAAAGATTGACACTTTCTGCTTAAGGGGTAGACTCTACATGGAGAGATCAGACACACCCATATCTGCTTAAGGAAAAAGACCCAAGCTGGCAAGACGCTAACAATTGGGGAGTAACACTGCTGGGGATACCCACTCGACTGAGGAATCACTTGTTGGGAAAACACCAACCTCTCAACCATGCTGATGAACCCAATTCTGAAACCGATCCAATGGCGCGATGCTAAACTCTTTCCAACAACCCAACCTCGGCTGGTCGCCACGGCCTAGGGCTAATGGATATGCTTGCAATGTTGATGCATGAGTTTTTTTCTTGCTTTACACAATGCCCCATGATTATGGAAATGCTATGCACTAATGATGTAATACGCTATGCTTATCTAAATGATGAATGCATAAACACACGTCTCCTTTAGGGACAACACCGGTGAACTCCAGGAACTGTGCTGGGGATCCTATAACCATGTCAACTCCCATCCTGCTGGGGAAAGACAAAACTTTGCTGGGGAAAAACCATCAACACAACCTCTGCTGGGAGGACAGCTTCAGACTTGGAAAACAATCACAAATCCTGCTGGGGATACGACAACCTTTAGGCTTGCTGAGGAGACACTGATCTCGAATCTGTTATGGAGGTAACACCCTCACACCTACTGGGGAAATACAGCTTATTAGACACGGAACACCTGTTGAGTCGCCGAACAGCGGCATCCAACGTCCACCCATAGTGTCGGCTTTCCTCTTTTACGAACTCCCAGACGCTTCTGGACTTTTCTGCTCCATCATCTTGTATTCCCAATCTCGCCCGTACTCCACGGGGATCGAACTCCTGGTATTCATACAAACTTTCCAATCATCAGACTTTGAAGAGTCTTCTTGATTAACTTTCCAGGATCGTTGTCGTAATCACTCACTGTCTGTTCACCGTTCAACTATCCCTTGCCCCTGATCAGGCTCTGCCGAGATTTTTGTCAACAGGGGTTCACAGTACCACCGATAAGTGAATGAGGATATCTAACAGTACCTGCACAAGAGATCGTTAGATAAAAACGTGCCCCAGGCGTGCCCCAGGCGTTTCAATGTCTTAACACTTAGGTCACTCAAAACCTCCGAGCAGGATTTCCAGATTTCAATCTTATAAGCATGCCTCGGAATGGACCTCTATGTTTCAGAATGCAAATATTCTTTATCAAAGTAAACGGATGTTTTCGTAATCAAAGCGGTAATGAAAATAAAAACAAAATTATTTGACTGAACACGCATTTTATTGACTGAAACAAAAAGGTGGCTCAGAACTGAGCAAAACACAGGAAGCAAACCCTGGAAAGAGGTGATTGCGCACAAAGGAAAAAATCTATCCTATTGACAATGCGGAACCGTGATCTCATCGGGTTCCAACTCGGTTACACCCCATATGTCCTCAAGACTTTCCGCACTTTCTGTCTTCTGAACAAGACGCTTTCAATCGATCTCTGTCGGAGACTATCCAAGTCATCATGAGCACAAATGATCATGCTAGACGCAGTTGTTCGTTTCATTCCCTCTTTTGCCTGGACCGCCCTTTCGGGTTTCAGTCCACCGGGATACCCTTTTTTGCCCAAGTCGCCCTTGCGGGTTTTCAACTTGCCGGGTGTACAGTTCTTTTCTTTTATTACCCCTAACTTTTGCCCGAACCTTTCTCTTTTTCTTGGTTCGCCGGGATACCCCTTTTTTGCCTGGACTCTTTATTCTTTTTTGTCCAGCGGGTTTCTTTCACGAAGTATTTTCTAACTGCGTCCGCATTCACAGGGAATGGAAAATCGTCGTCATCCGTGGTCATTAACAACAAGGTTCTGTCAGATGGGACCCTTTTGACCACGAACGGACATTCATAACTGTTTGTCCATTTGCCCCACAATCGTCTTGAGGAGTAAGGATCCTTTTCAACCAACTCTTCCACGTGGTACGCGCGAGGTCACACTTCTTAGTTAACAACATGCTTCGTTTACTAGGTACAACTGCCCCATGCCAGGTAACTGTCAGCCCTTTCCCTCAGTTGGGCTCAACGTGTCATTCCGAGTCCTTATCCATTCAGTCTTCTCTGATTTCTCATGTTTCTATGAGGAAGACACTGCCCTAGGTAGATACACATCCCTAGGTTCAATATCCAGGATACAGACTTTATGTTCAGCCACCATTGTTGGTGCAACCAACTGTGATCTGGGAAGCACTAACTTATTTACCTCATCTCCTTTCCCCTCAGACATCGGAATTCGTTCGGATTCGGGGTCAGACCCCTCCTCCGGGATCAGTCACTCTCAATCTTTCGATTTGAGTACCTCGAGACGTCCTCATCAGGGACCTCAAACTTCCTTGGTTGATAACCTTTCCATGGGTTGCTACTAGCTTCTTAAACACATATCTGATCAGATCCATTTTGGACATCCACAAAGTGGTATGAATCAGCATACACTGTCTCAGTCGGCGAGCAGCCTATGCCAAAGTACATCAAGTTTTTCGAACAGTGAGTGTATTGTTTCACAGTCGATAAACTTTTTGCTTAGGTAAATTGCATACTCTTTTCGACCAAACTAGTCATGCTGACCCAATACGCACCTCATAGACCCCTCGAGGGTTATCAAGTACCGGATTAACAGTTATTTCTTTCACTGAAGTATCGGAATCAGAAGTTCCTGCAACTTACCCTCTTTTTTTTTTTTTTTTTTTTTTTTTTTTTTTTTAGCAGGATCGACCTCGATTCCTCTGATTCGCTCACAACAAGCCTCGGTAGCTTGATGGACAACACTCCATAAGTGCACTGACTCGGGCTCAACAGTGTGAGTTATCTCAACCAATCAACCAACTTGCCCCAAGTCCACCGGATGCCCCTGTTCTGCTTGGGACTTTGCCATCATGTCATCAACATGGCATTTGCCTTCACGATGAATCATATCATGAAACAAAGTCACCGTAGACCTCTGATACGTGGCACCGGCCTCATGTGACAGAACGACGTCAACTTAGAACAAGAAGGTGCCCCTTGTGTGATGGACCTGGTTTACTTCATATCATATGGCAACAATTCAATCTGGTTTTGGCCAAGAAGCCATCCATGAAGATAAACACTGAGACCTGAGCCATATAATCAACCAATACCTCATTGTGAAGTACCGGGAATTCATCCTTCAGATTAGCTCTGTTCACATCTTGATAGTCTATTCACACCCTCTCTCTTTCTCATCCTTTGTCGGCCTCAGCTTTTGCACAGTCTCCTCCTGATGGTAGTTTATGCCCCAAAACATTGGTATCCCACCTTGGTGTATCTAGATACAACCAGGCACATGTATCAACCTTCTCTTTCAAAAGGGCTACCATTCTGCTCTTGACTTGCCTCTGAAGCGGCCTCAACTTTCACTTTCCCTTTTGACCTCGGCGGTACCTGGGATGACAAACTTGGCTCGCTTCTCGTGCGGTTGAATCACCTTCTCCTCTTGTTTCAACAACCTGGCTAATTCCAGCTGATCACAATCTTCTGCGCCTTCTTCTTCGGCATGATAGCTTGGATTGTCGAAGTCATATAGAGGTGTAACCAAATTGTTATCGATGAGCTCAGGAGAATCACTTTTAAGGTCGGAACCAAATGAATCAAAAGGAAAGAGAATAAAAACATTGCCATTTTTATTTTTATTTTTATTTTTAAAACCGCAAAATAAGTGAAAGACAGGGAACACTGCTTTTAATTACAAAAACATCCATTTATTAATGATGCAGAAATATTGCAAAATGAAACATGAGGTGGCCCTTACAATGGACCAGTACGCTTCGGGCAAAACGTATGGCTTTCATGCAAACAAGATTAAAACACAGAAAAACTACACTCCTGGATGAGTGACAGTGATGCTTTGGGAGGCCTTCCAGTTGCCTGGTACGCACGACTTTATCCACACCTCAAGCTCGCGGTTGCTGTCAACATCTTCACCCACTGAACGGGCATGACCAGGATCCAACATCCCTGCGCTGACGAAGGTGTATGGTGGGTGACATCCTCTATTTGGTCTAGACGGCTCTTGACCCGGATGATAACCGACCCCAAACATGTCTGCTTTTATCACGATGTCAATGATCCTTCCCCAGCCTTGCGCCTCTTTGTTTTTCACCACTTCCAGAGCTTGCTTATAAGAAGAAATGGACAACTTCTTCTCTTTCTCAGCAACAAGGGCCTTCTCTACCTGGACGGTTTCAACTGCCAGACGGGGTGCTCCACACCTTACATCGTCCATTTCTACTTCCTTCATCTTCTGGGTCGTGTCTTTCATCAATACACTTCCCTCTATGGTGACGATCGCACAAGAATTATCACTAACAGGGAAAACTCCATCCTGCTCCAGAGGTTTTGGGACCACAGTCATTGGAACCTTTAGCTGATCCTCCTCAGTCATCTCCAACCCTTTCTTGGCCTTCTTCACCATCTTGACTTTTACAGGACCCCTTCTGGGCGCAGGGTTGACATCCCCCTTCATAATCCGGGCCAAGTTAATGGTCTCGGAGTCCACCATGTCCTGGACGACATGCTTAAAAGCTCTACAGCCCTCAATGTTGTGTCCGGGTGCCCCAGAGTGAAACTCGCACTTGGCATTCTCATCATAGTTTGGTGGCCTCTTCTGCCGTTCTATGGGAATCAATATCCTTGGCCGTACTAAAGCAAGATCCATCAACCTTTGGAACAGAAGGGCGTAAGTCACGGGTGGTTCCTCAAACTGACGATCCTCTTTCTTCTTCTTCACCTGGCTTTCAGCTCTCGGTGTCTTCTGTTGAGGTGGCAGTTGTTGCTGTTGAACAGGTGATTTGCTGACAGGAGTGGATACAGTGGTAGCGTAAGGGTGATAACGATCTTTACCACGTTCTTTCTTTGCGGGCACACCAACTGGCTCAACCTTCTTCTTGAATGGACCACTGTCGGAGGGTTTCCTTGCTACAGTACCGGAAGGTTTGTTCACTTCGGAGGACGGAGCCTTCTCCTGAACTTTCTCCACTATCAGCCATTTCTCAATCCTTTCCAATCTTTCAGACATGGCTTTCTGCCCCAAGGCAAGTCCTTGCACAACACTGAACAACTCCCTCATCATCTCTTTCAGTTCAAGGATGTCGGCGTTGGGAAGATCCATCGGCTTGAATTTGTTGACCCCCAGCAGGTTATCCGAACAGGCGAGTTATGCGCACCGGTTGAATACTAAAACCTACAAAACAGCAAATGGGTTAGTATGACTCACACATGCAATGTCTGTCCATACTAGGAACATTCGGTCCTCTTTTTTTTTTTTTGGTTTCATTGAGACAGATAAAATTAAATCAACAACATTTTGACATCTGGATGTCTCTCAACCGGGGTTTTTAATTTAAAAATAACGGGCCCTGAGTACGGACAGACATGAGTTGAATGCAGATGAATGCGAGATGATATGATGCAAATGCATGAATGCAGGCCCTTGTGCCACCAAGTCATCTGAAAGCCCAACACTTCTCTGAACCAGTCATATCTGTGGGATCAAGTCACCATAAATCCAACTTGGGGGGTTCCGAAATAAACGGAACCGAAGATTATATCACTATCTTCACAGGAACAACCGTTGAACGGGTGACAAACGGATCCTCTGAACAAGTACTCTCAACTCAGCCCGGGGATCCAAAATAAACGGAACCCGCTGATAAACCACGGACCGAACTCTGGCGTCCCAGAAATAAATGCCCATAATCCATAATCACCGTCAGTACCAAGAGTCACCAACAGGTCACCAACCAATCAGCAACTGTACCTGTAATGATCAAACCCTCCCCACTCACGGGTGTTATCTAGGCCAGGGTAAAGTCGAAGAGAAACACAGCATAAATAACCTTTCGCAGAATACCATCATATACACACCTGAAGTATGTAGCGACAATATCCCACCAGGGTCTGAACTGCTCGTGATATCAATGTTCCGCTAAGTGGCGCAATACCACCCGCTTCCCATGAATCACTCTATTCCTAGGTTCCCTAGATTTCACTCATAGCCTGGGTATTGGGCCTTTTACCTCAAGTAACTCCCACCCCAACAGAGAGACACAGCACAGCCAGCAGATGAATATGAATAAATGCAAACATTAATGCAAACAATAAATGCAAACAGTAAACGCAAATATATACAAACGAATGCAATAAATAAACACAGCACACAGCAACCAAAACCCTAACCTAGAGATCGCTAGGAGAGACTCGCTCAGGGAAGATGGACCAGCAGAGGTCAACTTCTCTTTTCCCCAGCAGAGTCGCCAGCTGTCGCATCACGCGAAAAACCGGCGGGAAAACAAGAACAACAGAGCCGCCACCGTGCGTTATTTATCCCAAAAGAGGGAAAGGAAACGCTCAGAGTAAACCTGGGAAAGAACATGGTCTCGCGACCAAAGAGAATGGGCTCGGGAGTCGGTTATGTGAAGGGAAGGTATTAGCACCCCTACGCATCCGTAGTACTCTACGGGATCCATGCACAAAAGGAAGGAAAATTGGTTGCTAAAACGCTGCTCACACTCACACACACTGGCTGAGAGAGACACAAGAAAACAGACAGGAAACTGACTCGGCAGGATGTCGCATCCTGGGCCTACTTAGTCTATCAGGCAAAGACATCAGAGTCGAAGTAGTTCGGACTGGGGAAACGACACATGCTCGCTAGGATATCGCATCCTATGCATACGTATCTTCTCGGACGAGAGAAGAATCAGAGCATTCGTAGCTCGGCAGACACGCACACAAACAAACACAACAAAGGCAAACGTGGAGCCTGAATGCCAATCACTGGGCTTACATCAGCATCCGAACCAAACACACGCACACTGGAACCTAACTGCCACTCGATGGACTTACATCAGCTTCCAAGCACACAACAAGACAAAACAAAGACACAAGCGCCCGGAGAGATCAGCTCATCTCCTGCCTACGTACCTCATCTGGTATGAGGATCAGGGCGACGTAGTTCCCCTACGGAGGGATAAAGGACTAGCCTAACCAGATAACAGAGGGAGACACAACACTAGGGAGACTTCGACTCGAGCCTAGATGTTATCATGCAAAATCATCCCTAAGTTAAGGTTTCTAGCTAACTGGCACAGGGAGCCAGCCTATCCTAATCATGACTTGCACAGGAAGCAAGCCACACACACACTTAACTTGCACAGGAAGCAAGCCAAGCAAAATCTAACTTGCACAGGAAGCAAGTCTAAACTAACCCCAACTTGCACAGGAAGCAAGTCAAACAAACATACAAGCACAGATATCACACACTATACACGAGCAAGTGGCTCAAACAAGGTTAGGTTTTAGTCGAGGGGTCATATCAACCTCAACAAACAAACCTCTGGAACTGGGTGAATGTGCTCTTAACCTTGACATTGAGAGCCAAGGTGAAGCAGATGATAGGTGAGTGAAGATAAGACTTCACAGCTCTTATCCCTGGCCTGGGAGAGCTCAAGACAAGAATGTGTGGGTTCAGAAAGTGGGAACCCTTCTACACATTTGATACTGACTCAACTGTACAATTGTACAAGATCTTGGGTTTGTATCTGCAATGCATCAACACAGTGGTGTGAGCAGAGCAGATGACACACAGAATAGCGGGGGATAGGTTGCTTATCCCTTGGGTTCTGCCAATTGCCTCTTCACTTAGGAGGTCTTTGACTCTATGCAAGGACAAAAGTAAACAGTCACAAACATTGCCTCTTAAGGAGGGCTTCAGACAGTTGCCTGGCCAAGTAACAGGCCAGGTCTTCCAGACTACATGAAGATTAGAAATATACCTCAATGCAAATTGCTTATCAAGCAAAGCAAAGCAAAGTTCACAAGGAACTAAAAGCAACTAAAGTACCTGAAATCAGTCAAGCACAATTAGTACACAAGTCAAAGTTAAATCAGAATGAAACAAAGGTTAACAGTCAGCACAAGCAGATAAATGTGCAAGGCACAAGGTTCAGGGCATGTGAGCCAAGCAACCTACAAAACAAGCATGTTAGTCATGATAAACAAGCACACTCAATCAATTTGTATTGGTCTCATTGAAGCATTTGTGGCTTAACCTGAAAACATGAGCTCAAAGGTGAGTAACAGGACCACTAGGGCAAGCCTAGGGTCAAAAGAGAATGAAAAAGTCAAAACAGCAAATGACAAGTGTCTAAAATCATGTTCAAACAATCAAGAAACACAACCAATTGGGTTCACATTCATATCAATCATCATCATCATTTCATGAACAAAAGAAGTCAAAGCATGGCAAATGAGAGCTCATAGAAGTCAACAGCAAGACTTGCATCAAAAGTCAACTCAAATATTTCCAAAAATCACCAAATAAATCATGATCAATCCTAACACCTATCATGGTAAGCATGTAAAATTTCATCCCATTTGGACAAGTGGAAGGCAGTCAATGAAAATCAGAAAGTCAAAACAATTTTGAACATGCTCAAAGAAGTCAACCAATCATGCATCAACTTGAAAAATTCATAAATCAGTGATAGCATATGAGAAATGAATGGGATCAAAACCATGGCAAAGCTTAGGGTGTCTAGTTATCTCATGTAAAATTTCAAGTCCATCTAATAAAGTATGAGAATTTCACAAATGAAATGGGAACATGTGTCACAAAAAGTCAACATATGACTAAACAGGGGAGAAAATCTCAAACAATTAGGAAATGCCACAAATAATTCCAAGCAAATTCACATGTAAACTAGACATACAAGAGTAGGTTCATGCAAAAAATCAGATCAATTGGAGGTCAAGAAGCATGGTATCAAAAATCAACAAGTTGCACATCAATGGTGTGACACAAATTGTCACACCCTAATTCAAAAAATCATATCTCACAAACCGGCAATGATAAATTCACAAACTCTACACCAAAATCACCATGAGTGTGTCTAGTTTGAGCACAAAAAATTTGGGAGCCATTGGATAAAGTATCACCATTTCACAAATGTTTTGGCAAAGTGTACAAAATGTGCATACATGTCACAAACCCTAATACCAATTAAAATCCATTGATCACAAAATTCTGGAAAAATTATGATAAAAAACTAGAGATCATGATGAAGACAACACAAAAAATCTCATTAAATTTGGATTAAAAATGAACAAGTTACGGATTTTACAAGATTGGTGATCAAATGAAATAAAAAATTGCAAAACAACATGGATTAATGGGTCATGGGGTCCGGGAATGGCAAACTTGTAATTTCCCGGACCTTTTAATGAAACGCGGCGCTTAAGGTTACAGGCGTGGCAAGCTGCTATTGGCTGTATGGCCCAGAAACGTGGAAAAAACATGCAGGGCACGGTTGGGAAGATCAAACACGATCTTGGTATGGAAAAATTAGGGTTTTGGCCATGTTCTTCATTATTTTTTCCAGATTTTTCCAGCAAGAACGAAGTGTAACCAAAATCCACAAACAAGGTATCATCGTGTTCATCTAACTGAGTACATCAACATGACAACATCCATTTTCATTAATTTATGCTAACAAGAGAGAACCAAGCAAAGACACATTCATATGCCAAACTTTAAAACCTCATAACTTCACAAATACTCAACCAAATCAAGTGACTCAAAGCTCAAAATACTCATGGCAAGGAGATCTATTTAATGTATATCATGGTTTTGGAAAATGAGAGATTCGATACCTGGCCAAATTTGGAGGAACAGTCGTGATTCTGTTGCTTTTTCGTGTGTTTGGCTTGAAACAGTTACTCTAAAACCCTCCTAATGATGAATGGTGAAGATGCTTTAGCTTGCCACAGCTTGGAATGGCCTCAAACAACTTCTGCCATGGATGATGTCTCTTGTAGCAGCATGCTTTTGCTTGGTTACAACTGAGGAATGGAGTTTTAAAACAGTTCACAATGTTGCTTGAATGAAGAAACAACAATGGCCAGGCTCAGTTCTTTGGAAGTTTTTAACTGAAAGATGCAAGAATGTGAAAATGCCAAATGAGAGAATGAGAGTTTTTTCTGCTGTGTATGGCTGCTACTAGTGTTTCCAAATGACAGAAAATCATGGTAATCTCTGCTGTTTGATGTTGCAAATCTTAGTCCATGAAAATATGGGATAGAGTGGTTGAAAGTGTACTTTCTTTCCAAGTTTCAAGCAAGTTGGCATGGGCTATGTGTACTGCATAAATTTGACTTTGTAACATGACCAAAACCACATTTCTGAACATATTTGATTGGCCAAATGGTTAAAAGATGATTATTTTGAAAAGTCAAAATTCAACTCACTTGAAATTAATTAAGGCAAGTCCCAAGAATGCCATTTTGATTGGTGAAGTTTTGGTACATGAAAGTTACATTTTTGGAAAGAGGGGATCAAATGTGACTTGTAGGAAAAAACCCCACCCAAATTGGCCAAATGGTTTGAGAGATATGGCCTTTTGAAGTTCAAAAATTTCTGAAAACGATTCGATCATAACTTGCCAACCACACATGGGAATTGAGAGTTCTTGGACTTTTTGGAAATGGGAGAACAAGATCTTCAACTTTCATGTTGGGCAAAAATTCATTTGAAGCTTGTATCATGATGTAAGTTTGAGGATCAAGACTTTCCATTTATGGCAGGTTTCAGTTACAGGTCCAGTTTCCATTTTTGGAAATTTCTGATCTGGCTTCAAATTCTTCCATGATGGTGTTTGACATGATATATGAGGACTATATGGACATGAATGAGACCTCTCAAACCAATTTCCATCATCAAATCACTGATTAAATGGACAGTTGACCAACAGTTGACTTTTAGGGTTTCTGACTGACTGTGCATTGACTGATGACTTCTGAACATCCAATCCTTGACCAAAACACTTCAAATGGATCCTCAAGTCATGTGAACATGCTGGACCAACCCTAAGGCCTTGGCTCAATGGAATTTGTGCTTGCTTGCTTGACTGACCGATCTCCTGACCAGTTTGACCTAATTTCTTGATTGGCTTGCACTTGAGGCAAAAGAGGCAATGCAATGCTATGCAATGGACCATGATATGCTATGACCTAATATGAAAATGTATGTACAATGATAGGTGCAAATTTGAGGTGCTACACCCACCAACATCAACAAATATGCTCTAGTCGCATATGCCCAGCTAGAAGCAGCTCTATGTTGTACGAATAAATCGTATAACCACTCCAATTTATAATAAGAACCCCTGCAACTATGAACACGTGATTGTGCCTCACTATGTGACATTCCTAAGTAGTCAATAACAAGTTCAACAACAACCTCTTCAGTGACATATTGAGGACTCCATAACACACCCTTGATGGGCAAGTGAAGCAGACATGAGACGTCATCCAAAGTAATGCTCATCTCACCAAACGACATGTGAAATGAATATGTCTCTAAATGCCATCTTTCCACAAACGCGGATACCAGATTTATGTCTATCTTGTTCAAACTAGTTCTTTGAAGTGAAGATAACCCAGACCTAGAAACCCAACTCTCCACCTATTGTGGAAGAGCTAGTGGAACCCTCGATGTCAGCTTAAGTCTGTGTCCAGCAACCTTTAACTCTTTCTTCGGACCTCTTTTCTGAAGACAATTAAAACACATATTATAAAACACAATATAAAATATTCAAATATTATTGAATTTCAAATATACGTCGTTTATTTACCTCACCAAACAATAAATGACGAGCAACATGATGCGAGTACTTTACCAAAAGAGACGTATCGTACGACCCTCCTGCAGATGTAGATGCGCCTCTTCCTAAACTACGGTCTAGAATCCTACCGCAAGCACCTCGTCTTCGAACCACTATAAAAAAAATACTATAAATGTTTTTTATAAATAAAACGCACTGGAACACATTTAAAAAGAGTTCCGGTGTGATGAAAACATAGGTTGACTTCCGGAACACTTTCCATAAGACTTCCGATTAAATGAATGAAAACCAGAAGTCTTTTACAAAGAGTTCCGGTAAACACTCTTCCAGACCGGAAGTCTTTCTTAAAGAGTTCCAGTTCAACGCCCAAAAATTGCAACGAACCGGAAGTCTTCTGGAAAGTGTTCCAGTATATGTTTTGTGAACTGAAAGACTTACTCTTAGTGTTCCGGTTTACACTGCCAAAAATGCTGATCCGGAAGTCTTGAAGCGAAAATGAAAAAAAAAAAAATTTGAAAAATATAACCTATTTATACAAGGGCATTTTGGTCCAAAGAACTATATTGTAGGGGTATGGGTATAATTATAGGGATACGAGGTAAAACTTTCATTAAGACATAGTGAAGTATTTAACCTGCCACTTTACTTACCCATATTTTTATATTGTCAAAATTATCTTTAGTATTATTTACCAATCAAAATTTAGTTTTTTTTTTAATTTCACTTTTACTAACCTATAAAAACGACAGGTAGTTTAAACAAAATTTTCAATACCATTTTTTTGAAACCCGATATATAGTAAATTTTTGATGAAACATCAGAAATTTTAAAAATTCTGAATATTTTTAGGAAAATCCATAAAACATACCGGCAATTATTGAAATTTTCGGATAACTATTTAATTTTTGGAAATTTCAAAGTTTTTGGTATATTGAAAATTTTGCATATACACATCATTTTTGATAGTGCAGAATAATGTTTTACTTGTATGGTCCAAAACCGACAATGTCTTCTACAGATTCATGTACATATTTTACGCAGTTCTTCACCACTAATGTTGTGTGTTTTCTATGTAACAAGTTTAATTTAAAGGTTTTCCCGTCTCTATGATATTGATAATTTACTTTTTATATGTTGTAAATGACAAATATTCCATCAAGAGGATCAGTCGACTAAACCACCTAAGAGAAAACACTTAGTAAATTTACAAGTCTTGAGTCCCGATAGGCAGCTTCGACAACACGTTAGAGCAATTACCATTGAGGGTTCGTGAAGAAGTGGGAAACAGTTACAACTCAAATGTGAATTATGAACAGAAAGTGTCAGGGATAACACGTAAACACACTAGTGGGAACTTGTAGATTGACCGTGGAGTAAATGCAGTAATCTCTTAGTGGTCATAACCGTCGTCGACGATTACTTTGTAAATAGAATAAATAGCAGACTCATACATGGGATCAAAGGTCACAAAAACTTCATACACACTCTCCATACCACTTGAGTACCTTAGTCAAAGAGCGAAACAATCGAGGAAGAAACATGCATGCGTCTGCGTCCGGTCTTTTTCATTAGTCTTTTGTTTCCTTAAACAAAACATGTATTTTTACTTTTACTTTGTTTAATGTCATTTATTGCATTTTACCTTATCATTTATTATAACCTAATTTTATTTAAAATCTTTTTCTACTTGTAATCGTTCACGCGACAACTGCATTCAATTCACATGCATGTGTGTTTACACAAATCATTTGCACATTTTTTTGAAGATTTTTCAAATTAATTTTATCGACTTTCAAACTCGTAATTGTTTACTAAACACACCGCTAAACAACAGCAAACACCATCAATATTTTGTTACCCACATTTACTATATATTCAAAGTTATATAAAAGCAGTAAACGAAAAGTATGTATAGTGTATTAGTAATAATCACCTTAAAAAATAGTGTAGTTATATGAGAATAATATATCAACTTATATGCATACTATTTCTACAATTCATCATAGGTTGTATAATATCCAAATGAAATAAATTAATTTCATCGTGGAGATTAATATTTGTTTACATGGCAAAATTTAGCAAGGATCAGAACCTATGTTAAAAAAGCATAGAAGCTAAAGGATTATAATGTTACTACAATTCATCATAGGTTCTAAAATCTCGATTTTAAATAAACTCATTTCAACTTGGATATAAATATTTGTTTACATGCCAAAAATTAGCAAAGATTATAACCTATGTTGAAAAAGCATAAAAACTGTGTCATCAAAGTTTTATTTGATACCAAAGGTGGTTCTGTGAGTATGTATCATTTTAATGGTAGAATATTGACTACATCATAGACAACGGAATTTGAATATATACATTTCTTTTCTTAGTAGTAGTATAAATGTAATTAGTGTGAAAGCCTTAAATTATCTCATATAAACTTTATGACTTAATCATTTATATCATTCACAATTTTAATGGTAGAGGTCAAAATTTTCATACAATAAATACAATGTCTAATATATATATTTTACGGTTAGAAATCAAAATTTCATACAATACAATAAATACAATGCCATATATATATATATATATATATATATATATATATATATATATATATATATATATATATATATATATGGATCATCTCCTTCATCTTTCATGTTTTTTATGCTGCTCCAATCTTAATCATCTATGCATTAATTAATATTGATGATTTTTTAGAGTAGGCAAAAATGAGTGGTTAAGATGGAGAAGGACCATTCAGCCACTGCAGAGGATCCAAATCTCTCTCTCTCTCTCTCTCTCTCTCTCTCTCTCTCTCTCTCTCTCTCTCTCTCTCTCTCTCTCTCTCTCTCTCTCTCTCTCTCTCTCTCTCTCTCTCTCTCTCTCTCTCTCTCTCTCTCTCTCTCTCTCTCTCTATCTATATATATATATATATATATATATATATATATATATATATATATATATATATATATATATATATATAATATATATATATATATATATATATGGAAAATATGAGAGAGAGAGATATCTTATGAATTCAGGACCCAAATCAAAGGAAAATAGCAATAAGTCTTATATCTAACTTTCGACAATGGGATTGAAGATCTAAGTGATCCCGATGATTCAATGAAGATTGAAAACAAGGAATTTTCACTTTAACAATGATTTCAACGATGACCCATGACACAATTATCAAATCTATGACGCATGTCGATTGAGAAATGAGGATTGATTCTATGACGATATAAAAACTACCAATGAAGACTGATTATGATTTGGATAAATTAGATAAGGAATACACATGAGCCCTATGTTTAGGGGTGTGCATGGATCATAAACCAAACCAAATTGAACCATATATATGGTTTGGTTTGGATCTTAAAACCAATTTATTTTCTTAAAACCGGTTTATAAGTGGATCGGTTCGGTTTTAAACCGATTTTTAACAAAAAAAAACAGTTTTAAATCAATTTCTTTAAAACCAATTTTTTATTTTCTTAAAAAAATCAATTTCAAAACCAATTTTATAAAAAAAACAGTTTTTAAAACTATATTTTTAAAAAAGCAATTTTATATCAAAAATAATTTTATTTTCTTTTAACTAACTTTTTTATTTTCAATAGTTATAAAACTATTTTATATAAAAAAATATTTAGTTTAAAAAGCAAATAATATCTCGATTAAAAGCAATCCCAAAGTATGATGTGTTACATAAAAACGGTCATAAAATAAAATAATTATGAATCATATCTTTATAAATCATAATTATTCAAAAAATAAATAATTCATCAAAAAAATTATTCAAACTTCTAAAATCTCTCATAATTGTTCATAAACAAATTTTATGAGATTTTTTAAAATATATATTTTTTTTAATTTAAAAAACATAAAAAAAACAATCTTTTTCAGAAAAAAAATAACAAATATTCAGAAAAAAGAAAAAACAAATTGAAAGTAATAAAATTATATTATGAAAAAAAAATCTTAAAAAAAAATAATTCCAAAAAATAAAAATAACTGAAAAAAAAATTATTTTAAAAAAATGGAAATCGAAAATAAAATAATAATTTATTTTAAAACACTTTTTTTACTGAAAAAAATACAAAATATTTTTGATAAAAAATATCTTTTTTATTTAGAAGAAAATAATAATTTTATTTGAAAAAAAATATCAAATATAATTTTTTTGAAAAAAAAATCCAAATATAATATTATTCGTGAAAAGAAAAAATAATTTTTTATAAAACTTAAAAAAATATAAAATATAAAATAGATTTATAATGTGATAAAACATAAAAACAGACAAATATAAAAATTTAACGCATAGTAAAATTTGGATACCCAATAACAAAACCAAATTTTTATAATGGATGACGGTTTATATTTGGATAACAAAATGGATACCCAAATTTTTATTTTAATATTTGGTTTAGTTTTTTAAAAGTAGAACAATTTGGATACCAATTTGGTTATGGATAATCGGTTTTTTTGCACACCCCTACCTATGTTAATATGATATATACATTGACTATTAATTTATATACTAGATATGATGCAATATTTTATGACTTAGACATAGAGAACCGTGATCAATATGTTGATACATCTAGAAATACCGACCTAAGAATAAAGGGATCATTTAGGGCCTATTTGTTGAACAAAAAATTTCAAACACAAGAAAGAGGGTTGTGATTATAATTTTTTATAAAGTGTTAAGAAATAACATATTTTTAAAACAAGTTTCCTGTAGAAGGACGGAGAGAAGAAAGATGAGACATAATGAACTGAAAATAAAAGAGATCAGGGAGAAAGGAAAACACACACCAGAGTTAATTTTGGTTTGACCCAAAAAGACGAGGCTTATATCTAATCCTTAAGGATAGTACATTGAGATTTTCCAATATCAACCAAAATTTTAACATATGTTCAGGTCACAACCTTTACACCAAGTTTTTAACAAGAAATAGACCTTCATCAACTTTAGCATCAATTTTACCGAGATTATCCTTCTAGTTATTTAGGACAAAACATTTATCCATGAATACATAAAAAGAGAGATATTTGGCTTCTTCCTCTTATAAATTTCATAGGGAGTAAGTTTTAAAATAGGTCTTATGAAGACTTTGTTCATAACATAGAATTTATTGCTTACTCCGTCAGCCTAAAAATATTTAGGAAGGTTTGTTTTATTGAGTATCGTCCTTGTTCGGTCTTCAAGAGACATATTTTTCCTTTCCACTACACCATTTTGTTTTAGAGTTCATGGAGAGAAAAATATGCTTAATACCATTGAATTTTTTTTCTTCAAAATCCTCATTTGGAAGTTCACCTCAATGATTTCTTCAAATGGATGAAATGTTAAGATTTTTTCTTTTTGGATAACTTTGGTTAATTTTAAAAAGGTAACAAAAGCGTCTTGTATGTTAGAAATAAAATGTTTCCAAGTATAGGGAGAAAAGTCATCAACAACTACAAGTGCATAATAATTTCCACAAAAACTCATGATTTGGGACGAGGCAAAAGGGTCCATATGTAAAATTGTAAATGCCTATTTAAGAAATTATATTTTTGGATTTAAAAATGATCTTTACTTGTTTACCATTTGACATGTATGACATAACATATTCTTTTCAAAACACGATTTTGGTAGATGAGTTACTAGTTTCATGCAAATCAATTTATCTAAATGATCCATCTGTACATGAACTATTCTCCTATCCACTAGCCAAGATTCATTCTATTTACTAAGAAGACAACATACATTACTTTAAGATAATTTATTTTAATTCACAATATAGGTATTTCCATTTTTTTACTAGTAAAAATGGTTTGTTCGTTTTCATATTGTATGTCGTTGCATATAGAATAATCAAACACTAACTCATTACCTTTCTCACACAATTCACTAATTCTAAGTAAATTATGTTTTAAACCTTCAACAAGAAAAAACATCTTCAAAGGTAGGATTATGTCTCTTTATAGTAGTACCCAGAACCAACAATTTTTGATTTTTTATTCTTATCATAAGAGACATAACCTCCCTTTTTAAGAGTAAGAGATGGGAAGTTATTTTTGTCTCCTATCATGTGCTTTGAACAATCATTGTCGAGATTTCATTATGAGTTCAAGACAGTAAAGCACATATGCATCAAAATTTTAATTCTTGATCTTTTGGTACTCAAATCATTTTGGATCCTTTAGCACTAGTGTAAAACATGTTGTCTTTTGAAATTCCATTTCCTCATGATCTTTGTTTCTTGATATTTTCTTATTTTACAACAAGAAAAAGAGGGACCATATTTACCAAAATAATTCACTATAAGTAAATAAACAATCCATTAACACATGATTCTAGAAAGCGATAAAACCTAAGTCATGCAAATCTATACTAGAATGTAAAAGAGATAAACAGAGAGAGATTATACATCAGATTTATACTTATTCAACACGTTCATCCTTGCTTTGCATTTAGTCCTGTCTTCAATGACAAAACATTGAAAATTCGTTAGGTCTTTCACAATTTTCCAATTAATATACAAGAGTTTTTGCGACAACTGACAATTAAGACAACACTAAATACTTAAAGCCAAAATATTAAGCAAACATAAATCTAAATCTAAATTTCTTTTCTATTATAACAAAACATTCAAAACTGCCAAATTGAAAAGATGTTCACTTGATCTAGATCACTTTAAAAAATGGAAAATTCTAAACAAAAACACTTTTAAATACTTTTTCATTTCCATTCCTACATAACACTTCCATCACTAGTAAGATATTAAAGCTCAAATTCTTGTTATTTTTCACATAATACCCTTTTAAGTTATTAAGAAAACAATTATTATCGTAATGTAACCAAAGATCTCTAACAAGAGCATTCTTCATTATAGACCTCCAATAATATTGCCACATATGCAAAACTTAATATTTTTCCACAATATTTAACATAAAGGACCAACTTGACTAACATAATTGTTTTTAAGTGACTAAATATGAACGTTTATTAATTAAGGGATGAAAGTGAAACATTAAATTAAGTTAAGAGGCCAAAAGATGCGTTAAGCCATAAAAATAACTCAAATACAATATACATAGTACATATGAAACATAGTCGTGGTACAAAATATGAATACACAACGAAAGTAAAACTAAATAATCAGCCAGTCATAGGTCCATCTTAATTTTTCCTTTTCATTGCCTTTTCCCGTGACCTGGTTATCTAAAAAAAATACATAAACAATATGAGATGATATGATAATCTCAGTGGGATCCTTCCTAAAACCATAATTCCCTATAAGGCTAACTAGGTTATTCCATGATCCAGCACGACTCTCGGTAAATTGAATTCTAAGGAGTTCTAGAGATACTTAACATATCCCAATTCTTTATCAGAATGCACTAACACATCACATCCACTAGAGAAATTTCATCTAATCGCACACCCATATATAACTCACATATTATGACCACATTGGCCCCTCATAACCGAGCATAACTTATCAAATAATCAACATCCACTATAGCTCTAATAAACTCCAATTCTACTTTCGAGTTATATAGCTAGGGTCACACATTAAGACATGTCCATCTTCTATATGCATTGCAACTAAATTCTACCATTCCTTCATAATGATGTCTAGTAATATTTGTTTCACTCTTACACATATTGAGTTAAGATACTAATCAAACTAGAGTTTATAACCAAGAACATGCAACAAGGATATTATATAAACAACTAGGGTTCTTAATATTCTTCTAGCATTATAATACATACCTAAGTCTAATATCTCTCACTTGAATTAAATATCATGGATAATTTTATGTACCTAACTTTATAGAAATGATTTTATTTTCTAAATAGGGTTATTTCTTCTCAATCTCTTCCTTACTGGCCTCATTAATAATCCTTCAATAATCATAAGGTTTACAACACGCGAAAACAAACTTTATACATGATTCATGGATTATTATGGCATAGGCATAATGACCCCATATGTCCTCTACTCCTTAGGCGCCCTTCCAAGACAAGAGAATTGGGGCTGCTATAGTTTGGTCGTAGTGACTGGTCGTAGTAGTCACTACGACTTGTAGCATGCCCAAGTTCATCCCTAATACAAAAAGACAAGGAGACTACGACCTAACCATAACATACACTATTACCCATAGTAGGCCCAAAACACCAATTCTCCATTTTTAACATCTTACCTAAAATTTTCCCAAATCTCATTCCTCACTTAACCCTAATCCTTCCTAGTAATCTATACAAGATTGTGGTACCAAAATATCCAGAGAACAACCATAATTTTATCTAACATGTTAGAATGCACCTTCATGTCATACTATCATCAATACAAGCAATAATGTTATTTCATTCAACTCAAAGATTGAAGCCTAATAAGAATCTCACTTTTGCTTCATGTTTCTGGTTTTAAGAAGGGAGATGGATAAAGATGAAGTATAAATTATTGATGGTCCCACTTCCTTTCCTTTGCCTTGAGAATCTACATTCTATGATGCAATAACCTTGTATTTTTGTGTTATCTTTTCCTTCTCTCTCTCTCTCTCTCTCTCTCTCTCTCTCTCTCTCTCTCTATATATATATATATATATATATATATATATATATATATATATATATATATATATATATATATATATATCGTGAAACCCTATTTCTCTCTCTAAGCTTGTAGTATTCTCTCTACAACTTGGAGAATGGTAACCAAGAAAGCTTACTTTCTCTCCCAAGTTGGTTACTTACCCCTTGCAAAGTGACTCAAATTCCCTCCCTCATTTCCTTTAAATTTGAACCTACCCCTTGATACTTTTGAAGGTGTGAAAAACACAAGAAAGGGGGAGGGGGTTGAATCGGGTTTTACAAAAACAAAAGCTTTTCACCAACTCAAGAACACCATTTAAATGTTAATAACAAAGATATAAAAACACGAGTATTTTTATCCTGGTCCGCTTGAAACTCAAAGCTACTCAAGTCCATCCGCCAAGGTGATTTTAGCTTATACACAAGGACTTAATCCACTATAATCAACTGATTATAATAATCATAAAGAATAACCTTCTTTGTCTTCTCAAGGACCTGACTATACCCTAGTCTCTTTAAGGACTCACAAAGAATAACCTTCTTTGTCTTCTCAAGGATCCGACTATACCTTAATCTCCTTAAGGAATCAAACAAACAATTTCAATAATACTTTGTGTGTTATAAGTTACTTCTACACAAGCAAATTTTACACAAATGATAAAGAATTACTTAAAGTAAAACGGTATACAAAATTGATAACTTTTGACAAAGAAACAAACTTGTCAAAATGTTGTAGCACCGACTCTTTCTTCAAGTTTCCAAGTCTCACTTATATCTCATAAGAAAAGAGACCGTTGGAGGGAAAAATGGGAAAACCAAATAGAGCGGGTGTTCATTGTTGGATGGTGAAAGGAGTGATACTGCATACCGTCCTTCGCCCACAAATTCAGTGACAGGTGTGGTGTATAGTGTTGTCCTCGCCCACTATACCAGGTAGTGGAAATAATATTTGATTTGTACTATGTACTACTTGATCACATACCCATTTGATCTTATCTTCAAGTTCATTGGCTTATGAGGAAAGTTGATGAAGCATGAAATGAAGAAACATAAAGCTGGATTCAGAAACTTCGGAATCTTCGGTCAGAATCTTGACAACGTCAGTAGTCTGGCTTGATATCTTCAGTATCTTCAGAATCTTCAGAGTCTTCAGAATCTACAGTCAGAATCTTAATAACCTCAACTTCTGGCTTGAGATCTTCAGAATCTTTAACTAAATAACACAATTTCAAAAGCTTGCCATTCTTCAGAAGCTTAGTGATCATTGTAACACCCCTTTTTCTACCCCAAAATACTTAACATATAATCAGAGTAAATAAACACGCATATAAACACTCTGATACCACTGAAGGAGAATTGCCATCCAAGGCGCAGCGAAATTTAAAAATTTCTCCATTTAGTGATCCTTACGAATGGGCATGATCAGTGATAGAATCGTTACCTCTTGTGGCGATCACGAACGTTGAACGATGACAACGTCTCTACTCAGTCCACACGAACGGATTCCTTCAATCTCAGTGCTAGCTGGTACGAATGAAGGCTTTGAGTGAGAGAGAGAGGGAAACGAAATTCCAAGTCTTCACTTGAGTTGAGTCTGAGTGACAATGCTTCTACCCAAGGGTTCTATTTATAGAACCACTTGTGTGGGCTTCAAGCTAAAAAGCTACTTAAGTGTATTTTGGCCCATATCTCATAATATGCCAAAATCACTTAAGTATTTGGTACCTTACCATATTTCGTCTCCCACTTACGTGCACCGTACCTTACGGTGTTCCTTAGTTACTCTATTTCTCATCAATCCGTCCTTGTGTGTGACCCTGTAGGTTTTCGCGACGTTGGCAATTATATTAAATTACGCATTTAACATAATAAACAGTGAGCGGTATCTAGCAACACATCACTGCTACCCAAGTCACGAAAATGTCATGTGATCTGACAAAACCTCCTGTGATAATAATTATATGTATAATTACCCCTTTGCCCTTATGCCTATATTGAACACAAGGTATAGACCGTGTCATCCTTGTCCAGTTCAATATTGGACCCATAAACATTTATCCTGTTACGCAGGATGGGCAAATTCCATCTAGGTCACTCATGTCCCTCAGCATGCTTCGTGGAGTACCCATCAACTGTCTTTATGGTTATCCAGTTACGGACAATGTTGGATCAGCAGTAAAGCACTCGACTCTACATCTAGGATCCATAGTGTTTTCAGGTCGAAGAGTGGTATACACCATTATCACCATGAGAATAACTTATGACACTTTGCATAACTTTCTATATAGTATTCTCATAGCAGGTCAATCCGGTATAAATATTACTCTTAATATTCATACCTATGTTTAAGACTTGATAACTCTTTATCCATGATCCATGAGATGTGATCATCAATCTACAAACATAATAGTCTTAATGCTTTAATGTTATCCCACTTCACAATAAATCTCGACTACGGATACTTTAAGAATAGTGTCCCTATGTTTAATATGCTCTCATGATCAAGTCACACTTGATACATTAAACGGACTATCTATTCTAGGGACTTTATTAAACAAACATAATAAAGAAAAAGCCTTTTTATTATTAATAAATAATTCGATACAAGTACCAAAAGTATTGGCCTCTAGGGCTTACACCAACAGTCACATCGACATTTTCAAAAACTAGAAGCTTTCAAACACCAAACATCATTCATCATCAATATACAATGCACCAGGTCATTTAACATAACACAGCTTAATTATCATGAATATTCAAGAATATACGTTCGCAGCGGAAAATAACGAATACTCATGTATTTCATAAAATGATCCATGTCCCATACCATGATCATCTCTCAATAATCTCCTCAAGATAAAATAAAACCATATCCAGAATATTTGGCACTATGGCCTCTCAAACAGCAATTGCAATTAAACATGTTCACAAGTAATAACATAACACATATCCAAATAAGATATGAGTTCAATACTACTATTCTACCCAGTGTTACATGACCAGAGCATTGACTCACTACCTAGTCTCCAAACTAAAATATGGAACTCTCCGGCTAAATCCCGAGTGAGCTACCGTCCACTTACTGCAGCAATACTACTCTGGAGTATCTGCACGATGCCCATGTAAAGGCAACATTCAAACAGAAAGGGTGAGAATTCAAATTATTATGAAGAAGTATAATAAAGCACAATGATTAAATCAACAATTAAGGAATTCATCACACTTCATATAACCATGTAAATAATATTAACCAACATTTATTTCACATGTTTCAAGCACACATAAAACTCAAGGAGTATAATATTCAAATCCAATATTATATTCCCAAAAATACACATAACTAAAATTATCACATAATCATATACTTTGCCAAGTTATGTATCCAAACATCATCAAATTCAATTACCATATCCCATACACGCATCACAATCACAATAATGCATACACCCAATTATCACAAAACTCTAATGTGACTCAATGCAAGACATGTGACTCTATGCATGTGGTACCTCAATGTGAACCCAACATTTCACCGCTTTCCGATTCAATATCTAGAATCCAAGCCACGCTTCCGATCCAGACAAGATCAAAGCCACTACGTCTATTTCCAATTAAGGATCAACGTCTACTACGCTTATTTCCAATTAAGGATCAACGTATGCTACGCCTATTTCCATTCAAGGATCAACGTCTACTACGCCTATTTCCAATTAAGGATCAACGTATACTACCATGTGAACCCACAGTTTCACCGCTTCCACCATGAAGCCGACCATGCCATGAATGAATGTACAAATACCAACACATATGCAATTAAGATCATCTCTACCATCTTAACATTCCACATATCACCATAATTCAACTTTATGAATTACCCACCAATGGTACATATACACATTCATAACAATATATCATTCACAAATATAGGCTAATTATCAACTACGCACACTAGATCTCATTGCAAATGAATGCAACTTTTTAAAATCTCAATTTTTCATTTTTCAACAGTGGTAACCGGTTAACGCTCGGTGGGTAACCGGTTAACAAAAAACAGAGCAAGTAACCGGTTAACGCTCGGTGGGTAACCGGTTAACACAAAAACAGAATCAACTTCCTGCGCAGATTTTCAAGCAAGTAACCGGTTAACGCTCGGTGGGTAACCGGTTAACATAAAACAGAATGCATAATTTTCTGCGTTTTTCATCGTTGGAGGGCTTTCGGACCTCCGATTTCGATTCCGTAAAAAGCCAAACGTTCAGAAAATTATAACTCATACAATACTCTAAGGATATAACATTAATTTACAGTTTTAACACAACCGAATCACCACAAATCGAGAATACTCATCAAGACCTAACAATTCCAAAACCATGCAAATTAGGGATTTCAACCTAAACATATTTCTACCCATTGCCCTAATTATACTAACCCATAATAATAAGGATTCTCCCCCTTACCTCTTCAATTTTCTGGAAACCCTAGCTTCTCTCTTGTTCTTCCCCTCTTCTCCTTACTTTTCCTCTTCTCTTTCTCTATTGCCTTCAAATGCTCAAATGAATCCTAATTCTCACTCCCCTCACCTCTTATATACTAGTATTCTATTTGGGCTTAAAGCATGGTACCTCTAATTTAATTAATAGGCCCAATAAGACCTAATATTTAAATATCTCTAATTAGTTCAAAATAAATTAAACCAACTCAATATGCACACCAAGTTAATTAATTCAATTATTCATTATATCTCATATCAACTAAATAATTAATTAACACACCAAATTAATTAATATAATCGATTATTATACTACCTAACAACCCATTAATTAATTAACTCTCCAAATAAATAAAATAAAATATAATAATAATAATATCAGAAATAATTACTAAAATTGGGTTGTTACAACTCTCCCCCACTTAAAAGATTTTCGGCCTCGAAAATTTACCTCAAACGAACAACTCCGGATACGATTCCTTCATCTTATTGTTGAGTTCCCAAGTAATATTGCCATTGGCGGCTCCGCCCCATATCACTTTCACCAAAGCAATCTCCTTACCACGAAGCTTCTTCACTTCTCGATCTTCAATTCGCATAGGTGATGTATCGACCGTTAAATTATCCCTCACTTGAACATCATCTAATGGAACAACATGCGATGGATCCGCAATATACTTCCTCAATTGAGACACATGGAACACATCATGAAGATTAGAAAGTGACGGTGGCAATGCAATCCGATATGCCACTTCACCTACCCTCTCGGAAATCTGATAAGGACCAATGAAACGCGGCGTCAACTTACGCGACTTCAAAGCTCTACCAACACCCGTTATTGGTGTAACTCGAAGAAACACATGCTCATCTTTCTCAAACTCAAGAGCTTTCCTCCTCTTATCATGATAACTGTTTTGACGACTCTGAGAAGCCTTCATCTTCTCTTGAATCATCTTAATCTTATCCGTAGTCTCTTGAATCAACTCGGGTCCAACCACAACACTCTCTCCCGATTCGTACCAACATAAAGGAGTTCTACACCTTCTGCCATAAAGAGCCTCAAAAGGTGCCATTCCAATAATCGAATGGAAACTGTTGTTATACGTAAACTCGATCAAAGGCAAGAAACTATCCCAATTTCCTCCTTGTTCCAAAACACAAGACCTCAAAAGATCTTCAAGTGACTGAATAGTTCTCTCCGCTTGACCATCAGTTTGCGGATGATATGCCGAACTCAAACGCAACTTCGTACCCAAAGCACTTTGCAAACCTTCCCAAAATCTCGAAGTGAACCTCGAATCTCTATCCGAAACAATGCTCGACGGAATACCATGCAAACACACAATCCTTTCGATGTACAACTTAGCAAGTCTCTCCATCGAATAATCCATCCTTATTGGAATAAAATGAGCACATTTCATCAACCTATCCACAACGACCCAAATCTCCTCACAATTACTCGATGTTCTCGGCAAACCCGAAACAAAATCCATAGAGATACTATCCCACTTCCACTCGGGAATAGATAACGGTTGCATCAAACCAGACGACTTTTGATGTTCAATCTTTGACTTTTGACAAGTCAAACATGCATACACAAATTCCGCTACATCCTTCTTCATACCTTACCACCAAAACATCTTTCTCAAGTCTTGATACATTTTAGTAGCACCAGGATGAATACTCAAACCACTTCTATGCCCTTCCTCAAGAATCCTCGTTCTCAAATCCGCAACATCCGGAACACAAACTCGATCACGACACCTCATGATACCATTCTCAATAATCCGAAAGTCACCACCCTTGCCTTGATTAATCAATGTCATAACATCGACTAATTTCAAATCCGACTTCTGACCTTCTCTAATCTCGTCAATAATGCCACACGTAAGCTTCAACATACCAAGCTTAACACACGAAGACGTCGCTTCACAAACCAAACTCAAATCTCTAAATTGCTCCAACAATTCAAATTCTCGAATCATCAACATAGACATGTGCAATGACTTCCTACTCAATGCATCGGCTACAACATTCGCCTTTCCAGGATGATAATTCAAACCAAAGTCATAATCTTTCAAGAATTCCAACCATCTCCTTTGCCTCATATTCAATTCTTTCTGATCGAACAAGTACTTCAAACTCTTGTGATCACTAAACACATCAAATCTCGATCCAAACAAATAATGTCTCAAAGTTTCAACACAAACACAACGACGGCCAACTCTAAATCATGTGTCGGATAATTCCTCTCATGAACTTTAAGTTGCCTTGAAGCATAAGCTACCACTTGCCCTTTTTGCATCAAAACACCTCCCAAACCCAACAAAGAAGCATCACAATACGCAATGAAAGTTTCTAACGGATCCGGTAAAATCAAAATAGGAGCCGTAGTCAATCTTCTCTTAAGCTCTTGAAAATTTGCTTCACACTGCAAAGTCCAAATGAAAGCTTGACCTTTCCTAGTCAACTGCGTCAATGGTAACAACAACTTAGAAAATCCTTCGATGAACTTCCTATAATAACCAGCCAAACCAAGGAAACTTCTAATCTCAGCAGCAGACTTAGGAGCTTCCCACTGAGATACAGCTTCAATCTTCGTAGGATCCACAGAAATACCACCACTCGAAATCACATGTCTAAGAAAACTTACTTCACTCAACCAAAACTCACATTTAGAGAGTTTAGCAAACAACTTCCTCTCTTTCAACACCGATAACACAACCTTCAAATGCTCGGCATGATCCTCTTTACTCTTGGAATAAATCAATATATCATCGATGAACACAACAACAAACTTATCCAGATAGTCGTGAAAAATTATATTCATATACTCCATAAATACACCAGGTGCGTTAGTCACACCAAAAGGCATCACGGAGTACTCGTAGTGACCATACCTTGTCCGAAAAGCAGTCTTTTGAATATCCTCAGCCTTTACACGAATCTGATGATACCCAGACCTCAAATCAATCTTGCTAAACACACAAGCTCCAACCAGCTGATCCATTAGATCGTCAATCCTCGAAAGTGGATACTTGTTCTTAATCGTCACTTTGTTCAGTTGTCTATAATCAACACATAATCTCATAGAACCTTCTTTCTTCTTGACCAACAAAACAGGTGCACCCCACGGCGACACACTAGGATGAATAAACCTCTTCTCAAGTAAGTCTTCAAGTTGACTCTTCAACTCTTTCAACTCAGAAGCAGACATTCGATAGGGAGCCATCGATACAGGACTAGTTCCAGGAACTAAATCAATCGAAAACTCAACCTCACGTTCCGGCGGTAATTCACTTATATCTTCCGAAAATACCTCCGCAAACTCACAAACTATTGGCAATTCTTCAATCGTACTCTTCTCACGAATATCCAAATTTGCCAACAACATAAACAGCTCGGCACCATCTTGCACTGATTCATCAACTTGCTTAGCAGACACAAACCAATCTTCCTTAGCACCAACCTCAGGAAAATAACAGTCTTCTCAAAACAATTGATATACACCCGATTAAATTCTAACCAACACCATCCTCGAATCTGACCTCTCTTCAGTTCAGGAAAAGCACAACAACATAATGTCCAAGCTCGATACAATTGGAATGTCCAAGAGAAGCAGACGCTTCTCCCCCACTTATTTCATTCCCAACCTGCCAATGGAAAATTAAACAAGCATCGACGGTGTTCTCACACACATGTCGCATACTAGGGAACAAACATAATTAAACAACCTGGCCGGACGGACCGACATGCTCTGATACCACTAATGTAACACCCCTTTTTCTACCCCAAAATACCTAACATATAATCAGAGTAAATAAGCACGCATATAAACAAAAGAGCGTCACATCGATATTTTCAAAAACTAGAAGCTTTCAAACACCAAACATCATTCATCATCAATATACAATGCACCTGGTCATTTAACATAACACAACTTAATTATCATGAATATTCAAGAATATGCGTTCGCAACGGAAAATAACGAATACTCATGTATTTCATAAAATGATCCATGTCCCATACCATGATCATCTCTCAATAATCTCCTCAAGATAAAATAAAACCATATCCAGAATATTTGGCACTATGGCCTCTCAAACAGCAATTGCAATTAAACATGTTCACAAGTAATAACATAACACATATCCAAATAAGATATGATTATGAAGAAGTATAATAAAGCACAATGATTAAATCAACAATTAAGGAATTCATCACACTTCATATAACCATGTAAATAATATTAACCAACATTTATTTCACATGTTTCAAGCACACATAAAACTCAAGGAGTATAATATTCAAATCTAATATTATATTCCCAAAAATACACAAAACTACAATTATCACATAATCATATACTTTGCCAAGTTATGTATCCAAACATCATAAAAAATTACCATATCCCATACACGCATCACAATCACAATAATGCATACACCCAATTATCACATAACTCTAATGTGACTCAATGCAAGACATGTGACTCTATGCATGTGGTACCTCAATGTGAACTCAATGTTTCACCGTTTTCCGATTCAATATCTAGAATCCAAGCCACGCTTCCGATCCGGACAAGATCAAAGTCACTACGTCTATTTCCAATTAAGGATCAACGTCTACTACGCCTATTTCCAATTAAGGATCAATGTATGCTACGCCTATTTCCATTCAAGGATCAACGTCTACTACGCCTATTTCCAATTAAGGATCAACGTATGCTACCATGTGAACCCACAGTTTCACCGCTTCCACCATGAAGCCGACCATGCCATGAATGAATGTACAAATACCAACACATATGCAATTAAGATCATCTCTACCATCTTAACATTCCACATATCACCATAATTCAACTTTATGAATTACCCACCAATGGTACATATACACATTCATAACAATATATCATTCACAAATATAGGCTAATTATCAACTACGCACACTAGATCTCATTGCAAATGAATACAACTTTTTAAAATCTCAATTTTTCATTTTTCAACAGTGGTAACCGGTTAACGCTCGGTGGGTAACCGGTTAACACAAAACAGAGCAAGTAACCGATTAACGCTCGGTGGGTAACCGATTAACACAAAAACAGAATCAACTTCCTGCGCAGATTTTCAAGCAAGTAACCGGTTAACGCTCGGTGGGTAACCGGTTAACATAAAACAGAATGCAGAATTTTCTGCGTTTTTCATCGTTTGAGGGCTTTCGGACCTCCGATTTCGATTCCGTAAAAATCCAAACGTTCAAAAAATTATAACTCATACAATACTCTAAGGATATAACATTAATTTACAGTTTTAACACAATCAAATCACCACAAATCGAGAATACTCATCAAGACCTAACAATTCCAAAACCATGCAAATTAGGGATTTCAACCTAAACATATTTCTACCCATTGCCCTAATTATACTAACCCATAATAATAAGGATTCTCCCCCTTACCTTTTCAATTTTCTGGAAACCCTAGCTCCTCTCTTGTTCTTCCCCTTTTCTCCTTACTTTTCCTCTTCTCCTTCTCTATTGCCTTCAAATGATCAAATGAATCCTAATTCTCACTCCCCTCACCTCTTATATACTAGTATTCTATTTGGGCTTAAAGCATGGTACCTCTAATTTAATTAATAGGCCCAATAAGACCTAATATTTAAATATCTCTAATTAGTTCAAAATAAATTAAACCAACTCAATATGCACACCAAGTTAATTAATTCAATTATTCATTATATCTCATATCAACTAAATAATTAATTAACACACCAAATTAATTAATATAATCGATTATTATACTACCTAACAACCCATTAATTAATTAACACTCCAAATAAATAAAATAAAATATAATAATAATAATATCATAAATAATTACTAAAATTGGGTTGTTACAATCAGAGTCACATCCAGAAGCACGAACTGAGAGAATGTTGCAGCAGCAACATAGCTTCTCCCCAAAAGCTTCTCAGGAGTGAATCAACACAGAAGCAGAAAGATCATTGCATGAGCAATTTTGAACATCTTTCAGAACTTCTTATGACTGGCGCAGAAGCGGAATCGGAACTCATCGTTCTGAAACTGATGACGTTGCACGTCATATACTCAGAATCAAAACTGGCTATTAAAGCTACACAATAACAAACCATTAGGGTACTAAAATTATTCTCACACACATACAACATTGTTATCATCAAAACTCAAAGTATAAATGCAAAACCAAATCTTATTCTAACAACTTTTAATTATCCAAAATTGTACTTAGGTTAATGACACTTAATTAGAAAATAAACTATGGGGCATTACATAACACTTACAAGCTAACATAACACAAGAGGCAGAATTAGGAACTACGAAGAAGGTCTTAAAATCATCATAATTCAACTATTTTGTTGTTCTCGCAATAAAGGTTGTAACTCATAAGATAATAAACATACCGTAAATATGAGAATAATACGAGAAAACGAATTCCTTCTAGCACATCTCTTCACTAATAATTCAATTACTTCTTGAGAATCTAATTCAACAATCGTCATCTTAAAACCATTATTAAAAACTACTTTTAAACCTAATTGATTGCCCAAAGTTCCTTTTTCTCAAAATAACATAACAAACATTGAGATTAGAATAAATCACAAAATGAAACTCTCATTTGATTTATAAATATATATATTTTAAATTAATCATTTCTATTATATAAAGTTTATACATAAATAGAAGGAAAACGAGCAACAAGCTGTGTCGCTACTCCTTTTTGGATGGTAAAATCAATCTTCATAAAATTTACATTCATAGACCTAAGAAACACAACATTGTTATTCATAAAACTTTGGACTCTCTATAAAAGATCAACAACTTCTGGTGCTATGAAACAAAAAGTATCAAAGACAAATGGTATGAAAGCATGTTGATTTTCAAAACATGTTTTTTAATATTTGACCACTTTACTTGAAGCAAATTTGAGAGTTGCCTGTCCCATAGTAAAACCAGCAGTCCTTAGTCCCGCCAGTGGGGAAACTTCACTCAACTCCACATAAACATGTTTCCCTCTTACCCATTGTACACTTGAACATCTGTTGGCCTAAGTGTCAATCTCCCCTCATATGAGTCAGTCAAGAAATTCACATGCGACTATTTCTTCATAGACACTCAGGCCCTTAAAAATATATCAAACATAACATTTCTAACAAGGTCATGTTAGTATTTCAAGCCTGAAAAACTCCCTACAATGAATTGTGTGTTCTCAAAATGTATTCAAATATGACTTATGACAAACATGACAAACCTCGTCAATGAAAAATAAAGGAATAAATAACTCTACCATAGGTTGTGACACCATCACATTAACTAAATGCATCCGTATTATTAAGTTTTTGACCCATGCATAAAAAAAGGAGCCACGCACAGACTACAAAGGAGTTTCCCACACACTAAGATGAATTATGAGAGAATCAAAGATGTTGCGAGCCAAAAATATTTGAGATGTTTTATTCAATGCTACCTTGTAATTAAAATTGAGCCTAAGAAACCACTTATTGCTTAAAACAAAAACACTCTTAAGCACTTTCCCCCCCTTCTAGTCCAACATAACCCTTCCATCACTTTAGGAGATCTTAAGCTCAAATTCTTGCTTTTGTTCTTTCACATAATAGCCTTTAAAGTTATTAAGAAGTTAATTATGATATTCATGTAACAGAAAATCTCTAACAAGCTCTTCACTTTAGACCTTCAAACACAAGACCCCAATTGACAGTCCAAAAAAATGTGCAATGAAGACTCTCTTGTAATCACATGATTAATATCTCAAGTCAACTTTTATACAAATTTGTTGATAATTAGTTTAGAACATCTTTAAACTGGAGGAGATATTGTTGGTTGCTCTTGTTGCGATTGTCAAATTCACTTCGACTGTTTTCTTATCTGATTGTCCACGTCTCTTGTTAGTTTTTTTCTTTGAATGTGTTAGGTCTTAGGGAAAGGTGTTGTTTGTTGGGGGTAGCTGTTTGTAGTTTTTTAGTCAAAAGTGTTAGATGTTTCTTGTTGTTTATTGTATTAGTTGGTCTTTTGGTGTTGTGTTTTCTATTAATAATAGTATTTCTTTTTTGCCTTTATAAGAAAACATCTTTAAACTACTATCCATAAAAAATCTCAATTTTTTTGGAATTGTCAGCTTCCATAAACATTTGAACATCCTAATTATTTCAATAATTAAAAACTCATAAATCATTGTATAAAAAAAATGTAGACATAATTATGTATTAAAAAAAAGGATATTTTGTTTAAACTAGAAAAAATTTCGGATATTAAAAAGCTATGCAAAATGATAATTATATGTAAAAAAATAACAATTCTTCTACAATTATACTAATCATATAATTCTAAAAAACACATGATAATACAAATTTAGAAAATGCACACATCAACATGAATATGTAACTTCTCTACCAAATCTTGTATATATAAAACTGCCACAATGGTAAATATGCCTTCGTTTCCACACATGAAAAAGTGAAAAAGAACTCTGGAATTTCCGAAAACCGTAAATCACGCTCCAAATCTAGTTATCCAGCCAATCAGACAGACACGACAAGCAAACTCACCTTCACTTCCTCCAAACCCAATGACGTGTCTAATTCCCATTGGCCACATTCCATAACATCGCAACAACTTTTTAAAACTTTTCCTTCCACCCACCAAACAACAACCACAAAAAGCAAAACAACCATTTCCCTTCACAACCGCTTTCCGCTTCCGTCTTTTCCCCTTTCCCCTCTCACTACTCGATGCATGGACCCGATTCTCTAACTCGCTCTCCCTTTTTCAATCGAGTCCGTAACTCGGCCCCGCGAATCAATCATCACACTCTCACACACTGTACTTAAATAAATGGGCGCATTAATGATAAAACCTTCATGCGAATTTAGTGGCTGTAGATGTTTCTATGAATGTTATGGAGGAGATGATGATGATGATGATGGAGGATTCGTTGGATGGAACCGGGTCGGGTAATGGAATAAGAAGAATAAGTTCGAGAGCTGAAGTGGATACTTCGATGCCGTTTGAGTCTGTTAAAGAAGCGGTTACCCGGTTTGGTGGAAGCGGGCCTTGGTTGCCCCTTTACAGACTTGGTGAGGCTTATGTAAGTTTTCACCTCTTTATTTTATTTTATTTTCGAAGAAGGTTCGGTTGGTGTAGGCTATAGAGTGGAACTGTGGTTGCAAATGCGGTTGCGCATGTTGTGATTGCTGTCATTGTGATTGCTGTTATTGCATTTGTCTATAATTTTAAGTTTTGATGAAAATACTTATAGATGGAATTGTTTGATTCGGTTCCTAATGCAGTCGAACATGTGATTCAAAATCACACTTGAGTCCAATGTGGTTGCGGAGGAAACCACATCATAAATATTGCGGCTGCAATTTAAAAGATGATTTACATATTATGGAGAGTTTATGAGTAATACTCAATTGATTATTGAGTTGTCCTATTTTAAAAATAGGTCCTGTTTGGTTCACATAATGATTTTAAAGTTTTCATTTTAAATACTACTAAAGTTCTACTATCTCCAGAAAATTTACTTTTTAAGTTTGATTGAATAATCAATGTATCTGACTATCTGTATAGAACATAATGGTTTGGGCATGTCATGCTGCTGAGTCAAAGCATCACTCACTATGAAATGAAATCTTATTAAGTGAAACTTTATAATTCACTCTCTGATGTTTGGTGATTGTCATTAGCAGAACAGTATTGAAGACTTCGACATAAAGAAAATAGAGGAACAAGCGGCGAAGTTGGAAAAGGATTTGATAATGAAAGAACTCGAAACACTTGACGTGCTTGAAGAACTCGGATCTGCCAAAACGATTCTGGAGAAATTAAAGCAGCAGCTGCAATCTGAAGCACTCAAATGTTCTGCGACTCGCGATGTAAGTTCGTGCGAAAGTATTGAAGCTCTTGTTAAAAAGTCTGCAAGTATTGTCAACCATCAAGAACAGATATTGCGAAATCCGAGACCCTGCCGTACTTCACCGCCTGATATGCTCTTAACCGAGTTAAAACAAGCTAAGATGAACCTTGGTAAAACTATAAACGATCTCGGGGTGATACAATCGTCTGTCGAAACTTTGAATAAGAAGATGAAGAAGGAGAGACTTTTTCTCGAGAGGACACGGGAGAATCTACAATCGAAGTTTGCAGCTATCTCTGCTCAAAATGTGGCCGAAAAAGAAGCAAAGTCAAAGCCACCGGTAGATCCTGTAGAAAAGGATTTTACTTTTCACACTCCACAAAATGTTGTAAGTGATTTAAAAGTTGATCTTGAACAGAACAATGGAATGGTTGAAACAAGACCCTTAGAAGTTTCAAAGCAAGGGGTTGAGGATGGAGAGAATGAGTTTAGTCTTAAAACTGCTGAGATGAGGTGGTTTGCAGCTAAGAAGATGGAAGAAGCTGCAATGGCAGCCGAAGCCGTTGCTCTTGCTGAAATCAAGGCTCTATCTCGTGCTGACAATATATCATCGCAATTTTCTACACGAGGGCATCGCGAATTTCAAATACCCGAAGAGTCTATCTTGAAGCAAGTAATACACTCCACATTCCAAATTGATGCGGCAAGTGCTTCTAAACTAACTATTCTGAAAAAACTAGAGGAAGCAACAGCAGAAGTTCTACACAGCAAGGAAATTTTAACAGAAGCTATAAACGGTATTGAAACTGCAAGCAGAAAGCAACAGGCTGCGGAAGAGGCTCTAAGGAGATGGATTCATGAAAACGGTCTAAAGGGTGGGGCTATGCATAGCTCGATTAAACGAAACAAGTTCAATCGAGTTGAAAATTGCCAAGCTTTGAAGCCCACCTTAAGATCCTCGGTTTCAATGAGAGATCTACTTAATAGGAAGCAAGTTCCTGACGAATATACTACGACAAAGGAGATGGAAAAGCATGCTGAAACAAAGGTAGCATTGAGTCAAATGCTTCAAGCGTTGAGGGAAAATCAAACTCTTCCAACTGAACTTGAGAATGACGAGGGCGATCAAAAGCAGTCTGTAGTACACAGGAAGAAGTTTGGATTCTTAAAATTATCATTCCCCTCGGGAAAGCGGAATAATAAGAAGACATGAATTTAATCCTAATGCTTATGCAACAGCTCGTGCATCAATGTTTTGCGATTCTTTATTGGTTCTTATGTTATGCGAGATTTAAAGGTTGGTATGTGTTTAAGTTTATGGTTACTATGAATATGTATTCGGAATTCAAGTACAAGTTTGGATTTTCGTCTGTTCAAGACTTAATGAGTTTCATGAAGGTAATATAACAGCGAAAACTCATTTTCATATTAAGGATTTAATGCGAGTTTACAGTCCCATGTTGGTTAACAACGGGTTTCATGAAGAGATTATGTGATTACAAATCCATAGTTCAAAGTTTTGATGAAATTATAAAGACATGGTCACTATTTGTAGAATGTGGTGCAGATTTTCCTGTTTTTGGATTCTCTGGAAACCATGAACACCTTGTTGTGCATGCAAGCTTGAAACATGGGAGTTTCACATGTATTTTTATATTGTTGTTTAATTTTTTTTCATATGGATTCATTGTGATTGAATTTGCACTTATGTTGTGAAGCAGTTGAATAAAAAGTTTTGATATTTGATACACACAAAGAGTGTCATATTTGAAGAGAGAAGAAAAGTCAATATTTTATGAACTCCGACACTAAAGAAAGCTATAGTGACTTTGAAGTTGTGACTATTCAGACATTAAAGAGTGACTTTGATATTCTTGACAAAGGCTATGCTAATGGTGCAAAGTATGAGGAAACATTAAGAACTTCTTCAATTGAATGAGTTTGAGGGTGTAGTTGAGTATTTCAATTGCGTGCGAGGCTTGTATGAAATTTATGTGTTGATAGAAAGAAAGAAGTGCATGCAAATTCTGTCAACGCGTTTATAGAAAGAAACACACAAATAATAACTGTATCTTTTTATTGGATAAATAATACATGAGAGGAATTTACAAAGTACCAAAGTAAAAAATAGAATACTATTTTAGTTTGAAAATCAGAATAATAATTCTCCATATTAGAGTAATTGTTCACCCTATAAATTAACTATTAAGTATGTATCAATTAAAATAAACTATCACAAAACTTCTTAATATATATTTTTTATTTAAAGAATTATACTAGCAAAAAGTATATTTTTAATTAACAAATGTTAAAAAAATTAAAATTCTCTCATTTTGTCACCTCATTCGTATCCCACTTTTTATTTTTAACTTTCTCACTATTTTAATTTAAATTTTAAATTTCTTCCATATTTATTTTTCTTACACTTTCTTACTTTTATTTTAAATTTTTTTGTCTCCATTTTCGTTTTTCTATTTTATTTTTTAAGTATAAATAACAAAACTAGGACCTTTTTATAATTTAATGAAAAAAATACAAAAAAAATATTGAATTTTTAAAACACAAAATTTATCTAAAATAAAAACATAATTATTATATATATATATATATATAATATATATATATATATATATATATATATATATATATATATATATATATATATATATATATATATATATATATATATATATTAGTTGACGATTCGAGGTATGAGGTCGACAAAGTTTGTTTTGATACATGAGTTCTTTGAGGCCGAGTTTGCATGACAACCGAATATGGTTGGGCTGGCAGATTGATAGTCGGGCTATCATCCAATAATCAGAATCCAGGTAGGATATCATAATAGACAAGATGAAGCTGATCTCCTATAAAAGCTGGGAATGATCTGGTTAGTGCAAGTTGAATCCGACGGCGAGGTTAAGATGTCATCTGAAGAATCATAAGAAACAGTTATCAGATGATACATTATGAAAAAATGAGTTATATTTAGTGAAAGGGCAGACGTTACATGGAAACTATAAGGAGGCAGACGTTATTGCCAAAAGTATTTATGAAGAATTTGGAGAGTCAAGCAAGGAAAAAGGGAAGGAGCTGAAGACCTATAAATAGGAGGATGTTTGGAGGGTAAGAGACAAGCAAAAAATGAGACAAACACACATAACAAACACTCCAACCATTCACTTTAGGCTCTCCTTGACTTAAAACAAGGAAGTCGACCTTTTAGTGTTTTTTAGTAAGAAAATTTGACGACCACTGAGGGGTCTCAATAAAACTTGCGTGGGCCGCACAAAATCATCATAAAAAACATTTATACCTCATCTGAACGATATCAGGATCATCTCCCAGTCGAAGCGATCCTCCCCTGCCACCAGATATAACCCAATTACTCGTAGTGGTGGAAGCACTTTGCCAGCAAAATGAAGCCTTGCAAGACAGTGTCCAAGTCTTACAAACACAAAGTCTTCAGAAAGGGGATACAAAGGAGGAGCCTTTGGACTCTCAGCCTTTTTTCGAAGCTATTTGGGATGATCAGATTCCGGAGAACTTCAAGCCACAATCGCTAGTATCTTTCAATGGTAAAACCGATCCATAGGAGCATATTATTGCCATCAATAATCAGATGACAGTAGTAGGGACTTATGACTCACTAAAGTGTAAGCTCATGGCCATAATCTTTAAAGAGGGTGCTTTGAGGTGGTATATAAGTCTATCCAGATTCTTGGTCATCAGCTACCAAGACTTAACCAAAAAGATGGTACAACACTTTTCAGCGAGTAAGCATAGGAAAGTTTCGACCATCAGTCTATTTAATGTTCGACAAGGACACGCAGAGTCTCTCAGAGAATATATGGCAAGATTGAATGAAGAAACTATTAAGGTATCTCATCTGAATCAGGAAATGTTTGTCGGAGCATTTCAGTACGGCCTCAAAGCCGAGAAATTCAATGAATCTTTAGCACAAAAGTCGGTTTCTAACATGGATGAGGTTATCACCCGAGCGAAATGTTACATCAAATGAGAGGAAAGTAACATGGAAAGAAGATCCCGAGATGTAAAAGAAAAAGTGTGGACCAAGGAAGAAGGAGTTAGGCATATGAAAGAATACTTTAAGTCGGGGCCTAGAGATCGTCCAATAGCAAGACCATCCCGACGACCGTTTGAAAAAGAATAGGAATTCACTCCACTAAATGCTAGACGTGAAGATATCCTATAAGAGGTTTATCACCTCAAGTTGCTCCCCAGTCCGGTATGCCTAAAGGGGGTACATATTGTGATGGGAAAAGACGAAAGTGCATGGTGTGCGTACCATAGGCTCCGAGAACACCACACAGAAAACTATCATCAGTTAAAAAAAAAGAAATCGAGATCTTAATTCAGAGTGGTCGGCTATTGTCGTATGTCAAGGATATATGGAGTCAGCACAGAAAGAGAAGCCCTTCCTGAGAGGACCCATGTTCGGAAAGCCATGCATATAAGAAAGGAAAGAATACGAAAGAGATCCGCGAAGCTAGGAAAACCTATCATACACTAAATACCATAGAAAGGGCATTTGTGGGAGGAGGAAAAACCAGCCCGGCTAGGAAAAGATATGCTCGGACAGTGATGCACATTTTGTTGGTGTAAGCCCTAGAGGCCAATACTTTTGGTACTTGTATCGAATTATTTATTAATAATAAAAGGCTTTTTCTTTATTATGTTTGTCTAATAAAGTCCCTAGAATAGATAGTCCGTTTAATGTATCAAGTGTGACTTAATCATGAGATCACATTAAACATAAGGACACTATTCTTAAAGTATCCATAGTCGAGCTTTATTGTGAAGTAGGATAACATTAAAGCATTAAGACTATTATGTATATAGACTGATGATCACATCTCATGGATCATGGATAAGGAGTTATCAAGTCTTAAACATAGGTATGAATATTAAGTGTAATATTTATACTGGATTGACCCGCTATGAGAATACTATATAGAATGTTATGCAAAGTGTCATAAGTTATTCTCATAGTGATAATGGTGTATACCACCCTTCGACCTGAAACCACTATGGACCCTAGTGTTGGTGTAAGCCCTAGAGGCCAATACTTTTTGTACTTGTATCGAATTATTTAAAGGCATTTTCTTAATTATGGTTGATTGATAAAGTCCCTGGAATAGATAGTCCGTTTAATGTATTAAGTGTGACTTAATCATGAGAACACATTAAACATAAGGACACTATTCTTAAAGTATCCGTAGTCGAGCTTTAATGTGAAGTGGGATAACATTAAAGCATTAAAACTATTATGTTTGTAGACTGATGATCACATCTCATGGATCATGGATAAAGAGTTATCAAGTCTTAAACATAGGTATGAATATTAGGAGTAATATTTATACCGGATTGACCCGCTATGAGAATACTATATAGAAAGTTATGCAAAGTGTCATAAGTTATTCTCATGGTGATAATAGTGTATACCACTCTTCGACCTGAAACCACTATGGATCCTAGATGTAGAGTCGAGTGCTTTATTGCTGATCCAACGTTGTCCGTAACTGGATAACCATAAAGACAGTTGATGGGTACTCCACGAAGCATGCTGAGGGACATGAGTGTCCTAGATGGAATTTACCAATCCTGCGTAACAGGATAAATGTCTATGGGCCCAATATTGAACTGGACAAGGGTGACACGGTCTATACCTTGTGTTCAATATAGACATAAGGGCAAAGGGGTAATTATACACATAATTATTATCACAGGAGGTTTTGTCAGATCACATGACATTTTCATGACTTGGGTAGCAGTGATGTGTTGCTAGATACCGCTCACTGTTTATTATATTAAATGCATGATTTAATATAATTGCCAACGTCGCGAAAACCTATAGGGTCACACACAAAGGACGGATTGATGTGAGATAGAGTAACTAAAGAACACCGTAAGGTACGGTGCACTTAAGTGGGAGACGAAATATGGTAAGGTACCAAATACTTAAGTGATTTTGGGCATATTATAAGATATGGGCCAAAATACACTTAAGTGGGCTTTTTAGCTTGAAGCCCACACAAGTGGTTCTATAAATAGAACCCCTTGGGTAGAAACATTGTCACTCCACTCGACTCAGACTGAAATTCAAGTAGAGACTTGAAATTTTGTTTCCCTCTTTCTCTCATTCAAAGCCTTCATTCATAACAGCTAGCACTGCGATTGAAGGAATCCGTTCATGTGGACTGAGTAGAGACGTTGTCATCGTTCAACGTTCGTGATCGCCCCGTGGATCTGTATCAAAGGTTCTGATCATTATCAGAGATCTGCACCAAAGGTTTGAATCGCCACAAGAGGTAACGATTCTATCACTGATCATGCCCATTCATAAGGATCACTAAATGGAGAAATTTTTAAATTCCGCTGCGCCTTGGATGGCAATTCTCCTTCAGTGGTATCAGAGCCACTTACGAAACCATGAATCTGATAACTGTTTTTGTTCTGTAATAATATGATTAAAGACAGAATGAATCAAAGGTTAAATTGAGATCGATCAAGTTACATCTATGTGATATATGTAATCCTAATGCAAAATACATTATATATGATATAGTGTTCTCGTTTCGTTCATTCAAGCCCTCAATGATTGTTTTCCTTTGAGCGATCAATGGTCGTTTGCTTCTTGATCCGACATTAGTATGGTGAAGCAATGACGTGTTGATCAATCATACTGAATTAACAATCGAGATGTGTTTGACGGTCTGAAATTGGTGCATCAGGGTTAGTGACGGCACAAGGGTTGTGTTGTCAGAGAGTTATGCGATTGGGGTTTGACTGCACAAGAGTTGTGCGTTCTAAACACTTTTCCGAACAGTGTTAACCGGTTAACGCGTATGGTTAACCGGTTAACGCAATACGAAATATTTTTTTTTAATTTTCAAACAGTGTTAACCGGTTAACGTATTTGGTTAACCGGTTAACGCAAGGCGGAAAACAGTTTTCCAAGAAATTTTTCAATAGTGTTAACCGGTTAACGCATATGGTTAACCGGTTAACGCAAGGCAGAAAAGAATTTTCTAAAAGTTTTCAAACAGTGTTAACCGGTTAACGCATATGGTTAACCGGTTAACGCAAGGAAAAATTCACCCTTTCGGCTAGAAAAAGTGCTTTGAAGTATCAAATGTTGTGTCCGGGTAGCGGACCCCCGACTAACTCTGCGTAGTGTGATCGGTCGTCGAAATTTAATTTGATTTTAATTAATTAAAAGAATTAATAATAATAATAATAATAAAGTGTTTATTATTATCTTGTGGTGATCGGTTATGGCCTTAGTTTTCCTTTGTTTTGTTTTGGGTTTTTAAAATACGACCTGCGTGTCGTGCCTCTCTCTTAATCTCCCAAATGTAACTTCTTTTCTCATCTCACTCCCTCGTATGTAAAACGAGTTTCTTTCATGTAATGTAATGATATGAAGAAAGCAAAGAAGTCAGTGCCAAAGGAGGACAACCTTGAAGATCTTGCTTAGAGAAGCTTAGATCGTTGTAGGTTAGCTTAGGTTCTCTCATTGGCTTGGGAGAACAATTGCGCTAGGGGCCATAACTGTTTCATTATGTATGCATGCATGTTGATGCATGTGAATGTATGTTGATGCATGTGAGAGACGGTTTATATGATAAACAAGCCGGTGAGATCAGAAAAATTGCAATTCCCTCAAATTAAATATTAAGTTTATGCTTTCCAAGTTTTAACACTCATCAAGACTAGTAATGGATAATGTAGGTTTCGCCTACGCGAGGTGCATGATCTATATATTAGTAAGGTGCGATGGGATAATTGTAATATCCAACTGTTAAAACAATGGGTCAAACTTAACTAAACAAATTATGAGAATATTATATATGTTTGCTTTCCAAGTTTTAGCACTCATCAAGACTGGTATCGAATAATGTAGGTTTCGCCTACGTGAGGTGCATGTTTTGTATTAGTTAAGGTGCGATGGGATAATTGTAATATCCAACTGCTAAAACGATGAGTCAAACTTGATTATAATTTTCTTATATATGTTTAGAAGCAAGAGTTGGGAATAATCGATATGATGGATTGGAATAAGGAGTTATTCACCCAATTGAAATTTTTGAGAGTTGTATGAGATACAATTGGAAGGAGTTCCTACCTAAATAACCTAGTTTTGTGTAATCCGCCTACGCGGACTTAAAACAAAGTGAAATATGGATCTCGATCCACTAGAAAATCTTCCAACGGGATTTTCCGAATCAGATGATGAGGGTCATTTGTTTTGAGTAAAATAGTGGGAGCATATTTAATTAAAGGCCTAATTGAATATGTCAATGATACTTATATTTTCATTAATCCTTATGTAGATTACCATGACAGCAAACACCTCTAACAACATCCTGCGATCAATCCTTGATAAGGAAAAATTGTCTGGGACAAATTTTCTGGATTGGCACCGAAACCTGAGGATTGTCCTCAAACATGATAAAAAGCTGTATGTCTTGGAGACACCTGTTCCTGAAGAGGAACCTCCTAGTTCTGCACCTAAGGCAGAAAGAGATGCTTATAAGAAGCATGTCGATGATGCCAATGAAACTGCTTGTCTAATGCTGGCTACCATGAACTCAGAATTGCAAAAGCAACATGAGAACATGTAAGCATTCGATATGATCGAACACCTGAAGTTGCTCTATCAAGAGCAAGCAAGGCATGAGAGGTTTGAAGTTTCAAAAACCATTTTTCAAAGCAAGTTAGCTGAGGGAGCCCCTGTAGGTCCCCATGTACTCAAGATGATTGGGTATGTGGAAAACCTTGAGAGATTGGGTTTTCCCCTCAAAAAGGAACTTGCAACTGATTTGATCTTGCAATCGTTGCCAGATAGTTTCAGTCAATTTGTCCTAAATTTCAATATGATTGATATGGACAAATATCTTCCCGAACTGCTCGCCATGTTAAGAACTGTCGAGCAGAATCTGAAGTCAAAAGGGAAGTCCATTCTGATGATCGGAAATGGAAAGAGACAGAACAAAAGGCCCACTAAGCAGAGTGATAAGGGGAAGGGCAAGGAAGTTGCCAATCCCAGATCCACTGCTGCTTTGAAGCCTGGTGGAGGCATAGCAAAAGAAGGCACCTGCTTCTATTGCGGTAAGACCGGACACTGGAAGAGGAACTGTCCAAAGTACCTGGAAGATAAGAAGAATGGAGTAGAGACTTCAACTTCAGGTATTTTTGTTATTAATTTATCTACTTCTGCATCATGGGTATTAGATACTGGATGCAGTTCTCACATTTGTACAAATGTGCAGGAACTAAAAGGGAGTAGAGATTTGGAAAAAGGTGAAGTCGACCTACGAGTTGGCTATGGAGCAAAGGTTGCTGCTTTAGCCGTAGGAACTTTTGTATTGACTTTACCTAGTGGTTTAATAATTCAGTTAGAGAACTGTTATTATGTACCTGCAATTAGCAGGAATATTATTTCCATTGCTTGTTTGGACAAGTTTGGTTTTTCATTTATAATAAAGAACAATTGTTGCTTAATTTATTTGAATGATATATTCTATGTTACTGCACAAATGAACAATGGACTATATGTCCTTGATCTTGAAATGCCTATTAATAACATTAATACAAAAGGGTGAAACCTAACGAGTTAAAACCAACTAGGTAAGAATATTAAAACTCTTCAATCAGATCGAAGTGATGAGTATTTAATCCTAGAGTTTGATGACCATCTGAAAGAGTGTGGGATCCTATCCCAACTTACTCCTCTTGGAACATCCCAATGGAAGGGTGTATCTGAGAGAAGAAATCGAACCCTGTTGGACATGGTCCGATCCATGATGAGTCACACCAATCTTCCGAACTCCTTTTGAGGACATACACCATTAACATTAGCTTACACACTTAACCGTGTTCCATCCAAAAGGTTGAAAAGACACCATATGAGATATGGAGTGGTAAGAGACCACATATGTCTTACATGAAGATTTGGGGTTGCGAAGTTTATGTGAAACGACAAATTTCAACTAAGCTTAAGCCCAAATCTGACCAATGCTTATTTGTGGGGGTATCCTAAAGGAACAAGAGGATATTACTTCTACAATCCTTCGGAGGGCAAAGTGTTTGTCGCTCGAACTGGAGTTTTCCTAGAAAAGGATTTTAATTCCAAAGGAACCAGTGGGAGGAAAGTAGAGCTTGAAGAAATTCAAGAATCACAAAGCATCGATACACCTATGCAGGAATTAGAGCAGGAAACACAAGTAGTTGTGTAAGAGACCCTGCTCAAGTAGAACAAGACCAGCGTAGGTCAGGCAGGATACGTCACCTACCTGAGATATATGGATATCTGATCAAGGTGATGTACTACTCATGGATCAAGATGAGCCTGTGACCTACTCATGGAATCCTCGCCTTGATGAAACAGTAAAACTTTATGGATTCATCAAGAACGAAGATGAGCCTTGTGTCTACAAGAAGGTTAGTGGGAGCATGATCATGCAACAAGTAAAGTCTTGGTTGGGGAAATGTTTTTCTATGAAGGACCTAGGTGAAACAGCCTATATATTAGGAATCAGAATCTATAGAGATAGATCACAAAACTGCTTGGCCTAAGTCAGAGTACATACATAGACAAAGTGCTGAGACGCTTTAATATGAATGATTCCAATCTGGTTATGTGTTTTGCTTAAATGGTGGCACTGTGAGCTTGAAAAGTTCAACGCAAGATGCATTTGCTGATTCTACAATTGAGGCCGAGTATATTGTTGCCTTAAGTGCAGCAAAGGAAGCTGTTTGGATCAATAAACTTGGCATAGTCCCTAGCATTGTGGATCCCATTGGTCTCTATTATGATAACAATGGTGTTATCGCACAAGCTAAGGAGCCTAGATCTCACCAACGATCCAAACACATACTTAGGCGTTGTGCGAAAATATGTAAAGTACCTACACTTGACAAAGTTGCTGACCCACTGACAAAGCCTCTTGTGCAGCAGAAGCATGATGGACATACTAGATCAATGGGCATACGGGGTATGCCTGATTGGCTCTAGTGCTAGTGGGAGATTGTTGGTGTAAGCCCTAGAGGCCAATACTTTTGGTACTTGTATCAAATTATTTAAAGGCATTTTCTTTATTATGGTTGATTGATAAAGTCCCTGGAATAGATAGTCCGTTTAATGTATTAAGTGTGACTTAATCATGAGAACACATTAAACATAAGGACACTATTCTTAAAGTATCCGTAGTCGAGCTTTAATGTGAAGTGGGATAACATTAAAGCATTAAGACTATTATGTTTGTAGACTGATGATCACATCTCATGGATCATGGATAAAGAGTTATCAAGTCTTAAACATAGGTATGAATATTAGGAGTAATATTTATACCGGATTGACCCGCTATGATAATACTATATAGAAAGTTATGCAAAGTGTCATAAGTTATTCTCATGGTGATAATAGTGTATACCACTCTTCAACCTGAAACCACTATGGATCCTAGATGTAGAGTCGAGTGCTTTATTGCTGATCCAACGTTGTCCGTAATTGGATAACCATAAAGACAGTTGATGGGTACTCCACGAAGCATGCTGAGGGACATGAGTGTCCTAGATGGAATTTGCCAATCCTGCGTAACAGGATAAATGTCTATGGGCCCAATATTGAACTGGACAAGGGTGACACGGTCTATACCTTGTGTTCAATATAGACATAAGGGCAAAGGGGTAATTATACACATAATTATTATCACAGGAGGTTTTGTCAGATCACATGACATTTTCATGACTTGGGTAGCAATGATGTGTTGCTAGATACCCTTCACTGTTTATTATATTAAATGCGTGATTTAATATAATTGTCAACGTCGCGAAAACCTATAGGGTCACACACAAAGGACGGATTGATGAGAGATAGAGTAACTAAGGAACACCGTAAGGTACGGTGCACTTAAGTGGGAGACGAAATATGGTAAGGTACCAAATACTTAAGTGATTTTGGGCATATTATAAGATATGGGCCAAAATACACTTAAGTGGGCTTTTTAGCTTGAAGCCCACACAAGTGGTTCTATAAATAGAACCCCTTGGGTAGAAACATTATCACTCCACTCGACTCAGACTGAAATTCAAGTAGAGACTTGAAATTTTGTTTCCCTCTTTCTCTCATTCAAAGCCTTCATTCATAACAGCTAGCACTGCGATTGAAGGAATCCGTTCGTGTGGACTGAGTAGAGACGTTGTCATCGTTCAACGTCCGTGATCGCCCCGTGGATCTGTATCAAAGGTTCTGATCATCAAAGGTTTGAATCGCCACAAGAGGTAACGATTCTATCACTGATCATGCCCATTCGTAAGGATCACTAAATGGAGAAATTTTTAAATTCCGCTGCGCCTTGGATGTCAATTCTCCTTCACCTAGATGTAGAGTCGAGTGCCTTATTGCTGATCAAACATTGTCCGTAACTGGATGACCATAAAGACAGTTGATGAGTACTCCACGAAGCGTGCTAAGGGACATGAGTGACCTAGATAGAATTTTCCCATCCTGCATAACAGGATAAATGTCTATGGGCCCAATATTGAACTGGACGAGGATGACACGGTCTATGCCTTGTGTTTAATATAGACATAAGGGCAAAAGGATAATTGTACATATAAGTATTATCACAAAAGGATTTGTCAGATCACATGACATTTTCGTGTCTTGGGTAGCAGTGATGTGTTGCTAGATACCGCTCACTGTTTATTATGTTAAATATGTGATTTAATATAATTGCCAATGCCGCGAAAACCTACAGGGTCACACACAAAAGGATGGATTGATGAGAGATAGAGTAACTAAGGAATACCGTAATCTATGACGCTCTTAAGTGAATTGTAGAACATCGTAAGGTATGGTGTACTTAAGTACAATACGAAATATGGTAAGGTATCATGCGCTTAAGTGATTTTGGCATATTATAAGATATGGGCCACATACACTTGAGTGGGCTTTTTAGCTTGCAATCCACACAAGTGGTTCTATAAATAGAACCCTTGTGTAGAAGCATTTGTGCAGTTGCAATTTCGTTTCTCTCTCTCTCTCTCTCTCTCTCTCTCTCTCTCTCTCTCTCACTCAAAGCCTTCATTCGTAGCAGCTAGCACTGAGATTGAAGGAATCCGTTCGTGTGGACCGAGTAGAGGCATTGTCATCGTTCAACGTTCGTGATCGCTTCATAGATCTGCATCAAAGGTTACAATCGCCACAAGAGGTAACAATCCTATCACTGATCATGCCCATTCGTAAGGATCACTAAAGGAGAAATTTTAAATTCCGCTGCATTTTGGATCGCCCTTCTCCTTCACATTTAACATATGTCATCGTCAGAGGGGAAAGATGATTTGGTCGTGATTAGTTTTTCCAAAAGACTCGAAAGATGTGCTGGCTCATGAAAACGATCCCATGGTGATTAAGGTTCAGATACGCGACTGAAGCATAAAACAAGTCTTGGTAAACCCTGGAAGTTCAGTAGATATTCTATATTGGGATGTACTCAAAGGGATACATTTTGATACCACCGAGTAACTACCATTCAAAGGTACTTTGGTGGGATTCTCCGGAGAGCATGTACAAGTTCCAGGGCATATGCCCATAATGACCACCTTTGGTAGTAGAGACCATGCGAAAAGTATCCAAGTAAGATATCTAATTGTCAATGTTGCATCCCCATATAAGATTATTATCCGTAAACCCTCGTTCAATGCTCTGGAAGCGGCGTTGTCCACCCTATATCTTATGTTAAAGTATCCTCTAGAAAATGGCCGAGTTGGGATAATGAAAGGTATTAGGGAATAACGAGGAAATTTTATAAAGATAGTCTAAGACTTAAAAAGAGGAGTAATGCTGACAATCCAAAAAAATACGACCAGTTAAAAGTGAATCTAGACGATATCGATCTGAGAGAGGCGTCACCAGAGAACTAGCTAACAAGCAGGAGAAATACAAGAAAGATTCAGAATGGCGTCCGACCATCCCACACAACTCAACTTGGTACCATTCAAATGTCAAAAGATGAAGACAAAATTATCATGTCAATGTGAACATAGATCACCACCTTCTCATACATGACTTATTAAGAACACCATAAAGGCTTTGTAAACAGGTATCGAGTATTGTGAGCTTAATGCTCGTGGTAGTCAAACAACAGAGGTTCCTAGTATAGGTTATCTATCACTTCACTAGAGGGGAGGCATCAGATACAACGAGAAAAATAATATCTAGAATAATCAGGGAGCAAGACAAGATTGGAAAAGTACGGATCAAGAACATATGTGAAAATGGGTAGGCCTACCAGATTCGATCTCTTTTGACTACTGTGGAGAACCCTTTAGAAATAATCGGAAATGTTAATATAATGAGATCTGTCGTGATTAATATACCGCTTTGGGAATGTCATACTTTGAATGAAGAGGTTAGCTTGGTAAGCCTGGCTAATTGGGCAGCCACACAAAGAATTACCAGGAGGATCGATATCAAAGTCAGGAAAAGGGAATCTCTCAGAGAAGGTCTGATGATAATAAAGGTGGAGGGCTTCAGGAAAAAAGAGGGGCTGGTTCCAGACGAGGAAGGATCCTTTCGTATCAATCGGAGGATGAACAACGAGGCTTACAAGTTTGAGGATTTATAGGGTATTGACATGTATAAGATTTGGAATGTAATGAGTCTTGAGTCTTATCATAACTAGTCTATGTAATAAATCTCATAAATAAAATTATGGAAATGCACTCCTTTCCCTTGCATGAGCAGGGGGTTTTAATGAGGCACACATAGTTAAAGAAATGTATTGTGTAAAGAGCATGAAAATAGGCCATCTGGCATAATCGGCTTCGTCCGAGTAACATTTAATAAAACATATGGCCTAACTGAAGTCCAAGCGAACTTGATGCCTCTGGCATAATCGGCTCTGGTCGGGTAACATTTAATAAAACCTCTGGCCTAACTGAAGTCCAAGCAAACTTGAAGCCTCTGGAATAATCGGCTTCGGCCGGGTAACACATAATAAAACCTTTGGCCTAACTGAAGTTCAAACAAACTTGAAGCATATGCATAATCGGCTTCATCCAGGTAACATTTAATAAAACCTTTGGCCTAACTAAAGTCCAAGAGAACTTGAAGCCTCTGGCATAATCGACTTTGGTCGGATAATGTTTAATAAAACCTCTGGCCTAACTAAAGTCCAAGCAAACTTGAATTCATTGGATGGTATGGTTTGGTCACTCCCATCGGTCTCACACATCAAAGATGAAATTTCCAAATCGGCTCTATAGACTTCGTCGCTCATGAATGTTTTCATATTATTTGGAGAACTCCGACGAGAACTTTTCGATGGAAAAATAGTCTAAGTATGGGACTCCGAGACATTGTGAATTGCTTTGTTTGGGATTGCCTTTCTTTTCTTCAGTAACCAGGTTTCCAAGCTGGACAAGTCCGATTTTTAGAAACATTTTGGTCGGCTACTCTCCTCGTCGCCCGAGATTCTAACATCATCTTTTTCTGTTTATTCACATATATGTCAGTCATTTTTCATGAAGACAAAGTGAGAAAAGAAGTTACAGAATGCAAGATGGTATCCCAAACGGTATGCAAAGAAAATAAATAATCAGTACCCAAGAAAGAAAGAATATGCTCTTCGGGTAAAGACAATAGATCCCACACCTTCATCATACAAAAGGAATCTAAGATGGCCAAGGATCCAACCTCTTGGTCGTTTAACTTGTCAAAATCAAACATGAATACCAAAATAGGATTCTCGGTCCAATAGATAAGAAAACGATAAGACCTGTCTAGCGCATATATTACTTGAGGACATCTCAGTCCACGCCTAATTCGAAGAAATCGTTCTTTGAAACCTTTATAGTTGGTTGTGTAAGCTTGGAAAAAAATTGTTACTGGGAAGGCCACTAATGGTCACCCATCCACCCTTCTCAACACCTTTGATTTCAAAAAAGAAGAAAAATAAGCCTATGGTGGATTCTATATCTATGGCCTCGCAAACTATTTCGAAAGCCTTGATAAATCCCCAACTATTGGGATGAAGTTGAGAAGGGGCGACATTCAGGGTTTTTAGTAGATCAGATTCAAAATCGGTAAAGGGAAGGTGGATGTTAAAATCTTCCAATACACCAGCATAAAAATGAAAATACTCATCTTTAACTCCCCTAGGACGAGCTATGCAAACACATTCCTCTGGAATACAGGGTCCAAAATAACATCGTCTTCAGTCCTAGTAGAAGATATATTCTTCAAAGACCGAAGTTTAGCTATCTCCACTTTCTCTATTGAATTGTGATTGTAACTTGTTACTTCTTGATCAAATGAATCCATAATCTCCATCAACACCACTACTGATGAATCTGATGAAGAGGATTCAGAATCAGAATCGCTAAAAGATGTAGAAATATCATCATAAGCCTCCTTTAAATATGATCAAAGTCAACATGGGTTAGAGTATCTCTACATCCTCTTACATAAAAATCCCAAAGATCTTTTATTTTGCAGGCGCTAAAGGTTCTTAATGATTTTGTATTATCGTCACATGCATCAACAATAGTCATTAAATGAAAAAATGAGGAAGCGAAAAAGAAAATATACCTGATCTTTAAGAATGAACGAGAACTTTGAAAGTCGCTTAGAAAAGAGAAAGATTTCTTCCAGCGAAAGGTAAATTAAAAGACAAAGAGAAGACTTTAATTAGGAGGCAATCTTCTTAAAAGGACTTAAAATAGTATAAAACATTTCAGATCATGGAAAGGGGGAAAATTCCCACAAAAATCATCATTACTAAGGAATGATAAAATCTGATGAAGATACGTTGTCATGATTAAAGACATGTCACCACAAACAAACATCACGACGTAAGAGGATTGGAGAGAACCTAAATAGAAATTTACGGGCTTCGTTTGTCCGAGCATTTTAAGATTTTAGATCTCATGCTCGAGGGGCTTATGTACATCACGTAAAAATTAGTTGACCAACCGAGGTATGAGGTCGACGAAGCCTGTTTGGATACATGAGTTCTTTGAGGCCAAGTTTGCATGACAATCGAGTATGGTTGGGCTAGTAGATCAGATTGTCGGGATATCATCCAATAATCAGAATCCAATAAGGATATTGGAATAGGCAAGATGAAGCTAATCTCCTATAAAAACTGAGAATGATCCGGTTAGTGCAAGTCGAATCCGACGATGAGGTTAAGATGTCATCTGAAGAGTCATAATAAATGATTACAAGATGATACATTATGGAAAGGGAGTTATATTTAGTGAATGAGTGGACGTTACATGGCAGTTATAAGGAGGCAGACGTTATTGCCCAAAGTATTTATGAAGAATTTGGAGAGTCAAACAAGGAAAAAGAGAAGGAAATGAAGACCTATAAATAGGAAGATATTTGGAGGGTAAGAGACAAGCAAAAAAAGAGACAAACACACATAATTGACACTTCAACCATTCATTTTAGGATCTCATTGACTTAAAACAAAGAAGTCAACCTTATAGTGTTTTTTTAGCAAGAACAACTATCAGTACAATATCTATTTTATTTTAATCAATAATTTTCTTTATGTGAGAGACAAATTTTTTATTTTTAAATATGAGTTTTTTTTTCTTTCTTCATCTCACGGGTCTTTTTTTATATGATTATATAATACAAATGATTATATAATACAATTGAGTTTATATGATCATTGTTAATTTTACAATTAAGTAACATATTATAAATTGACATGTGTATCTAAAAATATTTTATATTGTATCAAACTGAATATCATTCAATAATGGTGCACATCCCTAACTTTTTATTTCATGAGTCAATATCATGACAATATCTATTTTATTTTAACCAACAATTGCCTTTAATTGAGAGATGGATTCTTTATTCTTAAATGTGTAAATTTTCTTTTTTCTCTCTAAATTCTTTTTTTTTATTTCAAATTTACACGTGTATCTAAATATATTTTACACCGTATTAAATAAATTTGCTCGTGCGAACGCACATGTATCTTGCTAGTTCAAATTTATAATTTGATAAACATATATAATGTTGAATTATTATTTACATAATGCTCCTGAATTATTATTTATGTCTTGTCATAATGGGATGATGATTATGTGTTGATTTACTTTAATAAGTCCCAAACTCCCAGTCAACCTGACATGTGTATGTCACTCATTGCAAGTTTGTTCACAATGTCATAAAATTGTCTCTTTGAAAGATTTTTTGTGTGAGAATATCTGCTATTTGACTTGTGGTTGATACACCAGACATACACAGCTAACCATTATCAAAATTTTCTTTATTGAAGTGCTTGTTCACTTCAACATATTTCATTCTGTCCTTTAGGACATGATTGTGTAGAACATGATTATGGGCAATAAAAATAGATGCCTTATTATTACAATAGATTTTAATTGTTTTTGGGTTAGAAATTTTCAATCAATTCATAAACTTTTTAACCCATAATACTTCATAAAACCATGGGTCATAGAGCAAAATTTAGCATTTGCATAACTTCTAGCTACAATCTTTTGCTTTTTGCTTCTCCATGTAACTAAAATTTCACCTATATGTTTGAGTTGGTTGAAAATATATATGTTGATGAAGTCCCACGTCGCTAGGCATGACAACATAATCCGTACCCGTAGGTATCCACCCGAACTCGCCCTAAAGTTGACGGGGAAAACTCGCTTTGACTGGTTTTGGGTTCGGGTTTGAGTTTCCCCCGATTATAAAATATGGGGACAGGTCGGGTAATGGGGACACTAGTACCCACCTCGAACCCTCCCCGTTTATTTTATCATGTACATTATTATTTATTTTTGATAATTTAGAATACTAAGTATGTGGTCAATGTTTTGATATTTTAATTTGAATTTATTATTTAAAATCTTTTAAATGTATGTATGAAATTTTTTAGATTGTTTTATTTTATCATTTGTAATATAATTTTATTTTGGAAAAAATAAATATTTCTATTAAAGTAATTGATTTTACTAAATGAATGATGGCGGGACGGGGATACCTGAACCCAACCCGAACCCGTTTGGGATGGGTTTGAGTTTTGATTCTCCATCCCCGTTTGGGTTTGGGACGAGGAACCGAGATTGTTTGGGGATTCAGGTTTTGATTTGGGGGAGGTAAAATTCGTCCCCGACCCTCCCTGTTGCCATGCCTACACATCGCTTAGTTTTATGAAGGAAGAGGGAGTCCAATGGTATATATATATATATATATATATATATATATATATATATATATATATATATATATATATATATATATATATATATATATATATATATATATATATATATATAAGATTCAAGTTCTTCATTCCAAGATGCACCAGTCAAAATCATTTTAAACTTATATTTGACTTTCTTTGTTCTCTTATACTCTTGTATTAGAGTATTGTGAGATGTAGTTAAACATTTATTTGAGAGGAAATGGGTGTACTGGGGCATGAGTTAGTTGAGAGTATATTATATATTGTAACAATTCGCACATATTGTTATTCTCTGGTTGTCTATTAACAACGACCATGGTTTTTTCTTCGATTTGGGAGTTTCCACGTTATGTTCTTATATTGTGATTGTGCAAAGTGTGATCTACTTTACTTTGGGTAAAACCATGTCTCTTAATAACACTTCTATATCTTTTAAACCAGGCCCTTGGTGATTATTTTAATCCATATAAGGATTTTCTCAATCTGTAGACTTTGTCTCTTCCAAGATTTTCTTTAAATTCAGGAGATAAACTCATATATACTTATTCATATAATTCTCCATTCAAAGGGATATTTTCAATAGCAAAGTGATATAGTGTCCAATGGAAATTTACCGCAAGAGAGAGAAGAACTCAAATGGAAGTAATTTTAGCAAATGACTCAAAATTCTTTTAGTAGTATATACCATGAGTTTGAGTAAAATATTTTGTTACTAATCTTGCTTTGTACCTTTCCATACTTCCACCAGCATTGCACTTTACCATAAAAGTTCACTTACATACTACTTTTTTTATCTTGAGGTAGATCAATAATATTTCAAGTATTATTTTTCTTTATTGCATCAATCTCTTCTTACACTACTAATTTTCAATTTGGATCACCTAATACTTCATGAGTAGTTTTGGAAACAAACAAAATAGAAATCCTAGACACATATTCTTTGCGAGTTTGAGACAACTTGTCATATGATAAGTAATTAGACACAAGGTGCTTAGTGCATGTTCGAGTACCGTTACCACATTTTTTGTGGAGTGGACCAAGGTTTTAGACCTGAACTCTCTAATGTGTTCGCCCCGTTTTTCATGGGCGTAAGCATTATCATAAAACTTTGCATTTTTAAACTTAAAATATGTAGTGCACGTGGACTCTCCCCACCTCGCCCTCATTTTTATCGGGGTGGGTCATGGTTTTAAGTTCACATCCTCAACCATATCTATCACGCCCGCCCTATTTTTTGTAGGATTTTGCGGGGAGGGCCTAAACGGGGCCATGCCCGTTTGTCACCCTATCCTAATGAGTATTTCTTTTGCAAGTATCCACTAGGGATGAGTCGAATTGTCATCTTTATAAAGTGTTATTAACTATGATGACATTCATCTATATTTATAATTTCTTGTTCTTTTTGTGTGTACTATTGCTCACTATATAATTTTTTTGTAGACAAAAAAACAACCATCATGATACGATTATGGATACTGTGGTGAACAAATCTGAGTTCATAATGCTCTCATCTTCATTTTCTGTTTTGCTCCAAATCCTTCATTCCATATGAACAAATCACACGTCTCGTCACTCCTTCAAAATGGACATCTTCAAAGAAACCTTCTTTTATTAGGTCTAATGTCTGAATTGATACGAAACCATCAGACCATGACACCCACATAAATTTCTAACACAAGATTTTGCAGAAGAAGAAGACACGTGAACACCTTTAGTTGAGTTTGTCTTCAAAGAATGCATCGAAAAGGTTAATAAGCAAAACGAAGCGAAGCAAAATTTAGGGATAGCGAAAATGAAGGAAACAAAGGAAATATGACTAGGAAATGAAAGAAGACAAAATTAGATCATGGGGAAAATATTCTTTATTTCAAGTGTTAAGGTATTTTATTCGATATTTTCCATTATGTCATTCAATTAAGCAAAAGGAAATTAAAAATTTAATCCACATGTAATGCCACATCATACTCCTTTAGAGGCATTTAACGTCAATGACCAATTGTGTGAATGTAAAATTTTGAAAGGACCGTTCTTTAAAATAAATTTAAAAAAAAACAAAAAATAAAATTGACAATATTTATAAATACCAAAAATATATTTAACCCTTAATTTATTAATAGAATTAATCAAACAAATTGTTTCACCAACTAACGAAATATATCCTCTCAATATAAATTTTACGAGAGAAGAAACACCGGACATCCACCTTAGAAATCACTTCATCATATTATTTTATAATTTTGACATTGTAATGGTCCAAATTTCACAAAATTACAATGGATATGATCTCCTTCCCAACTATGAATGAGTATACAGCCGTTTTTTTATCCAGGCATACACAATTATAATCTCCTTCCCAATTATGATATAAAAAAGAGAAATTATAATATTTTTAATAAAATTGTTTTTTATTAATAATATTGAAAAATAGATTAATATAATTGAAAAGAAAAAAAATAATAAATATTTAAAGTATAATATAGAAAATAATATTAAATAATTTATTAATATTATAAATAAATTATATTATAATATAAAATATTTTCTCGAAACGATATATAATAAAAAATGGAGGTAATAATTAATAAAGTTAGATACATCTTTGGGAGGGAAAAACTCATGATTACATCAAAGTCATTGACATTCCTAAATGCAACTTGCCGTATTTTATTTGATAATTAAATCTATAAGCATTCAGAAAAGTATAAGGCATCGAAAATAATGTACGTTTGGGTGAAATTGAATACCAATTAGTATTATTTTTAGCCTTCAAATTATTGGGTTTATCAGTTGTTCTTTTAGGCACCTTAATATGTACCTAAATTTTGTTATTATCGTCTCGGATCTAATTAAAGCCATAAATATATGTAGAAAAAGAAAGGCTAAAAGACTTGGAACACTTGTAAAATGACAGTAATACTATCGTTATTAATAATAATTTTCTCTTTCTCAATTTTATTTTATTTTTAAAATATGAAGCGAAAGAAGAATTGCAATATAAGGTAACATATTGTTGCATGATATACTTCATATGTTCTTGGTACATTTTTTCTCGTCTAAAAGAGTACAAAACCAAAGTTTTTTTATAAATAAATAATACTTCATCAGAAATTTTTTCCAAAATGAAAGTTTTTAATAGTATTAATATATCTATCTTTCCATCATATTTTTTAAAATACTTATGTTTTAATCAAAACAAATAGATATTTAGAAGTTATTAGCAGCACTCATATATTTAATAGGGGCGTCAATTGACACTATTTTTTTTAAAATTTTATTTACATTACCTGCAAAATTACCTGCATATTTATCCGTGCAACTTCAGACTTTGAATTTTTTATTCAAATATCTCATTTTTTTCATTTTTTTTTATCAAAATAACTCAAGGCATAGGTGCCAGACCAATTGACGCATATCCTTAAACTTTAAATGGGGACGTCAATTGGATTGGCTACAACACACAGTGCTGCCAATCCAATTGGCGCCCATGTGTTATTTGGAAGAGGAGGCGCCAAATGGTCTGGCGCCTCAGTGTAATGTGATTTTTTTTATAAATAGATGTGTTGTGTGATTCATTTTTTCACATCTCATTTCGTCATATTGCAAACATGTTTGGTGTTCGTCGTCGTTATGGAAAAATGATTTATTCGAGAGACAAACCTCCGATGTTGATGCTCTCCTGAAACATTTATAGTTTCGATCAACTGAAGAGGGAGCTGGTTCGTTGATTAGATGGAAAAATACCAGAAGGGGAAAAAATTAGAAGTATTGACAGACTCGATAGTATATTTGGTTGGGTGCGAGTAAAAACTGATAATGATGCTAGGGAAATGATGTTTGAATGAGATGACATCAATTTGATTGTTGTAATCAGTTAGAAATGTTCTGTTTTAAGTTTGCTTATGTTGTAGTGATGTTTATTGTTAACCTTGTTGTAACAAAAAGATAATGATATATAAAAATCCAAGGTTACAAAAATTGAAAGGAGATACTAAATTATGATGCAGATGTTGCTCCTAGATTGCGACATTTGTTCTTATTGTGTCTTGGTTGACGACATATACTACATAATCTTATCATTTTATCAGTTGTATCCATTTCTGTTCTAATACGCGTGTTGTTTGGCCGTCCTTTTTTCTTTCTTCACATCTCATCGTTATGCCAAACTATGTCACCTTCATATGGAGGCCAGTATTCCTCCATTGGTAGCACTGAGAAGCTTTTGTTATACACATTCATGACGATAACGGCCTTGTAAACATCAGATAGATGGTTGTAAGCGTCCTAGCGAGTATGTGTGCATGCCGCAATGACATGGGAGCAAGGAATACGGAAGGCCTGGAACTTTCCACAATCGCACCAACTTCTGTTTAGTTTGACAGTATATGATAAATTTGGCATCCCCTCATTATGGTCCATTGTTTCCTGTACACTGAAATTTTGCCTATGACGGTCAAAGACGGTAACCGCGTGTATGCTACCTTTTATACTTTCCTGTTTCATCACTTTCATACAACATTCATTGAATATTTGACCCGACATTAACACTGCACTCCATCTTTCACCTCTGGTTGCGAAGGTAGAAGCCAACCTAAAATAGGTTGTTTTGACCAAATCGGTTATTGGTAGATTTCTAATGCCTTTGAATATGTTGTTCACGTATTCCACAAGGTTTGTTGTCATGTGGCCCTATCGATAACCTCTATCTAATGCCCCTGTCCACTGCTCTACTGGTATGTTATCCACCCATCTTCCTGCATCTGCATTAGACAATCTAATTTCATCACGGTAATGTTGAAATGACGGCTAAGTTAGAGCATACCCTGCATTCACCACTTTTTTGCGAAGGTTTTTATCTTTGATCACACGCATGACGTTTTGTGCGATATGTCTAATGCAATAGACATGGGTAGAAGGAGGATCATGTCATCCGTTATCATGGTTATTGTAAGCACTCTCAATGGAAGCATGTCTATCTAAAATCAAACAGAGATTAGATTGACTTGTGGAGCGATATGTGTTCTGAGATGTCGAAGGAAGAAACCCCAACCACCAGCGGTTTCACCTTTAACCAGAGCAAAGGAAATGGGAAAGACATTATTGTTGCCATCTTGTGCAATAGCCATAAGAAAATGACCCTTGTGTTTTTCGTATAACCATGTTCCATCAATTTGAATAATAGGTTTGCAGAATGCAAAATCTTTGATGCACGGTTCAAACGCCCAAAAGAGGCAGTGAAAGATTCTTTTTCCACCAACATAGGTTCCGTCTTGCGTAAATGCTGGAAATGTCTCTATAATTACAATAGTTCCTGGTACTTATGTTTTTAGTGCCCATAAAAACGTGGCAATTCTTTGTATGAATCCTCCCAGTTGCCGAATACCTATTCAACAAACTTTGTCCTTGCAGTCCATGCTTTCTTGTAAGATGGAGTATAATTATATATTGTGACGATATGAGATATTATTATACTCACCTTCACTGATGAGTCTTTGTTAAAAGGGGGTAAAATGTCTTGACATATCAATACAACACTTAGTTTACAGTGATCTTGTTCAACATTAGTTGCAATGCAATTGTGAGGTGGGTCTATAGAAGCTATCTCCCAAGAGTCGCTTCTCTTTTTATAAGACGCAACCAACCGAAACTTGCAAAGGATGTTACGACATTCAATGACATGCCTTCTCGAATCAGTGCGTTTCATGGTGAAATCAGCAGAGTTATTCATGTGAAATTTTTTGATAGCTCGCACACATTCTTCTTTAGTGCTGAACATGTCTCCCACTTTAACTCACCCTCTGATCGTGGATACAGGTTATAAATAACACTGTTGGATATTTCATCGCCATGCAGATCCATGTTTGTCATTTGTTGAGGCGGATTATATACATGACTTGGAGGTAATGGCGCTGGATGATCGTCATCTTCAATGTTGTTGTTCAACATATGATCGACCTATGTCTCAGTCTCTTTTTCTTCTTCATCAACGATGTCCACTTCTGCTTCTAGGTCGGCTTCATCTGAGTTTTCTGAATCAAATTCATCAGATTCAACTTGATTAGTTATCTGAGATTGTTGAGATGATATACTTGGTTGAAGAGTAATATATAACTCAATAGAGTTGCAACCAGTAAGTTCGTGACTAATAAACATATATTAAACATCTTCATCATCCCGTACCTTTAGCGAGAAAATTTTGCATTGACTGTTCTCGAAAAAAATTGGATTTTGATACGTGATTTGTTACACAAGACCAGATCCTATGCAAGATTCAATTCGTTTTTTCAAATGCAAGAAATCTGAATTTCTCTTGATCATAAGTCGGATAGTATCGGTGTTTCGAAAACAAAACCCGTATAGATTAGACTCATATGTCTCACTGTTATAGTGAGCATTGATAGTATATTTTGGTGCATATGACATTGTAATACTTCTTGTGCAGATGAAAAGTAATATTTTTTTGGTGCAGATGAATTTGTGTTGGTTGTTGGATGTAGATAGTAAGACACTTAAATAGACAAGTGATGTGTCAAGCATGCAAGCCCTAGCACCGGTCCAATTGGCGCTAGCATGTATTCCTTGTACAGGGCGCCAGTCTAATTGGCGCTACCATGTCTTCCTTGTAGACCTCGTAACTCAACATGCAGAGCCATGCAGGCGCCAGGATAGGTGAAGACCATGCATGCAAACCTAGGAGGCACCAGTTTGATTGGCGCTAGCATATGACATTTTCATGTGTAGCCAAACCATTTGGCGCTATCATGCAAGCACTACTATCCATGCATTCAAACTTTTGCATGTCTTTACATGTCATTCATTATAAATAGTCATGCAAGTATCACATTTTTTCCTCACCAACAATCACTTATTCCTCTACAACAATAACTCTTTCATCTGCAATAACCATTGTTTCAAATATTTACTCCGACAAGATGTCTCTCCTCACTATGGGTGAATCACACAGAGGCACAGTTGCAAATATAGCAACTTATGTAAGCGTTTAATTCTTGTATTATTTTTCTAGAATAACTTTTAATAACGATACTTAATTTGTTGTTTATCTTTTATAAAGTAACGTATTTTGTTGTTTCTTTTTTAGGATGTTTCTAGGTTTCGAACTCGGGTCAACGAATTTGTACACATGGACCCGATGATTCAAACGTATGTCAAACTCGCCGGTTTTGGACATATAAGAAAAATAATGTCTTGGTCGTTGGATAATAAATTTATTCTTGTATTATGTGAAAGATGGCGTCCCGAGACACACAAATTCTGGTTTCCAACAGGTGAATGTACCGTGACGTTAGAAGACGTCTACATGTTATTAGGACTGCCTATCGAAGGTAAGGCGGTAAATGATAAATTAAACTATGCGAATTCAATTTACATGGACCTCTTGGATGTTGATTTATTAGATGATAACTCGAGAGGTCAAGGTATACTCCTTTCATGCCTTAAGGCATATTATAACAGCTTACAGTTAGATGAGAATTCTACCGAAGAGGCTTGAATAATAAAAACTAGGTGTTACATTATGCTTTTAATTGGTTTATTTTTATTTCCCGAAGGTAGTGGTTCTAGTATGCATGTTATATATTTACCTTTACTAAGACATGTTGACAGAATAGGAAGTTACAGTTGTGGGTCCGCTTGTTTGGCTTATATTTATAGCTCTTTCTGTAAAAATGCACACGAAGACACATCTACATTTTCTGGATGTGTTGTTTTTCTCCAAGCATGGGGTTGATCCAAACTACCATCCCTAGCGCCCGTCAACAACAACCCATTCACATTCCCGTATGCACAAAAATAAGTTCTTAAAAATGGACTATATTTACTTATTTTACCGATTATTATCTCTAAATAATATTTTTACTTTTATGGTGCAGATTGTCGGCACGCAGTATGAGTTATAACAGATGTCCTAGACACTGTATTACCTAGTATCGCAATCTCTTGGATCACCTTCGACCAACAAATGTATGGCCATTAACCTAATTCTTTCGTAATAATTTGTTAATTTCTTCTAACAAATTTATAATCTAATATATGTTCACATTTCAGTTCATTTGGAGTCCATATCTAAATTTGGATCATGACCATGAAATCAACGAACAAGACGCAACCGTTTGGACAACATGCACACCGATCATAAGATTCACCATTGTGGAGATGTGTCGTTACCGGGATTTCAAGATAATGAAACCGGGACTAAAGAGATGCCAAAGAGAGGTAAAATCAGAAGAGTCGCCACCGAATTTTATTTAATTTACCTCTATCGGAGAGGCGAGGGGAAATAATCGATAAAACCCTCAAAAGATACGCAGACGGGAAGTGCTAAAAGAGAATAAGGAATCGGTCTTGCAATCGAGATTTGGGTTCGGAAGTCGGTTACGCAAGGGGAAGGTATTAGCACCCCTCACATCCATGGTACTCCATGGGAACCTTTTGGGTTGTTTTACATACATGGGGATTTATCTATCATTGTTTTATTTTCAAAAGAATGTGTGTGAAATAGGGGGTGTTTTATTATTATAGTGCTCGCCAAGGATTGGGGCCCTCGTGCCTACATATCACTCATTCGGGGATGAGGAATCAGAGCTCCGTAGTTTGGAGTAGAAAATTTTGTGTGTTGGTTGATTTTACCTTTGAGAAAAAGGTTTTCGGGATGATGCCTTAAGGCATAAAACTGAGTTTGATGAGTTGTATTGTTTTTACCTTGAATATGGGTTTTATGAAATGAATGTTTGTGATCATATTGCACTAAAGTCTATGGGCGGAGGTGATTACTCTAAACAACAAGCCAAGCGTCTTGCGTCTAAAATAATCAGAGTAATGGTATGAATGCTCCATTCTTACTCATTCTCCACCACTTAAGGCTCGTGGCGCACAATAATAATCGTAATTATATTGTATTTGGAATTTGATTATGAAAATGCCATTTGACGTTGAATCAAGGGTTTGATTTATTTGATTATGAAATTTGGCTTATGCAACATGAATGCAAAGTAACCAACAAGGAAATAAAGGGGTCTCATTATAAGGTAGCCCAAGAGAAAGTCTTGTGTGTGTCAAAAGTGATCTATGCTAAACAAAGGATAATGGTCTTACAAACATGTCCCCCTAAGGTGGTGCCATGATGCCATTATTACAACGCGCATGTAAGTTACGGATGAAAATCCAACGTTTACAAAGTATCACAAAGAGTAAAGGAAGACCTCCAAGCAAAAGTCCTAAGACGAGATCCTCTAAGTCCAAGTTTATTAAGAGTGGAATGAATAGTTTTGGTCTTATCATTTTATCATGTTTTTGTTGTTTTAATGTTTGATGATAATAAAATAAATAATAAGTAAATAAACATGCATGATGAGTTTGTACAATGATGAGGGTAATGAGTACTTGAATGTAAATTACAAGGTAATGACATAAAAGTAAATTACAAGATAAAGAATAACAATATCACAATAATAATGGTAAGTGAATATAAATGACAAAATAAACCACAAGTTAATGGTAACAAAATCACAATAACAAAGGTTAATGATAAACAAAGTTAGTGAAGTATAATTAGTGGTTAGTAATATGTACAAAATGAACATCTCGAGGACTATTTTTCATAGGTCAAAAAGACTCAAAATATGACACATTAAGGGATAGCTTATCATTGATGCAAATTATTGAAGATGGTTAAAATATCAACTAACAATAGATTTGTAACAAAGAAAGTTAAGCAACCCTAAGTCCATCTATCAGTATTTTAATAAATTATGATTTGTTCTATTTCTTTTGTTTTTACTCCTCTTTTATTTAGCAAGATAGTAAGAGAGTAAATAAATTAGCATAATGTAAATGGTATGGTTAGATAACAATAAACATAAACATAAACATAAACATAAAGTACTTGAAATAAAGTGAACAATAAAATAAATTGTAAGGAAGTAAAGTGCAATAATGTAAATGTTAGGAGTTAGTAGTTAATGGTTAGTAGAATAACAATAAGCAAATGGGTTAGCAATTTAATGTAGAGAACATGGTTTCATCTATGCGTCAAATGACTCAAATATGCTTGAAATAGAGGCAATTTATAAATGCCTCAAAGTATCATGAAGGATCTATTGATCAATCATTAATAGGTTTGGAACATTGAAGATTTAATCAACTCTAAAAAACCATGGCCATGATCTAATAGATATCATCAACCAAACAAATGTAACAACAAGTCAACAATAAAAGCCAATGATAACAAACACAAAGTAAGACTAAAAAAGATGAACCAAAAGGTAGTAAGAGTAAAAAAAATCCCCAAAAAAGAGTGTAAACCCAACAAAACTCACTTGACTCAAATCTCTCTCAAAACGCAACCCAAGAGTAAAACCTCATTTCCAAACACCAAACAAAACCAAAAAAAGTCAAGGAGTTTGAGTCCAAAATATTACCAAGACTGTGGTGTCAAAACTAGGTTGTTGTTGTGTTTGGATTTGAGAATGAACAAAAAGCTTTGAAGAGGGTGACTATGGTTGTTATGGTAGAAAAATGGAAGAGAAGGAAGTTGTATGTTTATATGATGGTGGTGAATGATTATGTAAGTGAAGGTTACAAGTTTGCTACTATTTTTGTTTTGTGGAGATAGTGGATTTTTACATGGTGGTTGGGTGGTTCAAAGAAGAAAAGAGGGTTTGGGTGAGTTAGGGTTTAGGTTGAAAAAAGGGAGATTGAATGTGATTTTGGCATAGGTTTAGTTGATTTCAAGCTTGAAAAATGAGGGGGGGGGGGTAATGCTCTATTTATAGAGGAAGCAAAGGGGTTGAAGTGGGTGAAATAAAATCACTTTGTGGTGAAAAAATAGAGTTACTGCTGCTGTCTGCGCAGGTGTAATTGATTACCATGATTTGGGTAATCGATTAAACCATCCAAAATGGCATGTAAATCAATTTTTTGTCTGTGTAATCGATTACCATGATTAGGGTAATCGATTACACAGTCCAAAAATTGATTTTTCCCTTATTTTGTTGTTTTTTCCTCTAGAACTTTAACCGGATAACCCTAGTTTTTCCCAGGTGTAAACACCATGCCTTGAGTCCGTGTAATATGTCTTTGGTTATAAAAGTTCAATGAAATTATGATGATGAAATAATGAATGCATGCATGTGCAGTAGGGCCATGGATTAGATGAAAGTTATATCGGGGTATGGTGAATTTTGGGGTATGACAGCTGCCCCTATTTAATCTTCTCGAACCTGAATGTTTAGATAGCAACAACTTCCACACATCCAAGGTAAGAGAGGATTAAATACAAAATTTTTCCCTATTGGGAATGAATGAATGTGATATAAAGTGATGGGTATTTGTGAAGGTTGTTCATGGGATGGAAAATAAATTTGATATGAAATCATCTGTTGAGGATTGTTTATGGTATTATGTGGGGAGAACATGAGTCAGCTGTATGATGGTTATGTCATGATGTGTATGATATGCAATGCATGTTATGGTGTGTAACATAAGTATCTCTTCAAATGGAAAACAAAGAGAAAAGCTTCATGATAAAATGTCAAGAAGAAAGATGAGATGGAACATGACTTCGTTGGGGATACGTTTCTTTTGTAAAAGATGGTGAAAATCCCTAGCAACGGATGGGAAGATTTTCGTTCAATGATGATTCTTAACAACGACTGAGGAGGTTTTAGTTCAGTGACGCTTCCTAGCAACAGTTGGGAATACCTGAAATCTAAAGATGTAAATCCCTAGCAACGACTGAGGAGGTTTTAGTTCAGTGACGCTTCCTAGCAATAGTTGAGAATACCTGAAATCTAAAGATGTAAATCCCTATAAATGGTTGGGGAGTTTGTAAATTTGAAAATGTCAACCCCTAGCAACGACTGGTAAGGTTTTAGTTTAGTGACGCTTCCTAGCAACGGCTGGAATACCTGAAATCTAAAGATGTAGATCCCTAGCAACGGCTGAGAAGGTTTTAGTTCAGTGACGCTTCCTAGAAATAGATGGGAATACCTAAAATTTAAAGATGTAAATCCCTAGCAACGGCTGAGGAGGTTTTAGTTCAGTGACGCTTCCTAGCAACGACTGGGAAGGCCTGAAATCTAAAGATGTAAATCCCTAGCAATGATTGGGGAGGCTTTAAATTTGAAAATGCAACTCCTAGCAACAACTGGGAAGGTTTGAATTTTTAAAGTGTCAATCCCTAGCAACGACTGGGAAGGTTTAATTTTGAAAATGCCAATCCCGAGCAACGACTAGGAAGGTTTGAATTTGAAAAGTGTCAATCCCTAGCAACTGCTGCGAAGGTTTGATTTTGAAAATCTCAATCCCAAGCAACGGCTGGGAAGGTTTGAATTTGAAAAGTGTCAATCCCTAGCAACATATGGGAAGGTTTGAATTTTGATGATGTCAATCCCTAGCAACGGCTGGGAATGATTGAATTTTGAAAGTTTCAATCCCTAGCAATAGTTGGGAAGGCTTGAATTTGAACGTGTCAATCCCTAAAAACGACTGGGAAGGTTTGAATTTTGAAAGTGTCAATCCCTAGCAACGGCTGGGATGGTTTGAATTTTGATGATGTCAATCCCTAGCAAGGCTGGGAAGGTTTAATTTTTGATGACCTGCACAAGACAAAGGGGTAATTGCAAGAGGCAGGTGTAAAGATATCTTGATGATCCTCATACCAGAGGTAGAGGGAATTTGAAGTAGGTACGAAAACCTCATTATATCCCTCAGGCACAACGACGGGGATGAAGTTTCGGAAATATGGCTACCACTCAGGACTCGCCAAACCTACGTCAGGTGTTTCAAAACAAACGATAAGACAAAGGACAATCGTCAAATCTCTCATTTTTGCTTAACATGCAAAGTTGACAAAGGTGACTTCTCTCGTGCAAAAGGAAACGAGGAGGCTTGCAAAATAAAAGAGGGAACTTACAAAAGGTAAGCGGATGGAAATACTTCCTACGCAAAAGTTAAACAATTGCGTCAATCATTACACATCAAGCTATGGATAAGTTAGACGTCAATTAAACCAAAGTTGCCACTGCACTTTGATTGTTTCCAAAGGAAAAGGGAAAAGTACGAACAAAACCCCAAAATAAGAAGTTTTCAAATCAAAACTAATAAAATGCCAGAGATTACAGGTAAGGGGGTTGGTTACACAAAGGGAAGGTGTTAGCACCCAAATTATCCTAGGTACTCCTAGGGAGCCCTTTCTTGTGTGCATATGTGTTTTTGTACAAAATGATGTTTGCAATAAATAGAGTGGAGGGATGAGAAAAGAATTTATTAATTATATTTTTTGTGTTTGACAAGACCTTCGGAATTGCCCCTACGTACCAACATAAGAATGAGGGATCAAAACCTCGTGGTTCGTGGTATTAGTTTCAAAGTGAGTGGATTGATTTTAACAAAAGTGTAAGTTTAACAAAGGCATAAGAGGCCTAAAAATGGTTTGAATGTGTGTTAGTTCTTTTTGGATTTTGAAATTTTAAGTCAAGTATAGTTAAGTTCATTTACAAATTTGATTAAGAAAAGAGTTTTAAAAATGCAATGGCATAAGGCCAAAGTGTCTAATTTACAAAATGGTCTAAGTTTAGAAAACAAACACAAGCAAAGAAGATTTTTGAAAGGAGGGAGAGATTTGAAATTAAAGAAGTGGGGAGGAGATGAAGAGACTAATCCTAAGCAGACATTTAAAAGTTAAGAGTTGAAAAGATCTGACCAATGGGCTGCAATCCAATAGACAAGAATGTCATATAGAAACCCAAATTTCCCTTGGACTTTAGAATCAAGCAATATCAATATACAAATAGCAAGATGAAAGCAAGACATCAAATAAATATATCCACATCCAAGCTTAGCAACTCCATGATCTTTTGCAAAATTTCCCATGCATCAGATGACTTCCAAAAGTAAGCATTGGACACAGGTTCAAAATAACAACTTTAATATGATCATGTTGCAGATGAACTCAAATGGATCTTCAACATTGTATTAGATGAATATTCACTTCACAAGCACTTGGTTTCATGAAAGTTGGCATTGGCCAAGTCCTTTTGCATAGGGAGAGTTGCCTAATTCTAAGTCCATTGTCTCAGATCAAATCCAACAGTCCACAAAAAATGTGTTTTTTTAGGGTTTTTGTTCTTATTATGTACATTAAGGTCAAAAGACCACAAAAACAAACAAGTATATACAAACACAATATATCACAAATTATGGCCCAAGTGGGCAAAGTGAAAATGATATTAAAGTAAACAAATTGAATGGTATGAATAATGGAAAATAAATAAAGCTTGAAATTAAAGTACATAAAAGTAAATGGCTTAAAATTAAATGTTAGTTGTTAGTTGATTAGAAGTTAGTATTGCTTTTGCTTTGTATTGTTTAAGTCATTCTTTGGAGAACACTCAACCCACTTATCACAAGCATGGATCCTTGAACCAAGACATCTTCCAAAGGAAGGAAAAAATTCCAAGTTTCCACACAATACCATGAAAGAGGGGAGACTTACAATCTCACTTACTAGAATGCTATGCTTTTTGTGTCAATAATTTAGCACTATGTTAAGCAATCGTAATTGGACTTATGTAGAAGTCACAACTATTTGAGGTCGAGCAATAGAATTTTGGTGTTAATGCATGTTAGAGACATAGTATAATGGACTATGCTCATGAAACATACCACACACAAAAAGAATATGCAAAAGGTGGACCTAATCTCATCCATACCCATGTTGATTTTGCAATCAACTAGCCTTAGGATATAGAGATATCATAGGTCCATGACATGAATGAATAAAGAAGGGGAATGAGATGAAGAGGGAGGGGGAATGGAATCAACACAAATTGGTCAAAGGAGGACTTTTACCAAATTAAGATCATTCATTCATTTTGGGCGATGAAATGTGTATTTCATCAATCCCCTAAATCCAATGATCTTAACTTAACAAAGTCAAATCAACCTTGACCAAGGCCCAACAACACAAGTCAAACTTAACAAGTCAATAATAGAAGCTCAACATAATTTATTTAGCATTTAATCAATTAAAATAAACTAAAATATGCATTAAATTAAATTATGGTTGGTCAAATTCCTAAAACCTCATCAAAACTCATATTTTTTGGATCAATATTAAAATTAATATGAATAACACAAATAAAATGAAAATCAAATAACCGGAAAAAACGTGGACCACTTGATCTCCCTTATTAATTGAGGTGGCATATCAAGTGGCCACAAGCGCGCAATCCATTATGGACTCTAGTCAGCGCGCCATAAATTTGGTAAATCAAACCAACGCTAGTGATTAAAACAAATCAAACACTTCATGTGGCTCTGGACCTTTCCAACTCACCACCAGAGCAAATCTTTGGTCTCCTTCTCAGGCGAGCCTCGCCGGACTGGTCCAATCATAACCATCACTAAAATAAAAAAGGAGGACATGATTGTAATGTAAAAATGGCACTGAGCATGAATCTGGCCTCAATTTATCCTAACTCCAAGTATATTGAGAGATACAAGGAGTTGAAATTTGAGGTGCATGAACTGAGTTGCTTTGATTTGACCTCAAAGCAACTCAATCTTGTTGCCTACATTGGTAGGACTTCAGACAACCAAGGATCCAAGAGAATTATGGATAATTGAGTGAGAATCGAAGAGATGAAATTTTCTGGAAAATACCTTCAATGCAGGTCTGGATTCACTTGTTTTTGCTTTGGCTCGTGTTTGATCTTTCTCAGGATGCTTGCAGAAGTAGATTAGAATGCACAAAAGGTCTTGGATCCCTGGAGTTTTGAATCTCAAAACAGTGAGATTCAAACTCAATTTCCAAAGTAAATTCTCAGGATTATCCTCTCAAATGGAAGGGTTTGGTGTTTGGGATCAAAGTCGGTGCCAAGGAGACCTCAATTCTGAGCATATGAGCCTATATTTATAGATGAATCACATGATATTTGCACCTTACAATTGAGTTTCCAAAATTGGCAATGAGTGATGCATGTGTGCATGGGCATGTACAGGCCCATGAGATCATTCCATTTGATCCATAATTGAGTGTGAGCAAGTCTGAAATCAACTTGGAATGCAAGGAAAATGTATATGGAAGTTTGAAGTTTGATCTTTGTCAAATGATGATGCAATGTTCAAGCCATATGCAGCCCATTCAAATCTTGTCCAAAATGGATGAAATTGAAATTTTTGGAAAGGTTAGATCAATAGGAACAACTTTCATGTTGAACACTTTTCCATTTGAAGATTGTATAATGATGAATTTTGAGGTGGAAGTTTGAAAATTTTAACATATCAAAATTTTTTCTAAGTGTCAAGCCATATGTTCAATTATTCCACCTTGGCTAACTTTTTGTGTGAACTTCAAATGAGAAACGTTCCTTCATCAAAGTTGTAGCTCTTTCAAAGTCCTTCAAAATGGTAACAAATTTGACCTCATTTGGATTTGATATGCAGGAGTTATTCATTTTTAAAGTTGAGGAAAATAACTTGTTCAATGGTATTGGTCCAAAAGGAGAAAGGGGTTTCCCCTGTTGAAGTGCGGATGGATGTACGATATCCATGCAAAGTAAACGAGAGCATCTCATGCCAATCCTTGCATGTCATAACCATCTTTTGGATGATCTTCTTGATGTTCTTGTTTGCAGCTTCAACAACCCCATTCATCTTAGGTTTGTAGGGAGAAGAATTATGATGTGCAATCTTGAAGTCTTTGCAAAGAGCTTTCACCATATTATTATTATTCATGTTCGATCCATTATTAGTAATGATCTTACTTGGCACATCATAACGACATATAATCTGATTTTTGATAAACCTTACCACAACTTGCTTGGTTACATTTGCATACGATGCCGCTTCAACCCACTTTGTGAAGTAGTCGATAGCCACTAGAATGAAACAATGTTCGTTCGAAGCTTTGGGCTCAATCATGTCAATCATATCAATCATATCAATTCCCCACATGCAGAAGGGCCATGGAGAGGAAATGACGTTCAACAGTGTCAGAGGAACATGAATCTTATCTGCATAGATTTGACACTTGTGGCATTTCTTCACAAATTTGCAACAATCAGATTCTATTATCAGCCAATAGTAACCTGCTCGCAACATCTTCTTTGCGATAGCATGTCCATTGGAATGAGTACCAAAGGAACCTTCATGGACTTCAGTCATCAATAAGTCTGCTTCATGTCTATCCACACATTTGAGCAGAACCATATCGAAGTTTCTCTTGTAAAGCACATCACCATTCAGGTAGAAGTTACTGACTAATCTTCTCAAAGTCTTCTTATCTTTCAAAGATGCCCCAGGTGGGTAAATCTGACTTTGGAGGAAACATTTGATATCAAAATACCACAGTTTCTCGTCTTTGATTTCTTTAACAATGAAAACATGAGTTGGCCTATCAAGACGCATCACAGTCAGATTGGGAACCTCATTCCAATACTTCACTACAATCATTGAAGCCAACGTTACAAGAGCATCTGCCATCCGGTTTTGATGTCGATGGATATGATGAAACTCAACCTTTGTAAAGAAAGTTGAAATCCTCCTCGCATAATCTCTGTATGGTATCAAACAGAGTTGATTCGTCTCCCATTCATCTTTGATCTGATTCATAACCAAAGCTGAATCACCATAGACGTCTAAATATTTGATTCTGAGATCAATGGCCTCTTCAAGCCCCATAATGCAAGCTTCATACTCAGCCATATTATTTGTACACTTGAAAGTTAATCTAGCTGTAAATGGAAAATGCGTGCCTTGAGGAGTAATAATCACTGCCCTAATTCCATTACCATATTGATTTACAGCTCCATCAAATACCATGCCCCAACAAGAACCAGGTTCTGGCCCTTCTTCAAGCAATGTTTCATCACAATGTTTCATTTTCAAGTAGAAGATCTTTTCATCAAGGAAATCATACTATACTGACTGGTAATCTGCAATTGGTTGGTGAGCCAAGTGGTCAGCCAAGACACTACCTTTGATTGCTTTTTGAGACCGATATTCAATATCATACTCAGATAACAACATCTTCCAATGGGTAATCCTCCCAATTAAAGCAGGCTTCTCAAAAATATACTTGATCGGATCCATTTTGGATATCAACCAAGTGGTATGATTCAACATATACTGACGCAGACGCTTAACAACCTAAGCCAATGCGCAACAAGTCTTCTCAAGCATAGAATACCGAGTCTCATAGTCGATGAATTTCTTACTGAGGTAGTAGATTGCATATTCTTTCTTTCCAGTTTCATCTTGCTGACCAAGAACACAACCCATACTCTCTTCAAGCACAATCAAATACATGATCAACGGTTTTCCTTTAACAGGCAGAGACAGAATCAAAGGATCAAGCAAATACTCTTTGATATTGTCAAAAGCTTTCTGGCAGTCTTCAGTCCAATCGCAAGACTGATCTTTCTGAAGAAGCTTGAATTTAGGCGCACATGTGGCAATCATGTGTGAAATAAATCTAAAGATATAATTCAAGCGGCCGAGAAAACCTCTGACTTGCTTCTCAGTTTTGGGCGCAGACATCTCTTGTATTGCTTTGACCTTGGCAGGATCAACTTCAATACCCTTCTCGCTGACAATAAAGCCCAACAATTTACCAGAACGAACACCAAATGTACACTTATTGGGATTCAAGCGGAGTTTGTACTTCCTCAAACGCTGGAATAGCTTCAACAAATGCTCGACATGTTCCTCTTCATCAATAGATTTAGCAATCATATCATCAACATAGACTTCGATCTTTTTATGCATCATATCATGAAAAAGAGTAGTCATTATTCTTTGGTAAGTTGCACCAGCATTCTTTAAACCGAAAGGCATCACTCTATAACAGAATGTTCCCCAGGGTGTAATAAATATGGTCTTCTCCATATCCTTGGGTGCCATCTTGATCTGATTATATCCGTAAAATCCGTTCATAAACGAAAAGACTTTGAATTTAGCTGTATTGTCTACCAACATATCAATGTGTGGCATAGGAAAATCATCTTTCAGACTGGCTTTATTCAAATCTCTATAATCAATGCATGTACGAACTATTCCATCCTTCTTCGGAACAGGCACAATATTGGCCACCCACTATGGCTATTCAGCAGTAACGAGGAAATCGACATCAATCTGCTTTTGCTATTCTTCTTTGATCTTCACTGCCATATCAGGATCAATCCTCCTCAATTTCTACTTGACTGACGGGCATTCTGGCTCAACGGTAATCTATGCTCCACAATCTCAAAATCCAAACCAGGCATGTCTTGATAGGACCAAGCAAACACATATGAATATTCTCGGAGAAGATCAATCAACCCCTTCTTAATGTATGGACATAGTCGAGACCCAATCTTGACTTCCTTCACATCATCTTCATAACCCAAGTTGACTAACTCAATCTGCTCTTCGAATGGCTGAATGACTTTTCCTTCATGCTCGAGAAGACGAGACAATTCATCAGATACCTCTTCATCACTTTCCTCCTCAGCCTCAATCACAGGGAATTCAAAATTTGGAGAAGGAGAAGGATCATTGTATTCAATGGGTTTAGAAACCAACCTGCATAATGATTTGATATTTTGATTTTAGAGAGGTGAATTGTGACCAAATATTATGCAGATGGACAAATTATTATTTATTTATGTTTTTTGTGATTACCATTTTTCAGAATAAAGCAAAAAAATAAAACATCATAGATGTGGATGAATATAATTATACTTTATTGATGATCAAATTTGAAAATGCCCAAACAATGTTCACTTCTCCCTTAGGCATAGGAGAAGGATTTTCAAAAACAAATAAAAGCAATTACTTAGATCGATGCACAATAATAGGAACATCAACAGCAGTCCAATTGTTGCAAGCTTTTCCATGCGTCACAAAATTGGTGCAGTCTTCGTCTTCATCACCCTCGATCACAGCAGCTAAGTGTTATTCATTACCATGAATGAACCCTCCGCTATGGAAACTGGGTTGCACATCTTCAACTCTAGTCACAGATGACCCTTGTTGGAATCCCAAACCGGCTCTGCTCTTGTTGTCGGAGACCTCTATCATTTGTCCCCACTGGTCAGACTTACCATTCTCAACAATCCTTTGCGCATCTTTAAATGAGGACATGGGTGCCCCAACTCTGTTTTCCTCAGCAATAAACAAGGCTTGGAATGGAATTCCAACCTCATCCTTAGCTTCTACATAAGATAAAAATGATAGGTGGCTTACCAACAAAGCCTTCTCCCCACCAATAATGACAAGTTTACCATTCTTGACAAACTTCAGCTTCTGGTGCAACATTGAAGTAACAGCTCCTGTCTCATGTATCCATGGCCTCCCTAACAAACAGCTATAGGCCGGGTGGATATCCATTACTTGGAAAGTACTCTGGAAATCACTCGGACCTATCTTCACTGGATGATCCACTTCATCGATCACAGTTTTGCGAGAACCGTCAAATGCTTTGACGATTACGCCACTATATCTCATTGGAGCTCCTTGGTATGACATCCTTGACAAAGTTGACTTTGGAAGTACGTTCAAAGAAGAATCGGTGTCAACCAACACATTTGACAGAGCGTCCTCTTTGCAATTCATTGAAATATGCAGAGCCAGGTTATGACTTCTACCCTCCTCAAGGAGTCCTTCATCACAAAAACTGAGATTATTGCAGGAAGTGATGTTAGCCACAATATGATCAAACTGATCCACCGTAACATCATGCTCTACATAAGCTTGCTCTAATACCTTCTGCAGTGCTTCTCTGTGAGCTTCTGAGTTCATTAGAAGAGACAACACTGAAATTTTGGAGGGAGTTTGGAGCAGTTGCTCCACCATATTAAATTCACTTCTCTTGATCAAACGGAGTACCTCATCATCATTGTTAGGCTTCAAACCACTGGATTCACCAGACTAACACTTTGGAACACTAACATAATCTACTACAGGCACCTCAACCTTCTTATTAACAGATATATCCTCCACATTCTTTGGGAACACCGGCCCAAAGACACGACACTGCGGGTCACCTTAGTAACATCAACTATACTCACAACAGAACTGGTCGCAGGCAAAGGAACTTCTTGACCATTCTCTAACATGGTAGCATTGTACTGATATGGGACAGCCTTATCGAATGCATATGGGACGAGGCCCGCTAACCGTATAACCAACGACGATGCCGATCTATTGCTGATACTGTTACTACTGCTGCTATCATACTGGATCACCACTCTTTCAGGAGTTTTGAAAACGGGGACTATAACATTCACATCGTCACCTAAGTGACGAGACTGGAGAATCTGGATCATACCTTCATCCATCAACCTCTGGATGTCTCTCTTCACAATCATACAACCTCTAGAATTGACACTACAAATTGCACAACCATCATGGTCATGCTCACAATCGCTAACCAAATAGATATCCTTGTGCATCCTCACCAAGGACCTTCTAATGAAGCGTACATCAAATACCTTGAATTCCCCAGGACAACCGTCCATCATATTAACAGATTAATTTCCATGGGCAGGTAGTGGGTTAGCTTTGACGTTCGGCGCACGGTCCTCAAAGGACACCATTCCATTTTTAACCAGCTTCTGGACTTCGTACATCAGGGGGTAGAAATTCTCAATATCATGACCGAGAGCTCCTTGGTGAAAGGCATAACGGAGTTCCGGTTTGTACAACCATGGAAGTGATTCAGGAATTTGAGGTGGGTTTCTTGGTTGCAAAAGGTTCTTGAGAACCAACGATGGATACAATTCAGCATATGTCATAGGAATCAGGTCGAAAGAGACCTTCTTCCTCTCAAAATTTTGTTGTTGTTGATGATTGTTGGTATTGTTGTTGTTGTTGTTGTAGGTGTTTGTTCGTTATTGTGGCGGTTGTTGACGTTGTTGTTGAATTGGTGTTAACTGATTGTTCAAAAATACTGGAATCACAGACGATACTTGATGATGATATGGACAGGATGGTAGACTTCTCCTTACACGAGGCCTCCTCTGCCTCTCCACATATACTACATTGGTCTCATTCTCTTTCTTCTTAGCAAAACGGTTACCATACCTCTTGCTGGACGAAGCTTCCTCTTTAGATAACTGACCCTCTCGGACACCCTCTTCTAGCCTCATCCCCATGTTTACCATCTCGGTAAAATCACTGGGGGCACTGACAATCATCCGCTCATAGTAAAATATGCTCAGGGTCTTGAGGAAAATCTTGGTCATCTCGTTCTCTTCCAAAGGAGGGGGAATTTGAGCAGCAAGCTCTCTCCATCGCTGAGCATACTCCTTGAACGTCTCCTTATCCTTCTGACACAACGATCTTAACTGGTCTCTATCCGACGCCATATCCATATTATACTTGTACTGCTTCACAAATGCTTCACCCAAATCATTGAACGTGCGGATGCTTGCACTATCCAAACCCATGTACCACCTCAAAGCGACACCAGTCAGACTGTCTTGAAAGTAGTGAATCAATAACTGATCATTATCAGTTTGCGTTGACATCTTTCTAGCATACATGGCGAGATAACTGAGCGGACAAGTATTCCCCTTATACTTTTCAAAGTCAGGGACTTTAAACTTCATCGGGATTTTAACATTGGGAACCAAGCAAAGTTCCACAACACTCTTACCAAATAGATCTTTACCTCTCAAAGTTTTCAAATCCTTTCGCAGCTCAAGGAATTGGTCTTTCATTTCATCCATCTTCTCATACACATCATGGCCCTCAGACGGCTCAGAATGATAGATGGTGTCTTCAACACGAGGTAGCGTATGCACAACTGGTGGTGGCACAGACATGACCGGGCTAGATGCCGGCATGGAAGCAAAAACAGGCGCAAAACCTTCAGGCACAAAGTTGGGCGACATTCCCCACGGGAACCCGGTAGGCATGGTATGCGTAAAGTGAGCAGCAGTAGCAGGAATGGTAGAGGTAGCCACCTCCGAAATAACAGTCCTCTAAGGAGGAGGAGTTGCAGGCGTAGGAGAAGATCGGCTTTGAGCGACTAACACTGACTCCATCATGGCAGTCAAGCGGGCGATCTCGTCCTTCAAATCTCTATTCTCTTGTTCTAGATGTTCCATGATTCTTAAGTGATTGACGCGAGTATTGTATTAATGAGTCAGCTTGGCCGAAGCACAGAAGAAATACCAATAAGACATCTGGCGAAAGAGAAACCTGCTATGCAAATGATGCATGAAATGCAATACTTGATTGCTTTTATTTTCCAAGGAACTTACTATATTATTTGCAAATATATATATATATATATATATATATATATATATATATATATATATATATATATATATAACAATTGCAATAATTTTATTTGACCATAAAAATATCTTTTATTTATATAATTGGAAGGATTACACCAAGTACAATTTCAGAAATCAAAAGTACAAAATACAAGAGAAAATGAGACTAGTCATCCTAAGGATCCCTAATAACAACATCAAAAGATCTAACTGTAGGCGCGTACTTCCTTCGAATGCGTCGAATCTGGGACTCAAAGGATGCCTTCATCTGAGTCTTCTCGAGGACAAGCTGATCAACAAACTTCTTTCAAGCAACGGAAGCCTGAGGCATACTAGAGAAAGATGAAACCTATGGCTCTCTCTGTCTCTTCGTTACTCGATCTTCAAGAAGCTCAATAAGTGCATCTTTGTCCTTAGACTCAAGCTGCAACTCCTCATGCTTTTGGCTCAAAGCATGGAAACGCTCTTCCCGCATATCCTTCTCTTACTTCATCTTGACGAGTGCGTCTTCCAACTCCTCTACATCTTGGTTAGGGAGAGTTAATGGCTCAACCACAACCATAGACATAGGTCTTTCACAAGCATAAGGCAACTTCAACTCCAAAGCTCTCTTCTTCACCCAAAGAGTGTAAGCTTCCAAAGCTACACAATTGCGCGGACCAAGCTCAGATCTTCCTTTCTTATGCATATTATGCCCAACATGCACAATCTTCTGCTTCAAACGTTGGGGATCTTTACCCTCTTGATAGAAAAGACCTTCTAACAAAGTGTTATTAGGTTTGTCTCTCAAGGGGAACCCAAGTTGACGACGAGCCAAGGAAGGGTTGTAGTTGATTCCTCCTTGTGTACCAATGAGAGGCACATTAAAGAATTCACCACAACAATCAATAATCTCCAAGCTACTCAATAAAGAATCATACCAAACTATATCATCATTAGTGAGAGACATAAGTCTCTGAGACCACCTTAGACATTGTTTGTTCTCCACAAAAGCATGCGTCTGAGGCAAGTGCAAAATAAACCACTTGTACAGAAGAGGAGCACAACAGACGATTGTCCCACCACCCTTAGAATTCCTTAGATGCAAAGAGAAGTACATATCACCCAACAGAATAGGCACAGGATTCCCAATCAAGAAGATTCTAATGGCGTTAACATCAACAAAATCGTCAATGTTAGGGAACAAAGCTAATCCATAGATAAGCAACACAAAGATAGCTTAAAAAGCATCCACACTACCAGCTTGAGCAAAGGCAGTAGCTTCCTTGGTGAGGAATTCAGAAGGAAACCCAAACAATCCTCCTTTCTTCACCCAATGAGCCTTTATCTCAGACTTCTTCAGATGAAGAGCTTCAGCTATAAGATGAGATCTGGGAATCTCTTCCAATCCACTAAAAGGCACTTTGTTAGAATCAGGTATTCCTAAGAGATGGACATACTCCTCCAACGTAGGCATAAGCTGATAATCAGGAAAAGTGAAGCAACGGTAGAGAGGGTCATAGAGATGAACCAACACACTCAAGAGTCCTTCAACCACATCGGCAAATAAGATAGACAAAAGTTTCCCATGACGTTGCTTGAAGTCCAATGGATCTAATACAAAGGATGCTAGCTTCCTTAACTCTTTCAAGTCAGGACATCTGAAACTTTACTTCTTAGTGTTCCTTCGTCCATAATCCATGGTCTGAAAATATTTGCAAATAAGACCTTACTTCCTTGAAATTATTTTTGGTGTGATGAATGTTATGATGTGCATGAATGCATGAATGCAACAATTACAAATAAGGGATCACACACAAGGCAACCAAACAAAGGTTAAGGGATGAATCAAGTCATTGTCAAGATCAATCATCCATTTTGGTGGATTATGGTTTTCACCTTATCAACACCCAAGTTCTATTGATATTGACAAGACTTGATTGAATCAACCAAGAATCAAGGGTTTGTTGTGAGTCACGAATCATGGAGTCTGGGTAAGAACCATCCCAAAGGAGTGAACTAAGGATAAAAACCTGTAGATCATGTTCTAAAAAGTTCCCAGGGTCTTAATTCCATCTATCAGATATTACAGGTTAGGATGACTGACTTATCAACCCATAATATTCTCAAGAGAAACTCGTCTGAGTGTAATATTGCGTGACAACTATTATTAAGTCTACACTTGAACAGTCTCCGCACTACGTCCTAAATAGGCCAAGATGGGTTAAATGTTCTACGGTCCTCAGCTTCTCGGACCCCAAATCAGAGGAAGTAATTCCTAACCACAAATAACTTGTGTGACATTCATAACTCCAAAAGGGTCTCCACTGAGTAGATGGGTCTCAAGCCAACTTGTTAAGGACTACTCCACACAAGTCGAACATGACTATACCATCCTCCTATCTTAATTGCACTTAAGTTGGGGTTAGAACTTATCTCACCACTCAGAGATCACCAAGCACAACAAGCGGATTATATCATACAAACAAATATACATACATAAAATATACAATTATATACACACACAAAAAAGTAGGCTAAACCGACTGGAGACTACTCCCCAGCAGAGTCGCCACTTAATTTCTATAGCGGTAAATTCATGACCATCAAGCTATGAATAAGCTAGACGTCAATAAAACCAGAGTCGCCACCACGCTTTTATTGTTTCCAAGGGAAAAGGGAAAAGTACGAACACAACCCAAAAATAGGAAGTTTTCAAATCAAAACTAATAAAATGCCAGAGATTACAGGTAAGGGGGTTGGTTACACAGAGGGAAGGTGTTAGCACCCAAAGTGTCCTAGGTACTCCTAGGGAGCCCTTTCTTGTGCGCATATGTGTTTTTGTATAAAATGATGTTTGTAATAAATAGAGTGGAGGGATGAGAAAAGAATTTATTAATTATATTTTTTGTGTTTGACAAGACCTTCAGACTTGTGCCTACATACCAACATAAGAATGAGGGATCAAAACCTCGTAGTTCGTGGTATCAATTTCAAAGTGAGTGGATTGCTTTTAACAAAAGTTTAAGTTTAGCAAGGCACAAGAGGCCTAAAAATGGTTTGAATGTGTGTTATTTCTTTTTTGCTTTTGAAATTTTAAGTCAAGTATAGTTAAGTTCATTTACAATTTTGATTAAGAAAAGAGTTTTAAAAATGCAATGGCATAAGGCCAAAGTTTCTAATTTGCAAAATGGTCTAAGTTTAGAAAACAAACACAAGAAAAGAAGATTTTTGAAAGGAGGGAGAGATTTGAAATTAAATAAGTGGGGAGGAGATGAAAAGACTAATCCTAAGCACAAATTTAAAAGTTAAGAGTTGAAAAGATCTGACCAATGGGCTGCAATCCAATAGACAAGAATGTCATATAGAAACCCAAGTTTCCCTTAGACTTTAGAATCAAGAAATATCAATACACAAATAGCAAGATGAAAGCAATGCATCAAATAAAGATAACTTACATCCAAGCTTAGCAACTCCATGGTCTTCTTCAAAATTTTCCATGCATCAGATGACTTCCAAAAGTAGGCATTCGACACAGGTTCAAAATAACAGCTTCAATATGATCATGTTGCAAATGAACTCAAATGGTTCTTCCACATTGTATCAGATGAATGTTCACTTCACAAGCACTTGGTTTCATGAAAGTTGGCATTGGCCAAGTCCTTTTGCATAGGGAAAGTTGCCTAATTCTAAGTCCATTATCTCAGATCAAATCCAACAGTCCACAAAAAATGTTTTTTTTAGGGTTTTTGTTCTTATTATGTACATTAAGGTCAAAAGACCACAAAAACAAACAAGTATATACAAACACAATATATCACAAATTATGGCCTAAGTAGGCAAAGTGAAAATGACATTAAAATAAACAAATTGAATGGTATGAATAATGACAAATGAATAAAGCTTGAAATTAAAGTACATAAAAGTAAATGTCTTGAAATTAAATGTTAGTTGTTAGTTGATTAGAAGTTAGTATTGCTTTTGCTTTGTATTGTTTAAGTCATTCTTTGGAGAACACTTAACCCACTTATCACAAGCATGGATCCTTGAACCAAGACATCTTCCAAAGGAAGGAAAAAAGGCCAAGTTTCCACACAATACCATGAAAGAGGGGAGACTTACAATCTCACTTACTAGAATGCTATGCTTTTTGTGTTAACAATTTAACGCTATGTTAAGCATCGTAATCGGACTTATGTAGAAGTCAAAACTATTTGAGATTGGGCAATAGAATTTTGGTGTTAATGCATGTTAAAGACATAGTATAATGGACTATGCTCATGAAACATACCACACACAAAAAGAATATGTAAAAGGTGGATCTAATCTCATCCATACCCATGTTGATTTTGCAATCAACTAGGCTTAGGATATAGAGATATCATAGGTGTAGCACCTCAAATTTTCCCTCCCCATTCATGCATTCATTTCATTTTTTAGGTCATTTATCATTCCATATTACATTGCATCATGGCAGTTAGAATTGGCATCAAGAGAATCCTTTGTACAAAAGAGCAAGTCTTTCTTTGAGATGAAGGCCACATGATTATTCTAAAGAGCTTATATGAGTTAGGGTTCATTTTGAAGCAGTTTTGCCAAGTGGCAGAGGCCCAAATTCATCAGTGCATTTCCAGGTCATCCGAGGACTACAAAAGTCAACTGTGCAGTCAGCTGAGGGCTTTGAGTTGGGGAAGTGAGTGGAAGCATATCATTCATGTTCATACAAGGTTTATTCATCATTTCAAACATCTATCTTGAAGGTTTTGAAGTCCAATCAAAAGTTTCCAAAAATGGAAAAATGACCTGTAATTTCAAGTTTCCAAAAATGGAAAGTTTTTAGACCACATTCAACTTGATTTTCCAACATCAAAGAAGCTTAAAATGAATTTTTGTTGAACATGGAAGTTGAAGATCTTTCTCTCCCATTTCCAAAAAGTCCAAGATCATGATCATCTGATGAATGGTTGAGAAGTTATGGCCAAATGATCACCAAGTGTGCATGGAAGTTCAACATGGCATAACTTTTGATTCAAAACTCCAAATTGCTCCACTCTTTTTGCATATTGATTATCATGACCAATATTTTCCAAATCAACCATTGCATTGCATGGAAGAAGTTCATGTGACCACTTGTTCATTCATGTACATTTTGGAAGGAAAATGGAGAATTCAAATTTGGTGGATTACATGAGCCTAATTCCAATTCCATCATGTTTGTTGGATGATTTTAAGTGAAATTGCACCTTGCATGGCACTGTTCACGTGCACATTGCTCATGCCACCTCTCATTTGCCAAATTGGTCATACACCTCATTTCTCCTTAATTTTCAATCACCCATGCCTAATTTTGATTACAACATCATTAGTGAATCACATAAAAGCCTAATCCTAACAGAATTTGCAAGAACACATTTCTAGATCTGAAAATTTCCATTCTCTCCAATTTTTCTCTCATTTCAAACTTGAAAATTCTTCACATAACTCATCAATTTTCGTGCATATTCTTGCTTATCATGGATCATTGAGTAGAAATCCACCTTTGGTTTGAAGAATACAGTGCAGAATCAAGCTCTACAAGTGCATGAACATGAAGAAGATTTTCTGAATTTGAGCTAGATCTGGTGGATTTCAGTGGCTATTTTGTGCATCAAGCTTCATAACAAGAATGGAGAAGGAGATCTAGAAGTTCTGGAGCCTTGAACACGTGGATTTGGACACTGCAAGTTCAAGTAAGTAAAATTTCGAATCTCACGTTTCTTCAATTCATTGCCATGATTAGATAGATCTCATCTTGCTGAGAATTCTGATATAAATATTTTTGAATTTGGCTGAATATTGAATGAGATATGTTGATCTGAATGTTTGAATATGAGAAATGTTTTGCTTCGATTTGCTTAATACATGATGAATTAGATCTAGCTAATGTGATTTTCGTGTTCCTCATGATGAAACCTTTCCAATGATGTGCCTGTTTTTGAATTCTGGAAAAATGTTTAGGTCTTCTCCGCCTGGCTGGCCGGAGAAGACGGTGGAAAACGCCATAGTCCGCCGCCTGTATTAATTCCTAGGGTTTGCTCCTAGCTGGCTGCCACGCGTGCTTCTGTTGGCAAAACGATTGGATAACGTGCCTTTGACCATTTCCACGCGTTTTGACCTAGCTGACTAGGCGCCACTTCAATTAGTGAAGTGCTGCGTTTTGATGCCTAGCGCTGCCTTGACCAACGTTTCCCTGGTTCGATTCTCACATGGCTTGGTTTTAAATGTTTTATTTGAGCGCTCATGTAACCTCTTGGTACTTGGTTCGAATCTTTGCTATGACATCTTTGAAATTTATTTTTGCCAGCGCTTCTATTAACCTTGTGAACCTGTGTTCAACACCTTGCCACAACAATTTCTGAATTATTTTTTTTTCATGCGCTTCTTTTAGCCTACATGTCCTGGGTTCAATTCCCACTGCCAGCATATTTTCAAATTCTATCAAACCATTTTATTTCCCTCCATATTATTTCATGTGTTATTTCATTTTGTTCATTCAATTTGCAAAAATCATAAAAAATAGCATATTAATCCAAATTGCTCCCAATTTTTTCTCACTTGTTTATATTGATGTATTTTATTTTTAGATGTCATTTGTGTGATTTGAATGGTTCTGGATTTTTAATTGAGGATGTGTGTTTGAACATGTATGCAAATCTACCATGCTTCATTCCATTGATTGTGAAATGCTCATTGATTGTCCAATTGCCTTGAAATTTAACATGCTAAATCCTAACATGTTGCCTGATTTTTGAGAATTAGTTTGACATTTTTACCATTTGTTGTCACTGTTTTGTGTACATGATCATATGTTGTGACATTTGGTGTAACATTTTGAACCATGCTTTTGTGCAATTTTATTCATGCATCAATTAAACTCCTCTGGACTTGATTTTTGACATGATGTTCATTCTTAACATGTTGAATTCGCATAAAAAATTTCATGATCATTGGACACATTTCTGTTTTAATGTGGATTTTCTATTCTTGATGTCGAATCTTGATCACATTGCTTGACTTTGCCTTATCTTGATTATGTGATGGTTTTGCTTAATGATTTGGCTTTGGTCCTCTTGAGGCTTTCTTCTTGTTTATTTGAATGTGCTTCATGTGAAATATGGACTGCTGTTTTAACTATTTGACTTGTCTTTGACCCTAGTCTTTGTACTAGTGGTTTGCACTCACCAATTGTGTTGGATGTTTCAGGTATTTAGCACTAATGATTGGTTTGGCCTCATTCCTTGAGATGCCAATTACTTTGATCACTAATTCTTGCTGTTTCGTAGGTCATTTGAAATGATGAAACAATTTGAGTGCTTGCACTTGTGCATTGCTTTGTGATTGGTTCCTCTGTTTGTCTGTTGCTTTTTCTGTCTGAGATATTGACTGTCTGGCTTTTGTACAGGTACTTTAGTCGCTTTTAGCTCTTGCTTGAGCTTTGCTTTGGTTTGTGGTTGGCATACCACTTAGGTAACCACTCTTTTCTCCATGTAGTCTGGAAGCCCTGTCGTTTCTTTTGGCAGGCATTTGGCTGAAGTCCTCCTTAAGAGGCAATGACTGTGTATGTTTACATTTGTGCCAAAGACCTCCTTGTTGAGGCATGTTACTTGTTAAGTCCTCCTAAGTGAAGAGGAAATTGGCAGATAGAAGGGATTTGCAATCAATCCCCTGCTATTCAGTAGAGTCCTTCATTATGCTCGCACTACGTGCTGATGCTTTTGAATAAACACCCAAAATCTTGTATAGAGTCAGTCATGTGGAATAGGATTCCTCATTCTGGATCCCCACACTTTCAGTGTCTTGAGCTCACCCAGGCCAGGGTTAAGAGCATGAGGTCTTACCCTCATTTCCTTTCATCTGCTCACCCTGACGGTCAATGTCAGTGGTTAAGAGCTTCTGCATACCCCTACAGTGTTGGCTTGTTTGTCGAGGTTGATATGACCCCTTGACTAAAGCCCAGCCTTGTATGAGCCGCTTGTTTGCATATAGAGTGTGATACTTGTTCACCTGTGATTGATGTTTACTTGCTGTATGATTGACTTGCTTCCTGTGCGAGTTAGGTTCTGATTAGAGACTCCAACTTAGGGATCGTTTGCATGACAACTTTTAGGCTTGAGTCGTAGTCTCCCTATTAGTCTGTGATCTCCCTAGTCTCTGGTTAGGAGAAAGTTTCTCCCCTGTTAAGGGGAACTACGTCGCCCTGATTCTCATACCAGATGAGATACGTAGGCAGGAGATTGAGCGAGATCTCTCCGGGAACTCTTTTCTTTTTTCACCCTGTTGTGTGTGTTAGGAGTCGGATGTAAGACCAGCCATTGGCATTCCGTTTCCTGTTTGCGTTTGCTTGTTCGGAGTGTGATATAAGTCCATCTATTGGCATTCGGTTTCCCGTTTGTTTGTTGTTTGTTCGGAGTTAGATGTAAGACCATTGATTGGCTATCTGTTTCCTGTTTTGTGGAGTTAGATGTAAGACCATTGATTGGCTTTCCGTTTCCCATTTGTTTTTGGAGTTGGAAGTAAGCCCATTGATTGGCATTCCATTTCCAGTTGTTGTTCTCTTTTGAGACTTGCTTATTGTATCCCATAGGATTGCTAGACTTCGTATAGTCTCTCGTTTGCATGTCAACTAAGGTAGCACGGTTCCTTCGTCTAGGACTTCCTTTCTTGTATGAGCATTCCTAAAACACAAACAAACTCTATCTTCTCTTAAGGACACGTTAACTCCTTCTACTACAGGTGAGTAAGTCTCCAAAGGTTGAGCATCCGGTAGATTGTGTAGTAACGTTGTTCACCTAAAAAACACAAAACAAATAGAAACAGGTTAGCCGAGCTACGGTGCTCTGATTCTCAATCCTTCTTAAGATACGTATGCAGCAGGGTAGGGCCTGTGCGAGCAATAACTCTTTATTTTCCCTACTTTGATTTTCTCTCTTTCGCATTGCATATAGGACTTTTATACACACTTTAGACATAGATTGCAATCGTGGATCCTGTGGAGTACCACAGACGTGAAGGGGTGCGATAACCTTCCCTTCACGTAACCGGCCCCCTTACTCAGTTTCTTTGGTTCGAGACTTTGTTTTATCCGTTCCCTCTAGGTTATGCAGTACTACCTTTCCCTTCTCTTGGGATAAAAGTACATAGCTGGCGACTCTGTTCTTTTCTCCTCGCCACTCCTTTTCGCGTTTGTACCTGGATTCGGGAAATCCTGGGGAGCGACAGCTGGCGACTCTGCTGGGGACTTATTTTCCCTAGCGGGCATTTCCTAGCGTTTGTTTGTTTACTGTCTATCGTGTGTTGTTTATTAATTGCTTTGCATGTTTATCTGCTTGCATTGCATCCTATGTGCGCTTTACTGTTTCATGCATACTGTGTTAGCTGTGTATCTGTTTCTCTGTTGGGTGGGAGTTACAAGAGGTAAAAGGCCCAATACACAGGCTATGAGTGAACTTTGGGATACCTAGGAATAGAGTGATTCATGGGAAGCGGGTGGTATGGCGCCACTTAGCGGAACAGGGTATCACGAGCAGTTCGGATTCTGATGGGGTATTATCGTTGCATACACCTGGTGTGCATATGATGATATTCTTGAAAGGATCGTTTATCCTGCGTTTCTCTTGACCTTACCTTGGCCTAGATTACACCCGTGAGTGGGGCGGGAGTGAATCATTTGCAGGTACTGATGGTGACTTTGGTTCAGTCGGATTTATGGATATTTATTTCTGAGGCGCTGGAGTGCTGTTTGTGGTACTTATCAGCGGGTTCCGTTTATTTCGGATCCCCGAGTTGAACTTGAGGGTACTTTTTCAGAGAATCTTGTTGTCATCCATTCAGTGGATTTCCTGTGATGATGGTGATATATCCTCCGGTTCCGTTTACTTCGGAACCTCATGAGTTGGATTTGTGGTTACTCGGGCCCTCAGATGGCTGTGATCAGTTCAGAGACCGGAACTTCCGTACATTTGATGTTCAGATGACTTGGAGGATGGCACAGTGCATTGCATTCATGTATCTGCATCATTCCCATTTTGCATTCATCCACATCTAACTCATGTCTATCCATACTCAGGGTACATTCTCGATTGAGATTCTGATTGAGAGACATCCTGATGTTAGAATGTTGTTGTTGAATTTTTATCCGTCTCGATGAAGCCAGGATCGAAAGACAGAATGTTCCTAATACGGATAGACATTGCATTCATGCGTGAGTCATAATAACCTGTCTTCTGTTTTGTAGGTGTCAATTTCTAACATGTTTGATTGGCTCAGGAATTATTGCTCGTGCACGCAGAATCATCCTCTGCACGTAGCTCGTCCGCACAGATACCCTACCAGACGCAACAAACCCAGACTGATGTGTCCATCCAACGCTGACATTCTCGAGCTGAAAGAGAAGATGGGTGAGTTGTTCAACGTCATGCAAGGGTTCGCCTTGGGGCAGAAAGCAATCTCCGAGAGGTTGGAGAGGATTGAAAACTGGCTGAGAATGGGGGAAATACAAGGAAATGCTCCGTCTTCTGGAGTAAAGAAACCCTCTGGTAATGGTCAGTACAAGAAGGAGGGTGAATCAAGTGAGGTGTATGCCCGAAGGGAACACAGTGGGGATCGTCACCACCCGTATGCTGCTACAGTGACTATTCCTGCTGGTAATCAATCTGTACAACAGCAACAACAGCCGCCTCAACAGAGAGCACAGAAAGCCGGGTGCCAAGTGAGAAAAGGGAAGACAGATCGTCAGTTTAATAAGCCACCCGTGACTTATGCCTTTCTATTTAGGAGGTTGAAGGATCTTGGATTGGTGCAGCCAAGGATGTTGGTTCTGGTAGGACTAGGTCAGAGGCCTGCAGATTACGATGAGAACGTCAGGTGCGGGTTCCATTCCGGGGCACCCGGACATCACATTGAGGGTTTTAGAGCTTTTAAGCATGTCGTCCAAGATTTGGTGGATTCTAAAGCCGTCAATTTTGCACCAACGCCGAATGTTAATGCTGACCCCGTGCCAATGCATGGTCCTATGGGGGTGAACGTGATGTCGAAGGACAAGAGAAAAATGGAGGAGATGAATGTGGATCAGTTAAGAACTCCAATGTCTGTGGTCCAGAGACATCTGATGAAGAGTGGAGTTTTCCCTGGTTGTGATAATTGTTGTGCGGCCGTCGCTACAAATGGGTGTGCAATGATGAGGGAAACGGTTCAGAGAATGATGGAGGTGGAAATGGATGGTGAACCATGGGAAACACCATGTCAGGCGTTTGAAACCGTCAAGGTGGAGAATGCCACTTTTGCTAACAAAGAAGATAAAAGGCCGTCCATTTCTTCTTACAAACAGGCCATGGAAGTGGTGAAGAATGGAAAAGCCCAAGCCTGGGGAAGAATGGTAGACATTGCGGTGAAAGCAGATAGGTTCGGGGTTGGCTATCAGCCGGGCCAAGACTCGTCTGGGCAAAACAGAGGACGCCGTCAACCGTTCACATTCATCAGTACTGGAATGCTAGACCCAGGTCACGCCTGTACGGTAGGTGAAGAGATTGACAGTGACCGCGAGCTTGACTCGTGGATAAAATCGTGCGTACTAGGGATAGAGGTCCAGAACTGGAAGGCCTAAAAGATCATCACTGTCACTCTATGTGAAGAGTAATATTTCTGTTTTTCAATTCTGTTTGCATGAAAGCCATACGTTTTGCCCGAAACGTATTGGTCCATTGTAAGGGCCACCTCATGTGTTTCATTTTGCAACATTTTGCATCATCAATAAATGGATGTTTTTGTAGTAAAAGCGGTGTTCCCTGTTTTTCATTTATTTTTGCAGTTTAAAAAATAAAAATGGAAATGTTTGTTTTCATTTTCCTTCCTTTTGATTTGTCTCGTTCTGACCTCAAAAGCAATGCATGAATCAATATTCATACATATGCGATCAGTCTCCGGATCTCATTGATAACAATTCTGTTACACCCATATATGATTTCGACAATCCGATCTATCATGCCGAAGAAGAAGGCGAAGAAGATTGTGGACTGCCGAATAATTAGCCAGGTTGTTAAAACAGGAGGAGAAGGTGATTCAACCGCACGAGGAGCGAGTTGAAATCGTTAATCTGGGTACCGACGAGGTCAGAAAGGAAGTGAAAGTCGGGGCCGCTTTGGAGGTGAATGTCAAGAGCAGAATGGTAGCCTTGTTGAAAGAGTATGTTGATATCTTCGCCTGGTCCTATCAAGACATGCCAGGGTGGGATACCGATATTGTTGTGCACAAGCTACCATTGAGAGAAGACTGTTCTCCAGGGAAGCAGAAGTGTCAAGAGCCTAAGAAGGATGGAATGGTGAGAATGTGTGTGGACTACCAGGATTTGAACAGAGCTAGCCCGAAAGATGATTTCCCACTACCTCACGTCGATGTGTTGGTGGATAATACAGCTCAATTCTCTGTGTTTTCCTTCATGGATGGCTTTTTTGGCTATAATCAGATTAAAATGTCGCCAAATGATATGGAGAAAACAACGTCCATCACACCATGGGGCACTTTTTGCTATAAGGTGATGCTATTCGGTCTCAAGAACGCCGGTGCCACGTGTCAGAGGGCCATGGTGACTTTGTTTCATGATATGATTCATCATGAAATTGAATGCTATGTTGATGACATGATAGCAAAGTCCGAAACAGAAGAGGGGCATTCGGTAGACTTGGCTAAGCTGTTTGACTAGTTGAGACAATTCAAACTGAGGTTGAATCCGAGTAAGTGCACTTTCGGAGTGCGGTCTGGTAAGTTGCTGAGGCTTATTATGAAAGAAAAGAGGAATCGTTGATCCTGCCAAAGAAAAAGCAATTCAAGAAATGTCTGAACCGAGAACGGAAAAAGAGGTTCGTGGTTTCTTAGGTAGATTGAACTGCATCTCACGGTTCATATCTCATCTAACAGCCACGTGTGAACCCATATTCAAAAAAAAAAGAGATCAAACGGTCAGGCGGAATGAGGATTGCCAAGCGGCATTTGAAAAATAAAAGAATATTTGCAGGAGCCTCCGATTCTGATGCCTCCTGTGGAGGGACGACCATTAATTTTGTACTTGACGGTCCTCGAGGGGTCTATGGGGTGTGTACTGGGGCAGCATGACGAGTCTGGTCGAAAAGAGCATGCAAATTACTACCTTAGCAAAAAGTTTACCGACCGTGAAACAAAATATTCACTGCTCGAGAAAACTTGTTGTGCTTTGGCATGGGCTGCTCGCCGACTGAGACAGTACATGCTGGTTCATACCACTTTGTGGATTTCCAGGATGGATCCGATCAAGTATATATTTGAGAAGCCAGCATTGACCGGACGAGTTGCGAGATGGCAAATGATTTTGACCGAATACGATATTCAGTATACCTCTCAGAAAGCGATAAAGGGGGAGTGTATTGTCTGATTACCTCGCCCAGCAACCCATTGAGGATTATCAACCGATGAAGTTTGAATTCCCTGATGAGGACATCATGGTTCTCAAATCGAAAGATTGTGAGGAACCGATCCCGGAGGAGGGGCCTGACCCTGAATCCGAACGGATTCTGAAGTTTGATGGGGCCGTTAACGTGGATGGTAAGGGAGTTGGAGCTGTTGTTGCCCGACTGACATTTGAATGCACCAACAATGTGGCTGAGTGCGAAGCTTGTATCCTGGGTATCGAACCTCGGTGCATCTACTGGGGCAAAGCCTTTCTCACTGTGTATGGGACGGAAGCCGTGCTACCAGTCGAGGTCCAGATTCCGTCATTGAGAGTCCTGATGGACGTGAAATTGAAAGAGACGAAGTGGGTAAGGACTCGGTACGAAGAGTTGAGCCTAATTGAGAAAAAGAGGCTGGCAACCGTTTGTCATGGGCAGTTGTGCCAACAGCGAATGAAACGTGCTTTTGACCGAAAGGTGCGACCTCGTGGGTATCATGTGGGGGACGTGGTGTTGAAAGGGATCCTTCCTCCTCAGAACGATCGTAGGGGCAAGTGGACACCCAATCATGAATGCCCATTCGTGGTCAAGAAGGTTTTCTCTGGCAGAGCCTTGTTGTTGACGACCATGGATGGTGAGGATTTTCCATCCCCTGTGAATGCGGACGCAGTTAAAAAATACTTCGTATAAGAGACCCGCTGGACGAAAAGAAAAAATTGTCCAGGCAAAAAAGGGCATCCCGGCGAACCAAGAAAAAAATGAAAAAGGTTCGGGCAAAAATTAGGGATAAAAAGAAAAACTGTACACCCGGCAAGTCGAAAACCCCACAAGGGCGGCTAGGGCAAAAAAGGGTATCCCGGTGGACTGAAAACCCGAAAGGGCGGTCCAGGCAAAAGAGGGATTGAAATGAACAACTGCGTCTAGCATGATCGTTTGTACTTTGGTTAAGACACATGGATAATCCCCGACAGGGATCGGTCGGAAGCTTCTTGTTCAGAAGGCAGAAAGTGCGGAGAGTCTTGAGGACATATCGGGTGTAACCGAGTTGGAACTCGATGAGATCACGGGTTCACATTGCCATTAGGATAGGTTTTCCTTTTGTGTGTAATTACCTCTTTTCAGGGATTGCTTCCTGTGAATTGCTCAGTTACGAGCCACCTTTTTTCAATCAATAAAATGCACATTCAGTCAAATAATTTTGTTTTTGTTTTCATGACCGCTTTGATTGCAAAAACATCCGTTTATTTTGATAAGAATCTTTGCATTTTGAAACATAGGGGTCCCTTCCAATGCATGTTTATAAGATTGGAAACGTGAAATCTTATTCGAAAGTTTGAGTGACCTAGGTGTTGAAATTTTGGCACGCCTGGGGCGCGTTTTATCTAACGATCTCTTTTGCAGGTGCTGTTGGTTATTTTCACTCACTTGCAGGTTGTGATATGAAGCCTTTTGGTGAAAGAATCCTATGAAGTCCAATCAGGGACGAGGAATAGAAGAATGGTGAAGAGACGGCGAAAGAGTTGCGACGATCCTAGAGGGTAATCAAGAAAACTCTTCAAAGTCTGAGGATTAGAGAGTTGGCCCAGATCTGAGGAGATCAATTGTCTCGGAGTAGAGAGAAGCCAAAAATACAAGGTGATGACTCAGAAGAGACCAGATGAGTCTGGGAGCTCTCAAACGTGGAGAAACTGACACCATGGTTAGATGGTGAATACTAACGTTCGACGAGTCGACAAGTGTTCCGTGTCAGAATTTCGTACCTCCCCAACGGTTTGAGATTGTTATCTCCCCAGCGGATTCGAGATCGGTGTTTCCTCAGCAGCCAGGCCTGAGGTTGGTTATCTCCCCCAGCAGGGTTGAGAGTGTTACCCAGCAAGTCTGAAGTTTGCTGCAATCCCCAGCAGGGTTGAGAATGTTATTTCCCCAGCAAGTCTGAAGGTTGTTGTTTCCCCAACGGAGGTTTGTATTGGTAGTTTCTTCCCCAGCGAAGTCCCCAAGCAGATCGGGTTCAGTGGAGGTCATCCCCAGTAAGGATTTTCCTTTCCCCAGCAGCAAGGACATTCCCTAGCATGGTCGAGAGGTTGGTGTTTCCCCAACAGGTGACTCCCCAGTTGAGTTGGTTTCTCTGTCGTTCCGAGAATGTCAGATCAGTAAGTATCCTCAGCAGGATTGTTGTGTGTCCCCACGGAGTTGGAAGATCGAATCAGAGATCGTGTGCTCAGCAAAAGTGATCATGTGCTTTCCCAGCAGGAGTTTTTCCTCCCTTTGCATCTTGCATATAGTAATCATCATTTGCATTCGCATTCTCAAATCGCGTAGCATTTCCATTCGATATGGAGCATTACGCCACGAAAAAACTCAAACATATGCATACATGTGTTAAACCAGATTGGATCTTATCCCCAGCAGAGGCGGATCATCTTTCAACATCTGTGCAACACATTTGCAGCAGTTGCTCTTGGCAGCATTCAGGGTCGGTAATCCCAATGAGATTTATTTTCTCACCAGTTTGTGGAAGGAAATCTTGATTCTCTCCCCAGTTAGTCCCCGACAAGTGTCTGCCTTGTTTTGACATATAGATGTCATCTTTGCGATACCGGTAAGTGTCGTGTTGATCCCCGTAAATGTTTGTGCATTTCTTTGGTGTCGGTAAACATCATCTTTCGATGTCGGTAAACGTCGAATTCCAATCGTTGGCCATCTGTAAATGGCATGCCTCTCGTGGCGTCTACAAAATCGTTTTGTCAACACCCGTGCGTGTCCTTTCTTTTTCTGATGTCGGTAAACATTATCTTTCGATGTCGGTAAACATCGAGTTCCCTCCCAGTCATCGGTAAATGTCTGGTCGTGTATCATTTCTTCCCAGTCATCGGTAAATGTCTGGTCGTGTATCCTTTCTTCCCAGTCATCGGTAAATGCCTGGTCGTGAAGCTTTTTCTTTGGTGTCGGTAAACATCATCTTTCGATGTCGGTAAACATCGTGTCCCATCCCAGTCATCGGTAAATATCTGGTCGTGTATCCTTTCTTCCCAGTCATCGGTAAATGTCTGGTCGTGAAGCGCTTTCTAATATCAATTCCTCAGTAGAGTCGTCAATAAACGTCTGGTCTTGTTCCAGTTGTAAACATCTTTTTTCCTCCCCAGTGGAAGCCGCCATCGGTAAATGGCCTCTCTTTCTTTGATATCGGTAAATATCAGGTTTTGTTTTGAAGCTGCCATCGGTAAATGGCCTCGCTTTCTTTGATATCGGTAAATATCAAGCTTTGTTTGGAAGCCGCCGTCGGTAAATGGCCTCGCTTTCTTTGATATCGGTAAATATCAAGCTTTGTTTGGAAGCCGCCATCGGTAAATGGCCTCGCTTTCTTTGATATCGATAAATATCAAGCTTTGTTTGGAAGCCGCCATCGGTAAATGGCCTCGCTTTCATTGATATCGGTAAATATCAAGCTTTGTTTGGAAGCCGCCATCGGTAAATGGCCTCGCTTTCTTTGATATCGGTAAATATCAAATATGTTTTGAAGCCGCCATCGGTAAATGGCCTCGCTTTCGTTGATATCAGTAAATATCAAGTTTTCATCTTGAAGCCGCCATCGGTAAATGACCTCGCTTTCATGGATATCGGTAAATATCAGGTTTTGTTTTGAAGCCGCCATCGGTAAATGGCCTCGCTTTATTTGATATCGGTAAATATCAAGTTTCGTTATGAAGCCGCCATCGGTAAATGGCCTCGCTTTCCTTCTGTTGAAGCCGCCATCGGTAAATGGCCTCGCTTTCCTTGGTTCATCACCTATCGGAGTGCAAATTCTCCGGTTCTTTTGGTATTCAATCCCTGTTTACCTTGAAAGTATGATAGTCATTGCTTTAATCCGTTCAGGTTCCCAGTTGATTGAATAGGGGCAGCTGTAGCACCTCAAATTTGCCCTCCCCATTCATGCATTCATTTCATTTTTTAGTTCATTTATCATTCCATATTGCATTGCATCATGGCAGTCAGAATTGGCATCAAGAGAATCCTTTGTACAAAAGAGCAAGTCTTTCCTTGAGATGAAGGACACATGATTATTCTAAAGAGCTTATATGAGTTAGGGTTCATTTTGAAGCAGTTTTACCAAGTGGCAGAGGCCCAAATTCATCAGTGCATTTCCAGGTCATCCGAGGACCATAAAAGTCAACTGTGCAGTCAGCTGAGGGCTTTGAGTTGGGGAAGTGAGTGGAAGCATTTCATTCATGTTCATACAAGGTTTATTCATCATTTCAAACATCTATCTTGAAGGTTTTGAAGTCTAATCAAAAGTTTCCAAAAATGGAAAAATGACCTGTAATTTCAAGTTTCCAAAAATGGCAAGTTTTTGGACCATATTCAACTTGATTTTCCAACATCAAAGAAGCTTAAAATGAATTTTTGTTAAACATGGAAGTTGAAGATCTTTCTCTCCCATTTCCAAAAAGTCCAAGATCATGATCATCTGATGAATGGTTGAGAAGTTATGGCCAAATGATCACCAAGTGTGCATGGAAGTTCAACATGGCATAACTTTTGATTCAAAACTCCAAATTGGTCCACTCTTTTTGCATATTGATTATCATGACCAATATTTTCCAAATCAATCATTGCATTGCATGGAAAAAGTTCATGTGACCACTTGTTCATTCATGTACATTTTGGAAGGAAAATGGAGAATTCAAATTTGGTGGATCACATGAGCCTAATTCCAATTCCATCATGTTTGTTGGATGATTTTAAGTGAAATTGCACCTTGCATGGCACTGTTCACGTGCACATTGCTCATGCCACCTCTCATTTGCCAAATTGGTCATACACCTCATTTCTCCTTAATTTTCAATCAGCCATGCCTAATTTTGATTGCAACATCATTAGTGAATCACATAAAGCCTAATCCTAACAGAATTTGCAAGAACACATTTCTAGATCTGAAAATTTCCATTCTCTCCAATTTTTCTCTCATTTCAAACTTGAAAATTCTTCACATAACTCATCAATTTTCGTGCATATTCTTGCTTATCATGGATCATTGAGTAGAAATCTACCTTTGGTTTGAAGAATACAGTGCAGAATCGAGCTCTACAAGTGCATGAACATGAAGAAGGTTTTCTGAATTTGAGCTAGATCTGGTGGATTTCAGTGGTTATTTTGTGCATCAAGCTTCATAACAAGAGTGGAGAAGGAGATCTAGAAGTTCTGGAGCCTTGAACACGTGGATTTGGACACTGCAAGTTCAAGTAAGTAAAATTTCGAATCTCACGTTTCTTCAATTCATTGCCATGATTAGATAGATCTCATCTTGCTGAGAATTCTGATATAAATATTTTTGAATTTGGCTGAATATTGAATGAGATATGTTGATCTGAATGTTTGAATATGAGAAATGTTTTGCTTCGATTTGCTTAATACATGATGAATTAGATCTAGCTAATGTGATTTTCGTGTTCCTCATGATGAAACCTTTCCAATGATGTGCCTGTTTTTGAATTCTGGAAAAATGTTTAGGTCTTCTCCGCCTGGCTGGCCGGAGAAGACGGTGGAAAACGCCATAGTCCGCTGCCTGTATTAATTCCTAGGGTTTGCTCCTAGCTAGCTGCCACACGTGCTTCTGTTGGCAAAACGATTGGATAACGCGCCTTTGACCAGTTCCACGCGTTTTGACCTAGCTGACTAGGCGCCACTTCAATTAGTGAAGTGCTGCGTTTTGATGCCTAGCGCTGCCTTGACCAACGTTTCCCTGGTTCGATTCTCACATGGCTTGGTTTTAAATGTTTTATTTGAGCGCTCATGTAACCTCTTGGTACTTGGTTCGAATCCTTGCCATGACATCTTTGAAATTTATTTTTGCCAGCGCTTCTATTAACCTTGTGAACCTGTGTTCAACACCTTGCCACAACAATTTCTGAATTATTTTTTTTCATGCGCTTCTTTTAGCCTACATGTCCTGGGTTTAATTCCCACTGCCAGCATATTTTCAAATTCTATCAAACCATTTTATTTCCCTCCATATTATTTCATGTGTTATTTCATTTTGTTCATTCAATTTGCAAAAATCATAAAAAATAGCATATTAATCCAAATTGCTCCCAATTTTTTCTCACTTGTTTGTATTGATGTCTTTTATTTTTAGATGTCATTTGTGTGATTTGAATGGTTCTGGATTTTTAATTGAGGATGTGTGTTTGAACATGTATGCAAATCTACCGTGCTTCATTCCATTGATTGTGAAATGCTCATTGATTGTCCAATTGCCTTGAAATTTAACATGCTAAATCCTAACATGTTGCCTGATTTTTGAGAATTGGTTTGACATTTTTACCATTTGTTGTCACTGTTTTGTGTACATGATCATATGTTGTGACATTTGGTGTAACATTTTGAACCATGCTTTTGTGCAATTTTATTCATGCATCAATTAAACTCCTTTGGACTTGATTTTTGGCATGATGTTCATTCTTAACATGTTGAATTCACATAAAACATTTCATAATCATTGGACACATTTATGTTTTAATATGGATTTTCTATTCTTGATGTCCAATCTTGATCACATTGCTTGCCTTTGCCTTATCTTGATTATGTGATGGTTTTGCTTAATGATTTGGCTTTGGTCCTTTTGAGGCTTTCTTCTTGTTTGACTGAATGTGCTTCATGTGAAATATGGACTGCAGTTTTGACTATTTGACTTGTCTTTGACCCTAGTCTTTGTACTAGTGGTTTGTACTCACCAATTATGTTGGATGTTTCAGGTATTTAGCACTAATGGTTGGTTTGGCCTCATTCCTTGAGATGCAAATTACTTTGATCACTAATTCTTGCTGTTTTGTAGGTCATTTGAAATGATGAAACAATTTGAGTGCTTGCACTTGTGCATTGCTTTGTGATTGGTTCCTCTGTTTGTCTGTTGCTTTTTCTGTCTGAGATATTGACTGTCTGGCTTTTGTACAGGTACTTTAGTCGCTTTTAGCTCTTGCTTGAGCTTTGCTTTGGTTTGTGGTTGGCATACCACTTAGGTAACCACTCTTTTCTCCATGTAGTCTGGAAGCCCTGTCGTTTCTTTTGGCAGGCATTTGGCTGAAGTCCTCCTTAAGAGGCAATGACTGTGTATGTTTACATTTGTGCCAAAGACCTCCTTGTTGAGGCATGTTACTTGTTAAGTACTCCTAAGTGAAAAGGCAATTGGCAGATAGAAGGGATTTGTAATCAATCCCCTGCTATTCAGTTGAGTCTTTCATTATGCTCGCACTACGTGCTGATGCTTTTGAATAAACACCCAAAATCTTGTATAGAGTAAGTCATGTGGAATAGGATTCCTCATTCTGGATCCCCACACTTTCAGTGTCTTGAGCTCACCCAGGCCAGGGTTAAGAGCATGAGGTCTTACCCTCATTTCCTTTCATCTGCTCACCCTGACGGTCAATGGCAGTGGTTAAGAGCTTCTGCACACCCCTACAGTGTTGGCTTGTTTGTCGAGGTTGATATGACCCCTTGACTAAAGCCCAGCCTTGTATGAGCCGCTTGTTTGCATATAGAGTGTGATACTTGTTCACCTGTGATTGATGTTTACTTGCTGTGTGATTGACTTGCTTCCTGTGCGAGTTAGGTTCTGATTAGAGACTCCAACTTAGGGATCGTTTGCATGACAACTTTTAGGCTCGAGTCGTAGTCTCCCTATTAGTCTGTTATCTCCCTAGTCTCTGGTTAGGAGAAAGTTTCTCCCCTGTTAAGGGGAACTACGTCGCCCTGGTTCTCATACCAGATGAGATACGTAGGCAGGAGATTGAGCGAGATCTCTCCGGGCACTCTTTTCTTTTTTCACCCTGTTGTGTGTGTTAGGAGTCGGATGTAAGACCAGCCATTGGCATTCCGTTTCCTGTTTGCGTTTGCTTGTTCGGAGTCTGATATAAGTCCATCTATTGGAATTCGGTTTCCCGTTTGTTTGTTGTTTATTCGGAGTTAGATGTAAGACCATTGATTGGCTATCTGTTTCCTGTTTTGTGGAGTTAGATGTAAGACCATTGATTAGCTTTCCGTTTCCCATTTGTTTTTGGAGTTGGAAGTAAGCTCATTGATTGGCATTCCATTTCCAGTTGTTGTTCTCTTTTGAGACTTGCTTATGGTATCCCCATAGGATTGCTAGACTTCGTATAGTCTCTCGTTTGCATGTCAACTAAGGTAGCACGGTTCCTTCATCTAGGACTTCCTTTCTTGCATGAGCATTCCTAAAACACAAACAAACTCTATCTTCTCTTAAGGACACGTTAACTCCTTCTACTACAGGTGAGTAAGTCTCCAAAGGTCGAGCATCCGGTAGATTGTGTAGTAACGTCATTCACCTAAAAAACACAAAACAAATAGAAACAGGTTAGCCGAGCTACGGTGCTCTGATTCTCAATCCTTCTTGAGATACGTATGCAGCAGGGTAGGGCCTGTGCGAGCAATAACTCTTTATTTTCCCTACTTTGATTTTCTCTCTTTCGCATTGCATATAGGACTTTTATACACACTTTAGACATAGATAGCAATCATGGATCCTGTGGAGTACCACAAAGGTGAAGGGGTGCGATAACCTTCCCTTCACGTAACCGGCCCCCTTACTCAGTTTCTTTGGTTCGAGACTTTGTTTTATCCGTTCCCTCTAGGTTATGCAGTACTACCTTTCCCTTCTCTTGGGTTAAAAGTACATAGCTGGCGGCTCTGTTCTTTTCTCCTCGCCACTCCTTTTCGCGTTTGTACCTGGATTCGGGAAATCCTGGGGAGCGACAATAGGTCCATGACATGAATGAATAAAGAAGGGGAATAAGATGAAGAGGAGGAGGAATGGAATCAACGCAAATTGGTCAAAGGAGGACTTTTACCAAATTAAGATCATTCATTCATTTTGGGAGATGAAATGTACATTTCATCAATCCCCTAAATCCAATGATCTTAACTTAACAAAGTCAAATCAACCTTGACCAAGGCCCAACAACACAAGTCAAACACAATAAGTCAATAATAGAAGCTCAACACAATTTATTTGGCATTTAATCAATTAAAACCAACTAAAATATGCATTAAATTAACTAATGGTTGGTCAAATTCCTAAAACCTCATCAAAACACCAAAGAAATGGCCATGAGATTTATCATAGGTGAAACAAGGTCAAAGGATCCTGGAGAAATTTTTTCATAATTTTTGGAAACTTAAAACTATTTTTAAACAATTAAAAATATTCAGAAAATCAATTAAATCATGAAAAATATTAATAATGATCCAAAAAATAATTTTCATTCAGAAAATGAAAGAGGAATTTATTTAAATTTTTTTGGTGAAACTCTCATATTTTTTGGATCAATATTAAAATTAATATGAATAACACAAATAAAATGAAAATCAAATAATTAGAAAAAACGTGGACCACTTGATCTCCCTCATTTATTGAGGTGGCATATCAAGTGGCCACAAGCACGTGATCTATTGTGGACTCTAGTCAGCGCGCCACAAATTTGGTAATTCAAACCAACACTCGTGATTAAAACAAATCAAACAGATCATGTGGCTCTGGACCTTGTCAACTCACCACCGGAGCAAATCTCCGGTGTCCTTCTCAGGCGAGCCTCGCCAGACTAGTCCAATCATAACCATCACTAAAATAAAAAAGGAGGACATGATTTTAAAGTAAAAATGACACTGAGCACGAATTTGGCCTCAATTTATCCTAACTCCAAGTATATTGAGAGATACAAGGAGTTGAAATTTGAGGTGCATGAACTGAGTTGCTTCGATTTGACCTCAAAGCAACTCAATCTTGTTGCCTTCATTGGTAGGACTTCAGACAACCAAGGATCCAAGAGAATTATGAAGAATTAAGTGAGAATCGAATATATGAAATTTTCTGGAAAATACCTTCAATGCAGGTCTGGATTCACTTGTTCTTGCTTTGGCTCGTGCTTGATCTTGCTCAGGATGCTTGCAGAAGTAGATTAGAATGCACAAAAGGTCTTGGATCCCTGGAGTTTTGAATCTCAAAACAGTGAGATTCAAACTCAATTTCCAAAGGAAATTCTCAGGATTATCCTCTCAAATGGAAGGGTTTGGTGTTTGGGATCAAAGCTGGCGCCAAGGAGACCTCAATTCTGAGCATACGGGCCTCTATTTATAACTGAATCACATGATATTTGCACCTTACAATTGAGTTTCCAAAATTGGCAATGAGTGATGCATGTGTGCATGGGCTTGTACATGCCGATGAGATCATTTCATTTTATCCATAATTGAGTGTAAGCAAGTCTGAAATCAACTTGGAATGCAAGGCAAATGTATATGGAAGTTTGAAGTTTGATCTTTTCCAAATGATGATGCAATGTTCAAGCCATGCGCGGCCCATTCAAATCTTGTCCAAAATGGATGAAATTGGACTTTTTGGAAAGGTTAGATCAAGAGGAACAACTTTCTTGTTGAACATTTTTCCATTTGAAGCTTGAATCATGATGAATTCTGAGGTGTAAGTTTGAAAATTTTAACATATCAAGTTTTTTTCTAAGTGTCAAGCCATATGTTCATTTATTCCACCTTGGCTAACTTTTTGTGTGAGCTTCAAATGAGAAAAGTCCCTTCATAAAAGTTGTAGCTCTTTCAAAGTCATTCAAAATCGTCACAAATTTACCTCATTTGGATTTTATATGAAGGAGTTATGCATTTTTGAAGTTGAGGAAAATTACTTGTTCAATGGTATTGGTCCAAAATGACCTATAATGTATCCTCATATCACATGCTCATAAAAGTTAAATTAGCTCTTCCTCCAAACATAAAAGTTTAAGTATACACCTTGAACTTGATTTTGAACCTTGGAAATCTTTCATCTCATAAAAATTGAGCAAGTTATGACCTTGGGAAGTTTACCTCCAAATTAGGATTTAGACAAAATGACCTATAATCTTTCACCATAAAAAATGACTCTCCAAGAAAAACTAGCTCTAGACCTCAACATGAAAGTTGTTTGTAATGTCATTTAAAGTAACTTTACTCTTGGAATCATTTTAATATGACAAAAATTGTAGGAGATAGGGTCTAGGGGACCCCGGATTTGATTAGATGAATTCCTCTAGTCAACCCCCATCAACCAACTTGCTAGCTTGCAATTCTCTTGACTTTTGAGACTCATGGGAGATAATATAGGCATAAGATGATGAAATTTGAAGTATCCCTTGAAACCTTTGATCAAATGTTGAAGAAGCTTGGTGAAGAGGTTACACAAGATACCCAGATGAACTAGGGTTTCCACTGCAAACCAATTCCAAACTCTTAATGAATTCTTGATCAAAATAACACGTGAAGTTCATGGGGATCCATATATGATGCCTAGAGCAATAGTAAACTAATTCTTGATTGAACTCCTTGCACTGAGGGTCTTAAACCCTAGATGTGAGCTTAATAGATCAAAGGTGAGCATGTGCCCTACCTACAAAAGAGTTAGACAAATGCAAAGACATATTTTTTTTGGTATTTTGGTTAGTAAAGATGATAAAATACAAAGTATGATACAATTAAATGGTGCTTGGTGATCTCTCCCAATGCAAACCCAATGAATGATGGGGAAGGAGGATGCCAAGGTGTGATCCCAATGCCAATGCATATGATGGTATAACATGAGGGATCTTAGGGTCAAAATTGGGGTCTTACAGGATGATGTGTTTAGCATGACTTCCCGACATTTGCTTTGAATCTGGCTGACGTAGTGAGCTTGGTATGGATATTCTGATGCCCCATGCTTGATCTGAGCAAGAAAATCTAAAATATAAGGAAATGCTTCCTCTCCATGGCCAGTCTTTCCCCAATCCGTTAGGTTTCTACATGGACTGCCCCAGTCACAAGCTATGAAGCAAAGCTTGGGTAGACTGATCTTGATCTATTCTTCCCTAGTGTCTTGGGTTTGCCTTCCCCTATTTATACATCTCTTGGAGCACTTTGACTTTCTCGTGCTTTTGAGGTTGCCTGCTTTAGTACGAACCTTGAAGAAATTTTGCCCCTAACTCGTTGGTCTTTGAGGGAATGTCTCTGGCCAACTGCCTTTAGAGAGATTTGCCTAATCTCGACATGGTTGTCCCATACTAACTGGATCTTGAAGTGGGTTGCTCAACGGAGTTCTCAAATGCCTTGCCCCTTGGTGAGATCAATCTAAGAGAATGTCCTTTTCTCATCGAAGTCCTCAGGAAATCTGCCTCTTTTGGGTGACCAAAACTTCTCAAGTCATGTTCATTGTGAAAGCGCTCTTGATGTCAATGCTCATTCACAAGTAAAACTATTTATGCTAATGTTATGTTTATGTAAGTTTTAGAAATCCAAGTTTGTCCACTAAAAAGATGACATATAGTGAACGGATCACTAGTTACAAAAGTCATACTGATACTTAGCAAAACAAATAGGAGTCAGTTTCGACATAAGCTCTAATGCAATATGATTTCAAAATAAAACTTTCTTCAATGAGGTCTTTTGAGGGTTGTAACATGGGCTGGTTCACGGTTTGAGAAACAAAGGATTTATGGCTCAAAAATTTATTTAGCCCGCCCATTCTCCTTGACACCCTTTAGTCCTAAGTCCAACTAGTTTGAGACAGACGTTTGTCTCTTAGAACAATGAGAGTGGTAGAAAAGAATCCACAAGATTTCGGGAGTGACAATCACTTGCCTTCCTGCTTTTGTTTACAGTCACACGACTATGTTCTTGCTGAGGATTTTTTTGACTTCCCTAATTTTGCATGGATTGATTTTTTTGCTTACAGTCCATCAGGATACCCTAATTTTTGCCTAAGCCACTTGTTTTCAAGTTTCGACTTAGCGGGTTTTCTTCTTCTTATTTTTTTTGAGTTTTTTTGTGTGCAACAAATCATGTGACATTTGTTCATTTGGTTTGAAAGGATTCGTGACTGTCTCAGTTGTTTTGTTGGTGAGGGACAACCATTGGGATAGTGATTTCGACCTCTCATGAGAGAAATGATGTGGTTGTCCTTTAGACAAGACACTCCCTAGGGTGTGGTTGATCCTTAAATGGGACACTCCCTATTTTTTCCTCTTAAGAATTGAACGCGTGGTCAAATTAGCTGAAGACTACCCTGCCCCGGGTTTAAGATGTGAGGGTTTCTCTGCTTGGAAGAAAACTCCTACTTCTAGGCCCAAAGGGGTTGACTAGGGATTATCATCCTTATACCTCCAGTGTTTAGGGATTTGAAGCAATGCCTTACATCATTAGCAAGGTTTTTATTAAAAGCATACATGCAGTGAGCTGGTGTACCTTATTTCCATCATTCTCCCTCTAAGTTTCATTTTTTTAACAAAAGTAAAATAAGAGTGATCACGATTGGATTGACTTAAAACATGCATGTTCATTTCATTGTTGCAAAAACAAGTTTTTAAGAGTGAATATTACAATGACAACCAAGAAAGTTACACATGAAAACAAATGAATGATAACATAATTCCTGGCGTGATTAGCCTTGTTTCAACCGTAGATCGGTGTCATCAAGCTTGCAGGAACTTATGTATGATAGTCCCCAAGGAGGCTCTTATTAAGCTTCTTGTTCCTCATACATTGTCACTAGTTGTGGCATTGCAGAAGTGCCTACATGTGGCAGGATGAGGTTGCTCAGTATATCCAGGCTGTTTGGTGTAAATGCGATATCCTTTGAATCAATCAGTTCCTGAACCTTGTATTTGAAGCCCTTACAACTCTCGATCGAGTGTCCGGGTGCTCCTGTGTGGAACTCACACCTAGCATTCATGTCATAGTTCAAGGAAAGAGGTGTTGGAGGAGGTCCTAGTACCCTTAACTGCACCAATGATTTGTTGAGAAAAAGAGGGAGAATTCGACCGTACAACATAGGAATCAGGTCGAACTGTTTCTCCGGGCTCTTTGATTTTTTCTGGCCTTTTTGAGAATAAGAGTTTTGCCTCCGATTTGAGTACGAATTATGATTCCGTATTTGGTTCCTCGGAGCTAGCTGAGCAACGAACAATGGTTGTTGATTAAGAAACCTCAGAAGTTCGGGTTGGGGACGATATCCCTGAGGCAGCTCATGAGGTGAGGTGGAGTCGGACAGATGCACAGGGAAGACTATTTCCATCATAGTGGTTGGTGTGGGATTACCTTCCTTTTTCAATAGTGTTTGCAAGATTTCCATAACCAAGCTCATGTGAGTCTTCAATTGGCTGGTCTCTTCCTTCAATGCAGCTTGGCCTTGTTGAAGTTCTTCCACAATGGCTTGAGACATGCTTCTAATTCTGAGCGTACGTTGGGAAATCAGCTAGCGGGGTAGAAATAAAAGGTGTATAAGGTTTTGTTTGTGATATGCAAATGATTCATGAATGCAATGTTTATTTATGAATGAATGGGTGAGCAGATTAATGGTTTTAACAGAACTCAGGCACGAGTTCATAATATGAGATCACTGTGACGAAGCGTGAGGTTCAATAATAACTGCTTTTCAAACCAAGGTTCTCTCTTTGTATGATCTAGGGCTTTTGACAAATTGGGTGTAAGACATTGCCCTTAGAGTCATGGACTCCCTTGACTGTCAGTCGCTTATGTCAATTTACTTGCCAGGCGACTGCTCCATCAAGGTCATCTACTCTAAGTGAGATCTTCGTATCGACCCTCACGAGGAAGGCACCTCGGGGGCCTATACTACGCGACCATCGTTCTAGGATGGCCATGGTTAAAGGTTCTACAAAATGGGTCTTAAGGTCACTAGCTCTAGTAAAGGAAAGGATGCTTACGCCAAAATCACAACGGTCATCAATCCCCTTAAGAGAATATACCACTAAGTGAAGGTTCTCGTACGACCCTAACGAGGAAGGAACCTCGCAGACAAATACTACTCAACCTCTCCTATCTCAAGCAAAACTCTCAGACTCGGGTGGAGAGTCTTTCACACAAGGTTTTTATTTACAATCATTATTGCTTCCAAAATTCTTCATCATAGAGCCAAAGTTTCGGACCAATAGTCAAACAAAGAAAATATATACAGGTTAGCAAAAAAAGCAATATACATAGAAAAAATAAATAATAGATAAATCTCCACATGGGTAAAAGAGGAACAACCCAAGCTAGGCTAGACTTGCTTAGGGAAAAACTGTACGTCCCCAACAGAGTCGCTAGTTGTCGCTACCGAGATTTCACGATAACGAAACCGGGACTAAAGAGATGCTAAAAAGAGGCAAAATCATAAGAGTCGCCACCGAATTTTATTTAGTTTACCTCTATCGGAGAGGCGAGGGGAAATAGTCGATAAAACCCTCAAAAGATACGCACACGGGAAGTGCTAAAAGAGAATAAGGAACCGGTCTTGCAACCGAGATTTGGGTTCGGAAATCGGTTACGCTAGGGGAAGGTATTAGCACCCCTAACGTCCATGGTACTCCATGGGAACCATTTGGGTTGTTTTACATACATGGGGATTTATCTATCATTGTTTTATTTTCAAAAGAATGTGCGTGAAAGAGGGGGTGTTTTATTATTATAGTGCTCTCCAAGGATTGGGGCCCTCGTGCCTACGTATCACTCATTCAGGGATGAGGAATCAGAGCTTCGTAGTTTGGAGTAGAAAATGTTTGTGTGTTGGTTGATTTTACCTTTGAGAAAAAGGTTTTTGGGATGATGCCCTAAGGCACAAAAATGAGTTTGATGCGTTGTATTATTTTAAAATTGAATAAGGGTTTTATGAAATGAATGTTTGGGATCATATTGCACTAAAGCCTATGGGCGGAGGCGATTACTCTAAACAACAAGCCAAACGTCTTGCGTCTAAAATAATCAGAGTAAGGGTAGGAATGCTCCATTCTTACTCATTCTCCACCACTTAAGGCTCGTGGTGCACAATAATAATCGTAATTTTATTGTATTTTGAATTTGATTATGAAAATGCCACTTGACGTTGAATCAAGGGTTTGGTTTATTTGATTATGAAATTTGGATTATGCAACATGAATGCAAAGTAACCAACAAGGAAATAAATGGGTCTCATTGTAAGGTATCCCAAGAGAAAGCCTTGTGTGTGCCAAAAGTGACCTATGCTAAACAAAGGATAATGGTCTTACAAACATGCCCCCCTAAGGTGGTGCCATGATGTCATTCTTACAACGTGCATGTAAGTTACAGATGAAAATCCAACATTTACAAAGTATCACAAAGAGTAAATGAAGGCCTCCAAGAAAAGGTCCTAAGATGAGATTCTCTAAGTCCAAGTTGATTAAGAGTGGAATGAATATTTTTAGTCTTATCATTTTATCATGTTTTTGTTCTTTTTAATGTTTCATGACAATAAAATAAATAACAAGTAAATAAACATGCATGATGAGTTTGTACAATGATGATGGTAATGAGTACTTGAATGTAAATTACAAGGTAATGACATAAAAGTAAATTACAAGATAAAGAATAACAATATCACAATAATAATGGTTAGTGAATGTAAATGACAAAATAAACCATAAGTTAATGGTAACAAAATCACAATAACAAAGGTTAATGATAAACAAAGTTAGTGAAGTATAATTAGTGGTTAGTAATATGTACAAAATGAACATCTTGAGGACTATTTTTCATAGGTCAAAAAGACTCAAAATATGACACATTAAGGGATAGATTATCATTGATGCAAAGTATTGAAGATGATTAAAAAATCAACTAACAATAGATTTGTAACAAAGAAAGTTATGCAACCCTAAGTTCATCTATCAATATTTTAATAAATTATGATTTGTTCTCTTTCTTTTATTTTTACTCCTCTTTTATTTAGCAAGATAGTAAGAGAGTAAATAAATTAACATAATATAAATGATATGGTTAGATTACAATAAACATAAACATAAACACAAACATAAAGTACTTGAAATAAAGTGAACAATAAAATAAATTGTAAGGAAGTAAAGTGCAATAATGTAAATGTTAGGAGTTATTAGTTAATGGTTAGTAGAATAATAATAAGCAAATCGGTTAGTGTAAGACCCCAATTTTGTCCCTAAGATCCCTCATCATATCATATCATATCATTGCAATGCCTCAAGGATCATTGTGCACCTTGCTTGCTTTCTAGTGGGTGGGTCATCTTTTGAGAGTGGTTCTTGATCACCAAGCATGTTTTGCATTTGTATATAATTGCTTTTCATGTGTTTACTAACCAAAAGTACAAGAATATGTCATCTAACCTTGTTACTTGCAGATGAAGTAATTACAGGTCAAGGCAGTCAATGCAGTCATTGAGCAATAGATGGTGGCCATTCTGAAGAATTTGGACCCCATGATCATAATCAAGAGTTCATATGAGCTATCACATCATTTTGAATCAAAATCTCAAGTGGTAGAGGCTTGAATCTCATCAAGGCATTCATCAGTCAACTGAAGCCCTAGCCAGTCAACTGCCAGTCAACTGTGGATTTTGGAGATGGGAAGTGATGGGAAATACCTCATTCATGTTCAAACAAGTCTCATTTGAAATTTCAAATACTCTCATTGAAGAAAATAAAGTCAGATGAAAACTTTCCAAAAATAGAAAGTGACCTATAATTGGAATTTGCCAAAAATGGAAAGGTTTTCTCCTTCAAATTACATGACCAAAAATGCTTCAAACGAAATTTTGTTGAACATGAAAGTTGTAGATCTTTCTCTCCCATTTCCAAAATGTCCAAGAACATCAATTTCTCATTTGTGGTTGGAGAGATATGATCAAAACATGGCCAAGGGAGTTTGAACTTCAAGCATGCATAACTTTTGAACCAAAAGGCCAAATGGAGTGGTTCTTTTTGCAACATTTCCATCTTGATGTGCTCTATCCAAATCATGCATTATATTTCATCAATTCTCATCACAAAAATATTGGATTTTTCACTTGAATTTCATTTGAATTTTGGAGGGAAATGTCCAATTTGAAAATTATGCATTGCATTCACCTTTTACCAATTGCATTTGATTCAAAATCACATTTTGAAGTGAAAATCATGCAGCCACGAGTACTGTAGCATTGCCATGCACATGTAAGGGTGATTTTTCCATTTTGCATAAACTCTCCCATTTCCCTAATTCACTTAACATTTGATTAGAGCTTAAGCTAAACATGATTAACAGTTGGTATATAAAGCTAATCCTAACAGAAAATCAAAACAACAACTTCATAATTTCAGATCTGAAAATTTTCTCTCCAATTTCTCTCAAGCTTTTCATCGAGTTTCTTCATAAGCATTGCCTGTTTCGTGGTTTGTTCATCATCTACAAGCATTATTGAAGATTGTTGAAGCAGGATCTTGAAGAATTCATCAAGAATCGTGGATTGTTGAAGCTTATGCACTTCCATGGCAGTTGAGGTTTCAAGAGGAATCAAGCACTGCTGAGCTATTCTTTTGCATCCATTCATTCATCTAAGCTTGGAAGAACATCTGTTTATGCATTTCAGGACCTGGTCCCATTGATTCCACTTCTGTTTCTCCAGCAAGGTTAGATTTCGAATGCTCCAATTCTTGAAATAATCATGTGCATCTCGTAGATCCTTTAATGCTGGTTGTATTGAGCTTTAGATCTTTGAATTTCATTGAGTATTGAAGTAGTTATGATGATTGTAAGTTTGATGAGTGAAACTTTCTCTGCTCGATTCTTTGAACATGTGCTGAATTAGGTTAAAATAATTGTGGATCTTTGATGTATGCTAGAAGACGAATCCATTGATATGTGTTTGGTGAATTTCTGGAATGATTTATTCTTGATGATGAAGAACACGATGAACAATGGATGAATGCTAGGGTTTTTGTTTCCAGATTTCCTTTGATCTTTCCCAGCGTTGCCTGCATGCGTTTTCCTGTTTTTTGCACATGTACTGGTCCAGGTGTCGACCGCTTATTGGCCAGCGTTTCATTTAAATGAAACGCCGCGTTTCACTTGGTGCGTTTTGGCTTTTGAATTCTCACTCAGTTCGATTCCGAGTTCATGACATTTCCAAATTGGCTTGTAACATTTTATTTCATTTCTTCATGTATCCATGTGCCATGCCATTTCATGCATTTTTTATTTTTTCCTTCACTTCAAAAAATCATAACTCCATAAATAATGATCCAAATCACATGAGAGTTTTTGCACATTGCTCCTCATGATGTCTACTATTTTATGAATATTTTTCCAGAATTTGTGCTCGGTTGGAATTTAAATTTCCCCAGGGTTTGTGTATGCATATGCTATCATGTACCTTGCTTGCCATTTTCTTTGTGAAATAATGATGGTTGATCCAATGAATCTGAAAATTGACATGCTTGAACTAGACATCCTAATTGACATTTTGGTGAAGAGTTTGGATTTTCCTCATTTCTGGTTGTTGAGATACGATCTGTTTAATGTAGGTGTGACAATGTGTGTCACACCATTGTTTGCTCAACTTGATGATTTTCTTTACCATGCCAAATAAATGCCAATTGATGTGATTTTTTGCATGATGCTACTTCTGGATGTTAGGATTGATCATGATTTTTCCTGGAAGTTTTAGATTCATTTTGGATTTGTTTGGTATTTTTCTTGCTAGATGGTCATGTTTGGACTTGTGATGAGTGTTGAACTTTCATGATTTGTGAAATGCTTATGCCTTGTCATATGAGCTTGAAATTTGGTACATGTTTTCTAGACACATTGAAGTTTATTGTGGCTTTGGTTTGAGTCATTTATCACTTGTCATCTCTGTTTTAGGTTTGCCTTAAGTTGATGTATCAATTTGTGCCTCCTTTGAGCTTGTTTGTGCTTACATTGCCTTATGGAATTTATTTTCCATGCTTATACTTGTCCAAATGCCCTGATTTTTGGTATGTTGATCATTTGATGTGTGCTGTTTAGCCATGATTTTTCTTGGGATTTATTGAACCATTTTTGAATTGATGTGGATTTATTCCTTCTGTTGCTCCAATGAGTTTCCAATTTGCATGTCTTGCCTTATATGATTTGTGAAATGAAATTGGTTAATGCTATTGACATGGGACCACTTGGATATTGTTCTTAATTGCTTGAGCTTGATTATTGTCAATTTTCATGTTCTGTTTGGAATTATTTCTCCCTCTTTGACCCTAGACCTTGTCCTAGTGGTTGGTGCTTATGTTTGAGCTTTGTTTTTAGGATAAGAAGCATATGGCCTTGAGGAGATTGATTCATTTGCTTAAAGTTGGTTGATTGTTGAATGTTGACTAATCTTGACTTGTTTTGTAGGTGGCTCTTAGCTCATTTGAGTTGAGCTTGTGCCTTGCACATTGTTGCATTGTTTGACTATTGTCTGTTGACTGTTGATTCTTAATTGTCTGTTTGACTTTGTGAATTGTATGCTGACTGAGTTGGATTGTTTTCAGGTACATTAGTTGCTAAGTTCATTGTGAACTTATTTTTGCTTTGCTTGATAGCTTAAGCATTGAGGTATAACTCCTCTGCTTCATGTAGTCTGGAAGACCTGGCCTGTTACTTGGCCAGGCACCTGTCTGAAGTCCTCCTTAAGAGGCAATGTCTTTGTGTGTTTATTTTTGTGCTAAGCAGGAAAAGACCTTTGATAAGGCAATTGGCAGATACAAGAGATATGTAACCTATCTCCTGCTACTCAGTGTGTCACTCACCTTGCTCACACTACTTGTGTTGATGCATAGTGAGTAAAAGCCCAAGATCTATAGAGTCTAATCCTTGTGGAGAGAGTTCCAACTTTCTGAACTCCCACATCTTCCATTATTCAATGCTCTCTCTGACCAGAGATAGAAGCTATGAGGCACACCCCTCATCTCATTTCATCTGCTTCACCTTGGCTCTCAATGTCAAGGTTAAGAGCACCACTTACCCCATTCCAGTTGACTTTAAAGTCTAACCCTTGCTTGAGCCTAATTGCTTGTATATAGTGTGTGCTAACTGAATCATTGACTGCTTATTGGTTCATCTGTACATGTTTGCTTGTTTGCCTTTGTGCATTTATCATCATTAATTGTTTATTATTGCATGATCATCATTTCATATCTTTGTGACACATCTTTGTTTGTCCATTGAGGAATCAACTATAAGTCCATTCATTGGCCATTTGTTCCTATGATTTGGAAGGGATTGAGTGTAAGACCATTTCATTAGCCACTTATGTCCTCTTGGCTTAGTGCTTTTGTTTGTCTGTTGTATGTGAGGATTCAATTGTAAGTCCATGTTGTTGGCATTTGTTTTCCCATGATCATCTGTTGGAGATTAGTGTAAGTCCAGATAGATTGGCATCTGATATCCATGTTTCTTTGTTTTAGGAGATTGGTGTAAATCCATTTATTGGTATCCGGTATCCAGTTTGTTTTGTGAGATTGGTGTAAGTCCAGTTGAGTGGCATCTGGTATCCATCTTTGTTTTAGGAGATTGGTATAAGTCCAGTAATTGGCATCCGGTATCCGCTTTTGTTGACCTTGCCTGATACTTTGTTTACTTGTTATTTGCATTGTTGCCTATTCCAAAGGACACACTTGAATCATCTTCCATATGATTTCAAGAGGTGAACACCTAAGGAGTTTTACTTCCTCACCCCTCCATTTTTGTGTGTGTTTTCAAACCCTCTTTTCACATGTTAATTCAAAAACTTTGACATATTGTGCAAACATTTTCACCCCTTTTCAAATTAGAAACCTAGGCTTTAGGCCTTTGACTTTTTCAAACTCCATTTCATAATACTTCTTTGAATCAAATTCTAATCATACTTTGACCATCTTTTTGTGAATAAATCCTAATTGGTTAATTTCACTCATTCAATTGTTTTGATGGCTTTGTCCATTCTTGTTAAGTTTTCCATACATTAGCCATAGGTTTCAATTATCATAGTGGTTGATGTAAATCTTACCTTATCCTTAGTGAGTTGATTGTAAGTCTTCCATACTTATTATAGGGTTAACCCCTCACTAGTATGTTGAAGCCGTCCTCGCATGGTGGATTGTTGATTAAGGTTGAGTTTTCTCCCGTTGGTAATGAAAAACCTTAGGGCTTGTGTTTTAAAATGAATTCACTAACTTTTGGAAATCTTTTAGCCGAACTACGGCGTTTTGATCCTTACCTTTCATGGAAGGTACGTAGGCAACGGGTTCATCCGTTCAAACACAAAAACAATAAAAATTGTATATTCTTTTCTCATCCCTTCCATCATTGTTTGCACAATATGTCATAAACAAATAAGCTTTTTATACAACAAGTGTGAAAAGAGGTTCCCTAGGAGTACCTAGGACGTTTTGGGTGCCTAACACCTTCCCATTGCGTAATTAACCCCTTATCCGGATCTCTGACCTTTTCATTAGTTTTCTATGTGTAAAACTTCTTAGGCTTTTGTTTGCTTTTTAGCCAATCCTTTGGATAAATAAAAGTGCGGTGGCGACTCTATCTTTGTATGCTTTGCTTTTGGTTTAATCAATAAATCATAAAGTGATGAATACACCGCTACAGAAAAGTGGCGACTCCACTGGGGACATCTAGCATTAGACCTTCCCTGGTGGTTTTGCCTACTTTTCACCCTTGTTGTATGATATTTGTTTATCTGTTATTTGACATACTTTTGTACAATTTGGGATAACTGTATTGATTGTAATGTTTGAATTGCTTGATATACAATTGTTATTTGCTTTGGTGATCTCTGTGAGATGAGTTCTATACCCGAACTCGAGTGCACTCTAGGATAGGAGAATGACATAGTCTTGTCGACTTGTGTGGAGTATTCCTTAACAAGTTGACTTGCGAGCCCATTCACTTGGTGGAGGTCATGTTGGATTAATAATGTCACACAAGTTATTTGTGGTTAGGCATTATTCTTTCAATCATGTGCCTTAGAAGCCAAGGACCTTAGTTTACCAAACCCATCTTGGCCTATTTTTAGGACGTAGTGCGGAGGTCGTTCAGATGTAAGTTCTGATGCGATTGTTACGCGATACTACACTCCTAAGAGTCTCTCTTGAGAATATTTTTGGAATACGAGTATTCGTATATCTGATAATATCCGAAAGATGGGATGATGACTATGGGAACCTCTGGTAGAACATGTCTGGCAGGTTTAAACCCTAGTACACTCCCTTTGGGTGGTTCTTAACCAGGACTCCATGCTTGTGACTCTCAGCAAACCCGTGATTCGTGGTTGAGTCGTTCAGATATCCTTAATATCAATGGAACTTGGGTGTTGATAAGGTGAAGACCATAATCCACCAAAATGGATGATTGATATTAAGGATGATTGAGTCGGTTCATGTATTGTTAATATCAATGGAACTTGGGTGTTGATAAGGTGAAAACCATAATCCACCAAAATGGATGATTGATATTAAGGATGCTATGAGCTTTCCCACGACCTTTGTCTGGTGTGCTTTGCTTGATCCTTGAGTGTGATTGTTGCATTCATGCATTCATGCATTCATCTGCATTCATGTCATCAGAAAAATCAGAAAATTTTCAAGGAACTTAAAGGGTTTATTTGCAAAATTTTCAGACATGGAAAGACCAAAAAGGCATACAAAGAAGTACAGCTTTAGACAGCCCGATATGAAAGAGTTAAGGAATCTGACATCTTATGTATTAGATCCCTTGGGTTTCAAAGCTCGTTATGGGAAGCTTCTGCCTCTGTTGACTACTCAAGTTGATGAGGGATTGATGAGTACCTTAGCTCAGTTCTATGATCCTCTGTATCACTGCTTCTCATTTCCGGACTTCCAGTTGTTGCCTACGCTTGAGGAGTATGCTCATGTTATTGGGATCCCGATTCTGGATCAGGTGCCGTTCAGTGGCATGGAGAGTATTCCGACTGCTCGAAAGATTGCAAACTTGTTGCACATAGATGAATCTTTGATTAAAGCTAATATGACTACCAAAGGCGGAATTCAGGGTCTTCCTTCTGATTTCCTCATCGCTCAAGCTACCGTTTATGGGAAGGCCATGAGTGAGGATGCCTTTGAGGCTTTATTTGTGCTGCTCATCTATGGGTTGGTATTATTCCCCAACATCGACAAATTTGTGGATGTGAACGCCATTAGGATCTTCTCAGTTCTTAATCCCGTTCCGACTCTGTTGGGTGATGCTTATTTCTCTTTGCATCTGAGGAATGCAAAGGGTGGAGGAGTTATTGTGTGCTGTCTCCCTCTGCTGTATAAGTGGTTTATTTCTCACTTACCGCAGACGGTTGCTTTCAAGGAAAACAAGGGATGTCTACGGTGGTCTCAGAGACTCATGTCTCTCACTAATGATGATATCTCTTGGTATGATCGCGTGTATGATACTGTGCAGATCATTGATTATTGTGGTGAATTCCCTAATGTGCCTCTTCTTGGTACATGTGGTGGGATCAGCTACAATCCTATCTTAGCACGTCGTCAGCTTGGGTTCCCCCTAAAGGATAAACCTCATAACATTCTGTTAGAAGGTGTATTCTTTCAGAAGGGTAAAGATCCCCAAGGCCTAAAAGCCAGATTTGTCCGCGCTTGGCGCAAGATCTGCAAGAAGACCAGAAATGAGTTGGGTCCGAAGAACTGCATTGCTTTGGAGCCATATACCTCTTGGGTCAGACAGAGAGCTGCCGAGTATCTCATGCCATACGACTATCCAAGACCTACACCTATGGTTGTGGCTGGGCCTTCAACCCTCCCTAACCAAGGCGTAGAGGAGTTGAGAGAAGAAGACCTTTCACGTGCTTGGATCCGTGAAAGAGAAGAGTTGCTTCAACAGCTGAAGGAGAAGGACGCTCTGATTGAGTTTCTCGAGCATCAGGTGATCGACGATCCGAATGATACTTGGACTTCTCTGCTTCCTCAGTCTTCCAAATTCTGGAAGAGGAAGTATGATCGACTTGCGAAAGAGAAAGCGGATATGGAAGCAGCCTATGAGAGAGAGATCAAGAGGCTTTGTGTATCTCGTCTTCCAGCATCTCGAGCTTCTAAGGATCCATAGGATGTCTATTTTCCTTTTCTCTTTGTAATAATAAAAAATGTTGTACTTCTTTGTTTCGAATATATTTGATGAGATATTTTCCATATGAAATTAAAATGCTTTAAATGTTCAAAATTGCAAATAGAACCCTAAAAGTTCCTTGAAATAAAAATAACGCATATGCACAAACATTGCATGCATCATTTTGCATAAGCAGGTATTCCTTCTGGTCTTCTTGTCTGTGGCCTAACTCTGTGTTCTTCATTTATTTTGAAGACAAGCTGACTCACTGGTATTATACCAGAGCCAATTCTGCTAGAGTGATGGATCAACTTGAGCAAGAGAACAGAGAATTGAAGGAAGAGGTCGCTCGTCTGAGTGCTTTGATGGAGCAGTTTCTGTCTGCTCGGAATCAACCTTCTCCGCCTCCTGCAACTCCTCCCCAGAGGACAGTTATATCTGAAGTCGTCGCTCCGACTGTGCCAGCTGCCAGTGCTCACTTCATGCCTAATGCCATGCCAGCCGGGTTTCCTTGGGGTATGCCTCCGGGTTTCATGCCAGATATTCCAGCGCCTACCTTTGCTTCTATGCCGACATCTAGCCCGGTCCTTGCTGCTGCTCCTCCTGTCGTGCATACCATTCCTAGGGTAGACGACACCATCTATCATTCTGAGCCGTCTGAGGGCCCAGATGTCAATGAAAAGATGGACGCAATGAATAATCAATTCCTTGAGCTGCGAAAGGAATTGAAGACCCTCAGAGGGAAAGATCTGTTTGGCAAGTCTGCTGCTGAGCTTTGCCTTGTTCCCGGTGTTAAGATACCGATCAAATTCAAAGTTCCTGACTTTGAAGAGTATAAAGGGAACACCTTCCCTCTCGCTCACCTGGTCATGTATGCCAGGAAAATGTCTACGCAAACTGATAATGATCAGCTTCTGATCCATTACTTTCATGATAGTTTGCCCGGTGCGGCTCTTCGCTGGTATATGAGCCTGGATAGTGCAAACATCCGATCCTTCAACGATCTTAGTGAAGCCTTCGTCAAGCAGTACAAGTACAATGTTGATATGGCGCCTGACCGTGATCAACTCAGGGCCATGTCTCAGAAGGATAAAGAGACATTTAAGGAGTACGCCCAGAGGTGGTGAGAGCTGGCAGCTCAGATTACTCCTCCACTAGAAGAGAAAGAAATGACTAAGATCTTTTTGAAGACTCTTAGCTCATTCTATTATGAGCGGATGGTAGCGAGTGCTCCCTCTGATTTCACCGAGATGGTGAACATGGGGATGCGACTAGAGGAAGGTGTCTGTGAAGGACGTTTGTCAAAGGATGATAGCTCTTCTAAACGGTATGGGGCGTTTAAGAAGAAAGATGGGGAGGCACATGCTGTGCAGTCCCATGCTAAACCAAGAAGACCCTCTGTTCAGAGGAAGCCCGTACGTCGTACCGGCGATCAGCATCAGGTGGCTCACATAGCACCTGTCTTCAGAGATAGTGCTCAGTATCAGCAGCATCAGCATCAGCAACAACCTCAATATCAACAGCAACACCGTCCACAGCAACAGGCTTACCAGCCTCCTGGCAACACTAGTAACCAAGCCAATTTGAATTATGATAGGAAGAAGATCAGCTTCGATCCCATTCCTATGTCATACGCTGAATTGTATCCTTCCTTGTTGGAAAGGAAGCTGGTTACTCCCAGAGACCCTCCTGCCGTGCCCGTCAACCCTCAGTGGTGGTACAAGCCAGATCAACACTGTGTGTATCATTCCGGTGCTCCGGGTCATAACATAGAGAACTGCTTTCCGTTGAAGACTAAGGTGCAAGACCTTATGCGATGCGGCATTCTGAGCTTTGAAGACTCAGGCCCCAATGTTAAGAAGAACCCATTGCCCGAGCATGGGAAATCAGTGAATATGGTCCAGGGGTGCCCTGGGAAATATAAAGTCAAATATGTGAGTCATATTAGACAGTCATTGGTCGAATTACATCGTTTGCTGTGTGAGTACAGCTATATGGAGCATGACCATGACAAATGCCGCATTTGCTCTTGTTGATTCCTTAGGATTGGCATTAATTTTAGAAAACAAATAATGTAATCATCTCTGTTGTTTTAATATGTTGAGTTGAAGAAATTCAACATCTGGACCAACATGTCATGTACGATGTCACGACATCAGGTCTGTGACATCGCACATGTGTAGAAAACTGAATTAATTAATTCAGTATATATTCTGGGATCAGCAAGGATATCTGGTGAATATCCTAACTCCCATGTGGAGGTCTTGAAGACTCAATCAGAAGATATATAGGCTCAAAATATGGAGATATATATGGAGAGATTCTAGGATTGAAGACCTTGTTTGTAGCAGAATTTTTCTGCTGAAGTTGTAACAGCAAAGAACAAGTCTGCTGCGATTTCTGAAGGCCCAAATCCAATTGGGTGATTAGGTTATAAATAGCTGATTGTAACCTAGTTTTTGTAAGCCTCCTAGAATGAAAATTTAGGGGTGTGTGTGAGGTAAACCTCCCAATCTGTGGGAAGGTTACCATATGTTTCTCAGTGGTAAAAGCTGAGAGTTTTGTAACTCAAAGCCTGTAGGCAAGAGTGATTTTGTTCTTGAATGAAGCTGTGAAGCAAGTTCAAGGTGAGTTAACATTACATTGTATTTGTAGTGATAGGAATGGAAACTGGAGGTTTCTATCTAGGAGTTCCTAGGTATAGATTGCATTGGGTAGGGATTAAGTGAGGAGTTGTAAACGGGTGAGTTTAACTCTGAATTGATACTACTAATAGTGGATCTTCTTCCTGGCTTGGTAGCCCCCAGATGTAGGTCATGTTGGACTGAACTGGGTTAACAATTTCCTGTGTTTGTTTTCCTTCTGCATGTGTTTTTATTACTGTCATAACTCAGTAGGAATTCCAGTCAGCTTATCAAGATGATAACAGACCTGGCATATAGCCTTCTGTTTGAATGTCAATCAGAATGTTGTAACATTCATCATGGACAATAGATACTGAATGATAAGCAGGTTAATTTCAGTTCAGTATTTATTTAAGTCTGTTCTTTTCAAGGATAACAGACCTGGCTGAAGGATCAATGTGAAACTGTCAAACTGGATGTTTTGACAGTTGATACTGAAGGTTGATACTGAAGTAGAGACTAGTTAGTCTTTTACAGTACTGCAAACTTAGCACAGTACAGTTCCAGGAACATAACAGAATCAGCATATGTTCTGGATGTCGGACTGAATGTTGTGACATTCATTCCCAACAGCAGGAGCTAAAGTGTAGGATGATTGGTTTTTCTGGGTCAGTATTTTTCTCAGGCTATTCTTCAGGGATCCAACAGCTTAGAGAAAAACCAGGAAACCAACTACTAACCTACAATTAATGAACCTAACAAGTAGCCTAGTTGTTAGCAATCTAATAAGTGAAAATTAGATTAACGTGTTCGACCTTTAATTCAGGAAATACAAGTAAAATACAAACACACTGGAACAATGTAACTGCTGATCAACAGTAAGACATCAGGATGATAACTGTGGAAGAAAACAATAGAAGTGAGTGTTAGGATTGATTTCTGTTGAATCCGTATTCCTGATGCACAGCACCAGGTGTTCATACATTCTAGGGTGACATAGAATGAGATGTCGTGACATCTGTGAACGTGTGCATATCAGTACAGTGATTAATAACTATCTTGCTGTATTAGTTACAATGTTAGATCAGATGTCATGACTTGGAGTAGAACATCAGAATTCTGACTACACCAGAATTTCAATTGGTATCAGAGCAGGCATCCTGTTCTGCTTCTGGATGAGATCCATGGGTGATACTTTCTGGTATCTTGCAAGGAGTTATGTTAGTACTGATGCTTGAACCTGTGAAAGGTTCTGTAATTTTCCTCAATGGTCCCTTGAAGTAGGTGGATGGACTGTTCATGACAGGAATGGTGTGTACCTGTCTCTGGAGGGTGGCAATTGGCCTGTGTGTGGGACAGCTGTGCCAGTATTGAATCACATTCAAACTTGGTATGGTCTTGGAGGCTGATCTGGTGAAGTGTGTGTTCATAGGTTGAGTTGTATTATGATTTCCGCTGCATAATACCTGGCAAAACTCAAACTCTGATGTAGTTTCCCCTCATGTAGATGAAAGGCTGTTGTGTTCAAGAGTTCATCAGAACCTCTGAAGATGTCAAAGCTACTTGAGTCCCCTCAAGTCCACTCATCATGATGTCCTCACGTCAGGATGGTAAGAATCACCTGATCACTGATTCTTTTACACTCTTGGGTAGTGTATATGAAGACCTTGAAGTCTTTCAAGGAGGGTGTGTTCCAAGGAGGTGGAACCAATGTTCTATGTGATGTTAGAACATATTGTTCAACAAGTATGCAGCTGCTGGTTGAAGAACAAATGTGTTTAGGTGTCAAACAAAGGGATACTCTTGTTTGGAACCTACTCCTGACCGGGAAGAGGAGACACCTGTGTGGGCTAAGTTGACAAGGGTAGGGTCAACTGTGTGTAGGCTCAAGAAGGTCACATGTAGAGGTCTGGTCTCTAGAAGTGGAGCTGCGTGAGATGTGACATTGAGCAATTCCCTGCTGCTTGTCCTACTCCTGTAGATTGATCAGGGATGGATGGCTGTTCTCAGGAGTACTATGGAGTGTTAGAAGACAAGTCCTCTGGATGTTAGCAGTCAACAATGGGGTAACCTGACTGCTGCTTCAACTCAGAGGATTGGGACCATGAATCTTGTTATTCAAGCACCACGATCAGAAGTGGCAGTTCTCTCAAGGAGTGAGAATATGAAGATTCATAGGTTGGTTGATGAAGTATGCTCTGGCAATGCATATCTGCTATTGACTGGTGTTCCTCTAGTACTTATGGTCAGCTAAAGTCTGATTGGTGTGGTAGGAGTATGCGTAGGTATAACTCATAGAGTTAGTTACCACTGGTAGGGATGGAGTATGTCTGTACAATGCATGGATATTAGTATGAAGTTTCCATGATTGTTAATTTGAGGGGGAGTTTTGGTTAACCTCCTCACATTTGGTCAGCCTAGGATCTGGTTGGCTGTTGACCTGTGTCACATGGGTTCTGGTAGTTGTGTGACACAATTTGGAAGGAAGAATTCATCTCTCTCATTCCTAAGGGTGAATTTAATCTGGGAAGACGTTCAAAATTGTCTAGGTGCTTGCAAGCAGAAGATGTTGACACAAGAAGAGTACTTTCAAAGTAGTCTTATGGTGGAAGTATCTGAAAGGATAATTGGGAAAGGATTTAAGATCAATGTCTACTTGTGCCAAGTACAAGTGTTTAATTGATTATCCTTGGAGCTCAAGATAACTGATGTTATTAAAGATGTTGGAACATCACTTCTTCAAGACCCTGTGCAGAATCACAGGAAGGATAGTACATTGGCTTATGATCTATCTCTTTGGTGGCAGCAAAAGCATATGATCTCTGAAAAGGTTTCCTGGCAAGAAACATGTTCAGCCTTGGTATGTACAAGAAGAAGAAGACATCATAGTCTTGATGGTGGTTACTTGGATCAGTTTATCTCTGATCTAGGTAAGGAAGTGCATTAGCTTATGCACACTGTGGAGTCAAGATCAAGTGGCAGCAGTCTTGACATCATGGAAACAGCCTTGCCTTAGGATACGGATTCCTTGGTAGAGCTGAAGGGTTAGTTTCTAACTGGTCCTTCTGAAGACTCATACATCAGAGTGTCTGATGTCTTTGGAGAAGAAGCAGGGATTCATCAAGGTGTGAACTTGGATGACTTAACTGCAAACCTGCAGGATGGAGGTTGTTTACTCCAACTTGGTTCCACAATCAAGTCTATGAGAACATTGAACTCAGTTCTGTGAAGGGAGGAAGTTCTTTCAAGTGGCAGAAGAAGGAGCTGAATTCAACAGCTAGATGTCAAAACACAATGTTATGACATTTGGTTCAACATCAGATTCTTAGTTGGTGAGGTGGCACATCAACTTGAGATAGAAAGGTCTACAGGGTTGTAGATTGGATACTTCAAAAAGCTTGAAGTTCTAGTCTCACTTGGAAGGTCAGAATATCTTTGGGAGAAGTCTGATAAACTTGAGGAGGTCAAAAAGCAGCTTTTGACCTTTTCATATGAGGATTCATGAAGGAGGTAATCAACCAGTGGCAATTGGGTTACCTCAAAAGTGAGTTCGAAGAATTAAGATAATCAACATATGGCAGCTGATTATTCTTGAGGAAGTCTGAGACAAATTACTCTTGAGTAGAAAAGTAGTAAGTTGAAGACTAAAGGAGGTGCTTTCTATTCATCCCTTGGAGCTTGTGGTATGAGTTCTGAGCCATCTATGGAAGATTATCTCTTGTAATGGGATGAAAATGTATATGTCCCAAGTTAGGTCTGGGGTCTTCTTAATCAAGCTGATGACTCAGTGATATATGAAGACTATCAGATGGTGCTCCTCGTTGTGAAGGATGTCCCAGCTGATGTTGGAACATCTTGTGAAGTGGTCTTCTATTCTGATTAGAAGAGAGATTGACACAGAGTGTGAATGTGTTCAGCTAAGAGGGTTGAACAGAGGGTGTGCTCTTGAAGACATGAAGATGCGTCTTATGTTTTCCATTCATCAAGTGGTCTGGATTCTCTTTGAATCAGGAAGTGTGTGAAGGTCCAACTTTGGGGTGTTGGATATGCTCATGTGTGATCTCCAAGCTTCAAGAGGAGAGTAGGGCGTCCATGACAGGGGGAGTTCTGTCCTTGAAGCTGCAAGTAATCATCAAGCTTGTGGTCTTTGTGTACTCAGATAACCAGGTATGGCACCTTGTCAGTTATCAGGATGCTGTGTCAAGGCTGAGTAAGCTGAAGAATGTCTGACCGAATGTCATGACATTGCCCTGGAAAATGCTGCTAATTCCTTCTAAAACTTAAAGTCAGTAGGAATTGTGAAGGTGATGTGTCAAATTCTGGTAAATCAGAATAAGCCAGATGGCTACAGATGTGTGGAACAGGGGGAGTAACCATCTGCTGAAATGTGGGAATTTGACTGTATCAGTGCCAGATGTCAAGTCTCTTCTGGAGGTATGACAGGAACCTTGGAAAATGTTGAATACTAGCAGAATGCAAGAAATGTTGAGACATCGCGTGCAACGTGTCTGACTGCATATATGGAATAGTCTCCATGCACTGGAACGGCTGTTTTGGAAAAGAAACAGTCAAGAGCTATAAAAGGTATTCAAAGATAATCTGAGATTTTGTTGGTGATTCTCTGACTGTTTCTCAGCAAAAATAAATGCATCTTGACCAAGCATTTATTTCTTCCTGAAATTCCAAGGCACGGGCTGGACTATTTAAAGGATGCACTAGCCCTCTTCCTCTCACAAGAAAAACACTCCATTCTCAGAATCATGGGGTATGTTAAGGTTTGGGCAAGCTGCGCCTGGATCTGGTTTTGTGAAGGGTACCTTTACAAATGTTTAGCTAAAAAGGGGGAGAGAAATATAGTCCTGGGGCTGAGAATGTACCAGAAGCAAGCCAACTGTGGATGTGGCAGCAAACAGAAGTTGGCATCAGGCACAAGATCCACCAACTGGGTTTACCACTTGTGTCTAGTGATCTGAGTTAAGAAGACAGTTGTGCCTTGTGATCTGAGTTACATTGACTATGTACTCAGTATTACATATTCTTCAGGAAGCTCTCCGGTTGAAGGGGAAGGGTTCTGGTACAACTAAGTCTTGTCCCTCTTCTTCCCCATGTACACCAACTTTGGTGTTTGTGGTGGTGGAGCCAATGACGGAGATGAAGAGCATTCCCAAATTGGGATGTTTTGTCCAGTGTATTGTTTATTTGTTTTAGCTAAAATTTGCCAAAGGGGGAGATTGTTGATTCCTTAGGATTGACATTAATTTTAGAAAACAAATAATGTAATCATCTCTGGTGTTTTAATATGTTGGGTTGAAGAAATTCAACATCTGGACCAACATGTCATGTACGATGTCACGACATCAGGTCTGTGACATCGCACATGTGTAGAAAACTGAATTAATTAATTCAGTATATATTCTGGGATCAGCAAGGATATCTGGTGAATATCCTAACTCCCATGTGGAGGTCTTGAAGACTCAATCAGAAGATATATAGGCTCAAAATATGGAGATATATATGGAGAGATTCTAGGATTGAAGACCTTGTTTGTAGCAGAATTTTTCTGCTGAAGTTGTAACAGCAAAGAACAAGTCTGCTGCGATTTCTGAAGGCCCAAATCCAGTTGGGTGATTAGGTTATAAATAGCTGATTGTAACCTAGTTTTTGTAAGCCTCCTAGAATGAAAATTTAGGGGTGTGTGTGAGGTAAACCTCCCAATCTGTGGGAAGGTTACCATATGTTTCTCAGTGGTAAAAGCTGAGAGTTTTGTAACTCAAAGCCTGTAGGCAAGAGTGATTTTGTTCTTGAATGAAGCTGTGAAGCAAGTTCAAGGTGAGTTAACATTACATTGTATTTGTAGTGATAGGAATGGAAACTGGAGGTTTCTATCTAGGAGTTCCTAGGTATAGATTGCATTGGGTAGGGATTAAGTGAGGAGTTGTAAACGGGTGAGTTTAACTCTGAATTGATACTACTAATAGTGGATCTTCTTCCTGGCTTGGTAGCCCCCAGATGTAGGTCATGTTGGACTGAACTGGGTTAACAATTTCCTGTGTTTGTTTTCCTTCTGCATGTGTTTTTATTACTGTCATAACTCAGTAGGAATTCCAGTCAGCTTATCAAGATGATAACAGACCTGGCATATAGCCTTCTGTTTGAATGTCAATCAGAATGTTGTAACATTCATCATGGACAATAGATACTGAATGATAAGCAGGTTAATTTCAGTTCAGTATTTATTTAAGTCTGTTCTTTTCAAGGATAACAGACCTGGCTGAAGGATCAATGTGAAACTGTCAAACTGGATGTTTTGACAGTTGATACTGAAGGTTGATACTGAAGTAGAGACTAGTTAGTCTTTTACAGTACTGCAAACTTAGCACAGTACAGTTCCAGGAACATAACAGAATCAGCATATGTTCTGGATGTCGGACTGAATGTTGTGACATTCATTCCCAACAGCAGGAGCTAAAGTGTAGGATGATTGGTTTTTCTGGGTCAGTATTTTTCTCAGGCTATTCTTCAGGGATCCAACAGCTTAGAGAAAAACCAGGAAACCAACTACTAACCTACAATTAATGAACCTAACAAGTAGCCTAGTTGTTAGCAATCTAATAAGTGAAAATTAGATTAACGTGTTCGACCTTTAATTCAGGAAATACAAGTAAAATACAAACACACTGGAACAATGTAACTGCTGATCAACAGTAAGACATCAGGATGATAACTGTGGAAGAAAACAACAGAAGTGAGTGTTAGGATTGATTTCTGTTGAATCCGTATTCCTGATGCACAGCACCAGGTGTTCATACATTCTAGGGTGACATAGAATAAGATGTCGTGACATCTGTAAACGTGTGCATATCAGTACAGTGATTAATAACTATCTTGCTGTATTAGTTACAATGTTAGATCAGATGTCATGACTTGGAGTAGAACATCTGAATTCTGACTACACCAGAATTTCAGCTCTGTTAACCGTCTGGGTTGTCGCCAAGTGCGAAGAGAGCTTCAAGAGCTGCTAGATGAAGGAACCATAGAGATTCTTCAGAACCGTAATGTTGATGAAGATGAACCAGAGGTGAATGTTATATCTCCTGTGTTCAAATTGCCTGAGCCTGTTGTCATCCGTTATGATGGCAGCAAGCCGAAGGTCTCTCCTTCATTAGTAATCAAGCCTGCAGGCCCTGTGCCTTATTCTTCGGATAAAGCTATTCCGTTCAGATATAATCCCGTTGCTGTGGAAGATGGGAAAGAAGTGCCTTTTCCTTCAACTTCTGTGACTAATATTGCTGACGTGAGCGGGTTGACCCGTAGTGGTCGTGTGTTTTCTGAACCCTCTAAACCCCAGGTTGTTTCTGATTCCGCTGAGCGTCCGGTTGGGACTGCAGTGAATGTTCAGAACCCGACACTTGCTGTTGCCAAACCTTCCTCTGTACAAAAGACTCCTGCTTCTTCTGTTGGCTCGAGCGACACTATGAATGAAGAATGTGATGAGATGCTGAGGCTCATCAAAAAGAGTGAGTACAACGTTGTAGACCAGCTTCTACAAACGCCGTCCAAGATCTCCGTACTTTCATTACTTCTGAATTCAGAACCTCATAGGGAGGCTCTGCAGAAAGTTTTGGATCTGGCGTACGTCGATCACGACGTCACAATAGAACAGTTTGACAGTATCGTTGCAAACATCACTGCTTGCAACACTTTGAGCTTCTGTGACGCTGATCTCCCCGAGGAGGGAAGAGACCACAACATGGCTTTACACATATCCATGAACTGCAAATCTGGTGCCATGTCCAACGTGCTGGTGGACACTGGATCATCTTTAAATGTATTGCCAAAGACCACACTCTCTCGATTGTCATATCAGGGGCCTCCTATGAGGCAGAGTGGTGTTGTTGTGAAGGCTTTTGATGGGTCGCGTAAGACTGTGATTGGGGAAGTTGATCTCCCAATCAAAATTGGACCAAGTGATTTCCAAGTTACCTTCCAGGTTATGGATATCCATCCATCATATAGCTGTCTCCTTGGTAGACCATGGATTCACGAGGCTGGCGCCGTGACATCCACCCTACACCAGAAGCTGAAATTCGTTAAGAACAAGAAACTGGTTGTGGTAGGGGGAGAAAAGGCTCTCCTGGTTAGCCACTTGTCTTCTTTCTCGTATATTGATGTTGAGGATGAAGTTGGAACGCCTTTCCAAGCTTTATCTATTGCTGATCCAATTGAGAAGAAGTCTCCTTCATTTTCTTCCTACAAAGATGCGAAACTGGCCATTGAATGTGGTGCAGTTGCTGGTTTAGGGAAGATGATCGAACTTGAAGACAACAAATCCCGGGCTGGCATTGGCTATTCCTCTGGGGCATTTAATGAGCATGGGTTGTTCAAGAGTGGAGGTTTTATCCACGCAGATCAATCTGAAGAGGCTGCTGCTATCTTGGAAGAGGATGCAGAGGACTTGAGCAACTTCATCATACCTGGTAGTGTCTGCCATAATTGGGTCGCTGTAGATGTTCCTACAGTCATCCATAGATCAGAGTAATTGTTCACTTTGTTGAAAACCCTTCTCCCATGCCAAAAGGAGAAGTGATGACATTGTTGGCAGCATATATACAATGATGTTTTCATTCAATTAATGCATTGTCAAACATTTGTTTTTCCATTTGTTTTCACTTTTTGCTTTTGCATGAAATCAGTGATCACAAAAAACCCATAAAAACAAGAATAAAAACAATCTTTTTCATCTGCATAATGATTTGCTTGTTTAAATTCTGAAGTTTTCATTAACCAAAATCATTATGCAGGTTGATTCTAAAAACCCATTGAACATAATGATCCAACGCCATCTCCCAATTTTGAATTCCCTGTATTCGAGACAGAGGAAGATGACGTTGAAGAGATTCCTGATGAGATTACCCGTCTCCTTGAGCACGAAGAGAAGATCATTCAGCCGCATCTCGAGAATCTGGAAACAGTCAACTTGGGGTCTGAAGATTGTGTTCGCATGGTCAAGATTGGGGCACTTCTTGAAGAGTCTGTCAAGAAGGGGTTGATTGAGTTGCTACGAGAATATTCCGATATCTTTGCCTGGTCGTATGAAGACATGCCTGGTCTAGATACAGATATTGTGCAACATTTCCTGCCTTTGAAGCCTGAGTGCGTGCCTGTGAAGCAGAAGCTCAGAAGAACTCATCCAGATATAGCAGTGAAGATCAAAGAGGAAGTTCAGAAGCAAATTGATGCGGGGTTTCTGGTGACTTCTACATATCCTCTATGGGTGGCCAACATTGTGCCTGTGCCTAAGAAAGACGGAAAAGTCCGTATGTGTGTTGATTACCGTGATTTGAATAAAGCTAGTCCAAAAGATGATTTTCCTCTACCACACATTGATATGTTGGTAGACAATACAGCTAAATTCAAAGTCTTTTCCTTTATGGACGGATTTTCCGGTTATAACTAGATCAAGATGACACCAGAGGATATGGAGAAGACAACATTCATCACACCTTGGGGAACATTCTGTTATCGAGTGATGCCCTTAGGTTTGAAGAACGCCGGAGCCACGTATCAACGAGCTATGACTACCTTGTTTCATGACATGATGCACAAGGAGATAGAGGTCTATGTTGATGACATGATTGCTAAGTCCCGAACGGAAGTTGAACATATTGAGCATTTGTTGAAACTTTTTCAGCGTCTGAGGAAGTTTAGACTTCGCCTGAATCCGAACAAATGTACATTTGGAGTCCGTTCTGGCAAGTTGTTGGGTTTTGTTGTCAGCGAGAGAGGTATTGAAGTTGATCCTGCAAAGGTCAAAGCAATACAAGAGATGCCTGCGCCCAAAACTGAGAAGCAAGTCCGAGGTTTTCTTGGCCGCTTGAATTACATTTCCAGATTTATATCCCACATGACTGCCACATGTGTGCCGATATTCAAGCTCCTTCGGAAAGATCAGTCTCATGATTGGACCGAGGATTGCCAGAAAGCTTTCGACAGTATCAAAGATTATCTGTCTGAACCTCCGATCTTGTCTCCGCCTGTGGAAGGAAGACCTCTGATTATGTATTTGACTGTGCTTGAAGACTCGATGGGTTGTGTCCTCGGTCAACAAGACGAATCAGGGAAGAAAGAATCTGATATCTACTACCTCAGTAAGAAGTTTACTAACTGTGAGTCTCGATACTCAATGCTTGAGAAGACGTGCTGTGCTTTGGCTTGGGCTGCTAAGCGTTTGCGCCAGTACATGATAAATCATACAACTTGGTTGATATCCAAAATGGATCCAATTAAGTATATTTTCGAGAAGCCTGCTTTAACTGGGAGAATTGCCCGTTGGCAGATGTTGTTATCTGAGTATGATATCGAGTATCGAGCTCAGAAAGCTATCAAAGGTAGTATCTTGGCTGACCATTTAGCGCACCAGCCGATTGAAGATCATCAGTCTGTTCAGTATGACTTCCCAGATGAGGAGATTCTGTATTTGAAAATGAAAGATTGTGATGAGCCTACACTCGACGAGGGTCCGGAACCTGGTTCCAGATGGACGATGGTGTTTGATGGCGCTGTAAATCAGTACGAAAATGGAATTGGGGCAGTAATCATTACTCCTCATGGCACACATATTCCTTTTACAGCAAGGCTAACTTTCAAATGCACGAATAATATGGCTGAGTATGAGGCCTGTATTATGGGACTGGAAGAATGTATTGATCTGAGAATCAAGCATCTCGATGTGTATGGTGATTCGGCCCTGGTTGTCAATCAGATCAAGGGTGAATGGGAGACGAATCAGCCAGGTCTCATTCCATATAGAGATTATGCTAGGAGGATTTCAACGTTCTTTACTAAAGTTGACTTTCATCATATTCCTCGAGAAGATAATCGGATGGCAGACGCTCTTGCTACGCTCGCTTCCATGATTGTAGTCAGACGGTGGAATGAAGTTCCCAATATTGCCATGATGCGCTTGGATAGACGAGCTCACGTGTTTGCAGTGGAAGATGTGAATGATGACAAGCCTTGGTATTTTGATATCAAGAATTTCCTCCAGAACCAGGTCTACCCACCTGGGGCATCTGTGAAAGACAGGAAAACTTTGAGAAGGTTGTCAGGCAGTTTCTACCTCAGTGGTGAAGTGCTGTATAAGAGAAATTTTGACATGGTTTTGCTCAGATGCGTGGATAGACACGAAGCAAACCTGTTAATGACTGAGGTCCATGAGGGTTCATTTGGTACTCATTCCAATGGATATGCCATGGCTAGAAAGATGCTGAGAGCAGGCTACTATTGGTTGACAATGGAGTCTGACTGCTGCAAATATGTGAAGAAATGCCACAAGTGTCAGGTTTACGCGGATAAGATTCATATTCCTCCGACACTTCTGAATGTGATTTCGTCACCATGGCCTTTCTCTATGTGGGGAATCGACATGATCGGCATGATTGAACCGAAGGCGTCCAATGGGCACAGGTTTATTCTCGTAGCAGTTGATTACTTCACCAAATGGGTTGAAGCCGCTTCGTATGCGAACGTAACCAGGCAGGTGGTTGTGAAGTTTATCAAGAACCAGCTGATTTGCCGTTATGGTGTGCCAGATAAGATCATTACTGATAATGGATCTAATCTGAATAATAAGATGATGGATGAGTTGTGCGCTGAATTCAAGATCGCACACCATAATTCTTCTCCCTACAGACCTAAGATGAATGGGGCTGTTGAAGCTGCTAACAAGAATATCAAGAAGATTATCCAGAAGATGACAGTTACGTACAAAGATTGGCATGAGATGCTGCCATTTGCTTTGCATGGATATCGTACGTCTGTACGCACTTCAACAGGGGCAACCCCTTTCTCTCTTGTTTACGGCATGGAGGTTGTTCTCCCAGTAGAGGTGGAGATCCCATCAATGAGAGTCTTGATGGAAGCCAAGTTGACTGATGCTGAATGGATTCAGAGTCGTTATGACCAACTGAATTTGATTGAAGAGAAGCGATTGGCTGCCATGTGCCATGGTCAGTTATATCAGCAGAGAATGAAGAAAGCATTCGATAAGAAGGTCAAGCCTCGTGTGTTCCGAGAAGGTGACCTCGTGCTCAAGAAAGTTTTGTCTTTCGCGCCCGATTCCAGGGCCAAGTGGACTCCAAACTATGAAGGTCCATATGTTGTTAAGAGAGCCTTTTCAGGCGGAGCTTTGATGCTTACAACAATGGATGGGGAGGATTTCACTCGTCCTGTGAATTCAGATGCAGTCAAGAAATACTTTGCCTAAAAAAAAAGAGTATATGCAAATGAAAAACAGAATAGCTCGCTAAGCTGAAAACCCGAAAGGGCGGCTTAGGCAAAAATGAGCGTCTCGGTGGAGAACCCGAAAGGGCGATCCAGGCAAAAATTAGAGACATTGGAAAAAAAAGAATATGTGCATCCCGCTAGATTGAGTACCTCACCCTGGGGCAATCTAGGCAAAAATTAGGGATTTGGCAAGTAACTGCATCCTGACAAGACTTTCTGTTCCACATCCGTCTTTTCGTCAGAGGTTCTCGATTCGTCGCCAACTGAAGCATCGCATACATCGAGATTCAAATTGGTAGAGAAAGGATCATTATGTTCAATGTAGCCCTCTTCCAATATATATCACTGATTTCAAATTTGTACAGATCTATGGAGTCTTGCCATTTGCAGGCTACCATTCCATCAAATAAATTTGAGCTTTTATCCAATTATTTGCACTCTTATTTGTTTCAATTCAACAAATGTTTTGCATGTTTTAATTGATAAAATGTCATTGTTTTAAACAAATAATTTTTTTTTTCAAATTGTTGTTTTAAACAAAGTGAACATTCACAATGATGAAAGGATACTTAATAACTTCTCAGTGCTCTCCCAAGGGTGGCATGATTTCCAACAGGTAAGACATTTGTTCATAGTCCTGGCTTGGTTGTATCCTCTTTCTCCCTTTCTGCCATTGGGGTTGTTCCCCAAGCGGAGCCCTTGTTGGATTTGTTCCCCAAGCAGAGTGTTGTTGAAGATTCGGTTTCTTCTCCAGCAGTAGTCTCTCTCCAGCATGGTTGCTTCCTTTTTTGGAAATTCAGTAGTTGTTGGGTTGACATCCCGGTATTTCATCACTTTCCTCAGCACAGTCGCTAGTGGAATCTGTGATTTATCCCCGAGCAGAGTGGTTGTTGAAGACTCAGTTTCTTCTCCAGCAGTGGTCTCGCAACATGGGTGTTTTCCTTTGTGAGGATTTGGTGGATTGATATCTAGGTACTTTACCATTATCCTCAGCGTTGCCACCAGCGGAATGGTTTCTCCTTTCAGAATCTCCGCCAGAGTTGAAATCTATGTTTCCCCAGTAGGGTCGGTTGGTGATCTATCATCCAGAGATTTGGTAGTTTCCCTGATGCTTTTGACCCTCAGCAGAGTGGTTTGTTGCAGAATCTGCTTATGTGATCTACTATCTCCCTCAGTGGGTTGTTCCCCAGTGGAGTTGTCTGTGGTGGCTGCTAGTATTCCCCAAGTAGAGTTGTTTGTGCGGCCGGATTCTACTTGTGTGTTCTGTTCTCCCTTTGTGGGTTGTTCCCCAGCGGAGTTATTTCGGAGTTTGCTCTTCATAACAGTTCTCGCCGGTGCAGTGAACTTCTGTTTCTCAGTTGATGCTGAAGATTCCCCTGCAGAGATTTTGGGGACTTTTCCTTTTCCCCAACAGATTTGTCTTTGTGGCTGTTTATGCCTATTGTGACTTTTTGTTCCCCAGGTTGGGATGATTGTTGATCCATCACTCAGAGATTCGTGGTTTCCTGATATCTCTAATCTTTTGCCTCTCAGCAGATCTTTACTTTTTAGCATGTAGATCTCCAGCAGAATGGCTTTCCAGTTGGACCTCTTTGGTTTTCCTCTGGAAGTATAGTACCGGGCATTTTGATTCCTGGACATGTTTGTGTTAGATATGTCTGTTTTGTCAGCATTCATCAAACATAAATCACGCATATTCATGCATACTCATAAACATTCAGATATTCATGTTGCATTTTTTGCCATATATCTTTTGTTTGTTGTTCCCTGCCTGGTGATATAGATCTCTTTATAGATCTCCCCAAGCAGATGTCGGGTGTTTTGATCTCTCCATATAGAGTCAGCCCATAAGCAGAAAGTGTCTGTCTTTCCTTCTGCAGTTCCCCACTGAGATATATCCTCGTGGATGACGGTTTCTTCCGTTTCCTCCCAACATATATATTGGGATGGATTTTCCTATTTAAGTTATATCCTCATTAGGATGAGTCTTGATTCAGTCTGTCTTTGCGGATCAATCCCGAATTGGCTATTTGTCAGCCGTTTCTTGTGCTTCCCTGTGGAATAAATGAATGATTTGCCCAGTAACCGGCAATAATTCTTTTACCCCCAGCGGAATTTTTTTGGGCCTCTACCCTTATACCGGTAGTTATAAGTCCTATTTTCCTTGCCCTTTTGACGGAATTGATGGTTATATACCTTTTTATTCCTCGGCAGGAGTGGGTGGTTGTTATAAACCCTGTTTTGTTTCCCGTGCGGATTTGTGATTCTTTCAGTCCCCACGTGGAATCGTTGGCTACTACCCCGTATTCGGTAGTCGTAAGTCCTATCTCTTTTCCCCTAACAGAGGTAACCTTTGTGGTTCGTTCTGGTTGTTGGTGGATTTTGTGGTCTTCTACCCAGTATTCGGTAGTTGTAAATCCTATTTTGTTGCGGTTTTATCCCCAACGGAGTTTGCTTCCTTTGTGGAACAGTTGGATAATTGCCGGTTGCTAGCAATTTATCCCCATCTGAGTCTTTGGTTTTCTACCCAGTAGTCGGTAGTGTTAAACCTCTTATTTCCTCAGCCAGAGTTTTGGTCTTCTGCCCAGTATTCGGTAGATGTAAACCCTGATTTCTCCCTTTGCAGAGTTAACCTTGTTGTTCATCCTAACCGATGATGGTTACTCTTTGTGGTTATCTTCATCCAGTATTCGATGTTGCTATTCCTTCTTTGCTTTTGGATAATTGCCGGTTGCTAGCAATTTTATCCCCAGCAGTCTTCTGGATCATTGCCGTATGCTCGCAATGTTATCCCTTTGAAGTCGCCATCAATTCCTTGTGGATAATTGATGTTTATGCAATTTATCCCCAGTGAGTCTTCTTTCATTTACCCGTTTGCTTGGTAATGTTGTTTCTCCCTTTGATCGGTCATCATTATATACCTAGTTTTGGTACCCCGATGCCTTTCTTTTCGGTTGATTTATCCTTTGTTAACCCAGTAATCGGTTGTGGATAATCTTCCATGCGAGTATGTTATCCACGTTCTGACGGTAATGGATGGCATATCTCATGCACTCTTCAGTCGAAGCCTGTTGTGTTTCCTCAGTCGAGTAAGATTCGTTATTTCCCTTTTTGCGGAATCGAATATTCTTTGTTGTTGGATAATTGCCGGATGCTTACAATTTATCCCTTTGAGTTGTCTTTCGTTTGCCCGTATGCTTGGTATCGATTGCCTCTCTTCTTGGTTGGTCACCTATTATATGCCCTAACCGGTATCTCTGGTGTCTCTTCCTTTCGAGTATATTATTCACGTTCTGACGGTAATGAATAATATGTCTCATGCGCTCTTTGGTTGGAGTCCTTTGTTGATTATCCCCAATCGAGTAAGATTCGTATTCTTTGTAGAATCGAATATCCATCCTTTAACCAGTTTGTGTTTCGGATGATGAGTGTTTTGGCAGTAAAAACCAATCCACGTTTTTGGTAGGTCACCTATTATATACCCAGTAACCGGTATCCCTGGTGTTTCCTTCCATGCGAGTGTATTATCTACGTTCTGACGGTAATAGATAATATATCTCATGCGAGTATTTTAGCCACGTTCTGACGGTAATGGATAATATATCTCATGCACTCTTTGGGTTTGTGTCCCCAGTTGAGTAAGATTCGTTTTCCGGTTGCGGATTCGAATGTCCATCCTGTAAGTCGATTTGCTTTTTCAAGCCCTCCTTTCGGATGATGAGTGTCTTGGCATATATACCGATTCACGCCTTTGGTCGGTCACCTATTATATACCCAGTAACCGGTATCCTTGGTGTTCCTTCCTTTCTGCTCCCTATTATGACCTCGGTCCCTTGTGGAGTCAGATTTTCCTGAGTTGATGTACCTTTTTCAGGTCTTTCTCAGATGTTGGTTGATTGATATCTCTCACCCTTATACCGGTCTTAGATATTCATTCTTCCTGAGTTTGTTACCCTTATACCGGTAACATCTCATTTTCTCTGCTGTTTCCCCAGGAGAGTCTCTTTGCTAGATTTTCCCGGTGGAGTTGTGTTTTTCTCTTCTTGCTGTGTTGGCGTTTATCCCTAATACACGCATAGTTTGAGTCAGCCTGTGTCTTTCAATGGATGTGTTTTCCTTTGGAATTCCTCTTCCCCAGTGTGAGTCCTTCACTCCCCAGTGTTGTCTCCAGTTTCCAGTCGTGCCCTGCTCACGTAGTGTCAAATCCTTTTTCCCCAAAATCAGAGTCGTGTCTTTATCACACATTTCTTTTTCTTATCCCCGTGAGAGTCTTGTTAGAGTCTCTCTGTTCCTGGTGAGTGTATTACTCCGATGGATCATCTTTTCTTCTTTGTGGACCCATATTCCCCACAAAATTTTGTTTGTCTTTTGCATGCATACATCTTGCATCATGAGGTCTCTTAGGGACCAAAATTTGTCTCATTATTGGTTATTTAAGCCCATTCTACCGCGTCGAGATGAAGATTTCTAAACTTCACTTCTCCGTCTAGAATGACCTTAAATAGGGGCATCTGTAAGACCCTAATTTTGTCCCTAAGATCCCTCATCATATCATATCATATCATTGCAATGCCTCAAGGATCATTGTGCACCTTGCTTGCTTTCTAGTGGGTGGGTCATCTTTTGAGAGTGGTTCTTGATCACCAAGCATGTTTTGCATTTGTATATCATTGCTTTTCATGTGTTTACTAACCAAAAGTACAAGAATATGTCATCTAACCTTGTTACTTGCAGATGAAGTAATTACAGGTCAAGGCAGTCAATGCAGTCATTGAGCAATAGATGGTGGCCATTCTGAAGAATTTGGACCCCATGATCATAATCAAGAGTTCATATGAGCTATGACATCATTTTGAATCAAAATCTCAAGTGGTAGAGGCTTGAATCTCATCAAGGCATTCATCAGACAACTGAAGCCCTAGCCAGTCAACTGCCAGTCAACTGTGGATTTTGGAGATGGGAAGTGATGGGAAATACCTCATTCATGTTCAAACAAGTCTCATTTGACATTTCAAATACTCTCATTGAAGAAAATAAAGTCAGATGAAAACTTTCCAAAAATAGAAAGTGACCTATAATTGGAATTTGCCAAAAATGGAAAGGTTTTCTCCTTCAAATTACATGACCAAAAATGCTTCAAATGAAATTTTGTTGAACATGAAAGTTGTAGATCTTTCTCTCCCATTTCCAAAATGTCCAAGAACATCAATTTCTCATTTGTGGTTGGAGAGATATGATCAAAACATGGCCAAGGGAGTTTGAACTTCAAGCATGCATAACTTTTGAACCAAAAGGCCAAATGGAGTGGTTCTTTTTGCAACATTTCCATCTTGATGTGCTCTATCCAAATCATGCATTATATTTCATCAATTCTCATCACAAAAATATTGGATTTTTCACTTGAATTTCATTTGAATTTTGGAGGGAAATGTCCAATTTGAAAATTATGCATTGCATTCACCTTTTACCAATTGCATTTGATTCAAAATCACATTTTGAAGTGAAAATCATGCAGCCACGAGTACTGTAGCATTGCCATGCACATGTAAGGGTGATTTTGCCATTTTGCATAAACTCTCCCATTTCCCTAATTCACTTAACATTTGATTAGAGCCTAAGCTAAACATGATTAATAGTTGGTATATAAAGCTAATCCTAACAGAAAATCAAAACAACAACTTCATAATTTCAGATCTGAAAATTTTCTCTCCAATTTCTCTCAAGATTTTCATCGAGTTTCTTCATAAGCATTGCCTGTTTCGTGGTTTGTTCATCATCTACAAGCATTATTGAAGATTGTTGAAGCAGGATCTTGAAGAATTCATCAAGAATCGTGGACTGTTGAAGCTTATGCACTTCCATGGCAGTTGAGGTTTCAAGAGGAATCAAGCACTGCTGAGCTATTCTTTTGCATCCATTCATTCATCTAAGCTTGGAAGAACATCTGTTTATGCATTTCAGGACCTGATCCCATTGATTCCACTTCTGTTTCTCCAGCAAGGTTAGATTTCGAATGCTCCAATTCTTGAAATAATCATGTGCATCTCGTAGATCCTTTAATGCTGGTTGTATTGAGCTTTAGATCTTTGAATTTCATTGAGTATTGAAGTAGTTATGATGATTGTAAGTTTGATGAGTGAAACTTTCTCTGCTCGATTCTTTGAACATGTGCTGAATTAGGTTAAAATAATTGTGGATCTTTGATGTATGCTAGAAGACGAATCCATTGATATGTGTTTGGTGAATTTCTGGAATGATTTGTTCTTGATGATGAAGAACACGATGAACAATGGATGAATGCTAGGGTTTTTGTTTCCAGAATTCCTTTGATCTTTCCCAGCGTTGCCTGCATGCGTTTTCCTGTTTTTTGCACATGTACTGGTCCAGGTGTCGACCACTTATTGGCCAGCGTTTCATTTAAATGAAACGCCGCGTTTCACTTGGCGCGTTTTGGCTTTTGAATTCTCACTCAGTTCGATTCCGAGTTCATGACATTTCCAAATTGGCTTGTAACATTTTATTTCATTTCTTCATGTATCCATGTGCCATGCCATTTCATGCATTTTTTATTTTTTCCTTCACTTCAAAAAATCATAACTCCATAAATAATGATCCAAATCACATGAGATTTTTTGCACATTGCTCCTTATGATGTTTACTATTTTATGAATATTTTTCCAAAATTTGTGCTCGGTTGGAATTTAAATTTGCCTAGGGTTTGTGTATGCATATGCTATCATGTATCTTGCTTGCCATTTTCTTTGTGAAATAATGATGGTTGATCCAATGAATCTGAAAATTGACATGCTTGAACTAGACATCCTAATTGACATTTTGGTGTAGATTTTGGATTTTTCTCATATCTGGTTGTTGAGATATGATTTGTTTAATGTAGGTGTGACAATGTGTCTCACACCATTGTTTGCTCAACTTGATGATTTTCTTTACCATGCCAAATAAATGCCAATTGATGTGATTTTTTACATGATGCTACTTCTGGATGTTAGGATAGATCATGATTTTTCCTGGAAGTTTTAGATTCATTTTGGATTTGTTTGGTATTTTTCTTGCTGGATGGTCATGTTTGGACTTGTGATGAGTGTTGAACTTTCATGATTTGTGAAATGCTTATGCCTTGTCATATGAGCTTGAAATTTGGTACATGTTTTCTAGACACATTGAAGTTTATTGTGGCTTTGGTTTGAGTCATTTATCACTTGTCATCTCTGTTTTAGGTTTGCCTTAAGTTGATGTATCAATTTGTGCCTCCTTTGAGCTTGTTTGTGCTTACATTGCCTTATGGAATTTATTTTCCATGCTTATACTTGTCCAAATGCCCTGATTTTTGGTATGTTGATCATTTGATGTGTGCTGTTTAGCCATGGTTTTTATTGGGATTTATTGAACCATTTTTGAATTGATGTGGATTTATTCCTTCTGTTGCTCCAATGAGTTTCCAATTTGCATGTCTTGCCTTATATGATTTGTGAAATGAAATTGGTTAATGCTATTGACATGGGACCACTTGGATATTGTTCTTAATTGCTTGAGCTTGATTATTGTCAATTTTCATGTTCTGTTTGGAATTATTTCTCCCTCTTTGACCCTAGGCCTTGTCCTAGTGGTTGGTGCTTATGTTTGAGCTTTGTTTTCAGGATAAGAAGCATATGGCCTTGAGGAGATTGATTCATTTGCTTAAAGTTGGTTGATTGTTGAATGTTGACTAATCTTGACTTGTTTTGTAGGTGGCTCTTAGCTCATTTGAGTTGAGCTTGTGCCTTGCACATTGTTGCATTGTTTGACTATTGTCTGTTGACTGTTGATTCTTAATTGTCTGTTTGACTTTGTGAATTGTATGCTGACTGAGTTAGATTGTTTTCAGGTACATTAGTTGCTAAGTTCATTGTGAACTTGTTTTTACTTTGCTTGATAGCTTAAGCATTGAGGTATAACTCCTCTTCTTCATGTAGTCTGGAAGACCTGGCCTGTTACTTGGCCAGGCACCTGTCTGAAGTCCTCCTTAAGAGGCAATGTCTTTGTGTGTTTATTTTTGTGCTAAGCAGGAAAAGACCTTTGATAAGGCAATTGGCAGATACAAGAGATATGTAACCTATCTCCTGCTACTCAGTGTGTCACTCACCTTGCTCACACTACTTGTGTTGATGCATAGTGAGTAAAAGCCCAAGATCTATAGAGTCTAATCCTTGTGGAGAGAGTTCCAACTTTCTGAACTCCCACATCTTCCATTATTCAATGCTCTCTCTGACCAGAGATAGAAGCTATGAGGCACACCCCTCATCTCCTTTCATCTGCTTCACCTTGGCTCTCAATGTCAAGGTTAAGAGCACCACTTACCCCATTCCAGTTGACTTTAAAGTCTAACCCTTGCTTGAGCCTAATTGCTTGTATATAGTGTGTGCTAACTGAATCATTGACTGCTTATTGGTTCATCTATACATGTTTGCTTGTTTTCCTTTGTGCATTTATCATCATTAATTGTTTATTATTGCATGATCATCATTTCATATCTTTGTGACACATCTTTGTTTGTCCATTGAGGAATCAACTATAAGTCCATTCATTGGCCATTTGTTCCTATGATTTGGAAGGGATTGAGTGTAAGACCATTTCATTGGCCACTTATGTCCTCTTGGATTAGTGCTTTTGTTTGTCTGTTGTATGTGAGGATTCAATTGTAAGTCCATGTTGTTGGCATTTGTTTTCCCATGATCATCTGTTGGAGATTAGTGTAAGTCCAGATAGATTGGCATCTGATATCCATGTTTCTTTGTTTTAGGAGATTGGTGTAAATTCATTTATTGGTATCCGGTATCCAGTTTGTTTTGTGAGATTGGTGTAAGTCCAGTTGAGTGGCATCTGGTATCCATCTTTGTTTTAGGAGATTGGTATAAGTCCAGTAATTGGCATCCGGTATCCGCTTTTGTTGACCTTGCCTGATACTTTGTTTACTTGTTATTTGCATTGTTGCCTATTCCAAAGGACACACTTGAATCATCTTCCATATGATTTCAAGAGGTGAACACCTAAGGAGTTTTACTTCCTCACCCCTCCATTTTTGTGTGTGTTTTCAAACCCTCTTTTCACATGTTAATTCAAAAACTTTGACATATTGTGCAAACATTTTCACCCCTTTTCAAATTAGAAACCTAGGCTTTAGGCCTTTGACTTTTTCAAACTCCATTTCATAATACTTCTTTGAATCAAATTCTAATCATACTTTGACCATCTTTTTGTGAATAAATCCTAATTGGTTAATTTCACTCATTCAATTGTTTTGATGGCTTTGTCCATTCTTGTTAAGTTTTCCATACATTAGCCATAGGTTTCAATTATCATAGTGGTTGATATAAATCTTACCTTATCCTTAGTGAGTTGATTGTAAGTCTTCCATACTTATTATAGGGTTAACCCCTCACTAGTATGTTGAAGCCGTCCTCGCATGGTGGATTGTTGATTCAGGTTGAGTTTTCTCCCGTTGGTAATGAAAAACCTTAGGGCTTGTGTTTTAAAATGAATTCACTAACTTTTGGAAATCTTTTAGCCGAACTACGGCGTTTTGATCCTTACCTTTCATGGAAGGTACGTAGGCAACGGGTTCATCCGTTCAAACACAAAAACAATAAAAATTGTATATTCTTTTCTCATCCCTTCCATCATTGTTTGCACAATATGTCATAAACAAATAAGCTTTTTATACAACAAGTGTGAAAAGAGGTTCCCTAGGAGTACCTAGGACGTTTTGGGTGCCTAACACCTTCCCATTGCGTAATTAACCCCTTATCCGGATCTCTGACCTTTTCATTAGTTTTCTATGTGTAAAACTTCATAGACTTTTGTTCGCTTTTTAGCCAATCCTTTGGATAAATAAAAGTGCGGTGGCGACTCTATCTTTGTATGCTTTGCTTTTGGTTTAATCAATAAATCATAAAGTGATGAATACACCGCTACAGTTAGCAAGTTAATGTAGAGAACCCGGTTTCATCTATGCATCAAATGACTCAAATATGATTGAAATAGAGGCAGTCTATCAATGCCTCAAAGTATCATGAAGGATCTATTGATCAATCATTAATAGGTTTGAAACATTGAAGATTTAATAAACTCTAAACAACCATGGCCATGATCTAATAGATCTCATCAACCAAACAAATGTAACAACAAGTCAACAATAAAAGCAAATGATAACAAACACAAAGTAAGACTAAAAAAGATGAACAAAAAGGTAGTAAGAGCAAAAAAATCCCCAAAAAAGAGTGTAAACCCAACAAAACCAACTTGACTCAAATCTCTCTCAAAACACAACCCAAGAGTAAAACCTAATTTCCAAACACCAAACAAAACCAAAAAAAGTCAAGGAGTTCGAGTCAAAAATATTACCAAGACTGTGGTGTCAAAACTAGGTTGTTATTGTGTTTGGGTTTGAGAATGAACAAAAAACTTGGAAGAGGGTGGCTATGGTTGTTGTGGTAGAAAAATGGAAGATAAGGAAATTGTAATTTTTTATGGTGGTGGTGAATGATTATGTAAGTTAAGGTTACAAGTTTGCTACTATTTTTGTTGTGTGGAGATGGTGGATTTTTTCATGGTGGTTGCGTGGTTCAAAGAAGAAAAGAGGGTTTGGGTGAGTTAGGGTTTAGGTTGAAAAGAGGGAGCTTGAATGTGATTTTGGCATAAGTTTAGTGGCTTTCAAGCTTGAAAAATGAGGGGGGATAGTGCTTTATTTATAGAGGAAGTAAAGGGGTTGAAGTGGGTGAAAAAAATCACTTTGTGGTGAAAAAACAGAGTTACTGTTGCTGTCTGCGCAGGTGTAATCGATTACCATGATTTGGGTAATCAATTACACCATCCAAAATGGCATGAAAATCATGTTTTTGGCTGTGTAATCGATTACCATGATTACGGTAATCGATTACACAATCCAGAAATTGATTTTTCCCTTATTTTGTTGGTTTTTTCCTCCAGAACTTTAACTGGATAACCCCAGTTTTTCCCAGGTGTAAACATCATGTCTTGAGCCCGTGTAATATGTCTTTGGTTATGAAAGTTCAATGAAATTGTGATAATGAAATAATGAATACATGCATGTGCAGTAGGGCCATGGATCAGATTAAAGTTGTATCGGGGGTAGGGTGAATTTTGGGGTATGACAAGATGCACAATAGTGATCGTGTTAAATTGCAGTTCGGTATGCTTCAACACATCCCAGATCCCTTAGCAAACCTAGGAGAATGACATCTACGTAAAGTTAACGACCAATGAAACTTTAACCCATGGCAAAGCTTTGCTAGATCCGAGTGTCGCAAATGGAAGCACCGCCAAGGCCATGTCTTAACAGATGCTGTGATGCCAACTGAAGAAAAACCAAGTCGTAATTATATGGCTTGGTACAAATCAGTTGGATTTGAGTTCATCGCCGAGGATATGTACCTAACGATCTACGCCAGGAAACATACACACCAGAAGGCTCAACATCTAACCCCCAACAACATTGTCAGACCGGATAATCGCAACCCCCTATCCATCAAAATTTCTGATATACAAACACACAAACCTACAACCCTAACATTCCAAACACCCAACCACAAAGATAAATCCACAAGTAATATCAAATAAATAGAAAAATCTATAGATAAGTAAATAAAAAAAAAACAGAATGTGAATTCAATTGGCGCCCCGCCCCCTATTTAAAATAAGAGGAGACGTCAATCACCTATAAATATTTTTTTTGAAACATGAATGCTTTTAAAAATATATGATATAAAAATATGTATATTGATATTAAATGTTGAAAACTTAATTATTTTAAAAAAAATCACTTTTAATAATAAAATATAGATAAAAAGGAAAAATATTACATTAATATTTAATTGCAATATATATATATATATATATATATATATATATATATATATAATATATATATATATATATATATATATATATATATATATATATATATATATATATATATATATATATATATATATATATATATATATATATATATATATATATAATCTTTCCCTCTCATTAATCTTTCCATCTTTAACTAATACTCACATATGCTGCGTAACATTATTGTCATCTATATTTGAGATGTACGAAATAAGCCTTTAGATATTTCTGATTCTTTTTTCATCATTAATCTCTCCGTCTAACCAATTTTTCAAAATTCTTTTAAGATGTTCGAAAGTTTGGATATTCCAAAAAAATATTGTAATCGGAGGTTTCGTTGCCGAATAACATGTGTCAGTATCTTTTATCAATAATGATAAAACTAATGAAGAAAATAAAAGAATAATTTAAAATGAGATGTGAGATAAATGATTTTTTATATACAAATGATGTATTAAAAACGAGTAGAAGGGATCCTTAACACTAAAAACAAAGATAATACAGCTAAAAGCAACAACGACACCAAAAAGAAAAAAAGAAAGATATAAACATCTAACAAGAAATGGGAGAAGGAAAATTTATTAAACCTAAAAAAACTCAAAACACATTAGCCAAATGATTTGACGCCATTATTGAAAAGATATACACTAATGCTAAATTGAATCGAAAATATCTTAGATAGTCGTCAATTTAATTGACGCCACAAAATAGGTGAAATCGCCGATTCGCCTAATAAATTTCAACTTTTTTTTGTTTGAAAATATGGTAGATTTAATTTTTTTAAAATCCAATTATTTTGAGAATAAATTTAAAAAATGAGCTATTTAGATAAAAAATTCACATGGTATAATTAGTTTATCAATATAGCTTATCAATTTTTTTTGTTGAAAATATGATGGTTTTTTTTAAATCTAATTATTTTGAGAATAAATTAAAAAATGTGGGTTATTTGAACGGATGAAATAATTAATTTAATTCAATAGAGGTTATCAATTTTTTTAATTAAAGTTTATATTTATGATAAGATATTTAATTACTATTATTCTTCTCATTATTTAATTATTTTAAATATAAAAATATTATTTTTTACATATGAATCATTCGTTCATTCTATGAGTGGCTCTCTAGTTATATGAAACGGAAATAAATTGATACTTCACGATTGCAAAAGGGATAGTGTGAAAGTTGAGAAATTGGAGTAAGACAGTGGCATTGACATATTAAATTGGAAAATCGGTGGTTCTTTTTTTCTTCTTCTTATACACATATCTTGTCCATGATCTCTATAAAAAGTTACTGAGTTCACTCCTAACTAGAATTACACCTTTTAGAAGATCAAGGATGAAATTCAAGCCTGTTATCTTCATGTTCTTTCTCTGTGCAATAGTTCTCATTTCTGTTGTGGCGGCTATAAGGCCATTCAAATGTGAGAAAAACAACACATCTAGTTAATTTTGAAGCACAATTGTTTTCTTTTTTATTTTATTTAACAAACGTATTTGTTTGATTTGCAGCCGGTGCAATTGAAGAATCGAAAAGAAAAGGGTTGGGAAGAGGACATAGTGATGAGGTAGATTGGGTAGGTTCAGGAACATGGGGAGGTTGGGGAGGTCCCAGAGAAGAAGAAGGTGGAGAAGGACATGAAGGAGGTTCAGAAGAAGGTGGAAATGAAGAATCTGGCTGGGGAGGAGAAAGACATGAAGGAGGTTCGGAACAAGGTGGAAATGAAGAATCTGGCTGGGGAGGAGAAAGACATGAAGGAGGTTCGGAAGAAGGTGGAAATGAAGGACCTGAAGAAGAAGAAGAAGAAGAAGGTGGAAGCGTTGAAAATGGAGATCGTTAGGAGAATCCATGAAAACTAGACACATGCATGCATTTGAGTTCTACTGTCTTTCTTAAACTTTTTCATATAATTAAAATCATGGACTATATATTAATCATGCCTAGTTTGTAGTAGGATGAAATCCTCCACTTAAATTAAGATGCCTATGATATGTATCCTTAAATTGTATCAGTTGTATTATCACATTTATGTTATATAACTCTAGCAATTATGTTACTAAAAAAATAATGACCGAGATGTTCAAACACTTTTCATGCATCATGTGCATTGCATGGTTTGCCATTACATCAGACATCATTATCATAGCATTCTTAAATTAAAAAAAAGAAGAAAGACACCAAGTGTACTTGAATTTAAGAGAATATTTGAATAGCTTGGTGGCCCAGTTTGAAATCCATGAATTGTCACCCCACGTGCATCACCTCAATTTTGATTGTACCATGACATTGCAATACCATATAGTTATCATTTTGAATTTTACCAATTCCACACCAAGTCCAATTGGAATTTTACTTAGTTTGATACCATGTTTCTTGTCCGATAAGTAGTAAACCAAAGGCACTTCTTGATTCAATTTGAAGTTGTTTGAATTTCATTCCAAAATGGCATCATGATCACCTTCATGCTTTTAGTTTTAAGTTATCAAGAATTTTGGACCAAGGTAGTATGTAAAGTGAACTAAATTTGGATTACATGATTCATCTTTTATCAAATTCATATCAATGGATTAGTTTAAGATTAAAGTAAACAAAAGCAAAGTAAAATTGATTTTTTTTATGTTGCGTGAGATTTGGTTAAGTCAAAAGGTCGTTATGATTAGTGTCCTATAAGTTAGATTTTTTAAATTTTAGAGATACATCTTCGGTATATTTTCGTAGATGCATTTCTAGAACTTCTATAAATCAGAACTAGAAGCATACAATAAAAACATGTAATTGGACAAAATAAAATAAACATTCGTAACATAAAATGAGCATTACATAGGTGATTTTAACATAAAATGCAACATTACACTTCATTATCAAGGTGGATGTTTCAACATCTTAATAATATCTTCGACTGATCTTGGAATTGTCCCTTTCAACTCGAGCGTAATTTTTGTTTCAAAACGGGAAAATGTATTCCATATAGCCCTTACATCTGCATCTGTCTTGAGTATAAAATTGTTGAACTCAATCTTCCCTCCGTTGTCAAATGACGGTGAACGGTACTCGAGCTTCATAATTCTGTGATTGTCTCCGTAAGGTAGGAGATAATGGATTTTGTCTGTAATATCTGCAAGAGATGTGTACATGGTGAGCTTAAAGTTTTTCCCGGGAGTTCTGTAGGAGTAAGAGACATTTGCGACTTAACAATTGATGTTTATTTGTGACATTTGAGACATTTTCAGCTTGTGTGAAATAAGGAACAAGGGCACCTTAATTTATAGAAGTTGTAGACAGTTGTGGGTCATTTATAACGTGACATGCTTATTCCGATGATATATCTCTGGTTCCACACCCTATTATCTTATTCCAGAGACGCACCTCCGGAACCTCTCCTAAACAAGTTTGAAAATAGAACCTTTCAAATCTAACCTTTTTAAAAAAAAATAATAAATATTTTCATCAGGAAGATAAAAAATGCATTAATGAACAAATATTGGATATATTACACTTTATTTAAATTGAGACACAATTACATACACTTATTTGTCCGAATAAAAAGAATATTAAAATGAACCGAAACCTATGTCGCCGGTTAAATCTATGGTTGGTACCCCCTTTGACTTTTGTGTATTTGATTCTCTTTCAATATTGTTCAACTTCTCGAACTCTAGCATCCTTTCCACAAAATGATCCGGCCAAGTCTCGACTTTTATTGTTGAATGAGCCATTTACTCCAATGATGTAAGTGGTATAGGGTATCCCGGTTTCAAGTAAACTTGAACAAAATGTTGTGATTTTTAAAGCCACCCAATACACATAATACGATCATTTGAATTTTGAGGTGAGGCGATACGCAATGGGAAAAAAGCTTCCAAAAAACCATATCGCGTAAGATCAATACACACCCTATCATACGCACATGCTATGAGGTGACCCATGTCAGGGAAGCGCATCCATTTTTCCATCGGTGTCGGTCCGCTAAGGCAAGGAACAAGAGACTCGTAAACTTCATCGAAGTGTTCTTTCTTTCCGTATAGCCGTGTGTATGAATCTTTATGAGTCTTCAACTCTTGGATAAGTTGATGACAAACAGGTGTATGATTATCTTCTCCTTTACCAAGTAAGCCAAAATAACTCGATATCCACAATTACCATGTCCCTCAATATTGACAATCCGCTCAATGTATTTGTGCATAAAAAACATGAATCTCGTCAATGAATATAATATTTTATAGAGGTGGTTTGCTAATGCGAGCTCCTTTGGCAACACTTTTTTTGAGATTTTGTAGTTGGTTAGTCGGGAAAAACTTTGTCAACATGTTCAAAATATGAAGGAGACCGTATAGTAGAATTGTCATTTGGTGTAGGCTTGGTTTTCTTTGGAGCACCTTTTCTTTTACTGGTTGAGAGGGTGGTTTCAAGTCGGTGGTTTTTGGATAGGCAATCTTCCTCAATTGTTCTTTGATGTGGAGTTTCATGTTGTCATCGACTTTCAAAAATCTCTCTTGTATCACTTCCCATTAGGTCAAAATAGAGATATTCAATTTACCTTCTTTCATAACACTTACGTCATCAAACCTAAGCCTCTTCCAATGAGTACAAACCTCATCCATTCCTATCAGGATACCAAGTTTCACCTTTTTTACAATAACACAAGCACATGGAAGACCATATGTTTTCAGAATTGTTTATCCATAATTTGCGCTATCGAAACCTACATTATTAACTCATTTAGCCTCGTGAAAAATAAAATTCAAACCCGTTCGAGATATGTTGTCGACCAACTAAGAATAAAGATTGTTATCTTTAAAAATGTGTTCCAAAATCGTGATGCTCCGACCAAATGATGTTTGTATCTCATTATGCTGGTTTTGAATCATTTGGTTCACGGAGTCCCAATCTCTACATAAATCTCCCTGACTATTTCCCAACCAATATTTCAAAGTAGCATGGGCATAATCAACTCTATTAATTGTTGTATTTCCAGTGTGTCTAACCTTATCAGTCCATGCATAAACAATTTTCTCCTTCACCTGGTCAGGAATTGTGCTTTTAACATATTTTAACAAATCAGGATACTTTTCAAACACTTTCCTGAAATGTATAACGAAATCGGCATATAGTTCTTTTGTGGAAGAATTTACTATACGATTCCATGCATCTATTATTTTTTCCATTGCCATAACCACCTTCACCATTTTTCCATCTTCGGACTCTATCAGTTTCATCTCAACTGCGGGTTTAACCCGACTTCTCACATTCTTTGTTATGTGATACTTACAAAGTAACGCATTAGAGTATGAAATAACTTTGCAACTGAATTCATCAAGGCAGTATCGCGGTCGATAAAAATCACTTTAGGCATCTCACCTTGGTCCTTCAACAGTATCTGACACATCTCTAAGGACCAAGTAACATTCTCCTCCTTTTCATTCTCTAGAAACACAAACCCAACAGAATATGTGAAATTCTAGTTATCAGACTTTGGATGTCACACTGATTGTTATGACATCCAATTCTGCACAGACAGGGATTATGCAGAACTTAACAGTAAGTGCAGTAAATAACACAAGTAATTGTTCACCCAGTTCAGTCCAACATGACCTACATCTGGGGGCTACCAAGCCAGGGAGGAAATCCACTATTAGTAGTATCAATTCAAAGCTAAACTCACCCGTTTACAACTTATCACTTAATCCCTACCCAATGCAATTTCAATCTTAACCTAAGATCAGAGTTCCTACTCACTCCCCCTCAATCACCTCAGTGATATTAAAGACACTTTGAAGTCACACTTCAAAAACAACTCTTGATTATGCTTCACAGCTTAAATCAAGATACACAGCACTCACGCTTAAAAGCTTTGAGTGACACAACACTTATAACTCAATGAACACCCTATGCCAAAGCAATCATCTACTTGATAATGGCTTGGCTTACAAGATACGTCTAATACAAGACTCACAAAATACAGTAGTGAAGTATGATGGACACACTAAATCTTCACGCCTCAAAATCCCCGAGACTGAATGAAGGAATGCCTTCCTTTTTATATTGCAGCACCTGGGCTTTTGCACCTGTATTTTCCTGAATTTTAGGTCACACAAGTTCCCTCAAATTCAACATTTAGGTTGCTAACAAATAGGCTATTTGTTAGGTTCATTGAATGTAGCTTGGTTGTTGATTTCCTGGATTTTCTCTCAGCTGTTGAATCCCTAAAGAATAGCCTGAGAAAAAGCTGAAACAGAAAACTGAACAACCTACAATTTAGCATATGCTGTCAGGAATGAATGTCACGACATTCAGCTTGACATCAAGGTCCATATGCTGAGTCTGTTTTTCCAGAAAACAGACTGTACAAATTTGCTGATCTGTACCTGATCAAAATGACCATACTATAGTAACAACTTACATTAATAAATGTCAAAGTGTCCAACTTAACATTTATACATTTGGCCTTAAGTTAGTTCTGTTATTCTCTTGAAGAACAAATTAAGTTTTATGCTGAAGTATAGCAGAACACCACTCTGCCTAATCTTCAGTAGCTGCTGTCAATGATGAATGTCACAACATCCAGTTTGACATTCAGTCAGTAGGCCTTATGCCAGGTCTGGTTCTTCCTTGATAACCAGACTGCAAATGAATACTAAGTTCTAACAGAACTTCTGTTCCTTAGTATTTGTTGACAGGTATGAATGTCACAGCATTCAATGATCCTGTGTTAGCTAGTCCTGCAGTAACTACAATGTAGTCACATATGCATGTCATGACATCAGTCAAGACATTAGTGTTTTACCATATAATGCAGCCAATTAAACACCTACAAACTCCCCCTTTGGCAAATTTTTGGCTAAAACACTTTGATCCCCATAACAGAGTTCATAGCAGCGGAATAATACTAGCTAATACACTCAGAGTGGCAGCACACTCACACACATGGAAGTTAAATAAAAACTTCACATAGCAGCACACACATATTAGAAGTTGCACCTAAACTTCAACATCAGCTGCAGGGGGGGGGGGAATCTTCAGATCTGTCATCACTCTGTTTGTCAGGGGTATTGGTGGTTATTACTCCCCCTTTTTGTCAAAAATGTTGCCAAAGGCAGCAACATAGCCAAGCACACTGACAGAGTTCCAGACTTGGTTTTACTTCACAGTTTCAACCAAGTTCACATCCACTTGATCTTGCTTTACAGCTTCGATCAAGTAATCCCCCACTTTTGCTTTACAGTAGGTACCACCATATCAGATGCCATGATTTTGTTTCTGACATCCAGAACCACTCCTGCATGAACAGCATCCTTGAACTCCTGCAGGTACATTGGCATTCTCTCTGTAGGGTGTCTCCTTACCCTCTTGTATCCACACTTGTTGTAAGCAGCATAGCTATGATCTGTTGACCCTTCATTGCCTAGTACAAATTGTTTAATAGGCAGAGATATTAAACAATTTATCCCAAACATCAGTGGTTGCTATAAGGTCTCAGAGAGACATATTCCCAGTTTGCTCCTTAAGTTTTCAAACTGAGTAGCATCCAGAGCCTTTGTAAATATGTCAGCCAGTTGAAGATCCGTGGCTACATGTTCCAAAGTGATCACCTTGTCTTCCACCAGATCTCTGATGAAGTGGTGCCTAATGTCAATATGTTTGGTCCTGCTGTGTTGGATGGGATTCTTGGAGATATTGATGGCACTGAGATTATCACAGAACAATGTCATGACATTTTGAGAGACATTGTACTCAGTGAGCATCTGTTTCATCCAGACCAGTTTGGAGCAACTGCTTCCTGCAGCTATGTATTCAGCCTCTGCAGTGGACAGAGAGACACAATTCTGCTTCTTGCTGAACCACGATATGAGGTTTTCTCCTAAGAAGAAACATCCACCTGATGTGCTTTTTCTGTCATCAGCACTTCCAGCCCAATCAGCATCACAGTACCCAGATAGGACAGGCTCAGACCCATGTGAATACAGCATCCCATAGTCACACGTCCCATTGATGTACTTGAGAATCCTTTTGACTTGATTCAAGTGGCTCACCTTGGGCTCTGCTTGGTATCTGGCACACACTCCAACTGCATAAGAAATGTCAGGTCTACTTGCAGTTAGATACAGCAGACTACCTATCATGCTTCTGTAGAGGCATTGATCGACACTAGGTCCTCCATCATCTTTGGTTAACTTCAGATGAGTAGGAGCAGGAGTCCTCTTGTGCCTGGCATTATCCATACCAAACTTCTTAACTATGTTCTTGGCATACTTGCTTTGGGAGAGAAACATAGAGTCCTCCATTTGGTTTACTTGCATTCCAAGGAAATAGGTCAGTTCTCCCACTAGACTCATTTCAAACTCAGACTGCATCTGGTGAACAAATTTGTTAACCATTTGTTCTGACATTCCACCAAAGACTATATCATCAACATAGATTTGAGCTATCATGATTTTGCCTTCTTCATCCTTCACAAACAAGGTTTTGTCTATGCCACCCTTTCTGTATCCATTTGTGGTCAGAAATTCGGTTAACCTTTCATACCAAGCTCTGGGTGCTTGCTTCAACCCGTACAAGGCTTTCTTCAACTTGTATACATGCTCAGGTTGGTTAGGATCACAGAACCCTTTGGGTTGTTCCACATAGACTTCTTCATTCAGGTAGCCATTCAAGAATGCACTCTTCACATCCATTTGGAATAGCTTAAACTTCAGGATGCATGCTACCCCCAACAGCAATCTGATGGACTCAAGTCTAGCCACAGGAGCAAATGTCTCATCAAAGTCTACTCCTTCAACTTGAGTGTATCCTTGAGCTACTAGTCTTGCTTTATTTCTAGTAATTACTCCTTTCTCATCAGATTTGTTTTTGTAGATCCACTTGGTACCAATGATGTTGGACCCTTCAGGTCTTGGAACCAGCTCCCATACTTCATGCCTTGTGAACTGCTCGAGTTCCTCTTGCATGGCAATGATCCAGTATTCATCAGTCAGGGCTTCTTTCACATTCTTTGGTTCAACCTTGGAAACAAAGCAGGAATTTGAGTTTATTCCTCTTGACCTGGTAGTTACACCACTGGTGGGATCCCCTATGATAAGATCCTTAGGGTGGTCTTTCTGAATCCTGATAGATGGCACTTTGGTGGGTGCCTCTACTTCACATTCAGGAGAAGGTTCCTGTACTTCTTCAGACTTGACTGGACTGTCAGTTGGACTGTCAAGGAATGTTTCAACATCCTCCATGACATCGGTTCCTTCCTCTTTATCATCCACAATGACATTTATGGACTCCATCAGGACATTGGTCCTGTAGTTGAACACTCTGTAGGCTCTGCTGTTAGTGGAGTATCCCAGAAATACGCCTTCATCACTTTTGGGATCTAGCTTCCTTCTCTGTTCACGATCTGTGAGAATGTAGCATTTACTTCCAAAAATATGAAAGTACTTCACAGTGGGTTTTCTGCCCTTCCATATTTCATACAGAGTGGAGGAGGTTCCTTTTCTCAAGGTGACTCTGTTGTGCACATAGCACGCAGTATTCATTGCTTCAGCCCAAAAGTGCATAGGGAGCTTCTTTGCATGAATCATTGCTCTGGCAGATTCTTGAATAGTTCTATTTTTTCTTTCAACTATTCCATTCTGCTGAGGAGTTATAGGGGAGGAGAACTCATGGCTTATTCCTTCAGATGAGCAAAACTCATCAAACTTGGAATTCTTGAATTCAGTACCATGATCACTTCTAATCCGGACCACACAACTGTCCTTTTCCCTTTGAAGTCTTATGCACAGATCTTTGAAGACATCAAATGTATCTGACTTCTCTCTGATGAAGCTTATCCACGTGTATCTGGAATGGTCATCAACCACCACGTAAGCATACTTCTTCCCACCAAGACTTTCAACCTGCATGGGTCCCATTAGGTCCATGTGCAACAGTTCCAGAACTCTGGAGGTTGTGGAATGTCCCAGCTTCGGGTGTGACATCTTGGTTTGCTTGCCCACTTGGAATTCTCCACAGACTCTTCCTTCATCAATCAGAAGCTTTGGTATTCCTCTGACTGCTTCCTTGGATATGATCTTCTTCATTCCCCGTAAGTGGAGATGTCCAAGTCTTCTATGCCACAGCTTCACCTCCTGTTCTTCCTTGGCTGAGGAGCATGTTGTGGAAAAGTTAGAGAGATCAGGTTCCCACAGGTAGCAGTTGTCTTTGGACCTGGTTCCTCTCATAACTTCCTGATTGTCACCATTAGTTACAATGCACAGCTCCTTAGTAAACTAAACATGAAAACCTTGATCACACAGCTGACTTATGCTGATGAGGTTTGCAGTTAGTCCTCTTACTAACAGCACATTGTTCAGTTTTGGCACTCCAGAACAGTCCAATTTGCCCACACCTCTTATTTTTCCTTTGGCACCATCACCAAAAGTCACATAGCTGGTAGTGTGAGGTTGAATATCTACCAGTAGATTTTCCATACCAGTCATATGTCTTGAGCATCCACTGTCAAAGTACCAGTCTTCTCTGGAAGAAGCCCTTAGGGCAGTGTGTGCTATCCTAGCATACCATTGTTGCTTCTTAATGGGAACACATCGATTACGTGTTTTATGCTTAGGTCTGACATGTGAGGCTCTGTTAGGGAAACCATGAATCCAGTAGTAGAAGGCTTTTATATGTCCAAGCCTGCCACAGTGGTGACACCTCCAATTCTGGTATTTCCTCTTCTGATGATCATTCATCCTAGCTCCTCGATGTTGCGACATTGGCTTTGACATCTGCTTGACCTTCTGAACTCTAGCCTTTGGGCGTTTGTGTTCAGCTCTTTTTCCAAATCCTAGCCCAGATTTGGTTCCAGACTGCTGTCCCACTTTTAGAATTTCTTCCAAGGTGTCAGTTCCCTTATTCATCATTCTGATGGATTTGGTCATCTGGTTCAGCTTGGAGGTCAGCAGGGCTATCTCATCATTTAGCCCCTCTATGGCAGACAGTTGCTTCTGTCTCTCATCTTCCAGTTCCTTGATGCGTTTCTTCTGCTTTTCTCCTTGTGCACGCACTTCTGCACTGGTGGTACACAGCTTCTTATATGCTGCAGCAAGTTCATCAAATGTCAGCTCATCTGCACTTGTGTCATCTTCAGAGACACACACACTGGTTAGTGCAGTAACATGTTTGGCAGATTCTCCTTCAGATTCACTTTCAGAATCTCCTTCAGACCATGTGATAGCTAGCCCCTTATTTTGCAATTTGAGGTAAGTAGGACATTCAGCTCTGACGTGTCCATACCCTTCACAACCATGACACTGGATTCCCTTCCCATGGTTGAATTTCTCCTCAGAAGTTGATCTTTTCTTAATGTCAGACGGGATGTTCTTGACATTAGGTCTACCTCTTTGATCAATCTTCTTCATGAACTTGTTGAATTGCCTCCCAAGCATGGCTAAGGCTTCTGATATACTTTCATCACCTCCAGTATATCCTTCTTCTGACTCCTCTTCAGCATTAGATATAAAGGCTATGCTTTTCTTCTTCTCAGCATACTCACCTAAGCCCATTTCAAAGGTTTGGAGAGAACCAATGAGCTCATCTACCTTCATATTGCTGATGTCCTGAGCCTCCTCTATGGCAGTGACCTTCATAGCAAACCTCTTAGGCAAGGACCTGAGAATCTTTCTTACAAGTTTCTCTTCAGTCATTTTCTCACCTAGTCCACCAGAGGTGTTTGCAATTTCAAGAATATTCATGTGAAAGTCATGAATAGTCTCATCCTCTTTCATCCTCAGATTTTCAAACTTGGTTGTCAACATCTGAAGTTTGGACATCTTCACCTTGGAAGTACCTTCATGAGTTACCTTGAGGGTATCCCAAACTTCCTTAGCTAGTTCACAATGGTGCACCAGCCTGAAGATGTTCTTAGTGATTCCATTGAACAGTGCATTCAAGGCTTTGGAATTTCCAAGAGCTAATGCCTCTTGTTCCTTGTCCCAATCTTCTTCAGGAATCTGCACACTGACTCCATCTTCATCAGTCCTCGTTGGATGTTCCCATCCCTTGTTGACAGCTCTCCAGACTTTGCTGTCTAGAGACCTTAAGAAGGCTATCATGCGAGGCTTCCAGTCATCATAATTAGATCCATCCAACATGGGTGGTCTGTTTGAGTGTCCTAAATCCTTGTCCATGGTACTAGAAAGTAACTTCCCTAGATCTCACCCAGAACTTCACAGGCAGGGTGCCTGCTCTGATGCCAATTGAAATTCTAGTTATCAGACTTTGGATGTCACACTGATTGTTATGACATCCAATTTTGCACAGACAGGGATTATGCAGAACTTAACAGTAAGTGCAGTAAATAACACAAGTAATTGTTCACCCAGTTCAGTCCAACATGACCTACATCTGGGGGCTACCAAGCCAGGGAGGAAATCCACTATTAGTAGTATCAATTCAAAGCTAAACTCACCCGTTTACAACTTATCACTTAATCCCTACCCAATGCAATTTCAATCTTAACCTAAGATCAGAGTTCCTACTCACTCCCCCTCAATCACCTCAGTGATATTAAAGACACTTTGAAGTCACACTTCAAAAACAACTCTTGATTATGCTTCACAGCTTAAATCAAGATACACAGCACTCACGCTTAAAAGCTTTGAGTGACACAACACTTACAACTCAATGAACACCCTATGCCAAAGCAATCATCTACTTGATAATGGCTTGGCTTACAAGATACGTCTAATACAAGACTCACAAAATACAGCAGTGAAGTATGATGGACACACTAAATCTTCACGCCTCAAAATCCCCGAGACTGAATGAAGGAATGCCTTCCTTTTTATATTGCAGCACCTGGGCTTTTGCACCTGTATTTTCCTGAATTTTAGGTCACACAAGTTCCCTCAAATTCAACATTTAGGTTGCTAACAAATAGGCTATTTGTTAGGTTCATTGAATGTAGCTTGGTTGTTGATTTCCTGGATTTTCTCTCAGCTGTTGAATCCCTAAAGAATAGCCTGAGAAAAAGCTGAAACAGAAAACTGAACAACCTACAATTTAGCATATGCTGTCAGGAATGAATGTCACGACATTCAGCTTGACATCAAGGTCCATATGCTGAGTCTGTTTTTCCAGAAAACAGACTGTACAAATTTGCTGATCTGTACCTGATCAAAATGACCATACTACAGTAACAGCTTACATTAATAAATGTCAAAGTGTCCAACTTAACATTTATACATTTGGCCTTAAGTTAGTTCTGTTATTCTCTTGAAGAACAAACTAAGTTTTATGCTGAAGTATAGCAGAACACCACTCTGCCTAATCTTCAGTAGCTGCTGTCAATGATGAATGTCACAACATCCAGTTTGACATTCAGTCAGTAGGCCTTATGCCAGGTCTGGTTCTTCCTTGATAACCAGACTGCAAATGAATACTAAGTTCTAACAGAACTTCTGTTCCTTAGTATTTGTTGACAGGTATGAATGTCACAGCATTCTGTAGCACCTCAAATTTGCACCTATCATTGTACAAACATTTTCATACTAGGTCATAGCATATCATGGTCCATTGCATAGCATTGCATTGCCTTTTTTGCCTCAAAGTGCAAGCCAATCAAGGAATTAGGTCAAACTGACCAGGAGATCAGTCAACCAAGCAAGCAAGGGTGTTTCTCAAAGAGCCAAGGCCCTAGGGTTGGTCCAACAAGTTCACAGGACTTGAAGGTCTATTTGAAGTGTTCAAGTCAAGGGTTGAAGGCTCAGAGGTCATCAGTTCATACACAGACAGTCAAAAACCCTAGACAGTCAACAGTCAGTCAAAGCAGTGGATGGTGGCCATTCTTGTGGAATTTGGGCACCATGATCAATAATCAAGAGTTCATACAACTTGGGACATCATTTGAAGTCAAATTCTCAAGGAATTAGGGTTTGGAAGTCATCAGTCAATGAGCAGACAGTCAGAAACCCTAAAAGTCAACTGTTGGTCAACTGTCCATTTAATCAGTGATTTGATGAATGGAAATGGTTTGAGAGAGTTTATTCATGACCAAATAGTCCTCATATATCATGTCAAACACCATCATGGAAGAATTTGAAGCCAGATCAAAAATTTCCCAAAATGGAAACTGGACCTGTAACTGAAACTTACCAAAAATGGAAAGTCTTGATCCTCAAACTTACATCATGATACAAGCTTCAAATGAATATTTGCCCAACATGAAAGTTGAAGATCTTGTTCTCCCATTTCCAAAAAGTCCAAGAACTCTCAATTCCCATGTGTGGTTGGTAAGTTATGATCGAATCGATTTCAGAAAATCTTGAACTTCAGAAGACCATATCTCTCAAACCGTTTGGCCAATTTTGGTGGGGTTTTTTCCTACAAGTCACATTTGATCCCCTCTTTCCAAAAATATAAATTTCGTGAGCCAAAACTTCACCAATCAAAATGGCATTTTTTGACCTATCTCATTTAAATGCAAGTTTGACCAAGAGTTGACTTTTTGATATAAACATTTTTCTAACATTTGGCCAATTGGAACAGCTCAGAAATGTCATTTAAAATGTGTTTGCAAGCTCAATTATGCAGTACATGAAGCCATTCTTTAACTTGCTTGAAATTTGGATAAAAGTACATTTCATCCATACTTCCAAACCATGCTTTGTGCCATGACCATAGCAGCCTTGATCATCATATTTTTCTGTCATGAGGACATTAGGAGCAGCACAGCAGACCAACCAATTTTTCACTCATCTTGATTCATCTTGCTTTGGCACTGTTGCAAGAAGGCTGTCAAAAAACACCAAAGTTACAACCATGCCTTGTACTGTCTAACAGCAGAGATTATGCAGCATTTTTCTATCATGTTGAAATTCAATGGCAGCCTCTAACCACACAAAATCCTCACTCTCTCACTTAGAATTTTCCTCCTCAAAAATTGCAAGAGCCTGCTTAAAATAGAAGCAACAGCAAACAGCATGGAGAAGCATGATTTGCTGTCAATTGAAACACAGTTTGAAGCCTGATTGTGCAGCCAAAACCAACAGGAGGCCATGCCCTAGCTGCTTGAAATGTGGAGAGCAAGTACATGTTTGCAACAACTCCATCCCACAAAACCATAGACCATGCTTGGCACTCAAGGGCAGCAGACTTATGATGGATTTTTCTGTCAATTAAGGACAGTAGCAGCAACTGCAACCAACAAAAAACCAACAGAAAAAACCTTACTTGACTGATTCATTGATACACACCCTTGGCCATTTTTTTTCTCAAGAATATTGCCTTACCAAAACAGCACCAAAACAGAAAGTGAAAGCCTCACTTTCTGTCATGGGGTAGCAGTAGCAGCCAACACATAACAAACCAAGAACTTCATACACTCTCTCAAAACCACCCTGCTGTTTTAGCATTCCAAATTTTTCTGTCCAAACACAAAAGACCAACCCTGCCTTGCCAACATAACCAACAAACCACAAACCATTTGGCCCAAGCAGTAAAAAACACACTGCACACATCATGCATTCTAAGAGCATTCACTTTACTTTTGGCCATTCCCATTTTCTGTCAACAAACCAAGCCTAGCCTTGCAATATGTTTTCATCATCCATACATCATTTCCTGCCACATGAAATCAATGGCAGCCATCTAATACAACAGAAAACCCTTGGCTATTCCTCTCAAAAAACACACTTTCCAAAACCTGTCCAAGAGAAACTCCAGAAAACTGAGCCTTGCATCATTATCCTTACCATCCATTCATCATCTGAAAACCATTAGAGGCAGCCACACAAGTCACAAGCCATCACAACACAACATAACTTCACATTCTAAAAAACTGCATCCTTTTGCATTTTTCAAAGACAGTCCAAAAACTCCAAATACCCTGACCTTGTTTTGGTTAATTCATCAATCAAACAACATCTTGAGTCCATTCCTACCACTTTCCTCCATCTACAAGTACCTTTTCTAGCACTGTTTTAAAGAAGTGGCTTCCATGGCAATCCAAGTTTGAGCTCATTCCAAGCATCCACAAGCCAAGGCATCTTCATCATACATCAAGGCATAGCTGTGCTGCAACTGTTTCACTCCAACAACACCAAACAATAGCTGAATCTCTACTGTCCATCCAAGTTGGTAAATTTTCAATCTCCCTATTTTGTGAAATTAGTGCATGCTTAATGTAGGTCTTTTGATGCTGATTTCATGGATGGTCTTAGTTTTACAAATGGTCAAGTGGTGTTTGAGTTATTTTGAAATGAACATTGAGGATCCAAACTTATTTTGCATATAACTTGAGAGATAGCTCAAATTAATGAAAACCAATGTTAGGATGTTGTTGTATGTTGTTTGATGATCACAATGGTATAGCCAATTGCAATTTCTGAGCAAGTTTGTGAAATCACGATTTGGGATGCCACTGTTCATGAAACCCTAGCCTTTGAATTTCCCAGATTTTTCCCCCATTTTCGTGCTGCATGGCTTAAACTCATCAACCAATAGAAACATTTCATTTTATGCCCAAAACGACTGTGTTTTGATTAGTGGATTCAAATATTACAAAAATGCCATTCTTGCTTCATTTATTCCATTCTAATTTCACATTTGATATCCCATCTTCCAAAAATCATAAATGCTTCAATTTTAATCCAATTTGAATGGGATTTTTTGTGTTGTGTTCATCATGATCCCAACTTTTTTATCATTATTTTTCCAGAATTTTTGGATGATTGGTTTTTAAATGTTGCTAGGGTTTGTGACATGTGACCAATTTTTGTACACTTTGCCAAATCAATTGTGAAATGATGAGAATGTATCCAATGGCTCCCAAATTTTTTGTGTTTAAACTAGACACACTCATGGTGATTTTGGTATAGAGTTTTTGAATTTATCATTTGTGGTTTGTGAGTTATGATTTTTTGAATTAGGGTGTGACAATTTGTGTCACACCATTGATGTCCAACTTGATGATTTTCATTACCATGCTTCTTGACCTCCAATTGATCTGATTTTTTGCATGCACCTACTCTTGTATGTCTAGTTTACATGTGAATTTTCTTGGAATTATTTGAGGTATTTCCTAATTGTTTGAGATTTTCTCCCCTGGTTGGTCATATGTTGACCTTGTGTGACACATGTTCCCATTTCATTTGTGAAATTCTCATACTTTATTAGATGGACATGAAATTTTACATGAGATAACTAGACATCCTCATCTTTGCCATGGTTTTGATCCCATTCATTTATCATATGCTATCACTGATTTATGAATTTTCTAAGTTGATGTATGTTTGGTTGACTTCTTTGAACATGTTCAAAATGGCTTTGACTTTCTGATTTTTATTGACTGCCTTCCACTTGTCCAAATGAGGCGAAATTTGACATGCTCACCATGCTATGTGTTAGGATTGATCATGATTTATTTGGTGATTTTTGGAAATGTTTAAGATTGCTTTTGAGTTAAGTCTTGCTGTTGACTTCTATGAGCTTCTGTTTGCCATACCTTGACCTAAATTGTTCATGAAATGATGATGATGATTGATATGGATGTGAACCCAATTGGTTGTGTTTCTTAATGGTTTGAACATGATTTTGGATACTTATCCCTTGCTGTTTTGACTTTCTCATTCATTTTTGACCCTAGGCTTGTCCTAGAGGTCCTGTTACTCACCTTTGAGCTTGTGTTTTCAGGTTGACCATCAAATGGCCATTGAGACCAATTCTTTTGATTAAGCTTGCTTAAAAATCATTGTCTAACTTGTTTGTTTTGTAGGTGGCTTGGCTCACATGTCTTAAGCCTTGTGCCTTGCACATCCATGTGCCTCTAATTAACTGTTGGTGGCTGTTTCCTTTTTGCTTTGTTTGAAGTTGCATACTAACATCTGCTTGACTGTTTCAGGTGCTCTAGTTGCTTAGCTCCTTGTGAACTTTTTGCTTTGCTTTGCTTGTATAAGCAATTTGCATTGAGGTATGTCTCCTTTACTTCATGTAGTCTGGAAGACCTGGCCTGTTACTTGGCCAGGCAACTGTTTGAAGTCCTCCTTAAGAGGCAATGTTTGTGGATGTTTAATTTTGTCCTTGCATAGAGTCAAAGTCCTCCTAAGTGAAGAGGCAATTGGTGGAAGGTAGGGATATGCAATCTATCCCCCACTATTCAGTGTGTCATCTGCTTTGCTCACACCACTGTGTTGATGCATTGCAGATACAAACCCAAGATCTTGTACAATTGTACAGTTGAGTCAGTTTTAAATGTGTAGAAGGGTTCCCACTTTCTGAACCCACACATTCTTGTCTTAAGCTCTCCCAGGCCAGGGATAAGAGCTGTGAAGTCTTATCTTCACTCACCTTTCATCTGCTTCACCTTAGTCTCTCAATGGCAAGGTTAAGAGCAACATTTCACCCAGTTCCAGAGGTTTGTTTGTTGAGGTTGATATGACCCCTCGACTAAAACCTAACCCTTGTTTGAGCCACTTGCTTGTGTATAGTGTGTGCTATCTGTGCTTGTAGGATTGTTTGACTTGCTTCCTGTGCAAGTTAGGTTTGTTTGACTTGCTTCCTGTGCAAGTTAGGTTTAGTTTAGACTTGCTTCCTGTGCAAGTAGGTTTTGCTTGACTTGCTTCCTGTGCAAGTTAAGTGTGTGTGTGGCTTGCTTCCTGTGCAAGTCATGTCTAGGATAGGCTGGCTCCCTGTGCCAGTTAGCTAGAAACCTTAACTTAGGGATGATTTTGCATGATAACATCTAGGCTCGAGTCGTAGTCTCCCTAGTTGTGTCTCCCTCTGTTATCTGGTTAGGCTAGTCCTTTATCCCTGCGTAGGGGAACTACATCGCCCTGATCTTCATACCAGATGAAGTATGTAGGCAGGAGATTGAGCTGATCTCTCCGGGCGCTCTTTTTCTTTTTTGTGTGTGTTGTTTGACAGTTGCTAGGCTCGAGTGCCTGACTCCTTAGCAATCTGTTGTCTGTTTGTTTGTGTGTGTGCTTGACAGTTATAGGCTCGAGTCCCCGACTCCCTATTAACTTGTTGTGTTGTTGTGTGCTTGGAAGCCGATGTAAGTCCATCGAGTGGCATTTGGGTTCCAGTGTGCGTGTGTTTTGGTTCGGATGCTGATGTAAGTCCAGTGATTGGCATTCAGGCTCCACGTTTGCCTCCTTGCGTGTGTTTTGGTTCGGATGCTGATGTAAGTCCAGTGATTGGCAGTCGGGCTCCACGTTTGCCTTTGCCTGTGTTTGTTTGTGCGCGTGTCAGCCGAGCTACGAATGCTCTGATTCTTCTCTCGTCCGAGAAGATACGTATGCATAGGATGCGATGTCCTAGTGAGCATGTGTCGTTTCCCCAGTCCGAACTACTTCGACTCTGATGTCTATGCCTGGTAGACTAAGTAGGCCCAGGATGCGACATCCTGCCGAGTTCAGTTTCAGTCAGTCTCTTGCGTTTCTTTCAGCCAGTGTGTGTGAGTGTGAGCAGTGTTTAGCAACCAATTTTCCTTTCTAGTGTGCGTGGATCCCGTAGAGTACTACGGATGCGTAGGGGTGCTAATACCTTCCCTTCGCATAACCGACTCCCGAACCCATTCTTTTTGGTCGCGAGACCATGTTCTTTCCAGGTTTACTCTGAGCGTTTCCTTTCCCTCTTTTGGGATAAATAACGCACGGTGGCGGCTCTGTTGTTCTTGTTTTCCCGCCGGTTTTTCGCGCGATGCGACAGCTGGCGACTCTGCTGGGGACCTAGAGAAGTTGACCTATGCTGGTCCATCTTCCCTGAGCGAGTCTCTCCTAGCGCTCTCTAGGTTAGGGTTTTGGTTGCTGTTTGCTGTTGTATTTATTGCATTCATTGTATATATGTGCACTTACTATTTGCATTAATGTTTGCATTTCATTCATATTCATCTGCTGTGTTGTCTGTGTTTCTCTGTTTGGGGGTGGGAGTTACATGAGGTAAAAGGCCCAATACCCAGGCTATGAGTGAAATCTAGGACACTTAGGAATAAAGTGATTCATGGGAAGCGGGTGGTATGGCGCCACTTAGCGGAACATTGATATCACGAGCAGTTCAGACCCTGGTGGGATATTATCAGTGCATACATCGGGTGTGCACAGGATGATATTCTGCGAAAGGTTATTTATGCTGCGTTTCTTTCGACCTTACCCTGGCCTAGATAACACCCGTGAGTGGGGAGGGTTTGATCATTACAGGTACAGTTGCTGATTGATTGGTGATTTGTTGGTGACTCTTGGTACTGATGATGACTGTGAATTATGGGGCATTTATTTCTGGGACGCCAGAGTTCTGTCCATGGTTTATCAGCGGGTTCCGTTTATTTCGGATCCCCGGGCTGAGTTGAGAGTACTTGTTCAGAGGATCCGTTTGTCACCCGTTTAGTGGTTGTTCCTGCAAAGATAAGTGATATAATCTCCGGTTCCGTTTATTTCGGAACCCCCCCCCCCCCCCCCGAGTTGGATTTATGGTGACTTGATCCCACAGATATGACTGGTTCAGAAAAGCAGAGGGTCTACAGTTGACTTGGTGGCACAAAGGCCTGCATTCATGGATTTGCATCATATCATCTCGCATTCATCTGCATTCAACTCATGTCTGTCCGTACTCAGGGTCCATTATTTTTAAATTAAAAAACCCCGGTTGAGAGACATCCAGATGTCAAAATGTTGTTGATGAAATTTTATCTGTCTCGATGAAACCAGAAAAAAAGAGGACTGAATATTCCTAGTACGGACAGACATTGCATGTGTGAGTCATACTAACCCATTTGCTGTTTTGTAGGTTCCAGTAATTCAACCGGTGCGCATAGCTTGTCTGTTCAGATAACCTGCTGGGAGTCAACAAATTCAAGCTGATGGATCTTCTCAACGCCGATATCCTTGAGCTGAAAGGGATGATGAAGGACTTGTTCAGTGTTGTGCAAGGGCTTGCCTTGGGACAGAAGGCCATGTCTGAGAGATTGGAAAGGATTGAGAAATGGCTGATAGTGGAGAAGGTTCAGGGGAAGGCTCCGTCCTCCGAAGTGAACAAACCTTCTGGTACTGTAGCAGAGAAACCCTCCGACAGTGGTCCATTCAAGAGGGAAGTTGAGCCAGTTGGCGTGCCTGCAAAGAAAGAACGTAGCAAAGATCGTTATCATCCTTATGCTGCCACTGTAACCACTCCTGTCAGCAATCCACCTGCTCAACTGCAACAACTGCCACCTCAACAGAAGACACCGGGAGCGAAGAGCCAGGTGAAAAAGAAGAAAGAGGATCGTCAGTTTGAGGAACCACCCGAGACTTACGCCCTTCTGTTCCAAAGGTTGATGGATCTTGCTTTAGTACGGCCAAGGATATTGATTCCCCTAGAACGGCAGAAGAGGCCACCAAACTATGATGAGAATGCCAAGTGCGAGTTTCACTCTGGGGCACCCGGACACCACATTGAGGGCTGTAGAGCTTTTAAGCATGTCGTCCAGGACATGGTGGACTCCGAGACCATTAACTTGGCCCAGATTATGAAGGGGGATGTCAACCCTGCGCCCAGAAGGGGTCCTGTAAAAGTCAAGATGGTGAAGAAGGCCAAGAAAGGATTGGAGATGACTGAGGAGGATCAGCTAAAGGTTCCAATGGCTGTGGTCCCAAAGCCTCTGGAGCAGGATGGAGTTTTCCCTGTTAGTGATAATTCTTGTGCGATCGTCACCATAGAGGGAAGTGTATTGATGAAGGACCCGACCCAGAAGATGAAGAAGGTAGAAACGGATAATGTAAGATACAAAGCACCCAGTCTGGCAGTTGAAACCGTCCAGGTGGAGAATGCCTTTGTCGCTGAGAAAAAGAAGAAGCTGTCCATTTCTTCTTATAAACAAGCTCTGGAAGTGGTGAAGAACAAAGAGGTCCAAGGCTGGGGGAGGATCATTGACATCGTGGTAAAAGCAGACATGTTTGGAGTCGGTTATCAGCCGGATTTGGAGTCATCTAGACCAGACAGAGGATGTCGTCCACTGTACGCCTTCGTCAGTGCAGGAATGTTGGATCCTGGTCATGCCCGTTCAGTGGGTGAAGATGTTGACAGCGACCGCGAACTCGAGTTGTGGATAAAGTCGTGCGTACCAGGAAACTGGAAGGCCTCCAAAAGCATCACTGTCACTCATCCAGGAGTGTAGTATTTCTGTGTTTTAATCTTGTTTGCATGAAAGCCGTACGTTTTGCCCGAAGCGTACTGGTCCATTGTAAGGGCCACCTCATGTGTTTCATTTTGCAACATTTTGCATCAGTAATAAATGGATGTTTTTTGTAATTAAAAGCGGCGTTCCCTGTTTTTCACTTTTTGCAGTTTTAAAAAATAAAATAAAAATGACAATGTTTTTATTCTCTTTCCTTTTGATTCATTTGGTTCCGACCTTAAAAGTGATTCTCTCGAGCTCATCGATAACAATTTGGTTACACCTCTATATGACTTCGACAATTCAAGCTATTATGCCGAAGAAGAAGGCGCAGAAGATTGTGGTCAGCTGGAATTAGCCAGGTTGTTGAAACAAGAGGAAAAGGTGATTCAACCGCACGAGAAGCGAGTCAAGTTTGTCCTCTCAGGTACCGCCGAGGTCAGAAGGGAAAGTGAAAGTTGAAGCCGCTTCAGAGGCAAGTTGAGAACAGAATGGTAGCCCTGTTAGAAGAGCAGGTTGATACGTATGCCTGATCGTATCTAGATACACCAGGGCGGAATACCAATGTCATGGGGCACGAGCTACCCTCAAGAGAAGACTGTCCTCTAGTGAAGCGGAAACTGGTGCTGAAAGATGAGAAGGTGAATAGACTATCAAGATGTGAACAGAGCTAGTCTGAAGGATGAATTCCCGGTACTTCACGATGAGGTATTGGTTGATTATATGGCTCAGGTCTCAGTGTTTATCTTCGTGGATGGCTTCTTGGCCAAGACCAGATTGAATTGTTGCCAGATGATATGAAGTAAACCAGGTCCATCGCGCAAGGGGCACCTTCTTGTTCTAAGTTAATGTCGTTCCGTCACATGAGACCGGTGCCACGTATCAGAGATCTACGGTGACTTTGTTTCATGATATGATTCGTCGTGAAAGCAAATGCCATGTTGATGACATGATGGCAAAGTCCCAAGCAGAACAGGGGCATCCGGTAGACTTGGGGCAAGTTATTTGACCGGTTGAGATAACTCATACTTTTGAGTCTGAATCAGTGCACTTATGGAGTGCTGTCCATCAAGCTGCCGAGGCTTGTTGTGAGCGAATCAGAGGAATCGAGGTCGATCCTGCTAAAAATAAAAAAATAAAAAAAAAAATAAAAATATAAAAAAAATAATAAAAAAAAAAGAAGAGAGAGAAGAATAAATCAAATTGTCAGGCGGAATAATGATTGCCAAGGGGCATTGGAAAAAAGATAAATAGCAGGAACTTCTGATTCCGACGCTTCCCAGGGGGATAACTGTTAATCCGGTACTTGATAACCCTCGAGGGGTCTATGAGAGGCGTATTGGGTCAACATGACTGGTCTTGTCGAAAAGAGTATGCAATTTGCCTAAGCAAAAAGTTTATCGACTGTGAAACAATACACTCACTGTTCGAAAAAACTTGATGTACTTTGGCATAGACTGCTCGCCGACTGAGACAGTGTATGTTGATTCATACCACTTTGTGGATGTCCAATATGGATCTGATCAGATATGTGTTTGAGAAGCTAGTAGCAACCCATGGAAGGTTATCAACCAAGGAAGTTTGAGGTCCCTGATGAGGACATCTCGAGGTACTCAAATCGAAAGATTGAGAGTGACCGATCCCGGAGGAGGGGTCTGACCCCGAATCCGAACGGATTCCGATGTCTGAGGGGGAATGAGATGAGGTGAATAAGTTAGTGCTTCCCGGATCACAGTTGGTTACACCAACAATGGTGGCTGAACATAAAGTCTGTATCCTGGATATTGAACCTTGGGATATGCATCTACTTGGGACAGTGACTTCCTCACAGATATATGAGAAATCAGAGAAGACTGAATGGATAAGGACTCGGAATGACATGTCAAGTCCAATTGAGGAAAAAGCGTTGACAGTTACCTGGCATGGGGCGGTTGTACCCAGTGAACGAAGCATGTTGTTAACCGAGAAGTATGACCTCGCGCGTACCACGTGGAAGAATTGGTTGAAAAGGATCCTTCCTCCTCAAAGACGATTGTGGGGCAGATGGACAAACAGGTATGAATGTCCGTTCGTGGTCAAGAGGGTCCCATCTGACAGAACCTTGTTGTTTATGACCACGGATGACGACGATTTTTCCATTCCCTGTGAATGCGGACGCAGTTAGAAAATACTTCGTGAAAGAAACCCGCTGGACAAAAAAAAAGAATAAAGAGTCCAGGCAAAAAATGGGCATCCCGGCGAACCAAGAAAAAGAGAAAGGTTCGGGCAAAAGTTAGGGATAATAAAAGAAAAGAAATGTACACCCGGCAAGTTGAAAACCCGCAAGGGCGACTTGGGCAAAAAAGGGTATCCCGGTGGACTGAAACCCGAAAGGGCGGTCCAGGCAAAAGAGGGAATGAAACGAACAACTGCGTCTAGCATGATCATTTGTGCTCATGATGACTTGGATAATCTCCGACAGAGACCGATCGGAAGCGTCTTGTTCAGAAGACAGAAGGTGCGGAAAGTCCTGAGGACATATGAGGTGTAACTAAGTTGGAACCCGATGAGATCACGGTTTCACGTTGCCATTAGGATAGATTTTTCCTTTTGTGTGCAATCACCTCTTTCCAGGGTTTGCTTCCTGTGTGTTGCTCGATTGTGAGCCATCTTTTATTCCAGTAAAATAAAGCGTGTGTTCAGTCAAATAATTTTGTTTTGTTGTCATTACCGTTTTGATTACGAAAACATCCGTTTATTTTGATAAGAATATTTGCATTTTGAAACATAGAGGTCTCTTCCAATGCATGCTTGTATGATTGAAATCTGGAAATCTTACTTGGAAGTCTGAGTGACCTAAGTGTTGAAATATCAGAACACCTGGGGCATACCTGGGGCACGTTTTTATCTGACGATCTCTTGTGCAGGTGATGTTAGACATCTTCATTCACTTGCCAGTTGTAACATGAACCCTTTTGACAAAGAGATCCCCTCAGAGTCCAACCAGGGGCAAGGGATAGATGAACCGTGAAAAGACGGTGAAGGATTACGACAACGATCCTGGAAAGTTAATCAAGAAGACTCTTCAAAGTTTGATGATTGGAAAGTATGTATAAATCCCAAGAGTTCAACCTCCGTGAAGTACGAACGAGTTGGGAATACAAGATGATGGAGCAGAAAAGTCCAGAAGAGTCTGGGAGTTCTTAAAAGTGGAAAGTCAACACTAGGGGTGGATGATGGATACTAGTGTTCGACGAGGCGACCGACATCCCTGTCAAACAAGCTGTATCTCCCCAGAGGATTGAGAGTGTGATCTCCCTGGCAGATTCGAGATCGTTGTCTCCTCAGCAAGCCTGAAGGTTATCACGTCCCCAGCCCAAGTCAGTATTGAAGCTATCAGAGTTATTTCCCCTGCAGAGATGCCTGTAGACAGTGCCTTCTTTCCCCAGCAGATCTGAGGATTGTTTATCCCCAGCAGGCTTATGCTTGCAAATTTCCCCAGTTGAGAATCCCCGCTGAGCGCCTGGCAGCTATTTTCCCCGGGAGTCCCCTAGTGGAGTTTATCTGTAGACCGTTGGTGTGTTCCCCAACAATTGGTTTTGTGACGCTATCATCTCCAGTGTGGCCGTGAGTGCTTATCCCAAGCAAGGTTTGTGGGAATTCATCTCCAGTATGATATGACGTGCTATCATCCTCGACAGAGTTGTTACTCTCGCCACTATTGTTGTTCTCTCCACTAGGATCGTTCTCCTCAGCAGAATGGTGTGGTTTTTCCTCAGCAAGTTCCCCGAGTGGAGCGGGTCTCATGAAATACATCTCCAGCAGTGATTCTCCTACATATGGATTGGTTGGGTCGTCCCTAGTGGAGTAGTATTTATTTCTCCAGCAGAGTTCATCCTACCAGTGGATTGGACGGGTTTCTGTGGTAGACTGATATCTGTATCCCCAGCGGAGTTGTGTTTGTTTTCCAAGTCTGAAGTTGTCTTCCCAGCAGAGGTTGTGTTGATGGTTCTTCCCCAGCAAAAGTTTGTCTTTCCCCAGCAGGACGGAAGTTGACATGGTTATAGGATCCCCAGCACAGTTCCTGGAGTTCCCCGGTGTTGTCTCTGAAGGAGACGTGTGTTTATGCGTTCATCATTTAGATAAGCATAGCATATTGCATCATTAGTGCATAGAATTTCCATGATCATGGGGCATTGTGTAAAACAAGAAAAAACTCATGCATCAACATAGCAAGCATATCCATTAGCCCTAGGCCGTGGTGACCAGCCGAGATTGGATTGTTGGAAAGAGTTTAGCATCGCGCCATTGGATCGGTTTCAGAATTGGGTTCATCAGCATGGTCGAGAGGTTGGTGTTTTCCGAACAAGTGATTCCTCGGTCGAGTGGGTATCCCCATCAGTGTTACTCCCAATTGTTAGTGTCTTGCCAGCTTGGGTCTTTTTCCTTAAGCAAATATGGGTGTGTCTGATCTCTCCATGTAGAGTCTACCCCTTAAGCAGAAAGTGTCAATCTTTTCCTGCCATTTCCCCACTGAGATACATCCTCGTGGATGACGGTTGCTTCCGTTCCCTCCCTAATGGGATGGGTTTTCCCTATTGAGTTCTTTCCTCATTAGGATGAGTCTTGATTCAGTCTGCCTTTTTGGATCGATCCTAAATTGGCTTCTTGTTGACTATCTCTTGTGCTGCCCTGGGGCATAAATGAATAGTCGCTCACTAACCGGCACTCATTCATTTCATCCTCAGCGGAATTTGTTGTTGGCTTATACCACCGAACCGGTAGCTGTAAGTCCTATCTTTGTGGTTTTCTACCTACAAGCTGGTAGTTGTAAAATCCCACTTTCATCCCCTGATTGAAGTTGACCGTTTGTGCTCATCCTATCGATGACTGGTTACCTTTCTGTGGTTTTCTGCCTACAAACCGGTAGATGCAATCCCCTCTTTGCAGTTATCAGTATCCGGTTTGTGATATTGATATTCTTTCCCCTCTGGATACTTGCCTTGATCAAGCAGTATTGTCCCCATTGGGTCTTCCCCTTCTTTTTGGATACTTGCTCCGAATAAGCAACTTTATCCTCTTTTGATTGGTCATCTTTTGCATACCTAGTCTGGTACCCAGATGCCTTTCTTTTCGGTCGATTATTCATTTAGCAACCTACAACCCGGTTATGGATAATCTTCCATGCGAGTGTATTATCTACGTTTTGACGGCTATAGATAATATGTACTTATGATTTCCCGGTATTCAGACCGAAGGAGTTTCCGACGATCAGGTCGATGTACTCATGGCACAAGGCCAATTTTCCGGTATTCAGACCGAAGGAGTTTCCGACGATCAGGTCGATGTACTCATGGCACAAGGCCAATTTTCCGGTATTCAGACCGAAGGAGTTTCCGACGATCAGGTCGATGTACTCATGGCACAAGGCCAATTTTCCGGTATTCAGACCGAAGAAGTATCCTCCTCTCCGTTGGTGTCGATAAACGTCGAGTTTTTCCTAGTCATCCGATGATGTCTAGTTGTACCCCTCTCCATGCAGAGTTACCTCTCCGTTGGTTTCGATAAACGTCGAGTTTTTCCCGATCATCCGTTGATGATTTGGTTGTGTCCTTCTTCCCTAGTGAAGTATTCTCCTTCTCCGTTGGTGTCGATAAACGTTGAGTCTCCCTTTCGTCCTATGACGTCTGGTTGAGTTTTCTCCTTCTCCGTTGGTGTCGATAAACGTCGAGTTTTTCCTATTCGTCCTATGACGTCTAGTTGTACCTGTCCCCATGTGGATTTACCTCTCCGTTGGTCTTGGTAAACGTTGAGTTTTTCCCATTTCGTCCGTTGACGTATGGTTGTATCCCTTCCATTCATTCATTAATGTTTGGTTACCTCTCCGTTGGTCTTGGTAAACGTTGAGTTTTTCCCATTACGTCCGCTGACGTATGGTTGCATCTTTTCCAGTCATTCATTAATGTCTGGTTACCTCTCCGTTGGTTTCGATAAGCGTCGAGTTTTTCCTAGTTGTCCGTTGGCATCTAGTTGTGATTTCTTTTCCCATTCATCGTCGTTGCGATGTCTGGATGTGGCCGTACCCTTTGAAAACAAAACCAAAAAATATATACCCAGTAATAAAAATCAAGTCCCAGTGGACGTTTCCATTGGTGGATCCCTATTGTGCAAATTCTACGGTTCTTGGTATTCAATCCCTGTTTACCCTGAAAGTCTGACAGCCGTTGCTCTCATCCATTCGGGTTCCCAGCTGATTGAATAGGGGCAGCTGTAGCACCTCAAATTTGCACCTATCATTGTACAAACATTTTCATACTAGGTCATAGCATATCATGGTCCATTGCATAGCATTGCATTGCCTTTTTTGCCTCAAAGTGCAAGCCAATCAAGGAATTAGGTCAAACTGATCAGGAGATCAGTCAACCAAGCAAGCAAGGGTGTTTCTCAAAGAGCCAAGGCCCTAGGGTTGGTCCAACAAGTTCACAGGACTTGAAGGTCTATTTGAAGTGTTCAAGTCAAGGGTTGAAGGCTCAGAGGTCATCAGTTCATACACAGACAGTCAAAAACCCTAGACAGTCAACAGTCAGTCAAAGCAGTGGATGGTGGCCATTCTTGTGGAATTTGGGCACCATGATCAATAATCAAGAGTTCATACAACTTGGGACATCATTTGAAGTCAAATTCTCAAGGAATTAGGGTTTGGAAGTCATCAGTCAATGAGCAGACAGTCAGAAACCCTAAAAGTCAACTATTGGTCAACTGTCCATTTAATCAGTGATTTGATGAATGGAAATGGTTTGAGAGAGTTTATTCATGACCAAATAGTCCTCATATATCATGTCAAACACCATCATGGAAGAATTTGAAGCCAGATCAAAAATTTCCCAAAATGGAAACTGGACCTGTAACTGAAACTTACCAAAAATGGAAAGTCTTGATCCTCAAACTTACATCATGATACAAGCTTCAAATGAATTTTTGCCCAACATGAAAGTTGAAGATCTTGTTCTCCCATTTCCAAAAAGTCCAAGAACTCTCAATTCCCATGTGTGGTTGGCAAGTTATGATCGAATCGATTTCAGAAAATCTTGAACTTCAGAAGACCATATCTCTCAAACCGTTTGGCCAATTTTGGTGGGGTTTTTCCTACAAGTCACATTTGATCCCCTCTTTCCAAAAATATAAATTTCGTGAGCCAAAACTTCACCAATCAAAATGGCATTTTTTGACCTATCTCATTTAAATGCAAGTTTGACCAAGAGTTGACTTTTTGATATAAACATTTTTCTAACATTTGGCCAATTGGAACAGCTCAGAAATGTCATTTAAAATGTGTTTGCAAGCTCAATTATGCAGTACATGAAGCCATTCTTTAACTTGCTTGAAATTTGGATAAAAGTACATTTCATCCATACTTCCAAACCATGCTTTGTGCCATGACCATAGCAGCCTTGATCATCATATTTTTCTGTCATGAGGACATTAGGAGCAGCACAGCAGACCAACCAATTTTTCACTCATCTTGATTCATCTTGCTTTGGCACTGTTGCAAGAAGGCTGTCAAAAAACACCAAAGTTACAACCATGCCTTGTACTGTCTAACAGCAGAGATTATGCAGCATTTTTCTATCATGTTGAAATTCAATGGCAGCCTCTAACCACACAAAATCCTCACTCTCTCACTTAGCATTTTCCTCCTCAAAAATTGCAAGAGCCTGCTTAAAATAGAAGCAACAGCAAACAGCATGGAGAAGCATGATTTGCTGTCAATTGAAACACAGTTTGAAGCCTGATTGTGCAGCCAAAACCAACAGGAGGCCATGCCCTAGCTGCTTGAAATGTGGAGAGCAAGTACATGTTTGCAACAACTCCATCCCACAAAACCATAGACCATGCTTGGCACTCAAGGGCAGCAGACTTATGATGGATTTTTCTGTCAATTAAGGACAGTAGCAGCAACTGCAACCAACAAAAAACCAACAGGAAAAACCTTACTTGACTGATTCATTGATACACACCCTTGGCCATTTTTTTTCTCAAGAATATTGCCTTACCAAAACAGCACCAAAACAGAAAGTGAAAGCCTCACTTTCTGTCATGGGGTAGCAGTAGCAGCCAACACATAACAAACCAAGAACTTCATACACTCTCTCAAAACCACCCTGCTGTTTTAGCATTCCAAATTTTTCTGTCCAAACACAAAAGACCAACCCTGCCTTGCCAACATAACCAACAAACCACAAACCATTTGGCCCAAGCAGTAAAAAACACACTGCACACATCATGCATTCTAAGAGCATTCACTTTACTTTTGGCCATTCCCATTTTCTGTCAACAAACCAAGCCTAGCCTTGCAATATGTTTTCATCATCCATACATCATTTCCTGCCACATGAAATCAATGGCAGCCATCTAATACAACAGAAAACCCTTGGCTATTCCTCTCAAAAAACACACTTTCCAAAACCTGTCCAAGAGAAACTCCAGAAAACTGAGCCTTGCATCATTATCCTTACCATCCATTCATCATCTGAAAACCATTAGAGGCAGCCACACAAGTCACAAGCCATCACAACACAACATAACTTCACATTCTAAAAAACTGCATCCTTTTGCATTTTTCAAAGACAGTCCAAAAACTCCAAATACCCTGACCTTGTTTTGGTTAATTCATCAATCAAACAACATCTTGAGTCCATTCCTACCACTTTCCTCCATCTACAAGTACCTTTTCTAGCACTGTTTTAAAGAAGTGGCTTCCATGGCAATCCAAGTTTGAGCTCATTCCAAGCATCCACAAGCCAAGGCATCTTCATCATACATCAAGGCATAGCTGTGCTGCAACTGTTTCACTCCAACAACACCAAACAATAGCTGAATCTCTACTGTCCATCCAAGTTGGTAAATTTTCAATCTCCCTATTTTGTGAAATTAGTGCATGCTTAATGTAGGTCTTTTGATGCTGATTTCATGGATGGTCTTAGTTTTACAAATGGTCAAGTGGTGTTTGAGTTATTTTGAAATGAACATTGAGGATCCAAACTTATTTTGCATATAACTTGAGAGATAGCTCAAATTAATGAAAACCAATGTTAGGATGTTGTTGTATGTTGTTTGATGATCACAATGGTATAGCCAATTGCAATTTCTGAGCAAGTTTGTGAAATCACGATTTGGGATGCCACTGTTCATGAAACCCTAGCCTTTGAATTTCCCAGATTTTTCCCCCATTTTCGTGCTGCATGGCTTAAACTCATCAACCAATAGAAACATTTCATTTTATGCCCAAAACGACTGTGTTTTGATTAGTGGATTCAAATATTACAAAAATGCCATTCTTGCTTCATTTATTCCATTCTAATTTCACATTTGATATCCCATCTTCCAAAAATCATAAATGCTTCAATTTTAATCCAATTTGAATGGGATTTTTTGTGTTGTGTTCATCATGATCCCTACTTTTTTATCATTATTTTTCCAGAATTTTTGGATGATTGGTTTTTAAATGTTGCTAGGGTTTGTGACATGTGACCAATTTTTGTACACTTTGCCAAATCAATTGTGAAATGATGAGAATGTATCCAATGGCTCCCAAATTTTTTGTGTTTAAACTAGACACACTCATGGTGATTTTGGTATAGAGTTTTTGAATTTATCATTTGTGGTTTGTGAGTTATGATTTTTTGAATTAGGGTGTGACAATTTGTGTCACACCATTGATGTCCAACTTGATGATTTTCATTACCATGCTTCTTGACCTCCAATTGATCTGATTTTTTGCATGCACCTACTCTTGTATGTCTAGTTTACATGTGAATTTTCTTGGAATTATTTGAGGCATTTCCTAATTGTTTGAGATTTTCTCCCCTGGTTGGTCATATGTTGACCTTGTGTGACACATGTTCCCATTTCATTTGTGAAATTCTCATAATTTATTAGATGGACATGAAATTTTACATGAGATAACTAGACATCCTCATCTTTGCCATGGTTTTGATCCCATTCATTTATCATATGCTATCACTGATTTATGAATTCTCTAAGTTGATGTATGTTTGGTTGACTTCTTTGAACATGTTCAAAATGGCTTTGACTTTCTGATTTTTATTGACTGCCTTCCACTTGTCCAAATGAGGCGAAATTTGACATGCTCACCATGCTATGTGTTAGGATTGATCATGATTTATTTGGTGATTTTTGGAAATGTTTAAGATTGCTTTTGAGTTAAGTCTTGCTGTTGACTTCTATGAGCTTCTGTTTGCCATACCTTGACCTAAATTGTTCATGAAATGATGATGATGATTGATATGGATGTGAACCCAATTGGTTGTGTTTCTTAATGGTTTGAACATGATTTTGGATACTTACCCCTTGCTGTTTTGACTTTCTCATTCATTTTTGACCCTAGGCTTGTCCTAGAGGTCCTGTTACTCACCTTTGAGCTTGTGTTTTCAGGTTGACCATCAAATGGCCATTGAGACCAATTCTTTTGATTAAGCTTGCTTAAAAATCATTGTCTAACTTGTTTGTTTTGTAGGTGGCTTGGCTCACATGTCTTAAGCCTTGTGCCTTGCACATCCATGTGCCTCTAATTAACTGTTGGTGGCTGTTTCCTTTTTGCTTTGTTTGAAGTTGCATACTAACATCTGCTTGACTGTTTCAGGTGCTCTAGTTGCTTAGCTCCTTGTGAACTTTTTGCTTTGCTTTGCTTGTATAAGCAATTTGCATTGAGGTATGTCTCCTTTACTTCATGTAGTCTGGAAGACCTGGCCTGTTACTTGGCCAGGCAACTGTTTGAAGTCCTCCTTAAGAGGCAATGTTTGTGGATGTTTAATTTTGTCCTTGCATAGAGTCAAAGTCCTCCTAAGTGAAGAGGCAATTGGTGGAAGGTAGGGATATGCAATCTATCCCCCACTATTCAGTGTGTCATCTGCTTTGCTCACACCACTGTGTTGATGCATTGCAGATACAAACCCAAGATCTTGTACAATTGTACAGTTGAGTCAGTTTTAAATGTGTAGAAGGGTTCCCACTTTCTGAACCCACACATTCTTGTCTTAAGCTCTCCCAGGCCAGGGATAAGAGCTGTGAAGTCTTATCTTCACTCACCTTTCATCTGCTTCACCTTAGTCTCTCAATGGCAAGGTTAAGAGCAACATTTCACCCAGTTCCAGAGGTTTGTTTGTTGAGGTTGATATGACCCCTCGACTAAAACCTAACCCTTGTTTGAGCCACTTGCTTGTGTATAGTGTGTGCTATCTGTGCTTGTAGGATTGTTTGACTTGCTTCCTGTGCAAGTTAGGTTTGTTTGACTAGCTTCCTGTGCAAGTTAGGTTTAGTTTAGACTTGCTTCCTGTGCAAGTAGGTTTTGCTTGACTTGCTTCCTGTGCAAGTTAAGTGTGTGTGTGGCTTGCTTCCTGTGCAAGTCATGTCTAGGATAGGCTGGCTCCCTGTGCCAGTTAGCTAGAAACCTTAACTTAGGGATGATTTTGCATGATAACATCTAGGCTCGAGTCGTAGTCTCCCTAGTTGTGTCTCCCTCTGTTATCTGGTTAGGCTAGTCCTTTATCCCTGCGTAGGGGAACTACATCGCCCTGATCTTCATACCAGATGAAGTATGTAGGCAGGAGATTGAGCTGATCTCTCCGGGCGCTCTTTTTCTTTTTTTTGTGTGTTGTTTGACAGTTGCTAGGCTCGAGTGCCTGACTCCTTAGCAATCTGTTGTCTGTTTGTTTGTGTGTGTGCTTGACAGTTATAGGCTCGAGTCCCCGACTCCCTATTAACTTGTTGTGTTGTTGTGTGCTTGGAAGCCGATGTAAGTCCATCGAGTGGCATTTGGGTTCCAGTGTGCGTGTGTTTTGGTTCGGATGCTGATGTAAGTCCAGTGATTGGCATTCAGGCTCCACGTTTGCCTCCTTGCGTGTGTTTTGGTTCGGATGCTGATGTAAGTCCAGTGATTGGCAGTCGGGCTCCACGTTTGCCTTTGCCTGTGTTTGTTTGTGCGCGTGTCAGCCAAGCTACGAATGCTCTGATTCTTCTCTCGTCCGAGAAGATACGTATGCATAGGATGCGATGTCCTAGCGAGCATGTGTCGTTTCCCCAGTCCGAACTACTTCGACTCTGATGTCTATGCCTGGTAGACTAAGTAGGCCCAGGATGCGACATCCTGCCGAGTTCAGTTTCAGTCAGTCTCTTGCGTTTCTTTCAGCCAGTGTGTGTGAGTGTGAGCAGTGTTTAGCAACCAATTTTCCTTTCTAGTGTGCGTGGATCCCGTAGAGTACTACGGATGCGTAGGGGTGCTAATACCTTCCCTTCGCATAACCGACTCCCGAACCCATTCTTTTTGGTCGCGAGACCATGTTCTTTCCAGGTTTACTCTGAGCGTTTCCTTTCCCTCTTTTGGGATAAATAACGCACGGTGGCGACTCTGTTGTTCTTATTTTCCCGCCGGTTTTTCGCGCGATGCGACACATTCAATGATCCTGTGTTAGCTAGTCCTGCAGTAACTACAATGTAGTCACATATGCATGTCATGACATCAGTTAAGACATTAGTGTTTTACCATATAATGCAACCAATTAAACACCTACAATATGTATTCTCGATTGACGTAACATAAACCATGTTGAACAATTTTATGGAATCAGGATTAGTCCAAAATATATCTCTAACAATACCTCCATCCTCGCATATTCGGTGTCTAGACACGTAACTGTTATCATCCAACAATTTCAAGAGTTGTTGCATTTCAGTTTTACCCCCTAAGCGCCTTGTTAGTTTGGTACCGAATATTATACACTTCCTTGATATTTGATATATTTTCGGATCTTTTCCTTTTCAATGTTGTAAGTATAATTTTTGGTCGAACCAAATACAATGTCATGTCAGCAACACATTCCTTCTCTTCCGGCATAAGCCGAAACAAACTAGGATTGCTGACTAATTTTTCGCACAAATCATGGTTATGAAAACCACATATGACATTAAATATCCAAGTTTTGTTTGCCAACATGTAACCACGCACCTTAAAGAGACACTAACATTTTCTTGAACCAGTGTCGTCTCTTTTAAAATTCCAGAGAGGAGGTCTATATTTCCCACTTCTTTCGCACATCATTGTCACAAAAGTGTATCATGTATCCTAACCCTTATTGGACCTTCAGATAACCATACCAAATCCAACCTTGGAGGCCTCCATACGAATCCAATGAAGCATTTGATCACAAGATTTAGACTCTTGCTTGTTTTTAAATTGGTTGCCAACATCTACCGCCTTCACAACAACATCTTGGACATTTGGAGAAACAACTTATTTGGGGAAAATATCGGGATGCATCATATCTAATGAAAACAGTTAGAACATAACAATTTATAAGCGTGTTGAAAAGTATATTTTCGGAAAATATTTTTATATCGTATCTACAGAGATTGGTTGTTATTACCGCCGTTCTATAATCCAAATTGTTTTAAGTTTAGAAAGTAACCAAGTTGTTTTGTTTGAAGAGTTATCTTTTGAGTAAAATATCACTAAAACAATAAAATGGTTTTAATCAAATGTAAAAGGCTTGGCAAGATTGGAGTTCACTATTCAAATTGCTTATGATTCCTTATGACAACTATATAGATTCAAGATTATTGATGATGTTCAAGTATCCTCTCAATATCATTTATGTCTAAATGATATTGTGATAATCACTATATTAATCTTTAGACGATTTCTCCACCTAACTATCAATATAACAATCTTTAATGGTTGATACAAAAGAAGAGTAGTGAATAAATCTATCTCTACAACTTATTCACTACTTGAAAATATATTTTATGTCAAGACTTAAATAATCTCTTTCAACAACTACTCAAATCTAATATTCAACTTAGGGCAAAAATATCATTCAATACATCAACAATCTTTTATCATATACAAGAGTTAAATGGAATACATGAACAAATAAGAATAGCTACTACCTCCAATCTTGACAAAATGGGGTTTAGCTCCTCATCATCATTTTGGAAAGCAAAAGGGAATGGAGATTAAAACTCTGTTTTTCTCTTACAAAATATCAAAACTAACAATGAATGAATGAACAATTTCCATTCTGTTTTCTAAAAAGGGTTGACCTTTCCTAAAATGCTCATTTTCATCTAAAGCTGAAAAGCCCCCTAAAACAGATACAGAAATGGCAAAACACAGCTGGCCTTGAAAACAGCACACTTGGCCAAAACAGCTTGTTGGATTCTCAAGGTTCGCGGCGCAAAGGGAGTTTGCGGCGCGAACTGAAGCTACTTCAGCTTCCTTGCCTTGCAAGCTTCATCGAATTAATCTTCCAAGTGGTATTCTTTAAAATTAGGCCTCCAACTTACATTCACCACTTCTTCCAAATTATGATTAAGCATTATGAAGCTCTCTTGCCCAAAAATTCTACAAAACTAAGAAATATGTGAAATAACTACTCAAACAACATAAATTAAACCTAATTGCATTTATACAAAATTGTGAGAATAAAAGTGTGTAATTACATCAAAAATTGGTAAAAGGGACCAATAAAATTATATAAAAAGTAGTACTAATTGGTCCCTAACAACTCTCCCTAACTTAGCATTTTGTTTGTCCCTAAACAAAAGTTTCCACCATCACAACCAAAGCAATGACACAAAAGATTGAAACAAGGATTAACCAAGGACATTCAAATGGTTCAAAAGTGTTTGACACTTTCTCAATCCACCTATCTCAATTCTAGATAAAACATGAATAAGAGAAATGGTTGAATGCAAAAATCATACCAAGGAATTCAAAGCCATGTATGTCAAAATTGAATCAAACTTACAACACACATCATAATAATGATGAATAACATGAAGGGTTACTTTCACTCATCCAAGCAATTAAATCAACAACAACTCAAATCATGTGGTCATCAAAACAAATACCAAATCATGTGAAAAATGAGAATCAAGAGGTCTTTCAAGGGTTGTAATGTGGCTTGGGTTGCAAGAAAGGATATGATTAAGAGAATTCAACAAAGTTGTCTATCCTAAGGGAGCATTTCCATATATTCAACTCTACACAATTTCCATTTCTTTGATCCCCGTCTTTTTCTTTTCTTTTTCTTTTTACATCCACACAACCATGAGCATTTTCTTTGTTTTTTCTATCTTTTCTTTTTCTTTGCTCTATGGTTTCAAGAGTGATTTCTTTTTCTTGTTTCTTTTCATATTTTCACCCTTTCATAAAAACTCACTTTTCCAAGTTTCTAATCAAATATTTTTACTTTACTCTCCCCAACTTTAGATTCCAAAACCAAATTTATTCAATAATGCTCCCTACTTAGACATAAGCAAAAGGCAAAATTTGCAAACAACTCGGCTTGAGGGTTCAATTGACACGAAAAAAGTTAGGATTCATTTATTCACAAAATTTTCAATTGATTTTATACTTATTAATCAAATGAATCCTAAAGTAAGCTCAAAGGGGGTTAACTAAGGATCACTCCTCACAAGGTTAGTTGATTCAAACTTTTTGGTCAAGTGGTTTTTTCTCATAACAAACAATGCCTCTATCATTTTCAAAGTTTTCACACAAAAATAGATTAATGCATGATTTAGCATGATAAGAATGAGTTGAAATAATGCTTGGTTTCCCGCATTTTAGTGTACATTGGAAAGCTTCCTCACAATTGGTTAAGTCCTATTTTGATTCAAAAATGACATATATTTCAATGAATTTATGATATGGAATTTGCACACACCATCAAACTACTCATATTAAGTGTAGAAAGCGATAAAGTGTACCTTGAAATGCCGACACTAATTCTTATCATCACCACTCAAAGTGTCCTATGCTTCTTTCTTTGCGAACATTTCTTGGTTGTTTTAAGCTTGACTTAAGAGTAAGAACAATTAAACAAAAAAAATGTTGGTAAACCAATTTGATTGTAACACACTTAAATCTCAAATAGTATTCATGCAATTATCAAAACAACTAACAAATCAAAGTTTTGGTGAACTAGAGCCACCCAAAAGTACAATCAAAATTTTACAAAGCAAAAATAATACAAAGAAAACTCAAAATAAAAACAAACTCCTCAAATTCACAAACTCCTCAATCTTCCTCCTCTTGGCCACCACCAACAGATCCAAGGACGTCCTCCATCTCATCGCCATGGTTTGCACCACCTCCTGCACCCCCCATAAAAGCCGGCCTGCCCTCAGACCAATTAGCATAAGCAACATATTCCGCTTGGGAAGGAAATGTGCGGGCTTCAGGTGCAAGGAAAGTGTTCTGAAATTGTTGCTGCATAGTGTCGCATTACGCGAAAAACCGGCGGGAACATAAGAACAACAGAGCCGCCACTGTGCGTTATTTATCCCAAAAGAGGGAAAGGAAACGCTCAGAGTAAACCTGGGAAAGAACATGGTCTCGCGACCAAAGAGAATGGGTTCGGGAGTCGGTTATGCGAAGGAAAGGTATTAGCACCCCTACGCATCCGTAGTACTCTACGGGATCCACGCACAAAAGGAAGGAAAATGGTTGCTAAAACGCTGCTCACACACACACACACTGGCTGAAAAGAGACAAAAGAAACTGACTGAAACTGACTCGGCAGGATATCGCATCCTGGGCCTACTTAGTCTATCAGGCATAGACATCAGAGTCGAAGTAGTTCGGACCGGGGAAACGACACATGCTCGCTAGGATATCGCATCCTATGCATACGTATCTTCTCGGACGAGAGAAGAATCAGAGCATTCGTAGCTCGGCTGACACGCACACAAACAAACACAGGCAAAGGCAAACGTGGAGCCTGAATGCCAATCACTGGACTTACATCAGCATCCGAACCAAAACACACGCACTGGAACCCGAATGCCACTCGATGGACTTACATCAGCTTCCAAGCACACAACAACACAACAAGTTAATAGGGAGTCGGGGACTCGAGCCTATAACTGTCAAACAACACACACAAAAGAAAAGAAAAGGCGCCCGGAGAGATCAACTCAATCTCCTGCCTACATACTTCATCTGGTGTGAAGATCAGGGCGATGTAGTTCCCCTACGCAGGGACAAAGGATCTAGCCTAACCAGATAACAGAGGGAGACACAACACTAGGGAGACTACGACTCGAGCCTAGATGTTGTCATGCAAAGTCAACCCTAAGTTAAGGTTTCTAGCTAAATGGCACAAGGGCCAAACTATCCTAGACACGGCTTGCACAGGAAGCAAGGGTCTCGATTGCAACTAGGGCAAGAGAAAGGGGAGATCTCAATCGCAACGAGGGCGAGAGAAGAGAATTAGTGTTAGTTGTTAGTCAAACTCGACAAGACATCGCATCTCGTGCCTACGTATCTCATCTGAACATGAGAATCAGAGTTGCCGTAGTTCGGCTACGGAGGGACAAAGGTCTCGATTGCAACTAGGGCAAGAGAAAGGGAAAGTCTCGATCGCAACGAGGGCGAGAGAAAGGAAAAGGCTCGATCGCAACGAGGGCGAGAGAAAGGAAAAGGCTCGATCGCAACGAGGGCGAGAGAAAGGATCGCAACGAGGGCGAAAGCAAACAAGGATTAGTCTAAACTAAACCTAACTTGCACAGGAAGCAAGTCAAAACTGACCCTAACTTGCACAAGAAGCAAGTCAAACAAACATACAAGCACAGATAGCACACACTATACACAAGGGGCTCACACAAGGGTTAGGTTTTAGTCGAGGGGTCATATCAACCTCAACAAACAAACCTCTGGAATGGGGTGAATGTTGCTCTTAACCTTGCCATTGAGGGGCTAAGGTGAAGCAGATGAAAGGAGATGAGGGGTGTGCCTCATTGCTCTTATCCCTGGCCTGGGAGAGCATTTGACAAGAATGTGTGGGTTCAGAAAGTGGGAACCCTTCTACACATTTGATACTGACTCAACTGTACAATTGTACAAGATCTTGGGTTTGTATCTGTAATGCATCAACACAGTGGTGTGAGCAAAACAGAAGACACACTGAATAGCAGGGGATAGGTTGCTTATCCCTTGGTTCTGCCAATTGCCTCTTCACTTAGGAGGTCTTTGACTCTGTACAAGGACAATTTAAACATTCACAAACATTGCCTCTTAAGGAGGACTTCAGACAGTTGCCTGGCCAAGTAACAGGCCAGGTCTTCCAGACTACATGAAGAAAAAGGAATTATACCTCAAGCAAGTTGCTAAATAGCAAAGCAAAGCAAGTTTAAAGAACTTAAGCAACTAATGGTACCTGAAATAGTCAAACTAATCAGTACACATTTCAACAGCTAAAGCATAAGGAATTGAGAAATAGCAGACAAATCAGGTAATCAGATGTGCAATGCACAAGACTCAAATCACATGAGTCAAGCCACCTACAAAACAAAGGTTAGCTCACAATAAGCAGTCAAGCTTGATCAAAAGAAATTGATCTCATTAGTCACTTGGTGTTCAACCTGAAAACATAAGCTCAACAGTGAGTAACTGGACCACTAGGACAAGCCTAGGGTCAAAAAGGAATGAGAAAGTCAAAACAGCAAATGAAAGTCAAACAAAATCAAGTTCAAACATTTAAGAAGCAAGCTCAATTGGATTCATATTCATATCATGCATCATCATCAATTCATAAGCAAGAGAAATCAAGGCATGGCAAATGAAAGCTCAAAGAAGTCAACAGAAAGACTTATCTCAAAAGTCAACTCAAACATTTTAAAAAATCATCAAATAATTCATGATCAATCCTAACACCTAGCATGGTAAGCATGTCAAATTTCATTGCATTTGGACAAGTGGAAGGCAGTCAATGAAAATCATGAAGTCAAAGCAAATTCAAGCATGCACAAAGAAGTCAAACAAACATGGGTCAACTTCAAAAAATCATAACTAAATGAAAACAGATGAGAAATGAATGAGATTAACACCAATGCAAAGCTCAAGATGTCTAGTAGGCACATGCAAAATTTCATGATCATACAATAAGGTATGAGAATTTCCCAAATGAAATGGCAAGGTATGTCACACAAAGTCAACATTTGACTAGGCAGGGAAGAAAAATCTCAAATAATTAGGAAATAGCACAATTAATTCCAAGAAAAATCACAAGTCAACTAGACATATGAAATGAGGTTCATGCAAAATTTGGGGTCAATTGGAGGCCAGGAAGCATGTCAACAAAATTCATGAATTTACACATCCATGGTGTGACACAAGTTGTCACACCCTACTTCAAAAATTTGTATCTCAACAACCACATATGATAAAATCATGAAATTTACACCAAAATAAGCATGAATGAGTGTAGAATAACCACAAAAAAATTTCAGAATCATTGGAGACATCCTCATCATTTCACAAGGTTTTTGGCAAAAGGTATCAAATAAGCATACATGACAAGAAACCTAAAGCCATTAAAAATCCAGCCAACCAAAAATTCAATAAAAATCATGATAAAATAGTAGACATTCATGTGAACATTATGGAAAAAATTTCATGAATTTTGGAATTGAATTGCACGAGTTATGAATTTTGGAAGTTTGAGTAATCAATTGGAATAAAATGAACAAAAGAACATGGAATGGTAAGTCAACATGTTGACCGGTGGCATTTTTGTGAATACCACCTTCATTAAACAAAACGCGGCGTATAGGGCACGGGAATAAAATGTTCTGATTGGTCCGCTATCAATGGAACAGTAACACTCACACAGGCCAAACGCATTCTGGAAAAAACCTAGGGCTTGCTACAGTACCCGTCATCATCAACAATCGATCATGAACAAATTCCCCAGAAAATAAAATCGAGCATGGCAATCGAATCTACAAACAACAAGCATCATATATCCAGCAAGCATAATCATTAAAAACACACCAACATCCAAGAATCGAGCAAAGAACTCATGCATCCACAAACTTTAAAACAACATATCTCAAGGAATACTTGACCATTTCATGCAATCCAAAGCTCATTAAAATCAGCATAACAAGAGCTATCTAAAACATAGCATGGCATAGTAAATGGTTAAGGTCGAAACCTTACTTGTTTTTGAAGAAAAATGAAAACAGTGATGGATTGATGTTGTTGTGCTGAAACAGCTGCAGGTCCAAGCTTGTAATGATGAATGGAGAGTGGCTTGTAGCTCAATAACCCTTGGAAATACTCAGATCGAGTTTTGCCATTGTTGGAGCTTGGTGAAAACAGAACATGAGATGTTGTTACATCAGGAAAATGAAGCTTGGAAATGGCTCACAAGCGATGATATGTTGAGGGAATAGCAAAGCAGCTCGTGGTCCTTTGAAGTTTTTGACAGAATTTTTGAAAATGAAGAAAAATGGATTTGAGAGAGTATGAGAGAATTCTGTCTTGGTTGATGGCTGCTGCTAGGTTTAGATTTGCAGAAAAGTTGATTTTATACTTCTGTTTAATATTGCTAATGAAGGTACTAATCAAAGTTAACTTAAATGAAGCCAAATTGCATTTTGCTAACTTTCACCAAGTGCACATGGAGGTATGGTGCTGTACACGAATTTGGGCCTTTGGGCAAGTCACAAATGATGTTTCTGAACATTTCCAATTGGCCAAAGTGTTTAAAAGATGCTAAATCAAAAAGTCAACTTTTGGTCCACACTTGAATTTAAATGAAACAAGTCCAAAAATGCCATTTTGATCCATAGATTTTTGGTACATGAAATTTATATTTTTGGAAAGAGGAGATGAAATGTGGTTTGTAGGAAAAAACCCCACCAAAATTGGCCAAATGGTTTGAGAGATATGGCCTTTTGAAGTTCAAGATTTTGTGAAAGTGATTTGATCATATCTTGACAACCATGCATGGGAATTGAGAGTTCTTGGACTTTTTGAAAATGGGAGAACAAGATCTTCAACTTTCATGTTGGGAAAAAATTCATTTGAAGCTTGTATCATGATGCAAGGTGAGGATCAAGAAGTTTCCATTTTTGGCAGTTAAAATTACAGGTCCAGTTTCTATTTTTGGAAATTTTCTGATTGGCTTCAAATTCTTCAATGATATTGTTTGCCATGATATATGAGGCCTATTGGGACATGAATAAGCTCTCTCAAACCAAATCCATTCATCAAAACCATAAAATCAACCACAGTTGACCAACTTTGACTTTCTAGGGTTTCTGACTGTCTGTGCCTGAACCGATGACTTCTGAACATTCAACCTTTGGCCTAAACACTTCAAATGGACCTCCAAGTTATGTGAACATGTTGGACAAACCCTAGGGCCTTAGCTCCTTGAGAAACACCCTTGCTTGCTTGGTTGACTGATCTCCTGATCAGTTTGACCTAATTCTTGACTTGCTTGCTCTTGAGGCAACTGGGGACAATGCAATGCTATGCAATGGACCATGATATGGTATGACCTAATATGATATGGTATGTACAATGATAGGTGCAAATTTGAGGTGCTACAGCTGCCCCTATTCAATCAGCTGGGAACCCGAATGGATGAGAGCAACGGCTGTCAGACTTTCAGGGTAAACAGGGATTGAATACAAAAGAACCGTAGAAATTTGCACCGACTGGATATAATACAAGAATGCCTGTCAAGATCGGCAAAGAAACAGTCTTGGATGGAGAAAAGAAAATCGGCCTGAGTACCGAAACAGAAAACGTCGACCTGGATACCAAAATAAATGGTAACACAGGGATAACCATGGCTTGAGCGCCGTAAGTACATCGACCTGATCGTCGGAAACTTCTTCGGTCTGAATACCGGAAAAACATAAGTACATCGACCTGATCGTCGGAAACTTCTTCGGTCTGAATACCGGAAAAACATAAGTACATCGACCTGATCGTCGGAAACTTCTTCGGTCTGAATACCGGAAAGACATAAGTACATCGACCTGATCGTCGGAAACTTCTTCGGTCTGAATACCGGAAAAACATAAGTACATCGACCTGATCGTCGGAAACTTCTTCGGTCTGAATACCGGAAAGACATAAGTACATCGACCTGATCGTCGGAAACTTCTTCGGTCTGAATACCGGAAAAAATGGCCTGAGTGCCAAAGCGTGAATTGGTTTGCGTTCCAAAACACTCAACATCCTGAAGAGGGCTAGAAAAGCAGTCTTGTTAAAGGATGGACATTCGATTCCACAAGAAATACGAATCTTACTCGACTGGGGAGGACGACTTCGACCCAAGAGCGCATGAGACATATTATCTATAGCCGTCAGAACGTAGATAATGACCTCGCATGGAAGATTATCCATAACCGGGTTATAGGTTGTTAAATGAATAATCGACCGAAAACATCCTGAAGAGAGCAAAGGCAAACTTGTTAAAGGATGAACATCCGATTCCACAGGGAATACGAATCTTACTCTGCTGGTGATAACAATCGAAAGATTGACCAAAGAGTGCATGAGATATATTATCTATAGCCGTCAAAACGTAGATAATACACTCGCATGGAAGATTATCCATAACCGGGTTGTAGGTTGTTAAATGAATAATCGACCGACATCATCCTGAAGAGAGCGGAGGCAAACTTGTTAAAGGATGGACATTCGATTCCACAAGGAATACGAATCTTACTCTGCTGGTGATAACAATCGAAAGATTGACCAAAGAGTGCATGAGATATATTATCTATAGCCATCAAAACGTAGATAATACACTCGCATGGAAGATTATCCATAACCGGGTTGTAGGTTGTTAAATGAATAATCGACCGACATCATCCTGAAGAGAGCGGAGGCAAACTTGTTAAAGGATGAACATCCGATTCCACAGGGAATACGAATCTTACTCTGCTGGTGATAACAATCGAAAGATTGACCAAAGAGTGCATGAGATATATTATCTATAGCCGTCAAAACGTAGATAATACACTCGCATGGAAGATTATCCATAACCGGGTTGTAGGTTGTTAAATGAATAATCGATCGACATCATCCTGAAGAGAGCGGAGGCAAACTTGTTAAAGGATGGACATTCGATTCCACAAGGAATACGAATCTTACTCTGCTGGTGATAACAATCGAAAGATTGACCAAAGAGTGCATGAGATATATTATCTATAGCCGTCAAAACGTAGATAATACACTCGCATGGAAGATTATCCATAACCGGGTTGTAGGTTGTTAAATGAATAATCGACCGAAAAGAAAGGCATCAGGGTACCAGGACTAGGTATGCAAAAGATGACCAATCAAAAGAGGATAAAGTTGCTAACTCGGAGCAAATATCCAAAAAGAAGGGGAAGACCCAATGGGGACGATACTGCTTGATCAAGGCAAGTATCCAAAGGGGAAAATAATATCAATACCGCAAACTGGATACTGATAACTGTAAAGAGGGGATTACATCTACCGGTTAGTAGGCAGAAAACCACGGAAAAGTAACCAGTCATCGATAAGATGAGCACACAGGGTTAACTCCACCAAGGGGATGAAAGTGGGATTTTACAACTACCGATTTGTAGGTAGAAAACCACAAAGATAAGACTTACAACTACCGGGTTGTAGGTAGAAGCCAATGGAAAAGTAACCAGTCATCATCGGGATGAGCACAAAGGGTTAACTCCACCAAGGGGAGAACGTGGGATTTTACAACTACTAGCTTGTGGGTAGAAAACCACAAAGATAGGACTTACAACTACCGGTTTGTAGGTAGAGGCCAAAAATTCCGCTGAGGATGAAATGAATGAGTTCCGGTTAGTGAGCGACTATTCACTTATGCCCCAGGGAAGTACGGGAGACAACAGAAAGCCAATTTAGGATTGATCCAAAAAGGCAGACTGAAACAAGACTCATCCTAATGAGGAAAGAACTCAATAGGGAAAACCCATCCCGTGTAGGGAGGGAACGGAAGCAACCGTCATCCACGAGGATGTATCTCAGTGGGGAAATGGCAGGAAAGGATAGACACTTTCTGCTTAGGGGTTGGCTCTACATGGAGAGATCAGACGCACCCAACTCTGCTAGGAGGATCTACTGGAGAGATCTGACACACCCATATTTGCTAGGGAGGGTCTACTGGAGAGATCTGTATCAACACATAGCAAGAGACAACAATCAACAGATACCCGGCGACAGCTGCAACATGAGTATCCAAATGCTATGATTATGCATGTATGCATTATGCATGATGAATGTATGATGAATGCTGACAAACAGACATGCTTAACACGCAGGTCCAGGAATCAACCATCCGGCGAGAAAACCAAAGTCACCAGAGAGCCAAGAAAATCCACTGGGGACTGGGATATCAGGGAACATTTATCCTGCAGGGGAGGAAGGCCACCGGAGGCTTCCGGAGGGATCGTCAGTCACAACCGGAGAAAAGAGTTCAACATACAGGCGGATGCGCCGCAACAACTTGTGCTGGAAATCAGGGATACCAAGAAGCAACCAGATCTCTGATGAGGATACATAGGCATTGATAAGGCTCATCATGCCAACAACTCCACTGGGGGATCCATCTGAGGGCATGACATAGTACTGGGATGTTGATCTACCAAATACTGAATCTTCAAAGGAAAAACACCCACGTTGGGGGAGAGACGAAGACTGCTCTGCTGGAGAGGCGAAAGTTGAAGCCTTCAGTAAACACTCTGCTAGGGGAGCTGCCCCACAATAATGTCCGAAATAGCAAACTTGCTGGGGATGCCCCACGATAGGGCTCAAACAGCACTCTACTGGGGATGCCCCACAATAGAGCTAACAGGGATTTGGAGGAAGAATCTGTACTGCCGGGAACATGAAGATGAACAACTTCAAACAACACTGCATCGGGCAACTTCACTGAGGAGAAACCATACGAGGTTCTGCAGGACAAAGATACAGTCATGCTCGAGATACGAACAATTGTCTTACCTGTTGGTAATCATACCACCCTCGGGAGAGCACTGCGGATCTCCTAAGTATCCTTCCATCATCGTGAACGTTCACTTTGTTTAAGAACAGTTTTTTTGAAAAATTTGTTTATTTTGAAAACAATGATACTTTATCAATTAAAACATGCAAAACGTTTGTTGAGTTGAAACAAATAAGAGTGCAAATAATTGGGTAAAAGCTCAAATAGATGTAATGGAATGGTAGTCTGCAAAGGGCGAGACTCCATAGATTTGTACAAGTTTGAAATCGGTGATATATATTGGAGAGGGCTACATTGAACATAATGACCTTTCCTCTACCATTCTGAATTTTCGATGTATTCAAAGCTTCAGTCGATGACGGATCGAGAATCCCTGACGGATGACAGATGTACAGCACAGTCTTGTCAAGATGCAGTTACTTGCCAAATCCCTAATTTTTGCCTAGATTGCCCCAGTGTGAGGTGCTCAATCTAGCGGGATGCGAATTTTCTCTTTTTTTTTTTCAATGTCTCTAACTTTTGCCTGGATCGCCCTTTCGGGTTTTCAATCCACCGAGACGCTCCTTTTTGCCTAAGTCGCCCTTTGGGGTGTTCGACTTAGCGAGCTTTTGCTTTTTTCTTTTTCTTTCTTTTTTGTTTTAGGCGAAGTATTTCTTGACTGCATCTGGATTCACAGGACGAGTGAATTTTTCCATCCATTGTTGTAAGGGTCAAAACATTGCCTGAAAAGGCTCTCTTGACAACATATGGACATTCATAGCTTGGGGGTTCACTTGCCCCTGGAATTGGGCACGAAAGACAAGACTTTCTTGAGCACAGGGTCATTTTCTCAGAACACACGAGGCTTGACCTTCTTGTTGAATGCTTTTTCACTCTCTGCTGATATGACTGACCATGACACATGGCAGTTGATCTCTTCTTTTCGATCGAATTCAGCATCAGTCAACTTGGGACTTTGAGGGTGCTATTTTTCTCTCTCTTTTTTTTTTTTCTTTCTTTCTTTTTCTTTCTTTTGATTTTGATTGATTTCTTCTTCTCTTTTTTTTTTATTTTGCACCCTCCTCTTTCTCTTTTTTTTTTTTTTTTTTTGATAATGCCCCAGTTGGCTGTTCTGCTGATTCTCGAGATGCAGCTGAGTGATCTTCTTCTCTTGCTCAAGAAGTCGGGAAATACCGTCAGGAATCCCTTCAACATCATCTTCGTCCGCTTCGAATACAGGGAATTCAAAATTGGGAGATGACGTCCGATCATTATGTTCAATGGGTTTGAGAAATAACCTGCATAATGATTTAGAGATGAAAAGCTTTTTGAAAAACAAACAAGACAATCGTTATGCAGATGAAAAGATTGCTTTTATTCTTGGTTTTAAAGGTTTTTTGTGATCACCAATTTCATGCAAAAAGCGAAAAGGGAAAACAAATGGAAAAACAAATGTTTTAACATGAATTATTTGAATGAAAATATCATTGCACAAAATGTTGCCAACAATGTCATCACTTCTCCTTTTGGCATGGGAGAAGGGTTTTTAAACAAAGTGATTATTACAAAGACTTATGAACAACTGTAGGAACGCCCACAGTGACCCAATTGTGATAGATCCCACCAGGGATGACAACTGTCGATATCTCTTGCATTAGCAGCTTCTGCTTTCTGAACAACCCTTCTGAAGAAAAGTCGGCGCCAGCCCGGGACTTGTTATCTTCAAGCTTGATTAACACGGGGACCTAAATCCTCCAAGATCAGAATACCTGACCTCACAAGGTCTTGAACCTTCATCTTCAGCTGGAAACAACTATCCACATCATGACCAGGAGCACCCGAGTGATAGACACAATGTTGTTCAGGCCTATACCACCACCGAGGGTTGACAGGTATGGGCGGCGGGTCTCTGGGAGTGATCAAGTTCCGCTCTATCAGAGTGGGATACAGTTCGGCGTAGGACATAGGGATTGGATCAAAAATGATCTTCTTCCTCTCATTACTTGTACCAGCTTGATTATCAATGGGAGGCTGATAAGCCTGCTGCTGAGGATGACGTTGTGGACGCTGAGGCTGCTGAGCTGGTCTTCTCTGTTGCTGTTGAGGTTGGGTGGCTGGAATAGTCACAGCAGCGACTTGACGATATGATCCTCTGTTTGCACTCCTTCGGCGGTGCACATCATTTGTTTCATCCTCTCCCCTTCTGGGTGCCCCAGAGTATAGCTTCTTAGAATTTGAAGAGTTTGAAGAGCCAGGATCTTGTATCCTTCCTGCTTTGATAAGGCTTTCAGTTCTCTCCCCACAGATAACAACATCTGAAAAGCTGCTGAACGGGCAACTTCCCAAGCGATCCATGAACACACCTTGCAAGGTCCCAATGAACATGTCAGTCAGCTCTCTCTCCAACATCGGAGGTTGCACTCTAGCGGCTAGCTCACGCCATCTCTGAGCATACTCTTTGAAACTTTCCTTATCTTTCTGATACAAGCTCTGTAACTGAGTTCGGCTCGGCGCCATGTCCATGTTATGCTTGTATTGCCTCAGAAAGGCTTCACCCAAATCTCTCCAGCTTCTGACTGATTCTCGCTTCAGATCCATGTACCAGTCCAAAGATGCCCCAGATAGACTATCTTGGAAAAAGTACATCCACATCTTTTCATCGTCAGTGTAAGCAGATATCTTCCTGAAGTAAGCCTGCACGTGGGTGCGAGGACAGGAGGTACCGTTGTACTTGTCGAATGAGGGCGCCTTGAACTTGTAGGGGATCTTCAACCCTTCCACCAGACCCATGTCGGTCACATCAAACCCAAGCGAGTTCTGACATTCCATGGCTCGGATTTTCTCAGCAAGAGCATCCATTTTACGATCCCTATCCTCCATTCTGACCACTTCATCATCCTCACTCAGCAACGTGAACAAGTCCTCTTGTTGGTTGACAAACGGAGCTGGATGACGAATCGGAGCCCGGGTAGCTCTGACATTGACCTCTGCAGCAAGAGGCTGTCTATTGATTCTGATGCCCCCTAACTCATCAACTCCATCAAAGTTACTGGCGGGAGCGACAACAGCAACATTATCATCCACAGGAACACCCACGGGTGAAGCACGGTTGGCAGTTGGAATCACAACTTCCTGTCTCTGGGCTAAGGCACGCAGCTCCTCTTGCCCCTGAACGACCCCTTGCATCATGTTCATGAACTGGGCCATGTTCGCCCTCATCTCAGCTAGCTCAGTCTGAACTTGATCCATACTTTTTCTGATGATTGAGTCTGGTCGTGGTGCGGACGGTGATCAACAATCCTGTCTCAGTCAAAACCCAAAGTGAGAAGTCACTCCCAAGCATGTCTGTAATGCAAGGATGATATGTGTATGATATGCATATGATGCGAATGCTATTTTATCAAGAATGATCCTGAAAAGGATATGCGTATGCGAGTTAACTTTTTTCATTTTCATGCATTACTATTTTTTGGAAAATAAACATGCTATGATGCAAATGATGGAGCCAAGACTGGCAGGAACTGGCATCTGAGGAACCATCTGAAACCCCAAAGTCATCTGAGGAGCTGGCATTTGAACCCAAGTCTGGAGAACTGAGTCACCATCTGAGCGAGTACCCTCAAATTCAGCCCAGGGATCCGAAATAAACGGAACCCTCTGATCAATACCAAGGTCAAACCTCCGGCGTCCAGGAATAACGATCCATAAATCCGACTCAAGATCATCAACACAGCATCACTGGCAGAAATTGTACTTGCAGGAATCAAACCCTCCCCTCACAGGTGAATTTTAACAAGGTCATCCTAAGGCGGACAAAGGTGTCAACAATCGGGCAAAGATACTCAACGGGTTTGCCCTCTCGGGTGTACCGTTGTAGCTCTCTTAAGATCGTCTAAACCAAATATCCGAGAAAGAACGGTCACCGAAGTCAACAGCTCATAAGAGATAATCCGACCTAAGCGGAATAACTCCACCCGGAAGAACTCTCTCAAATGAACCTCGTCCGGCTGTGGTGACATGTCTCCTCATCATGTCGTACAACATGTGAAGATACATGAGACCACGCTAATCCTAGGTGTATACTCAGGCCTGGGTATTGGGCCTCACTCAGAACACCCACCCCAAAACAGAGGAACCACCTGCACAGGAGACAGCTCAATGACAGTATGATGCATGCAAACATAAATGCAAACAATAAATGCAAACAATAAATAACATGAATGCAATAAGTCAAACAGCAAACAACAACCAAAAGCCCTAGCCTAGAGAGCGCTAGGAGAGACTCGCTCAGGGAAGATGGACCAGCACAGGTCAACTTCTCTATAGTCCCCAGCAGAGTCGCCAGCTGTCGCATTACGCGAAAAACCGGCGGGAACATAAGAACAACAGAGCCGCCACTGTGCGTTATTTATCCCAAAAGAGGGAAAGGAAACGCTCAGAGTAAACCTGGGAAAGAACATGGTCTCGCGACCAAAGAGAATGGGTTCGGGAGTCGGTTATGCGAAGGAAAGGTATTAGCACCCCTACGCATCCGTAGTACTCTACGGGATCCACGCACAAAAGGAAGGAAAATGGTTGCTAAAACGCTGTTCACACACACACACACTGGCTGAAAAGAGACAAAAGAAACTGACTGAAACTGACTCGGCAGGATATCGCATCCTGGGCCTACTTAGTCTATCAGGCATAGACATCAGAGTCGAAGTAGTTCGGACCGGGGAAACGACACATGCTCGCTAGGATATCGCATCCTATGCATACGTATCTTCTCGGACGAGAGAAGAATCAGAGCATTCGTAGCTCGGCTGATACGCACACAAACAAACACAGGCAAAGGCAAACGTGGAGCCTGAATGCCAATCACTGGACTTACATCAGCATCCGAACCAAAACACACGCACTGGAACCCGAATGCCACTCGATGGACTTACATCAGCTTCCAAGCACACAACAACACAACAAGTTAATAGGGAGTCGGGGACTCGAGCCTATAACTGTCAAACAACACACACAAAAGAAAAGAAAAGGCGCCCGGAGAGATCAGCTCAATCTCCTGCCTACATACTTCATCTGGTGTGAAGATCAGGACGATGTAGTTCCCCTACGCAGGGACAAAGGATCTAGCCTAACCAGATAACAGAGGGAGACACAACACTAGGGAGACTACGACTCGAGCCTAGATGTTGTCATGCAAAGTCAACCCTAAGTTAAGGTTTCTAGCTAAATGGAACAACGGCCAAACTATCCTAGACACGACTTGCACAGGAAGCAAGGGTCTCGATTGCAACTAGGGCAAGAGAAAGGGGAGATCTCAATCGCAACGAGGGCGAGAGAAGAGAATTAGTGTTAGTTGTTAGTCAAACTCGACAAGACATCGCATCTCGTGCCTACGTATCTCATCTGAACATGAGAATCAGAGTTGCCGTAGTTCGGCTACGGAGGGACAAAGGTCTCGATTGCAACTAGGGCAAGAGAAAGGGAAAGTCTCGATCGCAACGAGGGCGAGAGAAAGGAAAAGGCTCGATCACAACGAGGGCGAGAGAAAGGAAAAGGCTCGATCGCAACGAGGGCGAGAGAAAGGATCGCAACGAGGGCGAAAGCAAACAAGGATTAGTCTAAACTAAACCTAACTTGCACAGGAAGCAAGTCAAAACTGACCCTAACTTGCACAAGAAGCAAGTCAAACAAACATACAAGCACAGATAGCACACACTATACACAAGGGGCTCACACAAGGGTTAGGTTTTAGTCGAGGGGTCATATCAACCTCAACAAACAAACCTCTGGAATGGGGTGAATGTTGCTCTTAACCTTGCCATTGAGGGGCTAAGGTGAAGCAGATGAAAGGAGATGAGGGGTGTGCCTCATTGCTCTTATCCCTGGCCTGGGAGAGCATTTGACAAGAATGTGTGGGTTCAGAAAGTGGGAACCCTTCTACACATTTGATACTGACTCAACTGTACAATTGTACAAGATCTTGGGTTTGTATCTGTAATGCATCAACACAGTGGTGTGAGCAAAACAGAAGACACACTGAATAGCAGGGGATAGGTTGCTTATCCCTTGGTTCTGCCAATTGCCTCTTCACTTAGGAGGTCTTTGACTCTGTACAAGGACAATTTAAACATTCACAAACATTGCCTCTTAAGGAGGACTTCAGACAGTTGCCTGGCCAAGTAACAGGCCAGGTCTTCCAGACTACATGAAGAAAAAGGAATTATACCTCAAGCAAGTTGCTAAATAGCAAAGCAAAGCAAGTTCAAAGAACTTAAGCAACTAATGGTACCTGAAATAGTCAAACTAATCAGTACACATTTCAACAGCTAAAGCAAAAGGAATTGAGAAATAGCAGACAAATCAGGTAATCAGATGTGCAATGCACAAGACTCAAATCACATGAGTCAAGCCACCTACAAAACAAAGGTTAGCTCACAATAAGCAGTCAAGCTTGATCAAAAGAAATTGATCTCATTAGTCACTTGGTGTTCAACCTGAAAACATAAGCTCAACAGTGAGTAACTGGACCACTAGGACAAGCCTAGGGTCAAAAAGGAATGAGAAAGTCAAAACAGCAAATGAAAGTCAAACAAAATCAAGTTCAAACATTTAAGAAGCAAGCTCAATTGGATTCATATTCATATCATGCATCATCATCAATTCATAAGCAAGAGAAATCAAGGCATGGCAAATGAAAGCTCAAAGAAGTCAACAGAAAGACTTATCTCAAAAGTCAACTCAAACATTTTCAAAAATCATCAAATAATTCATGATCAATCCTAACACCTAGCATGGTAAGCATGTCAAATTTCATTGCATTTGGACAAGTGGAAGGCAGTCAATGAAAATCATGAAGTCAAAGCAAATTCAAGCATGGACAAAGAAGTCAAACAAACATGGGTCAACTTCAAAAAATCATAACTAAATGAAAACAGATGAGAAATGAATGAGATTAACACCAATGCAAAGCTCAAGATGTCTAGTAGGCACATGCAAAATTTCATGATCATACAATAAGGTATGAGAATTTCCCAAATGAAATGGCAAGGTATGTCACACAAAGTCAACATTTGACTAGGCAGGGAAGAAAAATCTCAAATAATTAGGAAATAGCACAATTAATTCCAAGAAAAATCACAAGTCAACTAGACATATGAAATGAGGTTCATGCAAAATTTGGGGTCAATTGGAGGCCAGGAAGCATGTCAACAAAATTCATGAATTTACACATCCATGGTGTGACACAAGTTGTCACACCCTACTTCAAAAATTTGTATCTCAACAACCACATATGATAAAATCATGAAATTTACACCAAAATAAGCATGAATGAGTGTAGAATAACCACAAAAAAATTTCAGAATCATTGGAGACATCCTCATCATTTCACAAGGTTTTTGGCAAAAGGTATCAAATAAGCATACATGACAAGAAACCTAAAGCCATTAAAAATCCAGCCAACCAAAAATTCAATAAAAATCATGATAAAATAGTAGACATTCATGTGAACATTATGGAAAAAATTTCATGAATTTTGGAATTGAATTGCACGAGTTATGAATTTTGGAAGTTTGAGTAATCAATTGGAATAAAATGAACAAAAGAACATGGAATGGTAAGTCAACATGTTGACCGGTGGCATTTTTGTGAATACCACCTTCATTAAACAAAACGCGGCGTATAGGGCACGGGAATAAAATGTTCTGATTGGTCCGCTATCAATGGAACAGTAACACTCACACAGGCCAAACGCATTCTGGAAAAAACCTAGGGCTTGCTACAGTACCCGTCATCATCAACAATCGATCATGAACAAATTCCCCAGAAAATAAAATCGAGCATGGCAATCGAATCTACAAACAACAAGCATCATATATCCAGCAAGCATAATCATTAAAAACACACCAACATCCAAGAATCGAGCAAAGAACTCATGCATCCACAAACTTTAAAACAGCATATCTCAAGGAATACTTGACCATTTCATGCAATCCAAAGCTCATTAAAATCAGCATAACAAGAGCTATCTAAAACATAGCATGGCATAGTAAATGGTTAAGGTCGAAACCTTACTTGTTTTTGAAGAAAAATGAAAACAGTGATGGATTGATGTTGTTGTGCTGAAACAGCTGCAGGTCCAAGCTTGTAATGATGAATGGAGAGTGGCTTGTAGCTCAATAACCCTTGGAAATACTCAGATCGAGTTTTGCCATTGTTGGAGCTTGGTGAAAACAGAACATGAGATGTTGTTACATCAGGAAAATGAAGCTTGGAAATGGCTCACAAGCGATGATATGTTGAGGGAATAGCAAAGCAGCTCGTGGTCCTTTGATGTTTTTGACAGAATTTTTGAAAATGAAGAAAAATGGATTTGAGAGAGTATGAGAGAATTCTGTCTTGGTTGATGGCTGCTGCTAGGTTTAGATTTGCAGAAAAGTTGATTTTATACTTCTGTTTAATATTGCTAATGAAGGTACTAATCAAAGTTAACTTAAATGAAGCCAAATTGCATTTTGCTAACTTTCACCAAGTGCACATGGAGGTATGGTGCTGTACACGAATTTGGGCCTTTGGGCAAGTCACAAATGATGTTTCTGAACATTTCCAATTGGCCAAAGTGTTTAAAAGATGCTAAATCAAAAAGTCAACTTTTGGTCCACACTTGAATTTAAATGAAACAAGTCCAAAAATTCCATTTTGATCCATAGATTTTTGGTACATGAAATTTATATTTTTGGAAAGAGGAGATGAAATGTGGTTTGTAGGAAAAAACCCCACCAAAATTGGCCAAATGGTTTGAGAGATATGGCCTTTTGAAGTTCAAGATTTTGTGAAAGTGATTTGATCATATCTTGACAACCATGCATGGGAATTGAGAGTTCTTGGACTTTTTGAAAATGGGAGAACAAGATCTTCAACTTTCATGTTGGGCAAAAATTCATTTGAAGCTTGTATCATGATGCAAGGTGAGGATCAAGAAGTTTCCATTTTTGGCAGTTAAAATTACAGGTCCAGTTTCTATTTTTGGAAATTTTCTGATTGGCTTCAAATTCTTCAATGATATTGTTTGCCATGATATATGAGGCCTATTGGGACATGAATAAGCTCTCTCAAACCAAATCCATTCATCAAAACCATAAAATCAACCACAGTTGACCAACTTTGACTTTCTAGGGTTTCTGACTGTCTGTGCCTGAACCGATGACTTCTGAACATTCAACCTTTGGCCTAAACACTTCAAATGGACCTCCAAGTTATGTGAACATGTTGGACAAACCCTAGGGCCTTAGCTCCTTGAGAAACACCCTTGCTTGCTTGGTTGACTGATCTCCTGATCAGTTTGACCTAATTCTTGACTTGCTTGCTCTTTAGGCAACTGGGGACAATGCAATGCTATGCAATGGACCATGATATGGTATGACCTAATATGATATGGTATGTACAATGATAGGTGCAAATTTGAGGTGCTACACATAGCATCCAAGATAAATGATTGAGACCTCCTAGAGGCCTCAAAGCTCTCACACCAATAATTAGCAAACGCCATCTGATCGAATGCTGGATTAGTGCGGGGTCGGGGTCTAGAGGACGACGTCCCAGCTCCTTCGGCTTTGTCCATCTGGCTCTGGCATAACCTATTCAGATAAGCATCGTTAGTAACACTAGTAATAAAGAAATGTACTTCATCCGGAATGGGAACATTTGCCCGTCGGCAAAGTCCCATAATCAACCCCGGGTATGCAAGAACACTTGCTTTACCACCATTTTTTTTCCGCTTATAGCCATCTTGCGCATTTCCCCCGCAATGATTGATGCTACATCAACAGATTTTCCGATCATGATGTAATACAGTAAACACCCTACATCCAAAGGGATAGTGGTGTTGTGGCTCCTTGGCCGGATATTGTTCAACAGCAGCACCAGAAATGCCCTTGCTTCCAGATTCAGATTTTCTCTTTTCCATGACTTTGGAAGTCCTTGATCATTTAAGTCAAATGTCTTTCCTTCAAGGCATAAGGTAGCGCTCACCGCTGGAAGATCCCAAACGTTGGCCAATTCCTGGGTACGATACTCGCACCGCTCATTCTCTCCCAAGGTGAGAGGATTACCAAGATATGTGTTAATCGCATCTCTGCCGAAAGAAATAATCTTGCCTCTTACTCTTGTTTGGTAATTGAAAGCTACTCCCTCTTCAAGATGCATAGCATTGGCATAAAACTCTCGTACAATATCATAATTGATTGCCGACTCTGGTTCACAAAGTTTGGTCCACCTTCTTCTCTCAAAGTTTGATACCAAATTCCGATAGGTTCCTGTAGCGGGGTATTCGTTACCATTAGAGATATTGACTAAATCCAAGATAAATCATACAAAGTCGAGTCGCCACCGCACTTCTATTTATCCAAAGGAATGGTCAGAAAGCAAACAAAAACCTAAAAGTTTTAACAAAAACTAGTAAAAGAAACAGAGATCTGGGTAAGGGGGTTAGTTATGCAATGGGAAGGTGTTAGGCACCCAAAACATCCTAGGTACTCCTAGGGAGCCCTTTTCACATTTGTTGTAAGGTTGGTATTTTGTGAGAATTTATTTGTGCAAATATGATTGAATGGATGAGAGAAGAATATACAAATTTATTTACATTTTGTGTTTGGATGGATAAACCCATTGCCTACGTACCATCTTATAAAAAGATTAGGATCAAAACCTCGTAGTTCGGGGTAAAAATCTCAAAATGAGTTGGTGAATTGATTGGTCCAAAAGTCTTAAGGTCTTTTGTTATCAAAGGGAGAAAACTCAACCAAACCACAAACCCACCATGTGAGGATAGCTTCAACATGCTAGTGAGGGGTTAACCCTATAATAAGCATGGAAGACTCATTGTCCATCACTAAGGATATATGTGAGTATTACATCTACCTCAAGGATAACTCAAACCTAATAGCTAAAGGTTATGGAAAATTTGATTAAGAGAGTGGCCATTGGAACCACAAAAAAGACATTTGAATGGGTTATATTTACCAATTAGAAGTATACACAAAATGGTCAAAGTTGACTTAAAGATTCAATTCAAAATAAGTGTTATGAAAAGAAAGTTTTAAAATCAAAAGCATAAGGCTTAGGTTTCTAATATTTGAAGACAAAAGTTAAATGATTGCACAAAGAATTCTGGCTTGGGTTAGAGTGGAAAGATGAAGAAGAAGGGCTAAATCCTAAGGAAAATAAAAGGGTGAGGGATAAGAAATCAAAACCACACTAGGAGTTCCTCTCTTGAGATCATATTGATGATCCAAGTAGCTCCCATCCTTTGGAATAAAGCAACCACAAAGTATAAGCAAACAAACAAGTCTCATATGAGATCTTCAATGCATCTTGTATCTTCCAATTTGGATGAACATGGCAATGGTCCCTCAAAGTTACTCAAGTTTGGAATCCCCTAGCACAAGAAAACACACATCAAAAAGTTCTATAAACAATCAAAGAATGGACAAGAGGAAGTTTAGAATATGGTCCTTTCAAAGTTCATCCTTTAAGCTTTAAGCATTCTAAAGGCATGAGGCCTAGTTGCTCTTTGATATTTAAGCACTCTAAAGGCATGAGGCCTAGTTGCTCTTCAAATTCCATTTGCTTAGGTAGGATCCTAAATTCTAAGTCCATATTGTCCAATTCTTGGCATTTGGTCACAATAAACAGACAAACACAAGCACAAGAGATATATTCACAATTATAAACCCAAGTGGGCAAAAGACAAATGGCATTAACATAAACATGTGCTCCAATGAGCAAAGGAAAAAGCAAATGAATAATATGTGCAAGAATTGTAAATTGCATAAAAGTAAATTGCATAAAGTAAAAGTTAGTTGTTAGTGGTTAATAGTTAGTATGCCATAAGGCAAAATTTAGCGCTATGTTAAGCAACCGTAATTGGACTTATGTAGAAGTCACAACTATCTGAGGCCGGTCAATAATAATGTAGGCAACAAACACAAGTTAGGAGTCTTGATTAGTAAACCAAGTCCCAACAACTTGCCATGCCAAAAAGAGGAAGAAAATGATCTTGTATTGGTTTAAGCCATTTGCATGATTTAGAAGACAACATATCCTTAATGCAAAGCCATTCACTTGATCAATTGATCAAGATGAATTAGATTTGAATCAAAGAATGTTAAATCTCCCTAATCAATGCTAACTTATCGCCCTTCAACTCATTGATCAAAAAGAAAAAAAAGAAGAAGAAGAAGGAGATGAATGAAAGAAAATGGAAATGACAAAATAAAATGCATTAAATGGAAGGTCATGTACCAATCCTCATATGTTGACCAATAACATTGAAAGTCAAGGTCAAACAACCAAAAACAGAAGTGGGATGAAGATTGGAAGTCAAGAAATGAATAAACTATTTTTGGCATGTTTTATATTAAAATAAACTTGAATTAAAATAAAATGGAAAGGTCAAACTTCAAAATCACTTCAAATCAACCTTGAAAGGTCCAAGTGATTTATCCCAAGTTTAACAAGGTCAAACAAAGTTTGACAAAAAATTTCAGCATTTTTAAAAGTCAGAAACTATTTTTAATCAATTAAAAATGAATAAAAATAACCTAATTGAACTAAAATCTCAAATAAATCTCAAATCAATTCAAAAATTGATGAGAATATTTTTCATAGATCCATCATCATTCAAATAGGTTAGGAAAATATTTTTGTATTTTTTGAATATCAAAAACTATTTAAAATGAATTAAAAATAACCAGAAAAGAGAAAATTCACAAAAAATATCAAATGATGAAATAAAAAAAATTAAAAATCAGAAATAGAAACTAGAATTTATTTGGGAAATAATGCAATTGGTCCCATAATTTTTTGATTAAAAATGAGAGAGATATGATTTTTTGAAATAAAAGGAATTAAACAAAATAAAAAGAAAATTCAGAAAAATGCAAAAAAACGAGAGCCCTTGGATCTGAGCTCATTAATTGAGCTGGCAGATCCAAGGATCCAGAGGCGCGCGCTCATGAAACACCACAGTCAATGCGTGCACACGTGAAGAACTTAAAAGTCATAACAAGCAACGCTCCTGATTGCATCTGGAAATCAGATCAAGCGGTCCAGATTCAAACTGGACGCGATGAAGCCGCCATAAACTTCATCTTCTCCGGTGAGCTTCCCAGATTCCGGCCATGTTCAAAAAAATGCAGAAACGCAAATGGCCACCAAATGAGGCGATCTATATATCAATCGAAAGAGGAAGTGATGTACATCACTTCTATACCATGCACTTCCACTCTAGATCCCTATAAATGGAGAAATCAGAGCTGGAAGTATGATGGTGTTCATCATGAACTTCATGTTTTTGCAAAATTGAAAGCACAAATCAAATGCCTCTATTGAGAGGACTTCAGCCAACATTAGATCCAAGCAAAATAGTCCATGGATGAAGAGAATCGAGGAAATTACCAGTTGGAGTGCAAGCTTGAGTTCTGGTGAATTGAGCACGAAACCTTGCTTGCTTTATCAAAACAGAAGTCCAATGGATCAAGGTGAAGAGGTCTAGGAACTTTTAGATAAAAGAAAACAGTCGAGGAAATTGAATTCTAGATCTGAAATTTTTAGAGAAAAGAGAGAGTTCCTTTGAGTGTGGTTGAGGATTCAATTCAGCAGAGGTTCAGGCGCCTTCAGGTTAGTGAAATGAAGCTCATATGCAATGTATTTATAGGCAAGGCAATGCTGAATGCATGATTTCAAATTTGCATGAATGGAAAGGGCCTCCATGCATGGGCCTGTACAGGCGCATGGAGGGCCCAATTCCACTTGGTTTTGGCAGCTGATCAACATCATGTAAGTTTTGGACGTGCAGATGAGGTATATTTGGATCATGCATGGCAATTGAAGTGATTTTCACAAAATGCACTATTACATTGAAGCCTTCGAAAATGCCATATCCAAAATCAAAATGCAAGCTTATGAGTAATGGTTGGAAAGCTTATTGCATAAGGAACAAATGTCATGTTGATCCAAATTTCATTTGGGCCTTGGAAGTTAGTGAAATTTGAGCTTGAAGGGTGATGTGCAAAACATGTCAAGGCAAGGTTTCTAAAATTGGCCAACTTTCAAGCCCTTCTGTTTTGATGATGCAAGCTAAATGGAAAAACCTCCAACATTTGGATTTTTGATGAAGAAGTTATGGGCACTTGAAGTTGGACTTTTTTTGACTTTTAATGCCTTTGGTCAAAAAGGACCTATAATGTATTGCATTATCACATGTATTTTCTTTGAGATTTTGAAATTTTGTCCAACATAACATTTTAAGTAGGCATATTAAGATTTCCAATGCATTTGATCTCACCTCAAAATCATAAAAAATGAGTGAGTTATGTCCTTGAGAAGTTGACCCAAAATTAGGGTTTCAGTCAAAATGACCTATAATGTATTGGAATGGCAGATGGTTTTCCAAGCTTCAAATCAAATTTTGATGAACATGAAAGTTGTTCATATTGTCCTTAAGAACATTGTTACTTTTGGAACCATATCCATTTGACCAACACATCAAAAGTTAGGTCTCAGTGCATTTCACAATAGTCAGATGAATTGACTGATCAACTTTTCAAGTCCACAACTCATACCTTGATGAATTGATGATTGAGGATACTCAAATGAGTTCAAACATGTATGAAATGATGAATTAAAGAACTTCCCTTGATTATATTTGACCATGAGTTGAGGTTGCTTCATGAGTAAGGCATTGTGATGCACAAAAGAATTAGGGTTTCTCTGAGGAACCAACCTCAAATCCTTTGACTTGCTTTGATCAAACATGATGAATTGAGATACTAGGGAGGCATATTTGATGGATGAGAGCTTTGGGAACCATTACCATGCTTGCTTTCTCCTCCTCTTTGTAAGACCCCAATTTTGACCCTAAGATCCCTCATGGCATCATAAAATTGCATTTGCATTGCCTCAAGGATCTTTAGCATCTTGGTTCCCTTTGCCTTTGGGTGGGACTCCTTGTGATTGGTTTGAGATCACCAAGCATGCTTGAATTATACATCATTGTTTCTCTTACTTTTGTTTACTAACCAAAAGCACAAAAATGTGTCACTAACATTTTTTGTTTGAAGCTTGAGTATCATCCAAGACACTTTGTGGGTTCTATTTAGATGATCAGTCAACACAAGGGAATGGCTTGAGATACTTCCAACAGGTTCAAATGGGGTCTATTCGTCAGTCAAAACATTAATCTTGAAGGAGAAAAAGTTTGTTCATGAGCTGTCATGCTCGCTAGGCGAGCAGAATGGGTCGCTTAGCGAGTCCCAAGAAAAGCCACCAGAATCACCTACGCTCAGAGGAATTTCTTGAACTGTCATGCTCGCTAGGCGAAGCCCACGTGTTTAAAAAAAACGAAAAACGAATAAATAAATAAATAAATAAATAAATAAATAAATAAATAAATAAATAAATAAATAAATAAATAAATAAATAAATAAATAAATAAATAAAATATAATAGAAAATTTTTGGACTTGGGCCTCTCTCATTTGAGCCCACAGGTCCACAAAAATCAGGTTATAAATTCAGAGTTTCAGTGAAACAAAATTCCATTCCATTCCTATTGCCCTGGCAGGGAAAAAGATAGTGAGAGAAGAGCTAACAGAGTTCAGAGCAACCTCCAGAGACTGAAGGGAACTCATCAGCAAAGAACCAATTCCCTCTCATATAAACCCTCAGATTGCTTTGCAAACCCAACCGGGAAATTCAATTTCATTCGATCTCTCCAGTCAGGTTTGCCTTATTCCCATTACTTTATGCTTTTAATTTGACTGCTCTAAATGTATGAGGTATTATGGGTGAATTTGATACCCTTTTGATGCATGTGTTTGACAAGAGGTTTAGGCCTCCTACCCTTGGTTGCTTTTTGTGAGCTTTTGTGAATTTTAATGACATGATTCATGTGGTTACATTTTGATTTGGGGGCAACTCCTGATTACCCTATCTTGTTTCTCTAACCTGTTTGTTGAGTTTTGTTTTGTGAGGGCTCATATGACTCTTGCAGAGATGGCTTGCCTGGTGTTCCACTTTATTTGTGGGATACCACCTGGAGGTCTATTCCGATTACCTGTACTGACTCACTTTCTTTGATGGTGCTAGCTTGGGAGATCTCTGGGTTTCTTATCTCTTTAATTGCTGTTACTTCGGATCTTTATCCGTATGGTAGATCTCTCGATCCCTTTACTTTTCCCGCATGTTACCGATTTCTTAGGTTTCGTATAGCCTTTCGTGGCATGTCATTTAAGGTAGCGCGGTTCCTTCATCTAGGACAGCCTTTTTGCATGAGCATCCCTAAAACCCCAAACTCATTGATTTTTCTTCTCCTAAGAACACGTTATCTCCTTCTACTACAGGCGAGTAAGTCTTCAAAGGTCGAGCATCCGGTAGATTGCGTAGTAACGTCGTTCACCCCAAAACACAACCCTTACCCCATAGGTGGTCGAACTACGTTTTGCTCTGATTTTCATCCCATATGAGATACGTAGGCATAAGACGCGATGTCTTAGCGAGCACACTCCTCTTTAACCCATAGGTAGCCGAGCTACGAAGACTCTGATTCTCAGATTCAGATGAGATACGTATGTAGTGGATGTGACGTCCGTGCGAGTCATTTTCTTTTGACCCTTCTTTTAGTAAGTAGTACATTAGATAAACATACACGTTTTTCTCATCCCTTCAATCATGTTCGCACAAATAAATTTTCAAAAAAAAAACAACAACGTTTGCAACAAATGTGAAAAGGGCTCCCTAGGAGTACCTAGGATGCTTTGGGTGCCTAATACCTTCCCATTGCATAACCAACCCCCTTACCCAGATCTTTGACATTTTTACTAGTTTTTTATTCGATAAAACTTTTAGGTTTTTGTTCGCTTTCTAACCATTCCTTTGGATAAATAGAAGTGCGGTGGAGACTCGACTTGTATGATTTACCTTGGATTTAGTCAATATCTCTAATGGTAACGAATACCCCGCTACAGAAAAATGGCGACTCTGCTGGGGATCGAAACATCCTAGTGGGTTTTGCCTACTTTTCATATTTGTTGTATTGTATTGTATATTTTTTTGTGTGACATATTTTTGTGCAATTTGGGATTACTGTATTGTATGTAATGATTGAATTGTTTGAATATTAATTCCTTGTATGCTTGCTGATCTTTGTGAGATGAGTTCTATACCCGGACTCGAGTGCACTTAGGATAGGAGAATGGCATAGTCTTGTCGACTTGTGTGGAGTTATTCCTTAGCAAGTTGACTTGCAAGTCCATTCACTTGGTGAAGGTTATGTTGGGATTAATAATGTCACACAAGTAAGTTGTGGTTAGACATTACTCTTTCCAATATAGACCTTAGAAGCCAAGGACCTTAGTTTACCAAGCCCATCTTGGCCTATTCTTAGGATGTAGTGCGAAAGTCATTCAAGTGTAAGATTTGATACGATTGTTACGCGATACAACACTCATAAGAGTCTCTCTTGAGAATATTTTCGGAATACGAGTAGTCGTTTCTCCAATAATATCCGAAAGATGGGATGATGACTATGGGAACCTCTTGTAGAACATGTTTGGCAGGTTTAAACCCTAGTACACTCCCTTTTGGGTGGTTCTTAACCTAACTCCATGCTCGTGACTTACAACAAACCCTTGATTCATGGTTGATCCGTTCATGAATCCTTAATATCAATGGAACTTGGGTGTTGATAAGGTGTAAACCATAATCCACCAAAATGGATGATTGATATTAAGGATAACATGATCCATCCCATGACTTTTGTTTGGTGTGCTTTGCTTGATCCTTGAGTGTGATTGTTGCATTCATGCATCCATGCACTCATTTGCATCCATATCATCAATAAATAAGAATTTTTTTAAGGAACTTAAGGGGTTTATTTGCAAAATTTTCAGACATGGAAAGACAAAGAAGGAATACAAAGAAGTACAGCTTCAGACAGCCAGATTGGAAAGAGTTAAGGAATCTGACATCCTATGTATTAGATCCTTTGGGTTTCAAGGCTCGTTTTGGGAAGCTTCTTCCTCTTCTGACTACTCAGGTGGATGAAGGATTGGTGAGTGTATTGGTGCAGTTTTATGATCCCTTGTACCGTTGCTTCACGTTTCCGGATTTTCAGCTTTTGCCTACCCTTGAGGAGTATGCTTACCTTGGGGGTATACCTATTCTAGACCAGTTGCCGTTCAGTGGCTTGGAGAGTATTCCTACTTCTCAAGAGATAGCTGACATGTTATACATAGATGAATCTCTGGTTGGTGCTCATATGACTACCAAAGGAGGAATTCAAGGTCTCCCTTCTGAGTTCCTCATTGCTCAAGCTACTATGTATGGGAAGGCCATGAGTGAGGACGCCTTTGAGGCCATATTTGTACTTCTCATCTATGGGCTAGTATTATTCCCCAACATCGACAAGTTTGTCGATGTGAATGCTATTAGGATCTTCTCTACTCTTAATCCCGTTCCGACTCTGTTGAGCGATACCTACTTCTCTTTGCATATGAGGAATGCAAAGGGTGGTGGCGCCATTGTGTGTTGTTTGCCTCTGTTGTATAAGTGGTTTATTTCTCACTTACCTTAGACGATCGCTTTCAAGGAGAACAAGGAATATCTACGGTGGTCCACGAGACTTAATGATGATATCTCTTGGTATAACCATGTGTATGATGGTGTGAAAATTATTGACTCTTGTGGAGAATTCTCCAATGTACCTCTTCTTGGTACATGTGGTGGGATTAACTACAATCCTGTTTTGGCACGTCGGCAGCTTGGGTTCCCCTTAAAGGATAAACCCAATAACATTCTGTTAGTGGGTGTATTCTTTCAGGATGGTAAAGATCCCCAAGGCTTGAAAGCTAGGATGGTACGCGCTTGGCGCAAGATTCATAGGAAAGGAAGGAAAGAGTTGGGTCCTAAGAATTGCATTGCTTTGGAGCCTTACACCGCTTGGGTAAGGAAGAGAGCGTCTGAGTATCTCATGCCCTATGAGTATCAGAGACCTACACCTATGATTATGGCTGGGCCTTCAACCCTCCCTAATCAAGGAGCAGAGGAGTTGAGAGACGAAGACCGTTCACATGCCTGGATCCGTGAACGTGAAGAGTTGCTTCAGCAGATTAAGGAGAAGGATGCGTTGGTTGAGTTTCTTGAGCATCAGGTTATTGATGATCCTGACGATGTATGGACTTCTCTACTTCCTCAGTCTTCTAAGTTCTGGAAGAGGAAGTATGATCGACTCTCCAAAGAGAAATTCGATATGGAGGCAGCCTACGAGAGGGAGGTGAAGAGGCTTCGTGCATCTTATCTTCCTGTGTCCCGAGCTTTAGATGATTGTTTCTAGGGATCCATAGGATGATTATTTTCCTTTTCTCTTGTATATGATTGACGATGCTGCACTTCTTTTCCCTGATATTATTTGATGAGATATTTCCATATGTGATAAAATGCTTAATATTTCCAGAATTTGCAAATAAAACTCTAAAGTTCCTTTGAAATAAAAAACAAATCATATGCACAAACATTGCATGCATCATATGCATAAGCAGGTTTTGTTTCTGGTCCCTTGCCCTGTGGTCTAACTCTGTGTCCTTCATTTATTTTGAAGACAAGCTGACTCACCGGTACTACACTAGAGCCAACATTTCAAGACTGATGGATCACTTAGAGCAAGAGAACCGCAAGCTGAAAGAGGAAGTGGCCAGATTGACTGCCCTAATGGAGTCACTCATGGCTGCCCAGAGTCAGTCTTCTCTGACACCTTCAACTCCTCCCCAGAGGACAGTTATCTCCGAGATTGTCTCCTCTACTGTGCCCGTTGCCAGTGCACACTTTGTTCCAACAACCATGCCAACCGGGTTCCCGTGGGGGATGCCTCCCAATTTCATGCTTGAGGGTCCTGTTCCTACCTTTGCTTCTCTGCCGGCATCTAGCCCGGTCCTTACCGTTCCTCCTCTTGTCGTGCATACTTTGCCCAGGGTAGACGACACCATCTATACTTCTGAGCCGTCTGAGGGTCCAGATGTTTATGAGAAGATGGATGCTGTGAACGATCAATTTCTTGAGCTTCGCAAGGAATTGAAAACTCTCAGAGGGAAGGATCTTTTCGGCAAGTCTGCTCCCGAACTCTGCTTGGTTCCAAATGTGAAGATCCCTGTGAAATTCAAGGTCCCTGATTTTGAAAAGTACAAAGGAAATACTTGTCCTCTCAGCCACCTGGTCATGTATGCCAGGAAGATGTCGACTCAAACCGATAATGACCAACTACTCATCCACTACTTTCAGGACAGTCTGTCCGGTGCCGCTTTGCGTTGGTACATGGGTTTAGACAGCGTGAACATCCGATCCTTCAATGATCTCGGCGAAGCCTTCGTCAAGCAGTACAAGTACAACGTGGATATGGCTCCCGATAGAGATCAATTGAGAGCCATGTCCCAGAAGGATAAAGAAACATTTAAGGAGTACGCCCAAAGGTGGCGAGAGGTGGCAGCACAGATCGTGCCTCCGCTAGAGGAGAAAGAGATGACTAAGATCTTTTTGAAGACTTTAAGTTCTTTTTATTATGAGCGGATGATTGCTAGCGCTCCTTCTGACTTCACCGAGATGGTGAATATGGGGATGCGTCTAGAAGAAGGGGTCCGTGAAGGACGGTTAACCAGAGAAGAAGGCTCTTCTGCCAAACGTTATGAGGCGTTTGAAAAGAAGAAAGATGGAGAGGCACATGCTGTGATCTCCCATGAGAAACCAAGAAGACCTTCTGTGAGGAGGAAGACTCTGCGTCCCGCCAATAACCAGGACCAGGTGGCTCATATAGCACCTGTTTTCAAAGACAATCAACAATATCAGCAACATAGTAACAACCAGCAACCACATCCGCAATATCAGCAACAACAACACCGACCGCAGCAGCAGGCCTACCAGCCTCGAAATAGTAATCAAACCAGCACGAGTTACGAGAGGAAAAGGGTCACCTTCGATCCTATTCCTATGACGTACGCAAAGTTATATCCCTCTTTGATAGAAAGGAAGCTGATTACTCCGAGAGACCCACCGGCTATACCTGCTAACCCCCAGTGGTGGTATAAGCCTGAGTTACATTGTGTTTACCATTCTGGTGCTCCCGGCCACGACGTGGAGAATTGTTACCCTTTGAAGACCAAGGTTCAAGACCTTGTGAGGTGTGGTATTCTATGTTTTGAGGACGTAGGCCCTAATGTGAAGAAGAACCCATTGCCCGAACATGGGAAATCTGTCAACATGGTCCAGGGTTGCCCTGGAAAATACAAGGTCAAATATGTCAGTCATATTCAACAGTCTCTGGTCCAGATGCATCGTTTGTTGTGTGACTACAGTCATTATGAGCATGACCATGATAGATGCCGAGTCTGCTCTGTTAACCGATTGGATTGTTGCCAGATGCACAAGGATGTTCAGGAAATGCTGGACTGTAGATGTTTGATTGGCGGCATTTTATGGTAAAACACTAGCTGGATTCTAATGTCTTGACTGATGTCATGACATGCTGTGGAGATGTTTGTTTGACTGCATTGTGTGTTAGATCATCTAACCGTACTCTGATGTCTTGACTGATGTCATGACATACTTGAGTAGTATGCTGCAGGTTTAGCTAATACAGGACTTACTGAATGTCAAACTAGATGTTATGACATTCATCCATGTCAGCAGATACTGAGGAATAGAACAGTTGGTGTTTTTCTATAACTCAGTATTTATTTTCCGTCTGTTTATCAAGGGAATAACAGACCTGGCACAAGGCCTACTGTCTGAATGTCAAACTGGATGTTATGACATTCATCATTGACAGCATATACTGAATAATAGGCAGGTTGGTTTTCTGCTACACTTCAGTATGTATCTCTGTCTGTTCTTCAGGAGAACAACAGACTATGGCATAAGGCCTTATGTGTAAATGTCAAATTGGATATTGTGACATTTATTAATGTAAGCTGATACTGAAGTATGGACGGATTGGTCCTATACAGTACAACAAATTTATACAGTCTGTTTTCAGGAAAAACTGACTTAGCATATGGTCTATGATGTGGACGTCAAACTGAATGTTGTGACATTCATTCCTGGCAGCATATGCTAAATTGTAGGTTGTTTAGTTTTTCTGTTTCAGCATTTTTCTCAGGCTATTCTTCAGGAAGTCAACAGCTGAGCTAAAATCTAGGAAACTAACAACTAAGCTACAATTAATGAACCTAACAAATAGCCTATTTGTTAGTACCCTAAGATGTGGAAATTAGGTTAACTTGCTTGACCTTAATTTCAGGAAATACAAGTACAAGCCCCAAGTGCTGCAATATAAAAGGATGGCTATCCTTCATTCAGAACTCGGGGATTTTAGGCGTGAAGATTTTATTGTTTCATATACTTCACTGCTGTATTTTTGTGAGTGTCTTGTATTAGGTGTATCTTGTGAGCCAAGCAATTATCACCTAGATGATTGCATTGGACTAGGGTGTTCGTTGAGTTGTAAGTGTTGTGTCACTCTAAGCTTTTAAGCGTGAGTGCTGTGTATCTTGATTAAAGCTGTTAAGCACAATCAAGAGTTGTTTGAAGTGTGACTTCATAATTATCTTTAATCTTAATTAAAGGTTGTAATCACTAAGGTGATTGAGGGGGAGTGAGTAGGAACTCTGATCTTAGTGTAAGATTGAAATTGCATTGGGTAGGGATTAAGTGATAGGGTTAAACAGTTGGTTTAAGGTCTGAATTAATACTACTAATAGTGGATTTCCTCCCTGGCTTGGTAGCCCCCAGACGTAGGTCATGTTGGACCGAACTGGGTAAACAATTCCTTGTGATTATTTACTGCACTTACTTTTTAAGTTCTGCAAAATTCTTGTCTGCGCAGAATTGGATGTCATAACATCCCGTGTGACATCGAAAGTCTGTTAACTAGAATTTCAATTGGCATCAGAGCAGGCACCCTGCCTGTTAATTTCTGGGTGAGATCTAGGGAAGTTACTTTCTAGTACCATGGATAAGGATGTAGGATACTCAAATAGACCACCCATGCTGGATGGATCTAACTATGATAACTGGAAGCCTCGTATGATAGCCTTTCTGAGGTCTCTAGATAGCAAAGTCTGGCGAGCTGTCAACAAAGGATGGGAACATCCAACGAAGACATGTGAAGATGGAGTCAGTGTGCAAATTCCTGAAGAAGAGTGGGACAGGGAGCAAGAGGTATTAGCCCTTGGAAATTCTAAGGCCTTGAATGCATTGTTCAATGGAATAAGTAAGAACATCTTCAGACTGGTGCATCACTGTGAGCTGGCTAAGGAAGTCTGGGATACCCTTGTCGTAACCTGAAAAATACAGTGTGCGAAAAAATAACCGGCGAAAGAAAATGACAGAAGAGTCGCCACCGTGCGTTATTTATCCCAAAGGAGGGAAAGGATACGCTCGAAGTAAACCTGAAAAGAGGAAAGGAAAAGACAAGGTCTCACAAGCAAATCTTGGGTTTGGGAGTCGGTTATGCGAAGGGAAGGTATTAGCACCACTACGTATCCGTAGTACTCAACGGGATCCACTTTTGTAGTTCTTGTCTAAAGGGTGTGAGTTTATCTTGTGTTGTTTACTAAAAAAGGGGTTAAATGAAAATGACTCACGCGGATGTCGCATCCACTGCATACGTATCTCATCTGAATATGAGAATCAGAGTCTTCGTAGCTCGGCTGACCTATGGGTTGGGGGGATGTGTGCTCGCTAAGACATCGCGTCTTATGCACACGTATCTCATCTGGAATGAGAATCAGAGCAAGCCGTAGTTCGGCTAACTACGGGGTTATGGATTGGGTTTTGGACGAACGACGTTACTACGCAATCTACCGGATGCTCGACCTTTGGAGACTTACTCGCATGTAGTAGAAGGAGTAAACGTGTGTTTAGGAGAAGAAAAAATCAATGAAGGGTTAGGGTTTGGGATGCTCATGCAAAAGGGCAGTCCTTGACGAAGGAACCTGTAAAAATAAAAAAAACACACAAAAACATTGCCTCCTATCGAGGTCTTCCAGCTAGGAAAGCAGTAAAATGCGGGAAAAATGTAAAAGTACCACGTGGATAAAGATCCGAAGTAACAACAATTAGAGGAATGGGAAACCCAGGGATCCTTCCAAGCTAAACACCATCAAAGAAAGTGAGTAAATACAGGTAATCGGAATGAAACCTCCAGGCGGTATCCCACAAATAAAGTGGAAAACCACTCAAGTTATCCCTGCAAAAGTCGTGTGAGCCCTCATAAAAACTCAACAAACAGGTTAGAGACAAAAGAAATAGGGTAATCAAGGGTTGCCCCCAAATCAAAATGTAACCACATGAATCATGCCATTAAAATTCACAAAAAAGACATGCATCAAAAGGGTATCAATTTCACCCATAATACCTCAAACATTCAGAGTATTCAAATTCAAAGCTCAAAGGTAATAAGAATAAGGGCAAACCTGATTGGAGAGCTTGATTGAAATTGAGTTGCACCCGTGAGGTTTACAAAACAATCTTTAGGGTTTATGCGAGGCAAAGGTGATTCTGTGCAGTTGAGTTCCCTTCAGGGTTTGGAGGCTGCTCTGAACTCTGTTAGCTCTTCTCTCACTATCTTTTTCCAGCCAAAGGAATAGGAATAAAATTGCCTTTTGTTTCACTGAATCTCTGAATTTATAACCTGATATTTGTGGACCTGTGGGCTCAAATGAGAGAGGCCCAAGTCCAAAATTTTTTTCTTTTATTTATTTATTTATTATTATTATAATTTTTTTTTCGTTTTTTTTTTCAAAACACGTGGGCTTCGCCTAGCGAGTATGACAGCTCATGAACAAACCTTTGCTCCTTCATGATTAACGTTTTGACTGACGAATAGACCCCTGTTGGAATTAACTCAAGTCTTTCCCTTGTGTTGACTGATCATCCAAATAGAGCCCACAAAGTGTCCTGGATGATGTTCAAGCTTCTTGGATCCGATTCCGATTGCCATGATGAAATGCAAATGCTAAATGACCTAAAAATGAATGCATGCATGAGGTGTAAAGCGTATGCTTCCAGGAAAAATGAAGGGTAAATTTTGGGGTATTACAGCTGCCCCTATTCAATCAACTGGAGACCTGGAAAGAAGATAGCAGCGGCTTTTGTGCTTTCGAGGTATCAAGGGATTAAATACAATAAAAGCCCGAAAATTTGCACTGAAGTGAAGTGAAGTAACAATGCCTATCAGAATCGGCAAAGAGGTGGTCTTGAAAGAAGAATCCGTCTGGTACGATGAGAGTCAGTCTGAATAACGAAAAAGAATGTTAACCTGGATACCAAAATAAATGGTAACACAGAAATAACCATGGCCTAAATGCCGCTCATCAATCTGAATACTGGAAATGACTTCGATCTGAACATCGGGAGATATGAGATTATTAATATCGGTCTGAACACCGAGGGGCTGGCCTGAATGCCACAAGTTACATCGACCTGAACGTCAGAAACTTCTTCGATCTGAACATCGGAAAACTGGCCTGAACGCCACAAGTTACATCGACCTGAACGTCGGAAACTTCTTTGATGTGAACATCGGAAAACTGGCCTGAACGCCACAAGTTGCATCGACCTGGACGTCGGAAACTTCTTCGATCTGAACATCGAAAAACTGGGTTGAACGCCACAAGTTGCATCGACCTGAACGTCGGAAACTTCTTCGATCTGAACATTGGAAAACTGGCCTGAACGCCACAAGTTGCATCGACCTGAACGTTGGAAACTTCTTCGATCTGAACATCGGAAAACTGGCTTGAACGCCATAAGTTGCATCGACCTGAACGTCGGAAACTTCTTCAATCTGAACATCGGAAAACTGGCATGAACGCCACAAGTTGCATAGACCTGAATGTCGGAAACTTCTTCGATCTGAACATCGGAAAACTAGCCTGAACGCCACATCGGTCTGAATACCGGAAACTTCATGCCTGTCAGCATCGGTAGAAATAGGGAACGATAATAGAGGCGACGCATGGCCAATGACACTTGCTGGGGATAACAAAGGTAAGTCATGAACAATCTTCAGTCTGAGTACTGGAAACAACTTCTGGCTTATCACTTGGGATACCCAGAATGTTTTATGCTTACATGCGTATGTTTGAATTTTTCAATGGCGTAATGCTCCATGAAAATGGAAATGCTACGCGATTTGGGAGGATGCAATGCAATATGATTCTACATGTAGGGATGCGAAATGCTGGGTAGAATGCCAAGCTGAGGCAAGGGGATCTGCTGGGGAAATGATCACCATCTTCTGGACCCTAGAAAGGCTGTTGGAGATGCACATCACAAAGAATTCTGTGGGGAAATGACCCGCCACACGGTGTTCTAGCAATGACGAAATACCGAGATTCTGACTGGGGAGAGAATGGCACTGAAAACTTGCTGCTGAGGAAAGCGACAGTGGTTCTGGCAACCATAATCTGCGAGAGAGACGACTCAGCAGGGGAAGCAAACACCGATACGGTTCCGAGGTTCTGCTTCAAGGATATAAACCATGGATCTAGCATTGGGATTATCGATCTGGCCTCGAACTCTGAGGAGAAGCCGCTTCTGCTGGGAAGATACAGTCTGGCACTGTCAACTCCGCTGGGGGTATATAGTCTGACACTGTCAACTCTACTGAGGAGTGTATAATATGAAACCACCGGTTGGGGGGGAGGTACAGTGGTGAGAACCTGCTGGGGATTGAAGAATCCAACGCTCTGACCACTCTGCTGGGATAAGATACCGAATTCGTCTGTTGGGGAAAACATTCACGATCATCTGCAGGGGATTTTAAGGAAATGCCCCGAGGGTACCTGTTCTGAATAGACGATCAAAGCACTTAAAATTTACAGCAATTTTAAATGTTTGTTAAGCATGTACCTGTAAAGCTCTTATTTGTCATGATGCAATGTTTATCAAAAAATTCGGACGTAATTTTTGCAAACAAAATAGAAAAATGAAAATGAAAATAGAGATATACTGAATAACATGATTTTATTGATTGAACGACCTCTGAATAGGCATTTACATCAGGAAGAAATCCCTGGAAAGAGGTAATCGCACAACAGATAAAAACAGACATTAATCTAATGGTAATGTGAAATGGATTTCTATTGGGTTCCAATTCTGCTATGACTTGCTCGTCTTCAAGATCCTCCAGATGATCAGCTTTCTGAAAGAGTGATTGGACTGTTTCCTATCCTTCAAAAGTTTCCAGTCATTGACACGAGATGAGATTCAGAACTACTCAGAACGCAGCGATTCACTTAATCCCTAACTTTTGCCTGGATTGCCCTTTTCGGGTTTTCAATCCACCGGGATACCCATTTTTGCCTAAGTTGCCTTTTCAGGTTTTCAACTTACCGGGTGTACAATCTTTTCACTTTTAATCCCTAATTTTTGCTCGAACCTTTTTCATTTTCTTGGTTCGCCGGGATGCCCATTTTTGCCTGGATTACTCTTTTTATTGTCCAACGGGTCTATTTCATGCGGAGTATTTTTTAACTGTGTCTGAGTTCACAGGGGAAGTGAAGTTTTCACCATCCATCGTTGCAAGCATTAAGGTCCCACCATCAAAAACCTTGGTGACAATATACGGTCCATCATAGTTAGGAGTCCACTTGCCCCTGTGATCTGTCTGAGGAGGAAGGATCCTTTTCAACACCAAATCTCCGACCTGGAAGCATCGAGGACGCATTTTCTGATCAAAGGCTCTCTTTATCCGACTTTGATACAACTACCCATGACAAATGGCTGCCATTCGCTTCTCTTCGATAAGACTCAACTCATTAAACCTTGTCTGAATCCATTCAGCTTCGTCTAACTTGACATCCAACAGGACTCTTAGAAAAGGAATCTCCACTTCAACAGGTAGGACTGCTTCCATACCATACACAAGGGAGTAAGGGGTTGCCCCGGTCGATGTACGTACTGAAGTACGGTACCCATGCAAGGCGAAGGGTAGCATCTCATGCCAATCTGTGTACGTAACGACCATCTTCTGCACAATCTTCTTTATGTTCTTATTTGCCGCTTCAACAACACCGTTCATCTTAGGGCGGTAAGGGGAAGAATTGTGATGCTGAATGTTGAAGTTCTGGCACAACTCCTTCATCATTTTGTTGTTGAGATTAGAACCATTATCAGTAATGATTCTTTCGGGAATCCCATAGCGACAAATGATTTCTTTCTTGATGAATCGGGCAACCACATGTCTGGTGACATTCGCGAACGATGCTGCTTCGACCCACTTGGTGAAATAGTCGATGGCAACAAGGATGAAATGGTGCCCATTGGAAGCGGTCGGCTCAATCTTTCCAATCATATCGATGCCCCACATAGCGAAAGGCCACGACGAAGACATCACATTCAAAGGATTCGGCGGCACATGTACCTTATCAGCATAAATCTGGCATTTATGACACTTCCGAGCATATTTGAAACAATCAGATTCCATGGTCATCCAGTAATAACCTGCTCTCAACAATTTCTTAGCCATTGCATGTCCGCCGGCATGAGTACCGAAGGAGCCTTCATGAACTTCTTGCATTAACATGTCTGCTTCGTGTCTGTCCACGCATCTGAGCAAAACCATGTCGAAGTTCCTCTTATACAGAACATCGTCTTTGTTCAAGAAGAAACTGCCTGCCAATCTTCTCAAAGTCTTTCTATCATTATTGGATGCCCCTGCAGGATACTCTTGATTCTTCATAAAGCACTTGATGTCGTGATACCAGGGCTTGTCATCAACTACCAGTTCAGCATTAAACACATACGCGGCCCTATCAAGGCGCATCCCGTCGATTTTGAGAGCATGGTTCCAACGAATCACGTTGATCATGGAGGATAGAGTAGCAAGAGCATCTGGCATCTGGTTCTCATCACGAGGTATATGGTACATCTTTACTGTTGTGAAGAAAGTCAACAGTCTTCTCGTGTAATCTCTGTAGGGGACCAGATTGGGCTGGAGAGTGTTCCAATCACCATTCACTTGATTGATTACCAGAGCTGAATCTCCGAAGATGTCCAAAGTCTTGAGTCTCAAATCAATGGCTTGCTCAATACCCAAGATACAGGCTTCATACTCAGCTTCATTATTGGTGCACTCGAAAGTCAGACGAGCGGTGAAAGGCATGTGGGCACCTTTCGGAGTTGTAATGACAACACCAATTCCACTTCCTCTGGCGTTGACGGCCCCATCAAACATTAAAGTCCAATTTTCGTCTGGATAAGGTCCCTCTTCAACAACTGGCTCTTCACAGTCTTTCATCTTGAGGAACATGATGTCTTCATCTGGAAAATCAAACTTCATCGGCTCATAATCTTCAACCGGCTGTTGAGAAAGATAGTCTGACAGAATACTCCCCTTGATGGCTTTCTGGGAAGTATACTGGATGTCGTACTCTGTCAGTACCATTTTCCAACGAGCAACTCTTCCGGTGAGAGTTAGCTTCTCAAATATATACTTGACTGGATCCATTTTGGAGATCAGTAAGGTTGTGTGAGACAGCATGTATTGTCTCAATCGCTTAGCAGCCCATGCAAGTGCACAACATGTTTTTTCAAGCATTGAGTATCTCGACTCGCAATCTGTGAATTTCTTACTCAGGTAGTAGATGGCATGCTCTTTCCTACCTGTCTCGTCGTGTTGACCGAGAACACAACCCATGGAATTGTCTAGTACTGTCAAATACATAATCAGTGGTCTCCCTGGGACTGGAGGCACAAGGATAGGAGGATTCTGTAAATACTCTTTTATCTTCTCGAACGCCCTTTGACGATCATCATTCCACCTGATAGCCTGATCTTTTCTCAACAATTTGAATATTCGCTCACACGTGGCTGTTAGGTGAGAGATGAACCTTGCAATGTAGTTCAACCTCCCTAAGAAACCACGGACTTGTTTCTCTGTTCTTGGCTCAGGCATTTCCTATATCGCTTTCACTTTGGCCGGATCCACCTCAATCCCTTTTCCGCTAACCACAAAACCCAGTAGTTTTCCAGATCTCACCACAAAAGTACACTTGTTCGGATTAAGCCTCAGCTTGAATTTCCTCAAACGCTCAAACAGTTTCTGCAAATTCAACAAATGTTCTTCTTCTGTCTGAGATTTTGCAATCATATCATCAACATAATCCTCGATTTCATGATGAATCATATCATGGAACAGAGTCACCATCGCTCGCTGATATGTTGCTCCGACATTTTTCAGACCAAACGGCATCACCTTGTAGCAGAAGGTGCCCCATGGGGTTATGAATGTTGTCTTCTCCATGTCTTCTGGTGCCATCTTAATTTGATTATAGCCAGAAAAGCCATCCATGAAGGAGAATACCGAGAAATGAGCCGTGTTATCCACCAAAACGTCAATGTGAGGTAAGGGGAAATCATCTTTAGGACTAGCCCTGTTCAGATCCCGGTAGTCAACACACATCCGTACCTTTCCATCCTTCTTAGGTACCGGAACGATATTTGCAACCCATGGCGGATAATTTGTGACTGCTAGAAACCCTGCATCCAACTGTTTTTGCACTTCTTCCTTTATCTTGACAGCCATCTCTGGTCTTGTTCTTCTGAGCTTCTGCTTGACCGGAGGACAACCTTCTTTGAGCGGAAAGCGATGTACCACGATGTCTGTGTCAAGCCCTGGCATGTCCTGATAAGACCAAGCGAAGATGTCAACATACTCTTGCAGCAATTCAATCAACCCCTTCTTCACATTGTCTTCCAAAGTAGCCCCTATCTTGATTTCTCTCTTGGCGTCCTCGGCGCCGAGATTAATCACTTCAACAGACGCTTGATGCGGTTGAATAACCCTTTCCTCTTGTTTTAATAACCTGATAAGTTCTTCAGGGAGTTCACAGTCTTCATCACCCTCTTCTTCAGCTTGAAAGATTGGATTTTCAAAGTCGAAGCGAGCCATAGCAGAACCGTTATCAATAGGATCCGGTGATGTGTATCTGCATGAGTGATGGTATGTGCTTATGAGTGTGAAAAAAAAAGAAAAAAAGTGGAAACTAAACAAAACATTACCATTTTTTTTTGAAAAACTGCAAAAATAGAAAGACAGGGAACGAAATATTTGAATGCAAAAAGACGTCCTTTATTTATGATAAAAAATGTAAGTGTCACATAGATGAGCCCTACAATGAGTCATTACGCCCTGGCGGAACGTAAGACTTGGATATGCATGAATAAACAAAGAAAATTACTCCTCTAGACAAGTGGCTTGGACAATATCCTCAGAAGACCAGTTGTTGAGAAATTCACCCGGGATCCTCGGACGCACCCAGTTATCGATGTCGCAATCACTATCCCCATATTCATTGTTGACCGCAGAGACTAATTTGACTTCTCCTTCAACCATGTTAACGTTGGCTCCACCATGCTGGGGCATGGGATTGTTGACGACATTAGGAGCTGGTGCAAATTTAACGGCCTTCGAATCAATGAGGTCCTGAACTACGTGCTTAAAAGCTTTACAGTTCTCAATATTGTGGCCAGGTGCCCCAGAGTGGAAGCTACACCTAGCGTTGGTGTCATAACCCACCGGAAGCCTACCAACGGGAGGAGCCAGAGTGCGCAACTGCACAAGTTGTAGTTGTTGAAGACTGGAAAGCAACTGAGCGTACGACATTGGAAGAGTGTCGAAACGCCGGTCCATCGTCCTTGGCCTCAGTTGATAGGCGGGTCTGTTACCCGGTTGTTGTGGTTGGTACTGAGCTGGTTGACGCTGTGGTTGTTGTTGTTGTAGTGGTGCTGCAGCTGGAATGGTCACAGCCGCAACATACGGTTGCTGATGATAGTTCTGAAATTTATTCCTCCGGTTATCCCTGTTCTGATAAGAAGATATGGCACTTGCATCCCCTTCTCTCCTCTTCTGTCCCTGAATGAACAGCTTCTTCACCCCTGATGAGGATCCATCTCCACTCTGGGTCTTGTATGTCTTCAGGTAATTCTCCACCCTCTCTCCGGTAGAGACTACATCAGCAAAATTGGAGGCATTGCAACCCACCAGGCGCTCCAAATAAGGTCCTGGCAGAGTATTCATGAACATGTTAGCCATTTCCTTCTCCAACATAGGAGGTTGAACACGGGAAGCTGTTTCTCTCCAGCGTTGAGCGTATTCTCTAAAGCACTCATTGCTTTTAAGAGACAGATTTTGAAGTTGAGTTCTGTCCGGAGCCATGTCTGCATTATACTGATACTGCTTCACGAAAGCCTCAGCCAAATCCCTCCAGCAACGGATGTGGGCTTTGTCAAGCCTCATATACCATTCCAGGGATGCCCCAGCTAGGCTGTCCTGGAAAAAGTACATAAGCAACTTTTCGTCATTGGAGTATGCAACCATTTTACGGAAATAGGCTTGCACATGGGTCTTCGGGCAAGAGTTGCCATTGTATTTGTCAAATATCGGGACCTTGAATTTCGGTGGCACTCTCACACCTGGGACCAACCCCAAGTCAGCAACATCTACTCCCAGAGGATTCTGTCCTTCCACTGCCTTCAACCTCTCTTCCAATCTTCTAAACATGGGGTCCACACCATGACCCATACCAAAGTCTTCCTGCAGCAGGGGAAATGATCGTCTTGATCATCATGAAAGGGTTGTTGACCGGAGGTGACATGTAGGATTGGGATAGGCCCCGGTCCATTGGGTTCATTAGCCTCTCCAGCTGGAGGATCAGTCACCGTCTCTGGTTGAGCAGGGGGATTCCTCTGTATCATCTGCCTGAGCTCTTGCTGTCCTTGAGCCACCCCTTGAACCACATCCATGAATTGATTCATGCGGATTTTCATCTCAGCGAACTCTGCCTGTAGGCTTTCCATTACTCTCTGTTGGTTTCTGCGGGTACCGTACCGGTGAATGCCTGGGTCAGCTATCCTGCTGATGGAACACCAAACAAACTGAGAACACTGTGGCGGTACCTGTTATGCAAGACATACTAATGAATATGTAAATGCAATGACATATTTATCAATTCCAAAGGTATTCTACCCCCTTGGTTCCAGTCTCTCAATAGATAAACGATGTAAAAAAAGACTAAGCCATTGATGAGAACCAAGAAAATTCCGACTAGAATCAAGTAGAAGACATAAACCCCACAGAAATGGATAAACATGTGTGAATGATTATGAATGAAAAATGATGTGAATGCAGTGCAGTGGCATGGGAATCAGGATCACTGTATCTGCTTGAACATCTGTCACGTTGCACTGTCTGGAGAGAAATTAAGAGCACACCAAACAAAGGTCATGGGATGGATAATGTTATCCTTAATATCAACCACCCATTTTGGTGGATTATGGTTTACACCTTATCAACACCCAAGTTTCATTGATATTAAGGATACCTGATCGGATCAACCATGAATCAAGGGTTTGTTGCAAGTCACGAGCATGGAGTTTAGGTTAAGAACCACCCAAAAGGAGTGTACTAAGGTTTAAACCTGCCAAACATGTTCTACAAAAGGTTCCCATAGTCATAATCCCATCTTTCGGATATTATCGGAGGAACGACTACTCGTATTCCAAAAATATTCTCAAGAGAGACTCTTATGAGTGTAGTATCGCGTAACAATCGTATCAAATCTTACACTTGAACGACTTTCGCACTACGTCCTACGAATAGGCCAAGATGGGTTTGGTAAACTAAGTTCCTCGGCTTCTAAGGTCTATATTGGAAAAAGTAATGTCTAACCACAACTTACTTGTGTGACATTATTGATCTCAACATGACCTCCACCAAGTGAATGGGCTTGCAAGTCAACTTGCTAAGGAATAACTCCACACAAGTAGACAAGACTATGCCATTCTCCTATCCTAAGTGCACTCGAGTTCGGGTATAGAACTCATCTCACAAAGATCACCATGCAGCCATAGCCAGCCAACAGATACAACAATGATATGTACACAATGCAATAAGGTAAAGTAGGTAAATAATTGTACAAAAGCATGAACACCCAATAAACAAACAAACTACAAAAGCTAGGAGGGACTCGCTTAGGGAAACCGGGTCCCTAGCAGAGTCGTCAGCTGTCGCAACCTGAAAAATATAGTGTGCGAAAAAACAACCGGTGAAAAAAAATGACAGAAGAGTCGCCACCGTGCGTTATTTATCCCAAAGGAGGGAAAGGAAACGCTCGAAGTAAACCTGAAAAGAGGAAAGGAAAAGACAAGGTCTCGCAACCAAATCTTGGGTTCGGGAGTCGGTTATGCGAAGGGAAGGTATTAGCACCCCTATGCATCCGTAGTACTCTACGGGATCCACTTTTGTAGTTCTTGTCTAAAGGGTGTGAGTTTATCTTGTGTTGTTTACTAAAAAAGGGGTTAAATGAAAATGACTCGCGCGGATGTCGCATCCACTGCATACGTATCTCATCTGAATATGAGAATCAAAGTCTTTGTAGCTCGGCTGACCTATGGGTTGGGGGGGATGTGTGTTCGCTAAGACATCGCGTCTTATGCCTACGTATCTCATCTGGAATGAGAATCAGAGCAAGCCGTAGTTCGGCTAACTATGGGGTTATGGATTGGGTTTTGGACGAACGACGTTACTACGCAATCTACCGGATGCTCGACCTTTGGAGACTTACTCGCCTGTAGTAGAAGGAGTAAGCGTGTGTTTAGGAGAAGAAAAAATCAATGAAGGGTTAGGGTTTGGGATGCTCATGCAAAAGGGCAGTCCTTGACGAAGGAACCTGTAAAAAAAAATAAACACACAAAAACATTGCCTCCTATCGAGGTCTTCCAGCTAGGAAAGCAGTAAAATGCGGGAAAAATGTAAAAGTACCACGCGGATAAAGATCCGAAGTAACAACAATTAGAGGAATGGGAAACCCAGGGGTCCTTCCAAGCTAAACACCATCAAAGAAAGTGAGTCAGTACAGGTAATCGGAATGAAACCTCCAGGCGGTATCCCACAAATAAAATGGAAAACCACGCAAGTTATCCCTGCAAAAGTCGTGTGAGCCCTCACAAAAACTCAACAAACAGGTTAGAGACAAAAAAATAGGGTAATCAAGGGTTGCCCCCAAATCAAAATGTAACCACATGAATCATGCCATTAAAATTCACAAAAAAGACATGCATCAAAAGGGTATCAAATTCACCCATAATACCTCAAATATTCAGAGTATTCAAATTCAAAGCACAAAGGTAATGGGAATAAGGGAAAACCTGATTGGAGAGCTTGATTGAAATTGAGTTGCACCCGTGAGATTTACAAAACAATCTTTAGGGTTTATATGAGGCAGAGGTGATTCTGTGCAGTTGAGTTCCCTTCAGGGTTTGGAGGCTGCTCTGAACTCTGTTAGCTCTTCTCTCACTATCTTTTTCCAGCCAAGGTAATAGGAATATAATTGCCTTTTGTTTCACTGAAACTCTGAATTTATAACCTGATTTTTGTGGACCTGTGGGCTCAAATGAGAGAGGCCCAAGTCCAAAAGCTTTTTATTTTATTTTTTTTTATTTTTTATTATTATTATTATTATTATTATTTTTTCTTTTTTTTTCTTTTTTTTTCTTTTTTTTTTAAACACGTGGGCTTCGCCTAGCGAGCATGACATCTCATGAACAAACCTTTGCTCCTTCATGATTAACGTTTTGACTGATGAATAGACCCCTGTTGGAAGTAACTCAAGTCTTTCCCTTGTGTTGACTGATCAATCAAATAGAGCCCACAAAGTGTCCTGGATGATGTTCAAGCTTCTTGGATCCGATTTCGATTGCCATGATGAAATGCAAATGCTAAATGACCTAAAAATGAATGCATGCATGAGGTGTAAAGCGTATGCTTCCAGGAAAAATGAAGGGTAAATTTTGGGGTATTACAGCTGCTCCTATTCAATCAACTGGAGACCTGGAAAGAAGATAGCTGCGACTTTCGTGCTTTCGAGGTATCAAGGGATTGAATACAATAAAAGCCCGAAAATTTGCACTGAAGTGAAGTGAAGTAACAATGCCTATCAGAATCGGCAAATAGGTGGTCTTGAAAGAAGAATCCGTCTGGTACGGTGAGAGTCAGTCCGAATAACGAAAAAGAATGTTAACCTGGATACCAAAATAAATGGTAACACAGAAATAACCATGGCTTGAATGCCGCTCATCAATCTGAATACTGGAAATGACTTCGATCTGAACATCGAGAGATATGAGATCATTAATATCAGATTGAACACCGAGGGGCTGGCCTGAATGCCATAAGTTGCATCGACCTGAACGTCGGAAACTTCTTCGATCTGAACATCGGAACACTGGCCTGAACGCCACAAGTTGCATCGACCTGAACGTTGGAAACTTCTTCGATCTGAACATCGGAAAACTGGCCTGAACGCCACAAGTTGCATCGACCTGGACGTCGGAAACTTCTTCGATCTGAACATCGGAAAACTGGCCTGAACGCCACAAGTTGCATCAACCTGAACGTCGGAAACTTCTTCGATTTGAACATCAGAAAACTGGCCTGAAAGCCACAAGTTGCATCGACCTGAACGTCGGAAACTTCTTCGATCTGAACATCGAAAAACTGGCCTAAACGCCACAAGTTGCATCGACCTGAACGTCGGAAACTTCTTCGATCTGAACATCGGAAAACTGGCCTGAACGCCACAAGTTGCATCGACCTGAATGTCAGAAACTTCTTCGATCTAAACATCGGAAAACTGGCCTCAACGCCACTTCGGTCTGAATACCGGAAACTTCATGCATGTCAGCATCGGCAGAAATAGGGAACGATAATAGAGGCGGCGCATGGGCCAATGACACTTGTTGGGGATAACAAAGGTAAGTCATGAACAATCTTCAGTCTGAGTACTGGAAACAACTTCTGGCTTATCACTTGGGATACCGAGAATGATTTATGCTTACATGCGTATGTTTGAATTTTTCAATGGCGTAATGCTCCATGAAAATGGAAATGCTACGCGATTTGGGAGGATGCAATGCAATATGATTCTACATGCAGGGATGCGAAATGCTGGGTAGAATACCAAGCTGAGGCAAGGGGATCTGTTGGGGAAATGATCACCATCTTCTGGACCCTAGAAAGGCTGTTGAAGATGCACAACACAAAGAATTCTGTGGGGAAATGACCCGCCACACGGTGTTTTAGCAATGACGAAATACCGAGATTCTGACTGGGGAGAGAATGGCACTGAAAACTTGCTGCTGAGGAAAGCGACAGTGGTTCTGGCAACCATAATCTGCGAGAGAGACGACTCAACAGGGGAAGCAAACACCGATATGGTACCGAGGTTCTGCTTCAAGGAAAGAAACCATGGATCTAGCATTGGGATTATCGATCTGGCCTCGAACTCTGAGGAGCAGCCGCTTCTGCTGGGAAGATACAGTCTTGCACTGTCAACTCTGTTGGAGGTATATAGTCTGACACTGTCAACTCTACTGGGGAGTGTATAATCTGAAACCACCGCTTGGGGGGGAGGTACAATTGTGAGAACCTGCTGGGGATTGAAGAATCCAATGCTCTGATCAGCTCTGCAGGGATAAGATACCGAATTCGCCTGTTGGGGAAAACATTCACGATCATCTACAGGGGATTTTAAGGAAATGCCCCGAGGGTACCTGTTCTGAATAGACGATCAAAGCACTTAAAATTTACAGCAATTTTAAATGTTTATTAAGCATGCACCTGTAAAGCTCTTATGTGTCATGATGCAATGTTTATCAAAAAATTCGGACGTCATTTTTGCAAACAAAACAGAAAAATGAAAATGAAAACAGAGATATATTGAATAACATGATTTTATTGATTGAACGACCTCTGAATAGGCATTTACATCAGGAAGAAATCCCTGGAAAGAGGTAATCGCACAATAGATAAAAACAGACATTAATCTAATGGCAATGTGAAATGGATTTCTATTGGGTTCCAATTCTGCTAGGGTAATAGGAATAAAATTGTCTTTTGTTTCACTGAAACTCTGAATTTATAACCTGATATTTGTGGACCTGTGGGCTCAAATGAGAGAGGCCCAAGTCCAAAAGTTTTTTCTTTTATTTATTTATTTATTTTTTTATTATTATTATAATTTATTTATTTTTCGTTTTTCGTTTTTTTTTTTCGTTTTTTTTTTCAAAACACGTGGGCTTCGCCTAGCGAGCATGACAGCTCATGAACAAACCTTTGCTCCTTCAAGATTAACGTTTTGACTGACGAATAGACCCCTGTTGGAAGTAACTCAAGTCTTTCCCTTGTGTTGACTGATCATCCAAATAGAGCCCACAAAGTGTCCTGGATGATGTTCAAGCTTCTTGGATCCGATTTCGAATGCCATGATGAAATGCAAATGCTAAATGACCTAAAAATGAATGCATGCATGAGGTGTAAAGCGTATGCTTCCAGGAAAAATGAAGGGTAAATTTTGGGGTATTACAACCCTCAAGATAACTCATGAAGGTACCTCCAAGGTGAGGATGTCTAAACTTCAGATACTGACCACCAAGTTTGAAAATCTGAGGATGAAAGAAGATGAGACTATTCATGACTTCCACATGAATATTCTTGAAATCGCCAACACTTCTGTGGCTTAGGTGAGAAAATGGATGAAGAGAAGCTTGTAAGGAAGATTCTCAGATCATTGCCAAAGAGATTTGCCATGAAGGTCACAACCATAGAAGAGGCTCAAGATATCAGCAATATGAAGGTTGATGAGCTTATTGGTTCACTCCAAACCTTTGAAATGGGCTTATGTGAGGATTCTGAAAAGAAGAACAAAAGCATAGCTTTTTTGTCAAATACTGAAGAGAATTCAGAAGTAGGAAACATTGGAGGAAATGAAAGCATTTCAGAAGCCATAGCCATGCTTGGAAGACAGTTCAACAAGTTCATAAAGAAGGTTGATCAACAGGGTAGACCTAATGTCAAGAACTCTTCATATGACATCAGTAGAAAGTCAAAATATGAAGAAAAGGTCACTCAAGGCAATGGAATCCAGTGCCATGGATGTGAAGGTTATGGTCATATTAAAGCTGAATGCCCTACCTTTCTCAAGATGCAAAAGAAAGGGCTATCTGTCACATGGTCCGAAGGAGATTCTAAGAGTGAATCTGAAGGAGAATCTGCTAAACATGTCACTGCTCTGACCAGTGTCTGTGCCTCTGATCATGACTCAAGTGGAGATGAACTTACCCTTCATGAACTTGCTGCTTCATATAAAAAACTATGTATTAAAAGTGCAGAAGTTTGCATCCAAGGAGAAAAGCAGAAGAAACTCATTAAAGAGTTGGAAGCTGAGAAACAGAAGCAGCTGACAGTCATAGATGGTCTGAATGGTGAGATATCTGTGCTGACATCTAAGCTAGAACAAATGACTAAATCCATCAGAATGCTGAATAAAGGAACTGACACCTTGGAAGAGATTCTACAGGTGGGGAAGAAGTCAGGAACCATGTCTGGTTTAGGCTATGCTAGGAAATCCTCAATTGAACTCAAGAGATCAAAGGCTGAAGTTCAGAAACTCAAGCAGAAGTCACAACCGGTGTCTCAACATCAGGGAACCAGGATGAGTAACCATCAGAAGAAGAAATTTCAAAGATGGAGATGTCACTACTGTGGTAGATTTGGTCACATAAAACCTTTCTGCTACAGGCTGCATGGTTATCCTACTACTCAAGTCAGACCCAAGCTGAAGGCATATAAGAACAATGCCCCCATTAAGAAACAAAAATGGGTTGCTAATCAGACACCTCAAGTCAGACCTAAGCAGCAGGCATCTAAGCATAATATCCCCATTGAGAAACAACAATGGGTTGCTAAACTAGGTCACACATCTCCAAGGGCATCTACCAGACAAGACTGGTATTTTGATAGTGGTTGCTCAAGACATATGACTGGGATGAGCAACTTATTGGTGGATCTACAACCCCATGCCACCAGGTATGTGACATTTGGTGATGGAGCTAAAGGAGAAATCAAGGGTGTTGGTAAGCTGGATTGTCTTGAAGTTCCAAAACTGAGTAATGTGTTGTTAGTAAAAGGACTAACTGCTAATCTCACCAGCATAAGCCAGCTATGTGACCAAGGATTCAATGTGCAATTCACTAGGGGAGGATGTGTGATGTTGAATGGTTGCAATCAGGAAGTGATGAGAGGAGCCAGATCCAAAGATAACTGTTATCTATGGGAATCTAAAGACTCACTCTATTCCTCCAAGTGCCCCTTAGCCAAGGGAGAGCAGGAAGTGAAGCTGGGACATGGAAGACTTGGACAACTTCATTTAAAAGGAATGAAGAAGATCATATCCAAGGAAGCAATTAGAGGAATCCCAAATCTGCTTATGGATAAAAGAACAAACTGTGGAAAATGTCTGATCGAAAGTTATGAGTCATTGTAACCTATTGGTCATCATACAAATGGTGCAGTAGCAAGGGATAAACAAATATGTGTATCATTGTCCACTGCAGAAGCTAAGTACCTAGCTTCTGGAAGCAGGTGTTCACCTCTGGTATGGATGAACCAGATGCAGACTGAGTACAATGTCACTCAGAATGTCATGACATTGGATGCTACTCAGTCTGACGAAGTTAGGGGCAAAGAGGGGATGTGCGCTTCTGAGAAATTATAGCAACTAATGATGTTAGTTATTTATTGTTTAGTAAGTCAACTTATTAAACAATTAATAGTGCACTCTGAGTGGTCAACAAATAATAGACATTGCTCGTGCAACAAGCGTTTCCTATTCCATCGCTTCAACTTTCAGTCTTGCAAACTTTCTCCCAAAGAAACTGTTCAACTCTCCTCCGAGATATTCATCATGTCGCACCAATCCGACTCAACCTCCTACACGACCATGTTTGATTCCTCCAGCTCTAAGTCTTGCAAACCTAGCCGGGAGGATCCTGTGGCTGACGCTGCAACTTCGCCTCATACAAGAAGACCTAAAGAAACGGTCTCCAGATTCTCATCAGCAATCGCACGTGATGAACAACCCAGGGAAGGCTCGAGGTATGTGCATAATGCCATTGCAACTATTGTCACTAATATACTATCTAGCAATCAGAATGTTCCTGGGGTTTCCGTTCCCTTGAACACTATCATACCTGATAATGTTGCATGTCAAGAAAACACAGTCGTCTTAAGAAAGAATGTTTCTGACAATGCTGAGCAACTTGAGGGGTCAAAATTTGACAAACCCTTAGACAATGTGAGAGGTGAGAAGGTCCGTGTCACTCAAGATGTCAGTGACAACCCTAAAGTTGACATAGTGAATCTGGAAGAATTCCATGATAATGAACTGTTGACCTCAGTTGTCCCTAGCATAGCCAAAAGGGTTAGGACTAGGAGAGGAAAGAAGACTGTGAAGGCTGATGTAGCAACTTCTCCCACTCCAAAGGTGACAGAGAGTTCCCTCAAAAGGAAAGGGCATGGGCCTGCAAAATCTTGGAGCAAAGAGGTGCCCAAGAAAATGAAGACCAAGACTGTTGTTTTGGAGTCTGATTCTGATGTCCCTTGTGATGTCACAACATCTCTGTCAAAGAAGAAGCCAACCACTAGCAAGATGGTTGCTAGTGTCCCTGAGGTACCTATTGACAACGTGTCATTCCATTTTGCCTCCAGTGTAAACAGCTGGAAGTACGTCTATCACAAGAGGCTGGCCTTGGAGAGGGAACTGGCTCAGAATGCCCTGGAGTGTAAGGAGATTGTAGACCTGATTCAAGAAGCAGGCTTACTGAAAACTATGACTCAACTCCCAAAGTGCTATGAGACCTTAGTGTCGCCACCGTGCGTTATTCATCCCAGAGGAGGGAAAGGAAACGCTCGAAGTAAACCTGAAAAAGGAAAGGACAAGACGGGGTCTCGCAACCAAATCTTGGGTTCGGGAGTCGGTTATGCGAAGGGAAGGTATTAGCACCCCTACGCATCCGTAGTACTCTACGGGATCCACTTTTGTAGTTTTCGTCTAAAGGGTGTGAGTTTACCTAATGTGTTTATTTACTAAAAAGGTTAAGAGAAGTGACTCGCGCGGATGTCGCATCCACTGCATACGTATCTCATATGAATATGAGAATCAGAGTCTTCGTAGCTCGGCTGACCTATGGGTTGGGGGATGTGTGCTCGCTAAGACATCGCGTCTTATGCCTACGTATCTCATCTGGAATGAGAATCAGAGCAAGTCGTAGTTCGGCTAACTACGGGGTTGTGGATTGGGTTTTGGACGAACGACGTCACTACGCAATCTACCGGATGCTCGACCTTTGGAGACTTACTCGCCTGTAGTAGAAGGAGTAAACGTGTGTTATGGAGAAGAAAAATCAATGAAGGGTTTGTCTGCATTGTAGGAACGCGCATGCAAAAGGGTAATGAGGATAAGACCTCATAGCTCTTAACCCTGGACAAAGGAACCTGCATAAAGTAAACACAAAAACATTGCCTCCTATTGAGGTCTTCCAGCTAGGAAAGCAGTAAAATGCGGGAAAAATGTAAAAGTACCACGCGGATAAAGATCCGAAGTAACAGCAATTAGAGGAATGGGAAACCCTGAGATCCTTCCAAGCTAACATCATCAAAGAAAATGGGTCAGTACAGGTAATCGGAATGAACCTCCAGGGGTTATCCCACAAATAAAGTGGGAAATCACGCAAGTTATCCCTGCAAAAGTCATGTGAGCCCTCACAAAAACTCAACAAAAGGGTTAGTGAAACACCATAAGCATTTTTTTCATGGATAACAATATGGTTTCAGAAACCTCAAACCCTGTGGCATACATTTCAGAAATCATGTGATTAAACATTCAAGGCATAGGTTTCACCCATTCATGCATAATTAAACCCGTGGGAAAAAAATAATGAAATTCATCTATCATACCTCATACATTCAGATGATCCAAATTAAGAGCATAAAATTATGGGAATGAGGCAAACCTGATGGGAGAGACCGGTTGAAATGTTAGGGTTTGCGTGAGATGGGGGTTGCTCTGAGTTCTCTATCAGGTTCCTCTCCAGGTTTTGTCCGGGGTTTTGTTCCAAGGAAACCTCAGAGTATTTTGCTTCTCTTCCTTTTTCTCAAGTGAAGCCTTGGTATTTATAGACTGAATTTCATGGTTTTGTGGGCTCAAATCAGAGAGACCCAAGTCCAAAATTTTTTATTATATTTTATTTATTTTTTTATTATTATTTTTATTTATTTATTTTTTTTGTAAAATTTTTTTTTTATTTTTTTTTCGGATCTAATTCTGATTGACATGATGAAATGCAATATGAAATGCTAAATGAATGCATGAATGAGGAGGGCAAATTTTGGGGTGTTACAGCTGCCCCTATTCAATCATCAGCTAAACCGAGTAGGATGAAAGCGAACAGCTTATCAGACAAACGGGGTGAGCTGTGATTGAATACCAAAGATAGACCGAAAATTTACGCTCCGAGAACACCACAAAATCGCGGAAATACACCGTGCTGTTTATTTTTCTTCCGATCCTCTGGCTTAATCTGGAGTTTCGATCCTCTGGATGGATATTAATTTTGATCCTCGGGCTGGATACGATTTTGATCTTCTGGCTAGATCTTCTTCGATCTTCTGGCTAGATCTCCTTCGTTTCGATTCTCTGGCTGAATCTATTTCCCTTGATTCTCTGGCTGAATCTACTTCGATCTTCTGGCTAGATCTGAATTGTTGCGATTTTCGATCTTCTGGCTAGATCTTCTTTGTTTCGATTCTCTGGCTGAATCTACTTCGATCTTCTGGCTAGATCTGGATTATTTTGATGATAAATTCCCGTCATTAGGATCCCGCATCTGAGGCATGCGCTGGTTGACCCTCTTTTGAAATCTACACCCAACCTTCATATTAGATATGCAGCTTCGAGCATATTCCACTTTTGGGCTTCGTACATATTCTTCGGGCTAGAACATGTTGTAACGACTCCTCAATTAGACTTGGGCTTGCTGGGGAAATAAAGCTTGTAGGCGACTTCACTGGGGAATCTTCAAATTGAGCCTTAGGCTGGCTTACTGGAACACGATTCTCAGGCTGAATCTTCGAAATGACCCTCAGGCTGGATCACTGGAACACGATTCTCAGGCTGAATCTTCGAAATGACCCTCAGGCTAGATCACTGGAACACGATTCTCAGGCTGAATCTTCGAAATGGACCCTCAGGCTGGATCACTCACGCTTGATCCTCTGGCTGGATCTCATGACCTTGGTTGTAAAGTAATTCTTCAGTCTGCTTGGAAGAACCTGTTTATCAGCTTATGTGTATGCTTGATATGATATGCATGCATATGCAAATGTTATGCATGGTGTAAAAAGAAATCTGCTTGGGGAAGCAAACTCCGGTAGGGAACAGATCGCTGTATCAATCCTTGAATGCTCTGTAGGGAATGATCCGTCTGCCGGGACCAATGAGCCACCAAAAATAAATTGGTTGCTTGAAAAGTTGACCTTGCGGGGGGAGTATCAACTATGGAAACTTTTCTTGGCGAGGCTCTGTGAGGAGAGTCTGTGGGGAAAACACTTGGGGAAATGTCGTAGGAAACGGCCTTTGCTGGGGATATGAACTTGCTAATCGCCCTCAAGCTGGGGATTAGAACAAATCTGTTAGAAATAATCTGCTGGGGATGAGATGAACACTGGGAACACCACCCTCTTGTCCGTTGGGTATGCAACCACTCCGCTGTTGCTAGGAAGATACAGTCTGGCACTGTCGACTCCGCTGGGGATATATAGTCTGGATACTGTCAACTCTTCTGGGGATAGACAGTCTGGATACTGTCAACTCTGTTGGGGAACATGCTCTGCTGAGGAGAGACTTTGTCAACCGCTTAGGGATGAGGATTCATGACTTGGCATCCGGTTCCTGTGACCTGCAACCAAAAATACACGTATGCCTCGGGGGAATTACTCGGTTTGAATTCACCGTTTGGGATTAAACACATTCAAAGCAATTTTAAATGTTTTCCTGTGCAAATCATCTGCAAAAGCCACCATTATGTTCATATGCAATATGTTTTATAAAAAATTCGGACATTTTTGCAAACAAACTGATAAATGAAAAATAAAGAGGCTCTTTAACTGAATTATTCGACTCTTAATGGGGAGAAAATTTGTGCCAGGAATAGGCGAGGGCATCAGGAAGCTGATCCCTGAAAAGAGGTGATCGCTATAAAAAGAGAACTATCCTAATGGCAATGGGGATACGGGGTCCCACTGAGTTTTGACTTTGCTATGACTCGTATGTCCTCAAGACGCTCTGCTCATCTTGCTTTCTGAAGTGGATGATTAGTCGATCTTTAACCTTCGAAGATTGCCGGATTGAATGAAACGGTGATATAACACAGATGAACTCAGATCATAGTCATTCGCTTATTCCCTAACTTTTGCCTGGATCGCCCCCTTTTCGGGTTTTCAATCCATCGGGATACCCATTTTTGCCTGAGCCGCCCTTTTGGGTTTTCGACTCACCGAGTGTACTCTTTTTTATATCCCTAATTTTTGCCCGAACCTCTTTATTCTCTTTTTTTTTGGTTCATCGGGATGCCCTTTTTTTTCCTGGACTATTCTTTTTATCGTCCAGCGGGTCTATTTTATGCGAAGTATATTTTTTTTTAACCGCGTCTGAGTTAATAGGGGACGGGAATCCTTCGCCATCCATGGTTGTTAGCATCAAAACTCCGCCATAGAAAATCCTTTTAACCACGTACGGACCCTCATAGTTCGGTGTCCATTTGCCCCTGTGATCTGTGTTGGGAGGAAGAAATATTTTGAGTACCAATTCACCGACTTGATACCCCCGAGGGCGCACTTTCTGACCAAATGCTTTCTTCATTCGTCTCTGACCGAGATACGTCAATTCTGGGTACGTAGTTCCAGCATAGCACCTTAATCATCGAAGACAAGGTAAACAAAGCATCAGCAAATTGGTTTTCTTCAAAAGAAAATTAACAATCTTCTCGTGTAGTCTCTGTAAGGAACCAGATGAGGCTGAGGTGTATACCATTTCCCGTTGGTTTGATTGATGACCAAAGCTGAATCCCCGTATACATCCAGGGTTTTAATCTGTATATTGACGGCTTCCTCAAGTCTTAGGATACAAGCTTCGTATTCGGCTTCATTGTTGGTGCAGGGAAAAGTTATTCTGGCACCAAATGGCATATGAACCCCCTTCCGGTGTGATCAACACTATACCAACTCCACGACCATTGACGTGGACCGCCCCATCAAACATCATAACCCATTTGGATTCAGGGTCAGGCCCCTCCTCCGGGAGTGGTTCCTCTCAATCTTTCGATTTGAGAAACATGATGTCCTCATCAGGAAAGTCAAACCTCATAGGTTGGTAATCATCAATCGGTTGCTCTGCAAGATAGTCTGACAAGACACTTCCCTTGATGGCTTTTTGTGAAGTGTATTGGATGTCATACTCTGTCAGTATCATTTGTCACCTAGTAACCTTTCCGGTAAGTGATGGCTTTTCAAAAATATACTTGACTGGATCCATTTTTGATATCAATAGAGTCGTGTGAGTCAACATATACTGTCTTAGTCGGCGAGCAGCCCATGCCAAAGCGCGGCAAGTTTTCTCGAGCAATGAGTATCTTTGTTCACAGTCGGTAAACTTTTGCTAAGGTAGTATATTGCATGCTCTTTTCGACCTGACTCGTCATGCTGACCGAGCACACAACCCATTGACCTTTCTAACACAGTCAAGTACATGATCAACGGTCTTTCCTCTCGGCCTGTAGACTGGCCCCGATCTTGATCTCTTTCTTGTCGTCTTCGGTACCAACATTGATGGTCTCAACCACCTCCTGATAAGGTGTAATAGCTCGGTCCTCCTGTTTCAACAATCTGGCTAACCCTTCAGGCAATTCACAATCTTCCTCAGCCCCTTCTTCGGCTTGATAGATAGGATTGTCGAAGTCATACTTGGCCATAGCAGTGTCGTTAGCAGTGAGATCCGAGTGGTCGGCTCTGCATGATGGAGGATCATGCTTTACCTTAGAATGAGAGATTTTTTTTTGAAAGAAAGGAAAAACGAAAAAAGAAACATTGCCATTTTTTTTGTAAAAGTAGAAAAAAAACTGAAAGAAAGAGAACACAAAATTGTTTGCAAAAGCCGTCCTTTATTGATGATAAAAATAATTGCGAAATGTAACTAAATGGATGGCCCTACAAATGAGCCGTTACACCTTGGGCAAAGTGTAAGACTTTATTATGCATGTAATAAAGGAAAACAATAAAAATCACTCTTTCAGTAGAGTAACCCTGACGGTTTTTTCGGACGACCAATTGTCGAGCTTTTCTCCCGGGACACACGGGCGAATCCAGCTATCTAAGTCACAGTTGCTGTCAGCCTTGTCTTCATCTGCAGCATTGACGATGTGGGGAGAAACCAAACCCCCGCTGGAGAGAGTACCGGTTTCATTCTTCTGAGATCCCGGAGCATACCCCAATCCAAACTTGTCTTCTTTGATGACTGGCTCCACAAATTTGCCCCAGCCTTGGGCATTACCAGCTTTAACCACTTCGACAGCTTGCTTGTATGAAGAGATAGAAGTCCCGACCTTCTTAAACTCAGGTGAAAAGACAGCTTCGGGCGCGACCTCATTGATGTTTGTAGTTTCGAAGCCCTGACACAGTATCTCATGCATCTCGCCATCCATCTCTACATACTTAAATGTAGACAGGTAGCTAACAAAAATATCCTCTTCACCACATACAGCGACGATCTGACCTTCTAGTTCATATTTGAGCTTCTGGTGGAGGGTAGAAGTAACAGCACCGGCAGCATGAATCCAAGGCCGACCTAGCAGACAGCTGTAGGCAGGCTGGATATCCATCACATAAAAGGTGCTCTTGAACACCTGCGGTCCAATCTTAACTGGCAACTCAACTTCGCCAAAAACAGCTCTCTTAGAGCCATCAAAAGCCCTCACAACTAAGTTACTTGGCCTCAGGATGGTGTCATCATAATCCAACTTCGTTAAGGCTTTCTTTGGAAGAACATTCAGAGAAGAGCCTGTATCAACCAAAACATGGGAAAGCATCACCCCTTTGCACTCCATTGTGATATGCAAGGCTTTGTTGTGATTCCTGCCCTCAGGTGTCAGGTCATTATCGGTGAAACCTAGCCCCCGGCTAGCGTTTACATTGGAAACTACCGACTCCAGCTGGTTAACAGTTATCTCCGGTGGAACATAAGCCATATTCAGTACTTTCAACAAGGCTGCTCTGTGCGCCTCAGAGCACAACAATAGTGAGAGAATGGAGATCTTTGAGGGTGTCTGATTTAGCTGGTCGACTACCTTGTAGTCACTTTTCTTGATAATCCTCATAAACTCATCCACTTCCTTCTCGAATGCGGTCTTAGGAGGATCTTCCTCAGTAGTAACCTCTTCGGTGGATACCTGTTTCCCTTTAGCCTTGGCAGCTGCCTCGGCTTCAGTATTCGCGCGTAATGTTGATGGTGCAAATAGGCGTCCACTGCGAGTGAAGCCACCAACCCCTCCAACATTGTCTATAGCGGAGCTACCAATGTCAATGTCTTCTTCGTTAACTTTCTGCCCCTGGCAGTAGATATCAGCCCTATAGTGCCACGGGATAGCACTGTCTTTCTCATACGGAACAGGTCCTAGTACCGTGATGGTGATTGGACCAACCAAAGTCGGTTGAGGGCTGTAAGAGTAAATTGCGACTGGTGCTGAACTTTCGATGTTCACCGCTGTTGGTTCTGTACTTTCTAGGAAATATATTATTGTCGGAGCGAGTCTCTCGGGAACATATATTTCTTCAGGAGTGAAATAAAATGTCACCGTCGATACATCATTCTTCACCGGACGGGCCTGATCGAACTGAAGACAACCTTCATCTATCAGCTGCTGAATACCCCTTCTCAAACTGTCACATCCGTTTTCGGCAGCTTGACAATTTCTGCATTCTTCCCCACAGCCCGGGAAAATCTGTCCTTTCAGAAGTCGGTCTTTAACCACCGATAGCGAAGTCTTCACCTTAGTCACATCAGAAACCAAATTCAAAGTTTCCCCACTATCAACAGCATTAATCCTCTGCCCGCCATGAGCCGGCATCAGGTTCTGGATAACATTAGGCACCGGAGCAAAATTGATAGCCTGGGCATCTCTCAAATCTTGTACCTTTAACTGGAGAGCCTTGCAATTATCTGTAGTATGGCCAGGTGCGTTGGAGTGAAAAGCGCATCTGGCGTTGACATCATAACCTCTAGGCAAATTATTGGGATCGATTGGTGGGGCCAGAGTTCTCAATGTAACCAGATTCATGTCAATCAGCTTGGGAAGTAATACTGAATAAGGCATTGGGATTGGCTCGATGACTCGGTCCGTCTGCCTTGGACGTTGTTGATAGTGTCTCTGCTGACCCGGATTACCTCCTTGTTGTTGATTGTTGTACCTGGGTTGTTGTTGCGGATGATATTGCGGTTGAGGAACAGGTGTTGGAATAGTGACTGCGGCCACTTGATCTTGATAATAATTAGGGCGTCCTTTACTCCTGCCTCTGCCGGCATACACAACCCTTGCCTCGCCTTCTTTTCTTCGCTGACCGTTACCAGCAAACGGTCTCTTGGGACCTGATGGGTTGGAAACACTATTGTCTTGAATTCGGCCCATCTTCAACAGACTCTCGATTCTTTCTCCAACAATTACTATCTCTACAAAGCTGATTGACGGGCAAGCAGCCAATCTCTCAATATAATTGCCTTGAAGAGTGTTCATGAACATGTCCGCCATCTCCCTTTCAGACATAGGGGGTTGGACGGACGCAGTAATCTGTCTCCAACGCTGAGCATATTCTCTAAAGGTCTCCTTGGCAGTCTGGGACATACCTTGCAACAAGGTCCGATTTGGAGCCATGTCCAAGTTGTATTGATATTTCTTGACAAAAGCCTCTGCCAAGTCTTTCCAGCTCTTGATGGTAGTACGAGACAAATGAGAATACCATTCACGAGAAGCTCCAGTTAGACTGTCTTCAAAATAGTACATCCACAGCTTTTCATCTTCCGTGTGAGCTCCCAACCTTCCCAAATAAGATTGGAGATGAGTGCGTGGGCAAGAAGCCCCGTTGTATTTCTCAAAAGTAGGGGGTTTGAACTTGTGAGGAATCCTTACTCCCTGAACCAGACCAAGATTTGTGACATCAAAGCCTAAGGAATTTTGAGACTCCAAAGATTTGAGCTTCTCAGCAAGCTCATCCATACGGCGAGTGGTCTCGAGGGCCTCGTCGTGCAAAGAAAATTGATCATACTGATAATCTTCAGTAACGGGGTGCCCGTTAATCCGAATTCCTTGATTCACATTGTACCTTCCGCCAATACCATTTCCAACATTCCCTGTGTTGCCAACATTACCCGGGTTTCCATCAGCATTTGCGTTACCCGCGTTACCAGTGTTCACAGGGTTATCAGCGTTCCCAGGGTTACCAGGGTTTCCCTCAGCATTTAGTATCTCCACCTCAGGCCTCGGTTGCCCAACCAATTCCCTCAGCTTTTCTTGACCTGCTGCCATACCAGTCATCAATGTCATGAACTGATCCATCCTTTCACGCATATCAGCCAGCTCTTTCTGTACTTGGTCCATCGCTAGTCGTGGACGGTTTTCCTTTGTCGGGTATCTGTGAACTCGCTTGGGACCAATAACTGCCTGATACAGGGAACAAACATTAGACACTGCGGTGACACCTGCAAAACAGACAAGGGTTAATATGCATGGTATGCGATGCACTGCTTGTTCAGTTTTAAGGCACCCCCGTTTTGAAAGGGAATACCCTGCAAATGAATAAGCATGAGATGTTGGATGCAAATATGCAGATGATGTTATGCAATGCAAAGGCATGTCAATCAGAATTGATGGATCCACTTGAACATCTGTCAGGTTGCACTTCCTGGAGAGAAATTCACTAAGGAATATAATACAAGACCAAAACTCTGCTCCAAAAAACCGGGTTGGTTGGAGGTTAAGGTTTCCTGAATTTAGCCCACCCCTCACCGGTAGGTTCTAAGAACAGAAGTTTGTCAGCTTCAGCCCTTCAGTCGCGAATAATACGTTTACCACTGAAGGTTTGGCATTATTACGGGATAAAAGACCTCCATTAACTCCCCTCAACAGGACATCCTAAAGCAAGTTCCCAGTCTCGGGGTCCTCGGATTGATCAGCGAGAATGCACCCACCAGAGCTAACATAATCACGTCTCGGAGGAGAGGCCTCGACTGAGTTCTCGGGAAATGGTCACCAGAGTCGACGATTTCTAAAGGAACACCATGTCGTTAAGGAACATCCGTAGGACATAATATATCCAAAAGAAACCTCGTCTGGGTGTGGTTCTTCACGAACGACTTAACGTAGCAACATGCCACGCAAGCCTCATGATCATCCACTCTAATACCTGTGTGTACACTCAAGCCTGGGTAATGGGCTTATCTCTCATAGAACATCTCATCCCAACAAACAAACAAACAGATCCAATAGATACAACAGATGCATGCAAGCAGGTAAGCAAATAAATGTACAAAAGCATGAACACCCAATAAACAAGAAATCACACAAGCTAGGAGGGACTCGCTTAGGGAAGATGGACCAGCAAGAGGTCAACTTCTTAGTCCCCAGCAGAGTCGCCAGCTGTCGCAACCTGAGAAATACAATGCGCAAAAAAAAACAACCGGCGAAAGAAAAAGACAGAAGAGTCGCCACCGTGCGTTATTCATCCCAAAGGAGGGAAAGGAAACACTCGAAGTAAACCTGAAAAAGGAAAGGACAAGACGGGGTCTCGCAACCAAATCTTGGGTTCGGGAGTCGGTTATGCGAAGGGAAGGTATTAGCACCCCTACGCATCCGTAGTACTCTACGGGATCCACTTTTGTAGTTTTCGTCTAAAGGGTGTGAGTTTACCTAATGTGTTTATTTACTAAAAAGGTTAAGAGAAATGACTCGCGCGGATGTCGCATCCACTGCATACGTATCTCATATGAATATGAGAATCAGAGTCTTCGTAGCTCGGCTGACCTATGGGTTGGGGGATGTGTGCTCGCTAAGACATCGTGTCTTATGCCTACGTATCTCATCTGGAATGAGAATCAGAGCAAGCCGTAGTTCGGCTAACTACTGGGTTGTGGATTGGGTTTTGGACGAACGACGTCACTACGCAATCTACCGGATGCTCGACCTTTGGAGACTTACTCGCCTGTAGTAGAAGGAGTAAACGTGTGTTATGGAGAAGAAAAATCAATGAAGGGTTTGTCTGCATTGTAGGAACGCGCATGCAAAAGGGTAATGAGGATAAGACCTCATAGCTCTTAACCCTGGACAAAGGAACCTGCATAAAGTAAACACAAAAACATTGCCTCCTATCGTGGTCTTCCAGCTAGGAAAGCAGTAAAATGCGGGAAAAATGTAAAAGTACCACGCGGATAAAGATCCGAAGTAACAACAATTAGTGGAATGGGAAACCCTGAGATCCTTCCAAGCTAACATCATCAAAGAAAGTGGGTCAGTACATGTAATCGGAATGAACCTCCAGGGGTTATCCCACAAATAAAGTGGGAAACCACGCAAGTTATCCCTGCAAAAGTCATGTGAGCCCTCACAAAAACTCAACAAAAGGGTTAGTGAAACACCATAAGCATTTTTTTCATGGATAACAGTATGGTTTCAGAAACCTCAAACCCTGTGGCATACATTTCAGAAATCATGTGATTAAACATTCAAGGCATAAGTTTCACCCATTCATGCATAATTAAACCCGTGGGCAAAAACATAATGAAATTCATCTATCATACCTCATACATTTAGATGATCCAAATTAAGAGCATAAAATTATGGGAATGAGGCAAACCTGATGGGAGAGACCGGTTGAAATGTTAGGGTTTGCGTGAGATGGGGGTTGCTCTGAGTTCTCTATCAGGTTGCTCTCCAGGTTTTGTCCGGGGTTTTGTTCCAAGGAAACCTCAGAGTATTTTGCTTCTCTTCCTTTTTCTCAAGTGAAGTCTTGGTATTTATAAACTGAATTTCATGGTTTTGTGGGCTCAAATGAGAGAGACCCAAGTCCAAAAAATTTTATTATATTTTATTTATTTTATTATTATTATTATTTTATTTTTTTTTGTAAAAAATTATTTATTTATTTTTTCGTTTTATTTTTCATTTTTTTTTCCATTTTTTTTTTCGGATCTAATTCTGATTGACATGATGAAATGCAATATGAAATGCTAAATGAATGAATGAATGAGGAGGGCAAATTTTGGGGTGTTACACTTAGTAAAGGAGTTTATTGTCAATGTGTCTGAGGAATGTGCAGATGGAAAGTCAAGTGAATTCAGAAAGGTATATGTGCGAGGCAAGTGTGTGAACTTCTCTTCCTCAGTTATCAACCTGTATTTGGGAAGACCTAATGTAGTTCAACCAGAGCTTGAAGTGACAGACAACAGAATATGTCAAGTCATCACTGCAAATCAAGTCAGGAAGTGGCCTCTTAAAGGTAAGTTGGTGGCCAACAAACTCAGTGTGAAATATGCTATGCTACACAAAGTAGGAGCTGCTAACTGGGTGCCCACAAATCACAAGTCCACTGTGTCTGTGATGCTTGGAAAGTTCATCTATGCTGTTGGAACCAAAGAAAAGTTTGACTATGGAACCTACATTTTTGATCAAACCATGAAACATGTTGGGAGCTTCAGTGTGAAGGGGCCTATAGCCTTTCCTTCCCTCATATGTGGCATTGTGCTAAATCAATTCCTAAACATCTTGACAGACAATGAATTTGTGAAAAGAAGAGAGAGTCCGTTGGCCTTCAATTACAAACTGTTCCTGGGTAAGCATGTCCCTGACATTGCCATGACAACTGGAGAAACATCAAGTGTTGGCAATCAACCAGATAAGGCTGCTGTCGTTGCCGTACTCAGAGAAACTTGCAAAGAGCTAGAGGCAAGGAAGCTCACTTTGGAAAGGTTGATTATCCAATTGGAGATGTCTGATGATGGTGTGCTTGGTCAAGCTGCTGAGGGTACAGAAGGAGCTGCAAGGAAAAGTGCAGAGGGTGAAGAGGAGGTCAGTTCTGATGATGGCACTGATGATGAGGCTGACTCTAAGTCAGATGAATAAATCATTTTCTGTAATTCTGCCATTTATGTGTAATTCTGTTTATTGTGGTATGTAATTTAAAGTGTTGCTTTGGCAACATTTTTGACAAAAAGGGGGAGTAACACCTGTGATGCCCCCGGACAACAGATTTTTTCTAAACAGATATTGAAGATCCTCTAATCCAGAGGTTGTTCTGCAGCTGATGTTCTACTTCCATGAGTGTGAGTGTTTTTTTGTGTGTTGCTATTAGAAGTTTTTATTTAACTTATGTATGTGTGCTGATATGTGAAGTTTTTATTTAACTTTTATGTGTGTGAGTGTGCTGCTACTCTGAGTGTATTAGCTAGGTAAATTTCCCTGCTAGATGTGTGTTTTCCGCTGTTGTGTACTCTGTTGTGAGGCCAAAGTGTTTTAGCCAAAAATTTTCCAAAGGGGGAGTTTGTAGATGTTTGATTGGCGACATTTTATGGTAAAACACTAGCTGGATTCTAATGTCTTGACTGATGTCATGACATGCTGTGGAGATGTTTGTTTGACTGCATTGTATGTTAGATCATCTAACGGTACTCTGATGTCTTGACTGATTCATGACATACCTGAGTAGTATGCTACAGGTTTAGCTAATACAGGACTTACTGAATGTCAAACTAGATGTTATGACATTCATCCCTGTCAGCAGATACTGAGGAATAGAACAGTTGGTGTTCTTCTATAACTCAGTATTTATTTTCAGTCTGTTTATCAAGGGAATAACAGACCTGGCACAAGGCCTATTGTCTGAATGTCAAACTGGATGTTATGACATTCATCATTGACAGCATATACTGAATAATAGGCAGGTTGGTTTTCTGCTACACTTCAGTATGTATCTCTGTCTGTTCTTCAAGAGAACAACAGTCCATGGCATAAGGCCTTATGTGTAAATGTCAAATTGGATATTGTGAAATTTATTAATGTAAGCTGATACTGAAGTATGGACGGATTGGTCCTATACAGCACAACAAATTTGTACAGTCTGTTTTCAGGAAAACAGACTTAGCATATGGTCTATGATGTGGACGTCAAACTGAATGTTGTGACATTCATTCCTGACAGCATATGCTAAATTGTAGGTTGTTTAGTTTTTCTATTTCATCATTTTTCTCAGGCTATTCTTCAGGAAGTCAACAGCTGAGCTAAAATCTAGGAAACTAACAACTAAGCTACAATTAATGAACCTAACAAATAGCCTATTTGTTAGTACCCTAAGATGTGGAAATTAGGTTAACTTGCTTGACGTTAATTTCAGGAAGTACAAGTACAAGGCCCAAGTGCTGCAATATAAAAGGATGGCTATCCTTCATTCAGAACTCGGGGATTTTAGGCGTGAAGATTTTATTGTTTCATATACTTCACTGTTGTATTTTTGTGAGTGTCTTGTATTAGGTGTATCTTGTGAGCCAAGCAATTATCACCTAGATGATTGCATTGGACTAGGGTGTTCATTGAGTTGTAAGTGTTGTGTCACTCTAAGCTTTTAAGCGTGAGTGCTGTGTATCTTGATTAAAGCTGTTAAGCACAATCAAGAGTTGTTTGAAGTGTGACTTCATAATTATCTTTAATCTTAATTAAAGGTTGTAATCACTGAGGTGATTGAGGGGGAGTGAGTAGGAACTCTGATCTTAGTGTAAGATTGAAATTGCATTGGGTAGGGATTAAGTGATAGGGTTAAACAGTTGGTTTAAGGTCTGAATTAATACTACTAATAGTGGATTTCTTCCCTGGCTTGGTAGCCCCCAGACGTAGGTCATGTTGGACCGAACTGGGTAAACAATTCCTTGTGATTATTTACTGCACTTACTTTTTAAGTTCTGCAAAATTCTTGTCTGCGCAGAATTGGATGTCATAACATCCCGTGTGACATCGAAAGTCTGTTAACGAGAATTTCATGGACGAAGGAGTCATTGAGATCCTTCAAAACAGGAACGTTGATGAAAATGATCCTGAGGTCAACGTGATTTCCCCAGTGTTCCGGATACCCGAGCCTGTTATCATCAAGTACAATGGTAGCAAGCAGAAGGCTTCTCCCGCTCTGATCATTAAGCCTGCTAGTCCTGTGCCTTACTCTTCTGAAAAGGAAGTTCCCTATAGCTACAACGCCGTAGCAGTAGAGAATGGGAAAGAGGTGTCCTTGCCCTCTTCTTCTGTTGTGAATATTGCCGATGTTAGCGGTTTGACCCGTAGTGGCCGTGTATTTTCAGCACCGCCGAAGCCTCAAATTAATGCTGATTTTGTTGAATGCCCGATCGGGAACGCTGTGAATTCTCCGAATCTGGCACTTGCTGTTAAGCCCTCCTCTGTACTGAAAACTCCTACTTCTGTTGGCCCGAGTGGCAATATGAAAGAATACTATGATGAGATGTTGAGACTCATCAAAAGGAGCGAGTACAATGTTGTAGACCAACTTCTACAAACGCCATCCAAAATATTTGTATTATCCTTACTCTTAAATTCAGAACCACACCGAGAGGCTCTGCAGAAGGTGTTGGATGTGGCATATGTAGATCACGATGTCACTTTAGAGCAATTCGATAGCATTGTTGCAAACATCACTGCTTGCAACAACCTGAGCTTTTGTGACTCTGATCTCCCTGAGGAGGGAAGAGACCACAACTTGGCTTTACACATATCTATGAATTACAAAGACGACGCCATGTCCAATGTGCTGGTGGACACCGGGTCATCATTGAACGTATTGCCAAAGTCCACTCTCTCAAAGCTATCATATCAAGGGCCTCCCATGAGGCAGAGTGGAGTAGTTGTGAAGGCTTTCGATGGGTCTCGCAAAACTGTGATTGGGGAAGTTGATCTCCCAATCAAGATCAGACCGAGCGATTTCCAGATTACCTTCCAGGTTATGGACATTTACCCATCGTATAGTTGTCTCTTAGGCAGACCATGGATTCACGAGGCAGGCGCCGTGACGTCCACCCTACACCAGAAATTCAAATTCCTGAAAAACAAGAAGCTGGTGGTGGTAGGGGGAGAAAGGGCTCTCCTGGTTAGCCATTTGTCTTCCTTCTCTTATATAGATGCTGAGGTTGAAGTTGGAACTCCTTTCTAAGCGTTATCTATTGCTGAGCCTATTGAGAAGAGAACTCCTTCATTTGCTTCCTACAAAGATGCAAAGCTGGCCATTGAGCGTGGTGCAACCACTGGTTTAGGAAAAATGATTGAGTTAGAAGGCAACGAGTCCCGGGCTGGCATAGGTTTTTCTTCTGGTACTTTCAACAAGCAAGGGTTATTCAAGAGTGGAGGTTTCATCCACACTGGTCTAAATGAGGAGGCTGCTGCCGTTTTAGAAGAAGATACAAAGGATTCTGGCAATTTCATCATCCCTGGTGGGGTCTGCAACAATTGGGTCGCTGTGGATATTCGAACAGTTGTCCATAAGTCAACGTAATGATCACTTTGTTTAAAAACCCTTCTCCCATGCCAAAAGGAGGAGTGATAACATTGTTGGCAACATAAATACAATGATATTTTCATTCAATAGATTCATGTTAAATGTTTGTTTTTCCCATTTATTTTCCCTTTTTGTTTTTGCATGAAATTGGTGATCACATAAAACCTCAAAATGGAATAAAATCAATCTTTTCATCTACATAATGATTTGCCTTGTTTGAATTCTAAATCTTTTCATATCCAAAATCATTATGCAGCTTGATTTCTAAACCCACTGAACATAATGACCCAACACCATCTCCCAATTTTGAATTCCCTGTATTTGAGGCAGAGGAAGATGATGTTGAAGAGATTCCTGATGAGATCACCCGGCAACTTGAGCATGAGGAGAAGATCATTCAGCCGCATCTTGAGAATTTGGAAACAGTCAACTTGGGGTCTGAAGATTGTGTGCGAGAGGTAAAGATTGGGGCACTTCTGGAAGAATTTGTTAAGAAGGGGTTGATTAAGTTGTTACGAGAGTATGTTGACGTCTTTGCCTGGTCATATGAAGACATGCCTGGTCTAGATACTGATATTGTGCAACATTTCCTACCTTTAAAGCCTGAGTGCGTGCCTGTGAAGCAGAAACTCAGAAGAACTCATCCTAATATGGCAGTGAAGATCAAAGAGGAAGTTTAGAAGCAAATTGATGCGGGGTTTCTGGTGACTTCTACATATCCTCAATGGGTGGCCAATATTGTGCCCATGCCTAAGAAAGATGGAAAAGTCCGGATGTGTGTGGACTATAGAGACTTGAATAAAGCTAGTCCGAAAGATGATTTCCCTCTACCACATATTGATATGTTGGTAGACAATACAGCTAAATTCAATGTCTTCTCGTTTATGAACGGATTTTCCGGATATAATAGGATTAAGATGGCACCCGAGGATATGGAGAAGAAAACATTCATCAGACCTTGGGGAACATTCTGTTATCGAGTGATGCCCTTCGGTTTGAAGAACGCCTGAGCCACGTATCAACGAGTTATGACCACCTTGTTTCATGATATGATGCACAAGGAGATTGAGGTATATGTTGACGATATGATTGCTAAGTCAAGAACGGAAGTTGAACATGTAGAGCATTTGTTGAAGCTTTTCCAGCGTTTGAGGAAATATAAGCTTCGTCTGAATCCCAACAAGTGTACATTTGGAGTCCGTTCTGGCAAGTTATTGGGCTTCATTGTTAGTGAAAGAGGTATTGAGGTTGATCCTGCAAAGGTCAAAGCAATACAAGAGATGCTTGCGCCCAAAACTGAGAAGCAAGTCCGAGGTTTTCTTGGCCGCTTGAATTATATCTCCAGATTCATATCCCACATGACTGCCACATGTGCGCCTATATTCAAGCTCCTCCGGAAAGATCAGTCCCATGATTGGACCGAGGATTGCCAGAAAGCTTTCGACAGTATTAAAGAATATCTGTCTGAGCCTCCGATTCTGTCTCCGCCTGTAGAGGGAAGACCTTTGATCATGTATCTGACTGTTCTTGAAGACTCAATGGGTTGTGTCCTTGGTCAGCAAGACGAATCAGGGAAGAAGGAGTATGCTATTTACTACCTGAGTAAGAAGTTCACTGATTGTGAGTCTCGATACTCAATGCTTGAAAAGACATGCTGTGTTTTGGCTTGGGCTGCTAAGCGCTTACGCCAGTATATGATAAATCATACGACTTGGTTGATATCCAGAATGGATCCAATCAAGTACATCTTCGAGAAGTCGGCTTTAACAGGGAGAATTGCCCGTTGGCAGATGTTGTTATCTGAGTATGATATTGAGTATCGAGTTCAGAAGGCTATTAAAGGTATTATCTTGGCTGACCATTTGGCACATCAGCCTATTGAAGATTATCAGTCAGTTCAGTATGACTTCCCGGATGAGGAAATTCTGTATTTGAAAGTGAAAGATTGGGATGAGCCTACACTTGAAGAAGGGCCAGAGCCTGGTTCCAGATGGAGTATGGTGTTTGATGGCGTTGTAAATCAGTATGGAAATGGTATTGGGGCCGTGATTATTACTCCTCAAGGCGCGCATATTCCTTTTACAGCAAGGCTAACTTTCAAGTGCACGAATAATATGGCTAAGTATGAGGCCTGTATTATGGGATTGGAGGAATGCATTGATCTTAGGATCAAGCATCTTGATGTATATGGTGATTCGGCCCTCGTTGTTAATCAGATTAAGGATGAATAGGAAACGAATCAGTCTGGCCTCATTCCATATAGAGATTATGCGAGGAGGATTTCAACGTTCTTTACTGAGGTTGACTTCCATCATATTTCTCGAGATGAGAATCGGATGGCAGATGCTCTTGCTATGCTTGCTTCAATGATTGTGGTTAAATTATGGAATGAAGTCCCCAATATCACCGTGATGCGCTTGGATAGACCAGCTCATGTATTTGCAGTAGAAGAAGTAATAGATGATAAGCCGTGGTATTATGATATCAAGTGTTTCCTTCAGAGCCAGATTTACCTGCCTGGGGCATCTGTAAAAGATAGGAAGACTTTAAGGAGATTGTCAGGCAGTTTCTACCTCAATGGCGAAGTTCTTTACAAAAGAAATTTTGACATGGTTCTGCTCAGATGCGTGGATAGACACGAAGCAGACCTGTTGATGATTGAGGTCCATGAGGGTTCATTTGGTACTCATTCCAATGGACATGCCATGGCTAGAAAGATGTTGAGAGCAGGCTACTATTGGCTGACAATGGAGTCTGACTGCTGCAAATTTGTGAAGAAATGCCACAAGTGTCAGATTTATGCTGATAAGATTCATATTCCCCCGACACTTTTGAATGTGATCTCATCACCATGGCCTTTCTCCATGTGGGGAATTGACATGATTGGCATGATAGAGCCAAAGCGTCCAATGGACACTGATTTATTCTCGTAGCAATTGATTACTTCACCAAGTGGGTTGAAGCGGCGTCGTATGCAAATGTGACCAAGCAGGTGGTCGTGAAGTTTATCAAGAATCAACTCATATGACGATATGGTGTGCCAGATAAGATCATTACTGATAATGGATCTAACTTGAATAATAAGATGATGAAAGAGCTGTGTAGTGAATTCAAGATTGCACATCATAATTCTTCTCCGTACAGACCCAAGATGAATGGGGTTGTTGAAGCTGCTAACAAGAATATCAAGAAAATTATCCAGAAGATGGTTGTCACGTACAAAGATTGGCATGAGATGCTACCATTCGCTTTGCATGGCTATCGTACATCTGTCCGCACTTCAATAGGGGCAACCCCTTTCTCTCTTGTTTATGGCATGGGGCTGTACTCCCAGTAGAGGTGTGTAGCGGTGTATTCGTCACTTTATGATTTATTGACTAAATCAAAAGCAAAGCATACAAAGATAGAGTCGCCACCGCACTTTTATTTATCCAAAGGAATGGCTAAAAAGCGAACAAAAGCCTAAGAAGTTTTACACATAGAAAACTAATGAAAGGTCAGAGATCTGGGTAAGGGGGTAATTATGCAAAGGGAAGGTGTTAGGCACCCAATGCATCCTAGGTACTCCTAGGGAACCTCTTTTCACAACTTGTTGTATCATTATTTGTTTATGAAATATTTTTGTGCAAACATTGATTGAAGAGATGAGAGGAGAATGTACAATTTTTATTATTTTTGTGTTTGAATGGATGAAACCCATTGCCTACGTACCTTTTCATGAAAGATAAGGATCAAAACGCCGTAGTTCGGCTAAAATATTTCCAAAACATGGGTGAATTGATTTTAAAACAAAAGCTCCAAGGTCTTTCGTTATCCACGGGAGAAAACTCAACCTATACAACCACAAGTCCACCATGTGAGAACAACTTCAACTTGCTAGTGAGGGACCATGCCCTATAATAAGCAAGGAAGTCTTACAATTCAATCACTAAGGACAAAAGGTGAGATTAACATCAACCACTAGAATAAATCAAACCTATGGCTAATGTATGAAAACTTATCAAGAAGTGGACTTGAGCCACAAAACAATTGAATGAGTGGAATTAATCAATTAGAATTATTCACAAAAGATGGTCAAAGTATGATTAGAATTCAATTCAAAAGAAGTATTATGAAAATGAAATTTGAAAATCAAAGGCCTAAGGCCTAGGTTTCTAATTTGAAAATAGATGAAAATGTTTGCACAAAGTTTTTGGTTTAGGTTAACATGCAAATGGAGGTTGTAAGAACAAAAAGGTGGGAGGTTAAGGGATGCAAAACTTCTTAATTGTTCACCTCTTGAGATCATATATAGATGATTCAAGTGATTCCTTTGGAAAAGGCAACAAGCAATAAGCAAGTAAAACATGGTATCAGAGATAACCAAAATAAATGGATACCAGATGCCAATCAATGGACTTATACCAGACTCATAAAACAAAGATGGATATCGGATGCCAATCAATGGACTTATACCAATCTCACAAAACAAAGATGGATACCGGATGCCAATCAATGGACTTATACCAATCTCACAAAACAAAGAGAACATGGATACCAGATGCCAATCTATGGACTTACACTAGTCTCACAAAGCAAAGAAAACATGGATACCAGATGCCAATCTATGGACTTACACTAGTCTCCTACCATATCACAGGAAACAACTGCCAATAAATGGACTTACATTTGATTCCTCAATGGACAAAACAAAATGTCACAAAGCAATGAACAATGGTCATGAAATGATGTACAATTAATGAAAACAAATGCACAGAGGCACACACAAACAATTATGCACAAATAGGCAAATAAGCAAACAAGAGGTCAATTATCACACACTATATACAATCAATGGGCTCAAGCAAGGTTAGGCTTTAGAAACAAGCCAACTGGAATGGGGTGTTTTGAGATCTTAACCCTAACATTGAGAGTTAGGGTGAAGCAGATGAAATGGAGATGAGGGTTATGCCTCATAGCTCTTATCCCTGGCTTGGGAGAGCTTTAAACAATAGAAAGTGTGGGAGTTCAGAATGTAGGAACTCTTCTCCACAAATGACTGACTCTATGGACATGATTTTGGGTTTTTATTCACAATGCATCAACACATGGTGTGAGAAAAGTGAATGACACACTGATTAGCAGGGTATGGATTACACATCCCTTTTATCTGCCAATTGCCTTTTAAGAGGACTTTACCTTCTTGGCACAAAATTAAACACACAAAGACATGGCCTCTTAAGGAGGGCTTCAGACAGGTGCCTGCCAATAACAGCAGGTCTTCCAGACTACATAAACATTAGGGATCATACCTAAGTGGTATGCCAACCACAAGCAAAAGCAAAGCAAAGTTCAAATGAACTTAAAGCAACTTAGGTACCTGTGTAAACAACTAAACCAATCAGTACAACTCTCAGACAAACAGACAACAGTTAATAACCAACAGACAATCCTAATGTACAAAACATAAGCCATAAGGCAAACTCAAGTGAGTTATCATCAACCTACAAAACAGCAAATGTTAGCAATCAAAAACAAATATCAACATTCAAATGATGAAGCAACATTAGCCATGGAATTTGGATGCTTGAACCTGAAATCAAAGCTCACATGTAAGCAACAAACCACTAGGTCAAAGCCTAGGGTCAAAGGTGAAGAAAAAGTTCAAAACAGGAGCTGAAATTCAACACAATGCAACTTCAAACACATATTAACATATTCTAAAAAGGATCACAACAAAATCATCAAGCAAGGCCATGTATCAAGCAAGAGAAGCCAAAGACAATTTCAAAGCTCATATATGATCATCATGAATGAAAATTTCAAATCAAAACAGAAATGATTCAAATAATTCTGGAAAAATTCATGAGCATTCAACACATCCAACATGACCAACGTACAAAAAATCAGAAACATCAAAGATCATTTGGTATGGAAATTAAATTGCACAAGTTGAACAATCAAAGGTGTGACACAAATTGTCACACCATCCTAACACATGCATAAAACAGAAATGGTGAATGGGAAAAATACCAAACCAAGCTTAAAACATCCAGCAATGTATGTAGAATCAGCATGTAAAATTTCAAGTCCATTGGATTAAAATCAAGCATTTCACAATAGAAAGATCAAGGCAAGGTCACAAATGCACATGTGTTCAATCAACGTAGAGCCAATAAAATTCCAGCCATGCACAACTTCAGAAAAGATCATCATAAAAAACTAGACATCTCAAGGAACAATTTGCAAAAAATTGGGGATTAATTGATGCATTTTTCAATTTGTTATGGATTTTACAAGTTGGAAAAAATAATTTGAAATGGAAATGATCACATGCATGGCATTTGGAGGGAAAGTATAAAAAATATGATGCAATTTGAATATTTGCCTTCGCCCGGAATCGAAGCAGGTGTGAAATTAAATGTGAGCGTGCGCTGGAGATGAAACGCTGCGTTTCATTCAAAAACCCTAGGCAGCGTAAATTTGGACGGTTCAAACCGTCGCAATTTCCAGAAAACTGACGCAATATTTCCAGAAAATCCAGAAATGCATGCATCTTCATCTTCTTCATGATGAAGATGATGAACAGTGTATGAGCTTCATGCATTTTCCAGAATTTTTCTCAGAAATCAAAAACAAGCATATCATTTCAAAGCATTTTCAATGGAGATCATAGATCCACAAACATTTAATCCTAATTCATCATAACAAGAGAGAATTGATGAGAAACATTTTTGAGTGCAAAACTTTAAACACACATAACTTGCTCAATAATGCACCAATTCACACGATTTTTCTACCAGAATCATCAGCAAACCTAGATCTACAAGAATATGTACATGGACTTCAAGATTAAGAGGATCGAAAATTAACCTCTTGAAGAGCAGAACCTTTGAACTACAAGATCCACAGCTTGTATTGCTCCAAATTCACTCCACAATGCTTGCAATGATGTTTGATGAAGAAAAGGAAGCTTGAACACGTGTAGATCTAGCTTAAACTTGAATTTCCATTTTCAACTTCATGAGCTTCAACCACTTGAATCTTGCACGAATTCCACGAACCAACACTTGATCTACACTAAATCAAAGCTAGGGAACAAGAATATGAAGTAAAATTGCAATGCTATTTGAAGAAAATTTGAATTATGAATGGAAGAAAATTTTGGAGGGAGAGAGAATTTTGGATCTAGAAATGTGAATTGTGATTAACCTCTTTCAATTCTGTTATGATTAGAGTATACATATGCTCTACTAATCACCTCGCTAATCCATGTTTAGTTTGGTTAAGTGAAATAAGGTGTTTTGCAAATTTTTGAAAATGCATGGTGCATGGGATAATTACACGTGAACAGTACCCTTGGCTTGGTCATTTTCACTTAAAATTATCTTTTAAACTCAATGGCAATGGTAGAAAGTCCATACAATGCACCATTTTTGAATTTTGCAATTTCCCTCCAAAAAAGGCATGGATATGCAAGTGATTATGTGATGAGATTTTATGTAATGTGATGCATGATTTGGAAATTAGAGGTCAAGAGAAGAATATTGCAAAAAGAACCACTCAATTTGGAGCTTTTGTTCAAAAGTTATGCTCATTTGAAGCTCCAAGCACACTTGTCAATGATTTGGTCATATCTCCTCAACCACACATCAGATGCTCATGATCTTGGACGTTTTGGAAATGGGAGAGAAAGATCTACAACTTTCATGTTCAACAAAATTTCATTTGAAGCTTTTTTGATGATGTAAGATTGAGTTGAAGTTGGTCCAAAACCCTTCCCTTTTTGGAAACCTCAAATTATGAGTCACTTTCCATTTTGGGAAAATTTTGACTTGACTTCAAATTATTCAATGTGAGTGTTTGAAATGTCAAATGAGACTTGTTTGAACATGAATGAAGTATTTCTAATCACTTCCCACCTCCAAATCCACATTTGACTTTGCAGTTGACTTTCTGGGTCTTCAGATGACCTGGAAATGTCCTGATGAAATTTAAGCCTCTACCACTTGGGATTTTGCTTCAAAATGACATCATAGCTCATATGAACTCTTGATAATGATCATGGGGTCCAAATCTCAAGAATAACCACCATCTATTGCTCAATGAATGCCCTTCATTGCTTGACCTGCAAATGCTTCAGCTACAAGTAACAAGGGTTAATGACATATTTTTGTACATTTTGGTTAGTGATTAAAAGAAAAGCAAAGATATACAAATGCAAGAAATACTTGGTGATCAAGAACCACTCTCTAAGGGATCTCCCACCCACAAGGAAGGAAGCAAGGTGTCCAATGATCCTTGAGGCAATGCAATGTTATGATATGATGCCATGAGGGATCTTAGGGACAAAATTGGGGTCTTACAAGGTGGAGATCCCATCAATGAGAGTCTTGATGGAGGCCAAGTTGACTGATGTTGAATGGGTTCAGAGTCGTTATGACCAGTTGAATTTGATTGAAGAGAAGAGATTGACTGCCATGTGTCATGGTCATTTGTATCAGCAAAGGATGAAGAAAGCTTTTGATAAGAAGGTCAAGCCTCGTGTGTTCCGAGAAGGTGACCTTGTGCTCAAGAAATTCTTATCTTTCGCGCCCGATTCCAGGGGCAAGTGGACTCCAAACTATGAAGGTCCATATGTTGTTAAGAGAGCCTTTTCAGGCGGTGCTTTGATACTTACAACTATGGATGGGGAGGATTTCACTCGTCCTGTTGTCGCGGCGCGAAAAATACCCGAGCATGGGGAACGCTCGAAATATAAACAAAACAGAGTCGCCACCGAACTTTATTTATTCCCAAAAAGGGAAAGGGGAAATATCGATAAAACCCACGAAAAGCAAAAAGAAATGGTCGTCGCAACCAAATCGGGTTCGGGAGTCGGTTATGCAAGGGGAAGGTATTAGCACCCCTCACATCCATCGTACTCGATGGGACCCATTTAGTTAGTTTTGTGTTAGAGTGTTAGCGTGATATCGTTTGTGATCTTCTACTTATCGGGTGAGGAAAGAGAAAGAAAGAAAGGAAAGACTTAGGGTTTTTAATATTAATGTGCCTGACAAGATTTCTCAATCCTGCTCCTACGTATCTCCAGGTGCTATGAAGAACTCAAGGCATACGTAGTTCTACCCAAAGAGAACTACTGGGTGGATTTCTTTTAAAGAGAGTGATGCCTGGGTCACATTTGAGCGATTAAACCTTTACTTGCTGCTCACTCTTGGAGGCTGAAGTCTTTGTTTGTTTCGCATCAAAATGGATGTTGCATACTCTTTCCTGAAAATGTTTTTGGGATCGCACAAGGGCGGAAAATAAGTTTGATGAGTTTGAGTTGATTTTAAGCGGAGACGGGCATCCAAGCAGGGAGCTCTACTGCAGTACTCGAATGCCCGAAAAGGAAGAGGCCTAAGCCCAATCACTCTCTTTTCATCCAAAAGTTTATTATGAAAATGTATGGCAAATTAGGCCAAAGTTCATTAACGGAAGACGATTAGTCAGACAGAGAGCTCTACAGCAGTGTCCAAATAATCGGGAAAGAGAAGGTCGATACCCAATCAATCTTTTTCTTCTATAAGAGAAATGACCTAATTTGGTAATTACTGTATGTTAATATGGAAGATGAATGTTTGAACATTGAGCTCTACAGCAGTATCCTAACATTCGAAACAGAGAAAGTCTAAACTTAATCAGTTTCTTCCATTTTTATTGTGAAAAGCTTTTTAAAATAGCGGGACAACTTGAAATTGGATCAAGCGTCTGAAGTTGACTTTATGAAAATAATTTGGATGTGACGGGGGTGGTGCTCGACTTTGCAATTAATTTGGATTTGATTTGGGAAAAAAGACTCGACGTTGGATCGAGTGTTTGCTTTTGTTCTTTTCTAAAAGGGTTGATTTTAATCTTCTGTTAACAATCACATAGTACAGTAAAGTAAATGAAAGCGGTAAATTTATTACACATGTTTAGGAATGGGGGTACAGTTTGTCGAATGGGGATACAATATAATAATTAAATGATATAAGTTTTAAAAGACAGTTGAAAAAAAATAATAATAAATAAAAGAATCTCGTTGTAAGAAGGCCCAAGAGAAAGCCAAGGGACTCGAAGTAAAATTGGAAGTCAAACTAAAAATAATAATTTAGCGCTGTGTTAAGAAACTATAAGGCGATTTATATAGGAATCACCCTTTCTGAAGTTGGTCAATAAACTCTATGCGTCCAAGCAATTTTCAGAAGCTAAATTGGATTTAAGTTCCAAAATCATTACACAATAATAAACCAAACAACAAACTAGCATATTGTTATTATTATAGCAACATTGCAAAAAAAAAAGAAAATTTACATCAACTCAAAGTAATAGGAAAACAAGAAAGCTAACACAAAACACACATATGTTATCCACAGTGAATTTGCATTGCTACATAATCGAAATAGAACTAAAAATAAATTTTTATTTTAAAAACGTATTAAGACACCGTATATATATGTATATGCATAAAACTCAATATAAACCCACAAATATATATTAATATAAAATTTAATAAACAAAAAGATATATGCATATAAAACTTTAAACGGAAGATAATATATATAATTTAAAAATTTAAAAGATATATATTTTTATAAAAAAACATAAAGCACTATATTATATACGTATATCCCAAAACGAAAGTGTACTGGTATCACTTTAAAACAGAAATCATATATTATAAAACTAAAGTATATATTATATATGATATATATTATATAGTATATGAAACTAACAGAACACAGAAGTATATATATAACTGAAAATAAATAAAGTATATATATATATATATATATATATATATATATATATATATATATATATATATATATATATATATATATATATAAATATATAATTTAAACGGTAGATGAAGAGGAACAATGTTTATGCTACTCCTTTTTTATTTTCTCTTTTTTTTTTATTGTTTTCTTTTATTTTTGAATCTAAGGAATTTATGTGAGGTTGAGGTTTTATGATACAATAAAAGAGTGGATCTTATGATACAGTAAGAGAGTGAATAAATTTAGAAAGAAAACTCACCGAAAGAAGAGAGTAACGATCTTCTTTTTCTATTTGAAGCAAAACAACTCTTTGTCTCTTTGTTATATGTTCACGGATTCAATTCGGAAATGGAAAGCGAGGTCCTCTGAGCAGCCACCGTTTTTTTTTATATTTCATTCATAAGTTAACATATATACTGTGTTTTAGGGTTAACAATTTATTTAAAACCCAAAATGCCCTTGGATATTTTAAAAGACCAAAATGAATTAAACAAATTACAGTAAATAATATTTAAATATTTTAAGATAAAATAAAAGAAAATAAAAGTAAAATGAAAATATAACTAATTCTAAGTATCTTTTCTAAACATTTTAATGATAAAAAAAAACAATAATAAAAAATTTAAAATAAAATAAAATAAATCGGGTGTAAAAATGTCTGAAAAGTTAAACTGAATGCACCAAAATGATCAGCGTGAAATAAACTTCTCGGAAACATACAATTTTCGATCAAATTTTAAAATAAAAATCGACCGGTTAAAAGGCTCAGGCGGATAAAAATGTGAATGAAAAAGTAGTCGAAAAAAAATAAAATGAGCACACCGGATTAAGCTACCCGAACCATAGATTAAGATAACTGGCGTCTACAAGCTTAATTTTGAAAATTTTCGCCCGCTAATCCGACAAACAGTTGAGAAATGGTTCGACTGGTCTGCCTGTAGATCCGAAAAATTATTTCGAGCAATATTTTAAGTGTTATGCGAAACAAAATACATGATGTGACAAGTATAAAAATGCAAGCGTTTTGTAGATATACTGATTTAGTAACTGAATAAATGTGAACAGACAATCAAACACAAATGAATTGTCGTTGGACTCTTTGCTTCTCATTCTCAAACACAAATACAAACAAAGACCCTATATATATATATATATATATATATGTTCAGACGATGACAACACTCTTGATTCTCACCTTCTGAGCCTCTAAAACAAGATGTAACTGAATGAATGACGCACTGAGATCAAGACATCAAGTCTTTCGACTTCTTAATCAACGTATGACTGAATGAATATCATCAAGACCAGAAAAAATGTCATAGCTCCTGACTTTTCATATGAACCTTGATGAATGGTTTTAACTGATTAAATATGCAACAAAATAGATAGATTATGTTATGCTGATGCGAGTGAAAAACTCTCAGGGTAAAATTTAGGGTATGACAGCTGCCCCTATTTAAACATCTTTAACTGGAGGATATGAAGAACTCTTGTCTTCAAATCATCATGGTGAAAGATAGTTTAAATACCAAAACAGACCCAAATTTTGCCCTTTTATGGGAAAGAAAGATATGTTTATGGTTATGACCGAATGCACTTGGATTTAAGAAATACTCTTGATTTCTTAATCAACAGACAATAATGCAAATGAATGCAACGAGATTTAAAAAAAAATACTCTTGATTTCCTCATTGTCGGGCGATATGCATGTAAATGTAGGTTAAGAAGTACTCTTGACTCCTTAAAAATGAATACGAATGAATTGAGAAATACTCTTGATTTCTCAACCGTATGAATGACAAATGATATGGATGTTAAGAAGTACTCTTGACTCCTTAAAAATGAATGAAAATGAATTAAGAAATACTCTTGATTTCTTAATCATCATATGACAAATGATATGCATGCTAAGAAGTACTCTTGACTCCTCAGAGATGAATGAATTAAGAAAAAAATCTTGATCTCTTAATCATCATATGGCTGAATGAAAACGCAGATGAATTGAGAAATGCTCTTGATCTCTTAATCATCGGATGATAAATGATATGAGAAATGCTCTTGATTTCTTAAATTCTATGAAGATGAGTTAAGAAATACTCTTGATTCCTTAATCATGAATGAAAATGAATTGAGAAATGCTCTTGATTTCTCATATGACATGCAGATGAGTTAAGAAATACTCTTGTTTTCTTAATCATAAATATAAATGAAATATGTATGAGTTAAGAAATACTCTTGATTTCTTAATCATGATAATGCATATGAATTGAGAAATACTCTTGATTCCTTAATCATGAATGTAAATGAGAAATTCTCTTGATTTTCTCAGATGAAATGCAAATGAATTAAGAAATACTCTTGATTCCTTAATCATGAATGTGAATGAATTGAGAAATGCTCTTGATTTCTCAAATGACATGCAGATGAGTTAAGAAATACTCTTGATTTCTTAATCATGAATGTAAATGAATTGAGAAATACTCTTGATTTCTCATATGATATGCAGTTGAGTTAAGAAATACTCTTGATTTCTTAATCATGTGAATGCAGATGAGTTAAGAAATACTCTTTATTCCTTAATCATGAAATGTAAATGAAATGAGAAATACTCTGGATTTCTCAAATGATATGCAGATGAATTAAGAAATACTCTTGATTCCTTAACCATGATTGTAAATGAATTGAGAAATACTCTTGATTTCTCAAATGATACGCAGTTGAATTAAGAAATACTCTTGATTCCTTAATCATGAATGTAAATGAATTGAGAAATGCTCTTGATTTCTCAAATGACATGCAAATGACTGGGGATGAGAGAATCATGTTCATTTGCTCTTGACTGACATTAGGTTTCTGGGATGGATTTGTTATAAGGTAACACGCACGAATGGTCTTCAGACGTTCTTCGTTGAAGGCAGACACTCTTGGGGGAATAAATGATCATATTCAGCTGCTTTTGGCTAACGATGTCATATTCAACAACTCTTGGCTGAAACTGATGCATTCAACGACTCTTGGTTGAAGCAAAAACTGTAAAATAAAATAGTGTTCAACTGCTCTTGGCTGAAACTACTACATAAAATAAAATGGTGTCCAGCTGCTCTTGGCTGAAACTAACGCATTCAACTGCTATTGGTTGAAGCAAATTGCTGGGAAATACACAAAATGCTTCCTTTGGGGAATAACCACATGTTCAGCTGCTCTTGGATGACAGAAGACTCTTTTGGGGAATGAGAAGATCTCAGAGACTTGCTGGGGAGTTCAGGAAATTTTGCTAGAGAAAATACAATGTTGGAGAAACTCTGTGTGGAGATATCTATTGGGGAAACCAAGCAGAAATTCCGTTGACACCAGATTTCCAATGGGAGAACATCAATCACCTTGCTGGGGAAGAAAATTGCATTGAGAATCAACACTAACAATGATCAAATTCTGAAAGTACTCACTGAAGAAAATGAATGTTCTACTCCTGAGAACACCCCTTAAATCTTCATTCTGCTGAGGATTACACTGAACTTTCTTGAGAGGTTGCTGAACTCGGCTGAGGTTTATGCATGATCTGTTTTTGTACATGATATGCAAAATGAATGTGAATGCATGAATATATTAGTCTATGCATTTTATGGGTATCAAGCTCGGATTCCCCAACGCCTTTTCTTGGATATTTTGTCACCATGAAGATGATTTTTTGTTGCAAAATATCTTGATTTCTGCTTTTCCGCCAAGCGGGCTTCAATGAGGACTTCTTGCTTCTGGAAGAAAATCCATTTCAAACTTTCTTTAGATTACAATGATCTAGGAAATGTCCCACTTCTTGTGAACCGGATGCATTATTGTAAACCAACAAAAATTCCTTTTATACTTTCAAAATCAAAACAAATTAAAGTTTTCAAAAGCTTTGTCGTTTCCACTATTTTAATGTTTTTATCTTATCAAAAATAAAAAGCGACATTAAGCAGAAAAACAGAAATAATTGGTAAAGCAATGTTCAACTGAACAATTTTATTTGATGAGAAGAATAACTCATACATGGGGTTCATGAAGATGTAAACCCCTATAAGAGGAGATTACAGAGAAAGAAAGCAAGTAAATGGCAACAAAATTTAACTGATTTTCCAACGAAAATACAACTTTGCTACTTTCCCCTATGTCCTCTAGTCCTCATTACTTTGCTTCTGGAGATGGTAATTGGACTGTTTTCTTCCATCTGAGCTTTATTGCAGTGTTGACTTATGTCGCTGTAGTATCATGCTTTTGGATACTCCCTAACTTTTGCGCGAACTTCTCCTTAAGAGTTTCAGTTCACCGGGAGATTTTACCCTTTTTTGCTTAAGTCGCCCTTTCGGGTTTTCGACTTACCGGGCTTAATTTTTTGTTTATCCCTAATTTTTGCCTGAGCCGCCCTTTCGGGTTTTCAACTCACCGGGATGCTCATTTTTTTGCCTAAGTCGCCCTTTCAGGTTTTCAACTTAGCGAGCTTTTATCATCCATCTCTTTTTCTTAGGCATAATACTTTCTGACTGCGTCAGAATTGACGGGGTGTGTCAACTCTTCTCCGTCCATGTTCGTGAGAACTAAAGCTCCACCAGAGAAAGCTTTCTTCACCACAAATGGTCCTTCGTAGTTTGGAATCCACTTGCCACGTGAATCCTTCTGGAGGGAGATTATCTTTTTCAAAACTAGTTCACCTACATTAAACTCTCGAGGTCGGACCTTCTTGTCAAATGCACGCTTGAGTCTCCTCTGATATAACTGACCATGACACAATGCTGTTATCCTCTTTTCTTTGATTAGATTGAGCTGGTCAAACCTGGTTTGAATCCATTCTGCTTCTTCTAATTCTGTCTCCATCAAGACTCTCAACGAGGGGATCTCAACTTCTATCAGTAGCACAACCTCCATGCCATAGACTAATGAGAAAGGGGTTGCCCCTGTTGAAGTACGAACAGCTGTTCGATATCCGTGCAAAGCAAAGGGTAGCATCTCGTGCCAATCTTTATAAGTTTTCACCATCTTCTGAATGATCTTCTTAATATTCTTGTTAGCTGCCTCTACAGCTCCGTTCATCTTTGGCCTATAAGGTGACGAGTTATGATGTTCAATCTTGAAATTCTCGCACAACTCCTTCATCATCTTATTATTCAGATTTGATCCATTATCAGTGATAATCTTGCTAGGAGTTCCGTAGCGACAAATTATCTCTTTCTTGATAAACCGAGTGACTACTTGCTTCGTCACATTGGCATAAGAAGCTGCTTCTACCCACTTAGTGAAGTAGTCAATGGCAACCAGAATGAACCGATGTCCTTTTGTAGCTTTAGGCTCAATCATACCAATCATGTTTATTCCCCACATTGAGAATGGCCATGGAGCTGATAAAACATTCAAAGGAGTAGGTGGCACGTGCACCTTGTCAGCATAAATTTGGCACTTGTAGCATTTCCTGGAATAGTGGTAACAATCTGTTTCCATTGTTAACCAATAGTAACCAGCTCTTAGGATTTTCTTCGCCATCGCATGTCCGTTTGCATGAATGCCGAAAGAACCTTCGTGGATTTCTTTGATGACTAGGTCGGCTTCGTGTCTATCCACGCATCTGAGCAAAACTAAATCAAAGCTTCTTTTGTATAGAACACCACCACTTAGGAAGAAATTGGTTGATAATTTCCTCAAGGTCTTTTTGTCTATGATGGATACATCATTTGGATACTCATGCTTTTCAAGATATCGTTTGATGTCATAAAACCAAGGCTTGCCATCTATTTCTGCTTCAACTGCCAAGCAATGTGCTGGCTCGTCTAGACGTTGAATTGTAATAGCAGGTGATTCGTTAGCCCACTTGACCTTAAACATAGATGATAGAGTAGCCAAGGCATCGGCTAGCTGATTCTCCTCCCTAGGAATATGATGGAAATTAATCTCATCAAAGTAGGGGATTAGCTTCATGACATGCTCTCGGTATGGGATCAAATTGGGGTGGCGGGTCTCCCAATCTCCTTTGATTTGATAGATGACAAGTGCTGAGTCCCCATACACTTCAAGAATCTTGATTCGTAGGTCAATAGCTTCTTCAATTCCCAAGATACATGCTTCATACTCCGCCATGTTATTTGTGCATTGGAAACATAACCTTACCGTGAAGGGAAGATGAAAATCCTTTGGAGAAGTTATAACAGCCCCAATTCCGTTACCCAATGCATTTGAGGCACCATTGAACACGAGCGTCCACCGCGATCCTAGTTCGGGTCCTTCTTCCGGGCCTGGAATCTCATAGTCTCTTATGTACATGACGTCTTCATCTGGGAAGTCGAGTCTCATCGATTGATAGTCCTCCACTGGCTGGTGCGCAAGGTACTCTGATAACACACTACCCTTAATGGCCTTCTGAGTTACATACTGAATGTCATATTCTGATAACAACATTTGCCAACGAGCGATTCTGCCAGTTAATCCAGGTTTCTCGAAGATGTACTTGATGGGATCCATTTTGGATATTAACATTGTTGTATGACAAATCATATACTGTCTCAGACGACGAGCAGCCCATGCTAATGCACAACAAGTCTTTTCTAGCATGGAGTACCTGATTTCACATTCTGTAAACTTCTTGCTCAGGTAGTAGATAGCATGCTCTTTTCTACCCATCTCATCGTGTTGCCCCAGTACACATCCCATGGATTCATCGAGTACTGTCAAATACATAATGAGAGGCCTTCCTGGAACTGGTGGCACTAAGATTGGTGGTTCTTGCAGATACTGTTTGATTTTATCGAATGCACTCTGGCAATCATCGTTCCACCTAACGGCTTGATCTTTTCTTAACAACTTGAATATTGGCTTGCAAGTGGCTGTCAGATGCGAGATGAATCTAGAAATATAGTTCAATCTGCCCAAGAAACCACGAACTTGCTTCTCTGTCCGAGGTGCTGGCATCTCTTGAATAGCTTTGACTTTGTCAGGATCAACTTCTATGCCTCTCTGGCTCACAATGAATCCTAGAAGCTTTCCAGATCTGACTCCAAAAGTGCATTTAGCAGGGTTTAAGCGCAGTCTGTATTTCCTTAATCTTACAAACAACTTCTTCAGATGAATAACATGCTCCTCTTCTGTCTGAGACTTGGCAATCATGTCATCCACATAGACTTCAATCTCCTTATGTATCATATCATGGAAAAGAGTCACCATGGCCCTTTGATAGGTTGCCCCAACATTTTTCAGGCCGAAAGGCATTACCTTATAACAGAAAGTGCCCCATGGTGTAATGAAAGTTGTTTTCTCCATATCTTCGGGAGACATTTTAATCTGATTATATCCTGAAAATCCGTCCATGAAGGAGAATACAGAGAACTGAGCTGTGTTATCTACCAATACATCAATGTAAGGTAACGGAAAATCATCTTTGGGACTAGCTCTATTCAGGTCTCTGTAGTCTACACACATTCGAACTTTTCCATCTTTCTTCGGAACTGGCACAATATTAGCAATCCACTGCGGATAAGTTGCAACAGCTAGAAAACCTGCATCAAACTGCTTCTTGACCTCTTCTCTGATCTTGACAGCCATGTCTGGTCGAGTTCTTCTCAACTTCTGCTTGATGGGCGGGCATTCCGGTTTCAACGGCAGCTTGTGCACAACTATGTCGGTGTCGAGTCCTGGCATATCCTGATATGACCAAGCAAACACATCCACATATTCATGTAGTAGCTTGACTAGTTCCTCCTTCACATTTTTTTTCAAAGAAGTTCCGACCTTGACTTCCTTTCTATCCTCCTCAGTCCCCAGATTGATCACATCCACTGGTTCCTGATGAGGCTGAATCATCTTTTCCTCTTGTTTCAAAAGTCTGGTCAACTCTTCTGGAAGTTCGCAATCTTCCTTACCATCCTCTTCAGCTTGGTTAATCGGGAGGTCGAAGTCATAGGGAATTATAGCATTGTTGTGTTCAATGGATCCAGTTATTAATGATCTGCATGGAAATGATTTTTCTTTTTAGAGGAAGATTTTGAAAAATGAAAGTGATGTGAAATAAAATTGCCATTTTTCTTTTGTTTATTTGTTTGTAAAAAAAATAAATAAATTAAAAAGATGAAAGACAGGGATCTCAAAAAATGTGCTTTGTATTGATGATAAGGCTTAAATATTAACACAAAATGGGCCCTACAAAGCTATCCATATGCCTTGGGCATGGCATTGGATGTTTTAGAAAACAGTAAATTACTTTGAACAAGAAACTATATCTGGAACATCTGTTGCCTTCCAGTTAGTGAGAGCGGCATCCGGAGGTTCACAAAACACCATCTTGGACAAATCTAGATCTTCATCTTTAAGAGCATTCACTTGATCATCACTTCGGAAACCAGCTTTGGAGAATATTTCCTGGATGCTAGGAACCTTCCCTTGATGTATCTTCTGATCTTTGAAAAGTTCAATAGACGGCTGATATCCTAATCCACACTTGTCTTTCTTCTCTGGTAGTTCAATCATTGTGCCCCAACTTCCAGGGCAACCAACTTCAATTGCAGCTTTCACACTCTTCCACGAGGTCATGACCCCCTTGGGTTCTTCAACAAGTTTCGGCTTAGTCTGGACCACATTGACCACTTCAAGGGCTTGGAGAGGAGTTTCAACAATGTCTTCACCTACTTCAATGTATTTGAAAGAAGTCAAATGGCTGACGAAAATATCTTCCTCTCCGGATACTGATACCAGCTTACCAGAAGTAACAAACTTCAGCTTCTGGTGAAGTGTCGAGGTGACAGCTCCAGCAGCATGGATCCAAGGTCTACCTAACAGACAGCTATAGGCAGGCCTAATATCCATTACCTGGAAGGTAATACGGAAAGTTTGAGGGCCAATAAGGATTGGGAGGTCAATCTCCCCAATAACTATTCGCTTAGACCCATCAAAAGCTTTCACTATCAAAGCACTGGGTCTCATCTGCACCCCTTCAATATTCAATTGTGCCAGGGTAATCTTAGGTAATACGTTCAAGGATGAACCTGTATCCACAAGTACTCGAGCCAAAGTAACATCTGTACATTGAATGGAGATATGAAGCGCCATATTATGTTCTCTCCCATTATGGGGTAAATCATCATCAGTGAACATCAAACAACTACTAGCATTGAGATTAGCAACCACATTATCAAACTGAATAACACTGATGTCTTCTACCACATAATCTTCGTTCAAGAACTTCAATAGAGCAGTCCTGTGAGCCTCAGAACTCATAATTAGAGAAAGAATGGATATTTTTGAAGGAGTTTGGTTGAGCTGATCTACGACCTTGTAATCACTCTTCTTGATGATCTTCAAGAATTCTCTATCCTCTTCAGCAGTCACTGCTTTCTTAGATGAGCCTTCTCCTATTTCTGGAGGATTCACCTCTTTCCCCTTTGTTGGTTCAACTGTTGGTGCGCTTTCTTTGTTTGGGATCACTTCAGGAGAGAAAACCCTTCAACTTCGAGTCACACCACTAGCTCCAGGAATGTTAGTCACGTCTGGCTCTTTCAAGATTACTGGTTTGTTACCCACATAAACTACAGGCTCATAGTTCCAAGGCACGACTTTGGTACTGTCAAATGAGAATGGAGCGGGAACATGGATAACCATGGGCTCAATCTTCTTCACTGGCTCTAGGTCAACATTTCTCTGATAAGGGACCACAAAAGGCTTGGGAAGCCTCTCTTGATCAAATATAGGCACAATCACAACAACATCATCATCAATCTTTGCTCTAGTGAACTGAATAACCCGCTGATCCATCAAACGTTGAAGACAAATTTTGAATTCACCACACTGATCAGGGTTGGATGAACACACCACACAATTATCATGTACTCCATTCATCAATTCTGCTTCCATCAATCTAGCATGGACCACTGTTAAAAGAGTCTTCAACTTGAACACATCCTTTATCAATCCATCATCAGTTGAACTTTCTATAGCATTGACACCTGAACTATCATGTTTAGGTAAAGGATTGTTCCCCACATTTGGAACATCAGCAAAAGACAATATTTTCTGATCTATCAACTCTTGGACCCGAAGCTTGAACACCTTGCAATTCTCTGTTGTATGACCCTCTGAATTAGCATGAAAGGCACATCTAGCATTCTCATCATACTAAGGCTTATGCGGCTTTGGCATTGGAGGTAATTCCCTTGGCACGACAGTCCCATTCTGAATCAGATACGGTAGCAATTGAGTGTAAGTCATTGGGATAGGAGTGGTATTCACATTATTGTACTGTTGATATGGCCTCTGTTGATTTGGTCGTTGCTGCTGAACTAGACGTGGTTGATTATTCTGTTGATTTCTCTGTTGATGTTGAGGTGGAGGAGCCTAGAATTGAGGTTGTGGAGCTTGATATTGAGGAACTGGAATTTGATAGTGAGGTACCGGAGCTGGAATAGGAACAGGAGAAATTGGACGGTAAGGCATGGTTGGATATTGAGCAGCCGCTACGTAAGGGTACTGATAATAAGGCACAGAAGAAGGAGCTTTGTATGGTGGTCTCCCCCTCGGAGAAGAAATGGCACTAGTCTCACCCTCCTTCCTCTTGAATCCATTGAAAGGCTTCTTCAAGATTGGTTGACTGCTGGAACCTCCCTGGATTTTACCACTCTTCAGTCCTTCTTCTACTCTTTCTCCCACGATCACCATGTCAGAAAATCCTGTGGACACACTACTGATCAATCTTTCATAATATTGGCCCTGCAAGGTTCCCATGAAAATGTCAATCAATTCACGATCAACCAGCGGCGGGTGCACCCTTGCAGCCAATTCTCTCCAGCGTTGTGCGTATTCTTTAAAAGATTCATTGTCCTTCTGGGCCATACTCTGAAGCTGAGTACGGTTTGGTGCCATGTCAGTATTATATTTGTATTGCTTTGCGAATGCTTCAGCCAACTCATCCCAAGTGTGGATGTTGCTACATTCCAACTGCATGTACCAGTCCAAAGATGCCCCAGTTAGACTGTCCTGAAAGCAATGGATCATGAGCTTATCATCTCTGGCATATGCAGCCATTTTTCTGCAATACATTTTCAAATGTATGTTAGGACATGTGAGTCCTTTGTATTTTTCAAATTCAGGCGCTTTGAATTTTGGAGGAATCACCACGTCTGGGACTAGACACATCTCCAAGGCACTTAAACGGGTTGAGTTATGTCCTTCCAAGATTCTTAGCTTTTCGGCCAGAGCACGACACATCAAGATAGCCTCAGAATCTTGGGCAGCAGTAGGGATGACCACTGGAGTAGCTCCATTGTAATTCTGCATTTCGAACTCGTCCTGGAGCTCCTCATCAGTGCGGGGAATGGCCACTTGATTGACTATCGGAGGTCCTTGCGCAGCGACTCCATCAGCTACTCCAGAAGTATGTGCAGGTGGAGGCACATGAGTTCTTTCAGGCGGTGGAACAAAACCTGGAGGAAGACCATAGATAACGGGATTTGGAATAGGAACTGAAGGTCCTGACTGAAGAGCAACCCCTTGAACTAGAGCATCGTTCCTTGCAGCAGCGGCAACACGAGCCTCTTCTTCCCTTCTAGCTAGAGCTTGTATAGCCTCAAAGATCTGCTCGATCTTGCTTTTGACAGAGTCCATCTCCTCTCTGAATGCAGCTTGTTCTTCTCTAACTACATCCATGATTCTTCTTGTGTTGGAGCGAGTAGCGTATGCACGTTGAGGAATCAACTTGAACTACGGAATACGAGGAAAAATGGAATGAGTTTTTGTTTTGAGAAATGAAATGCATGATGCATATGTTAATGCACGTGGATTTAAAAAATATATTTTATGCTTATGTTCAATTTTATTTTCAGGGAACCGTGTTAGATTCCTTGTAACTTAGCAAGCATTCAAAGAGATCACGGGGAATAAAACAAGAATGGAACCAAACTTTTTTGTACAAAAGAAACTCAAAATCCTTCATTCATTCAATTCAAAATAGAGTACAAGGATTGAGTACAAAATATTCTTTCAAACATAAAGGAAAGTACAACATAAAAAAAAGTCAAACTGCAGGCTTCTGTTTGTTGAGATCTTCCAACTCTCCTTTGAACCTTTTCATCATGTCTTCACAAAGATAAATAAATTCAGTCACTGAATGAGGGATGTTGTCATTGTTTATGTCTTCCAAAGCACATCTTAGCATCAAAGGCACATTCGTAGCCATGCCATTACAGAAGTCTATCAAACTGGCAAACTTGTCTCGATACTCATTTCTTTGTTCATGTAAAAACTGGATGGTTTCCTTGCAGGATGCCAAACTAGCATTCACATTTTCCCTTGCATTCATCCAATCTTCACCTTCTTGTAGCAAAGAGTCATGTCGGCCTCTCCAGTATCGTTCCCACTCATTAGCATTTTCAGCCTCCTGGCACTTTCCATTCCACATTTCAGGTGTAACCTGAGTAGCAACCATAGCACTCTCTTTACTGCGGCGTTCTCGTTCTTCCCTTTCTGTTGATTCAAAGAGTGAAACATTGAGGTTGGCTATCTCAGCCTCAAGCGTCTCTCTTATCTCCTTCTTTTGTTTTGTGGCGAGCTTCCACCATTTCTCTTTCTCACGACAATCCCTCTCAGCCTCTTTCAGTTGGCTTTTGACGGTATTCAAGCAGCTCTCAGCCTGATCTAACCCCTGTTTGACTCTTTTTCTCTTATATTCCTCCTTATCAGTCCTTTCCACATTTGCTTGAAGTTGTGTTTTCTTCCGCCCAAGCTCCCACTTATGATTATCCCTTTCTTCAGTAATTCGGAGAAGGTTCAACCGTAGCTCTTCATTCTCTTTTTCCAAACTTTGGATGACAACTTTGAGCTCTTTAGCTTCCTCCATAGTGACGTGAGTAGGTTCTGGAGGATTTGTATGCATTGGAGGCTCATAAGGGTATGGTAGTTTGTCTTGAGAAGCTCTGGCTTGGACCCAACTTGTATATGGCCCTCTAGCTATACAATTCTTCTTTCCACGCTCCCTTTTTCCTTCTCTACGAACTTTAGTCCAGGCACGACCTATCCTCTTCACCAAATCAAAGTCATTCGCTTCTTCTCCCAGCAAGAAACCTTCTAACAACTTGTCTTCTGGTTTGTCATTCATAGGAAACCCAAGTTGCCGCATAGCAAGCTCAGGATTGTAATTGATGCAACCTCGAGTTCCTATGAGTGGCACATTATGGAAGTTGCCACATTTGACGATTATGTCCACATCATCATAAACACGAGAGTACCAGGTGATGTCATTGGCAGTGAGAGACATGATTTTTTGAGACCACCTGAGGTTATCCTTGTTCTGAACAAAAGGCCCTTCGCTTGGTAAGTGAGATAAGAACCATTTATACAGTAAAGGAGCGCAACACTGGATCATCCCCCCCTTCTTCTCATTTCTCCAATGGATAGAGTGATAAACATCTGCAAGCAAGGTGGGAATGGGATTCTTGAGCAAGAAAATACGTATAGCAGTCATGTCCACGAAGTCATCAATGTTCGGGAACAAGACAATCCCATAGAGTATCAAGGCTAACACAGCATTGAAAGCGACCCAATCTTCTTTACTTTTGAAATCTGAAGCTTTTCCCACTAAGAACTTCAAAGTGAAGCCTAAAGTGCCTCCTTTTGGTCCAATATTAGCTTTCACTTCTGCTTTATCTAGATGTATAGATGAACCTATTTGTTGATGTGTAGGAAATTCCCCTAAACCGGTGTAAGGGACTTCATCCTTGATACCAATGTTTGCTATATGTGAGAACTCTTCCAGTGTTGGCGCCAACTGGAAGTCCTGGAATGTGAAACACCGCAAGGGAGGATCATAGAATTGTGCCAAAGTGAAAATGGCCCAAGCATCCACCTCGGTGTTCATGATAGTCAACAGGTCACCATACTCAACACAAAAGTTGTTCCTTCTGATTTTTTCCACATCTGAGATCAACCCCTTAATCAATCCTAGCTTTGGATTCCTAAACTTGAATGAATAAGTACTTTTTTGATTGCTACCCATGTCTTCTGAATGCCTGCAATCAAACGAGTCTTTAGGTCCCTTGAAAATATGCACATGTCATATGTGTTATGATTATGAAATGTTTTATGTTTATGTATGTACAGTTGGGTAGGTGATCATTGGGACATTCTGATTAATTACTTCATGGAGGAAAGGTTCCAGGAATAGGAAAACCAAATAGGTAGGCTCTAGGGTTAAAAAGGTTCCTAGAGTCATGGACCCTATTTAGGAATATTATCGTCAGAACGACTAATCGTAAGACAATAATATCTTAAAAAGGATCTATTCTAGGTGAGGTCTTTGTATTAACCCAACGAGTCCTAAGTCTCGTAGGTCAATACTACACAACCATCGACTCCACGGTTCTAGACACGGTTCCCAGAGTCATGGATCACACCTGACAATATTATCGTCAGAACGACTACTCGTAAGACAACAATATCCTCAAAAATGATCTATTCTGAGTGAGGTCTTCGTATTAACCCAACGAGTCCTAAGTCTCATAGGTTAACACTACACAACCATCGGTCCTAAAAGCCATAGGTTCAGGGTTCTACAAAAGGTCCTCAGAATCATAGATCGAGGTTGAAAGTATCACCGCCAAAACGACTAATCGTAAGACAGTAATACTTTCAAGGGATCTCATCTGAGTAGGGTTCTCGCATCAACCTAACGAGTCTGATGTCTCGCAGGTCAATACTACACAACCACCATCCTAACTTAAGTTTTTTCTCATAGCTCGGGTATAAAGCTTTTCCTCACACAAATGCCAATAGTCCAGAAAGTTCCAATGATACCATATATCAATAATACAGTAATTGGAAATACAGATAATAAAGGCATATATAGATGAAATAAATAAGAAGCAAACAAACAGATAAAAGCAAAAACTGAAATTCTGGTGTAGTCAGAATTCAGATGTTCTACTCCAAGTCATGACATCTGATCTAACATTGTAACTAATACAGCAAGATAGTTATTAATCACTGTACTGATATGCACACGTTCACAGATGTCACGACATCTCATTGTATGTCACCCTAGAATGTATGAACACCTGGTGCTGTGCATCAGGAATACGGATTCAACAGAAATCAATCCTAACACTCACTTCTGTTGTTTTCTTCCACAGTTATCAACCTGATGTCTTACTGTTGATCAGCAGTTACATTGTTCCAGTGTGTTTGTATTTTACTTGTATTTCCTGAATTAAAGGTTGAACACGTTAATCTAATTTTCACTTATTAGATTGCTAACAACTAGGCTACTTGTTAGGTTCATTAATTGTAGGTTAGTAGTTGGTTTCCTGGTTTTTCTCTAAGCTGTTGAATCCCTGAAGAATAGCCTGAGAAAAATACTGACCCAGAAAAACCAATCATCCTACACTTTAGCTCCTGCTGTTGGGAATGAATGTCATAACATTCAGTCCGACATCCAGAACATATGCTGATTCTGTTATGTTCCTGGAACTGTACTGTGCTAAGTTTGCAGTACTGTAAAAGACTAACTAGTCTCTACTTCAGTATCAACCTTCAGTATCAACTGTCAAAACATCCAGTTTGACAGTTTCACATTGATCCTTCAGCCAGGTCTGTTATCCTTGAAAAGAACAGACTTAAATAAATACTGAACTAAAATTAACCTGCTTATCATTCAGGATCTACTGTCCATGATGAATGTTACAACATTCTGATTGACATTCAAACAGAAGGCTATATGCCAGGTCTGTTATCATCTTGATAAGCTGACTGGAATACCTACTGAGTTATGACAGTAATAAAAACACATGCAGAAGGAAAACAAACACAGGAAATTGTTAACCCAGTTCAGTCCAACATGACCTACATCTGGGGGCTACCAAGCCAGGAAGAAGATCCACTATTAGTAGTATCAATTCAGAGTTAAACTCACCCGTTTACAACTCCTCACTTAATCCCTACCCAATGCAATCTATACCTAGGAACTCCTAGATAGAAACCTCCAGTTTCCATTCCTATCACTACAAATACAATGTAATGTTAACACACCTTGAACTTGCTTCACAGCTTCATTCAAGAACAAAATCACTCTTGCCTACATGCTTTGAGTTACAAAACTCTCAGCTTTTACCACTGAGAAACATATGGTAACCTTCCCACAGATTGGGAGGTTTACCTCACACACACCCCTAAAAATTCATTCTAAGAGGCTTACAAAAACTAGGTTACAATCAGCTATTTATAACCTAATCACCCAACTGGATTTGGGCCTTCAGAAATCGCAGCAGACTTATTCTTTGCTGTTACAACTTCAGTAGAAAAATTCTGCTACAAACAAGGTCTTCAATCCTAGAATCTCTCCATATATATCTCCATATTTTGAGCCTATATATCTTCTGATTGAGTCTTCAAGACCTCCACATGGGAGTTAGGATATTCACCAGATATCCTTGCTGGTCCCAGAATATATACTGAATTAATTAATTCAGTTTTCTACACATGTGCGATGTCACAGACCTGATGTCGTGACATCGTACATGACATGTTGGTCCAGATGTTGAATTTCTTCAACCCAACATATTAAAACAACAGAGATGATTACATTATTTGTTTTCTAAAATTAATGCCAATCCTAAGGAATCAACAATCTCCCCCTTTGGCAAATTTTAGCTAAAACAAATAAACAATACACTGGACAAAACATCCCAATTTGGGAATGCTCTTCATCTCCGTCATTGGCTCCACCACCACAAACACCAAAGTTGGTGTACATGGGGAAGAAGAGGGACACGACTCAGTTGTACCAGCACCCTTCCCCTCAACCGGAGAGCTTCCAGAAGAATATGTAATGCTGAGTACATAGACAATGTAACTCAGATCACAAGGCACAATTGTCTTCTTAACTCAGATCACAAGACACAAGTGGTAACCCCAGTTGGTGGATTTTGTGCCTGATGCCAACTTCTGTTTGCTGCCACATCCACAGTTGGCTTGCTTCTGGTACATTCTCAACCCCAGGATTATATTTCTCTCCCCCTTTTTAGCTAAACATTTGTAAAGGCACCCTTCACAAAACCAGATCCAGGCGCAGCTTGCCCAAACCTTAACATACCCCATGAATCTGATAATGGAGTGTTTTTCTTGTGGGAGGAAGAGGGCTAGTGCATCCTTTAAATAGTCCAGCCCGTGCCTTGGAATTTCAGGAAGAAATAAATGCTTGGTCAAAATGCATTTATTTTTGCTGAGAAACAGTCAGAGAATCACCAACAAAATCTCAGATTATCTTTGAATACCTTTTATAGCTCTTGACTGTTTCTTTTCCAAAACAGCCGTTCCAGTGCATGGAGACTATTCCATATATGCAGTCAGACACGTTGCACGCGATGTCTCAACATTTCCTGCATTCTGCTAGTATTCAACATTTTCCAAGGTTCCTGTCATACCTCCAGAAGAGACTTGACATCTGGCACTGATACAATCAAATTCCCACACTTCAGCAGATGGTTACTCCCCCTGTTCCACATAGCTGTAGCCATCTGGCTTATTCTGATTTGACACATCACCTTCACAATTCCTACTGACTTTAAGTTTTAGAAGGAATTAGCAGCATTGTCCAGGGCAATGTCATGACATTCGGTCAGACATTCTTCAGCTTACTCAGCCTTGACACAGCATCCTGATAACTGGCAAGGTGCCATACCTGGTTATCTGAGTACACATAGACCACAAGCTTGATGATTACTTGCAGCTTCAAGGACAGAACTCCCCCAGTCATGGATGCCCTACTCTCCTCTTGAAGCTTGGAGATCACTCATGAGCATATCCAACACTCCAAAGTTGGAACTTCACATACTTCCTGATTCAAAGAGAATCCAGACCACTTGATGAATGGAAAACATAAGACGCATCTTCATGTCTTCAAGAGCACACCCTCTGTTCAACCCTCTTAGCTGAACACATTCACACTCTGTGTCAATCTCTCTTCTAATCAGAACAGAAGACCACTTCGCAAGATGTTCCAACATCAGCTGGGACATCCTTCACAACGAGGAGCACCATCTGATAGTCTTCATATATCACTGAGTCATCAGCTTGATTAAGAAGACCCCAGACCTAACTTGGGACATATACATTTTCATCCCATTATAAGAGATAATCTTCCATAGATGGCTCAGAACTCCTACCACAAGCTCCAAGGGATGAATAGAAAGCACCTCCTTTAGTCTTCAACTTACTACTTTTCTACTCAAGAGTAATTTGTCTCAGACTTTCCTTAAGAATAATCAGCTGCCATATGTTGATTATCTTGATTCTTCGAACTCACTTCTGAGGTAACCCAATTGCCACTGGTTGATTACCTCCTTCATGAATCCTCATATGAAAAGGTCAAAAGCTGCTTTTTGACCTCCCCAAGTTTATCAGACTTCTCCCAAAGATATTCTGACCTTCCAAGTGAGACTAGAACTTCAAGCTTTTTGAAGTATCCAATCTACAACCCTGTAGACCTTTCTATCTCAAGTTGATGTGCCACCTCACCAACTAAGAATCTGATGTTGAACCAAATGTCACAACATTGTGTTTTGACATCTAGCTGTTGAATTCAACTCCTTCTTCTGCCACTTGAAAGAACTTCCTCCCTTCATAGAACTGAGTTCAATGTTCTCATAGACTTGATTGTGGAACCAAGTTGGAGTAAACAACCTCCATCCTGCAAGTTTGCAGTTAAGTCATCCAAGCTCACACCTTGATGAATCCCTGCTTCTTCTCCAAAGACATCAGACACTCTGATGTATGAGTCTTCAGAAGGACCAGTTAGAAACTAACCCTTCAGCTCTACCAAGGAATCCATATCCTAAGGCAAGGCTGTTTCCATGATGTCAAGACTGCTGCCACTTGATCTTGACTCCACAGTGTGCATAAGCTAATGCACTTCCTTACCTAGATCAGAGATAAACTGATCCAAGTAACCACCATCAAGACTATGATGTCTTCTTCTTCTTGTACATACCAAGGCTGAACATGTTTCTTGCCAGGAAACCTTTTCAGAGATCATATGCTTTTGCTGCCACCAAAGAGATAGATCATAAGCCAATGTACTATCCTTCCTGTGATTCTGCACAGGGTCTTGAAGAAGTGATGTTCCAACATCTTTAATAACATCAGTTATCTTGATATCCAAGGATAATCAATTAAACACTTGTACTTGGCACAAGTAGACATTGATCTTAAATCCTTTCCCAATTATCCTTTCAGATTCTTCCACCATAAGACTACTTTGAAAGTACTCTTCTTGTGTCAACATCTTCTGCTTGCAAGCACCTAGACAATTTTGATAGTCTTCCCAGATTAAATTCACCCTTAGGAATGAGAGAGATGAATTCTTCCTTGCAAATTGTGTCACACACTACCAGAACCCATGTGACACAGGTCAACAGCCAACTAGATCCTAGGCTGACCAAATGTGAGGAGGTTAACCAAAACTCCCCCTCAAATTAACAATCATGGAAACTTCACACCACTATCCATGCATTGTACAGACATACTCCGTCCCTACCTACGCATACTCCTACCACACCAATCAGACTTTAGCTGACCATAAGTACTAGAGGAACACCAGTCAATAGCAGATATGCATTGCCAGAGCATACTTCATCAACCAACCCATGAATCTTCATATTCTCACTCCTTGAAAGAACTGCCACTTCTGATCGTGGTGCTTGAATAACAAGATTCATGGTCTCAATCCTCTGAGTTGAAGCAGCAGTCAGGTTACCCCATTGTTGACTGCTAACATCCAGAGGCCTTGCCTTCCAACACTCCATAGTACTCTAGAGAGCAGCCATCCATCCCTGATCAATCTACAGAAGTAGGACAAGCAGCAGGAAATTGCTCAATGTCACATCTCACCCAGCTCCACTTCTAGAGACCAGACCTCTACATGTGACCTTCTTGAGCATACACACAGTTGACCCTACCCTTGTCAACTTAGCCCACACAGGTGTCTCCTCTTCCCGGTCAGGAGTAGGTTCCAAACAAGAGTATCCCTTTGTTTGACACCTAAAAACATCTGTTCTTCAACCAGCAGCTGCATACTTGTTGAACAATATGTTCTAACATCACATAGAACATTGGTTCCACCTCCTTGGAACACACCCTCCTTGAAAGACTTCAAGGTCTTCATATACACTACCCAAGAGTGTAAAAGAATCAGTGATCAGGTGATTCTTACCATCCTAACGTGAGGACATCATGATGAGTGGACTTGAGGGGACTCAAGTAGCTTTGACATCTTCAGAGGTTCTGATGAACTCTTGAACACAGCAGCCTTTCATCTACATGAGGGGAAACTACATCAGAGTTTGAGTTTTGCCAGGTATTATGCAGCGGAAATCATAATACAACTCAACCTAGGAGCACACTTTTCACCAGATCAGCCTCAAGGACCATACCAAGTTTGAATGTGATTCAATACTGGCACAGCTGTCCCACACACAGGCCAATTGCCAACCTCCAGATACAGGTACACATTATTCCTGTCATGAACAGTCCATCCACCTACTTCAAGGGACCATTCAGGGAAATTACAGACCCTTCCACTGGTTCCAACATAACTTCTTGCAAGATACCAGAAAGTATCACCCATGGATCTCATCCAGAAGCAGAACAGGATGCCTGCTCTGATACCATTTGAAATTCTGGTGTAGTCAGAATTCAGATGTTCTACTCCAAGTCATGACATTTGATCTAACATTGTAACTAATACAGCAAGATAGTTATTCATCACTGTACTGATATGCACACGTTCACAGATGTCACGACATCTCATTCTATGTCACCCTAGAATGTATGAACACCTGGTGATGTGCATCAGGAATACAGATTCAACAGAAATCAATCCTAACACTCACTTCTGTTGTTTCTTCCACAGTTATCAGCCTGATGTCTTACTGTTGATCAGCAGTTACATTGTTCCAGTGTGTTTGTATTTTACTTGTATTTCCTGAATTAAAGGTTGAACACGTTAATCTAATTTTCACTTATTAGATTGCTAACAACTAGGCTACTTGTTAGGTTCATTAATTGTAGGTTAGTAGTTGGTTTCCTGGTTTTTCTCTAAGCTGTTGAATCCCTGAAGAATAGTCTGAGAAAAATACTGACCCAGAAAAACCAATCATCCTACACTTTAGCTCCTGCTGTTGGGAATGAATGTCACAACATTCAGTCCGACATCCAGAACATATGCTGATTCTGTTATGTTCCTGGAACTGTACTGTGCTAAGTTTGCAGTACTGTAAAAGACTAACTAGTCTCTACTTCAGTATCAACCTTCAGTATCAACTGTCAAAACATCCAGTTTGACAGTTTCACATTGATCCTTCAGCCAGGTCTGTTATCCTTGAAAAGAACAGACTTAAATAAATACTGAACTGAAATTAACCTGCTTATCATTCAATATCTACTGTCCATGATGAATGTTACAACATTCTGATTGACATTCAAACAGAAGGCTATATGCCAGGTCTGTTATCATCTTGATAAGCTGACTGGAATACCTACTGAGTTATGACAGTAATAAAAACACATGCAGAAGGAAAACAAACACAGGAAATTGTTAACCCAGTTCAGTCCAACATGACCTACATCTGGGGACTACCAAGCCAGGAAGAAGATCCACTATTAGTAGTATCAATTCAGAGTTAAACTCACCCGTTTACAACTCCTCACTTAATCCCTACCTAATGCAATCTATACCTAGGAACTCCTAGATAGAAACCTCCAGTTTCCATTCCTATCACTACAAATACAATGTAATGTTAACACACCTTGAACTTGCTTCACAACTTCATTCAAGAATAAAATCACTCTTGCCTACATGCTTTGAGTTACAAAACTCTCAGCTTTTACCACTGAGAAACATATGGTAACCTTCCCACAGATTGGGAGGTTTACCTCACACACACCCCTAAAAATTCATTCTAAGAGGCTTACAAAAACTAGGTTACAATCAGCTATTTATAACCTAATCACCCAACTGGATTTGGGCCTTCAGAAATCGCAGCAGACTTGTTTTTTGCTGTTACAACTTCAGCAGAAAAATTCTGCTACAAACAAGGTCTTCAATCCTAGAATCTCTCCATATATATCTCCATATTTTGAGCCTATATATCTTCTGATTGAGTCTTCAAGACCTCCACATGGGAGTTAGGATATTCACCAGATATCCTTGCTGATCCCAGAATATATACTGAATTAATTAATTCAGTTTTCTACACATGTGCGATGTCACAGACCTGATGTCGTGACATCGTACATGACATGTTGGTCCAGATGTTGAATTTCTTCAACCCAACATATTAAAACAACAGAGATGATTACATTATTTGTTTTCTAAAATTAATGCCAATCCTAAGGAATCAACAAAAACTCAAACACAAGACAAACTAAATTAGGGTTGACTCGCTTAGGAGAACTTTCCTTCCCCAGCAGAGTCGCCAGCTGTCGCGGCGCGAAAAATACCCGAGCATGGGGAACGCTCGAAATATAAACAAAACAGAGTCGCCACCGAACTTTATTTATTCCCAAAAAGGGAAAGGGGAAATATCGATAAAACCCACGAAAAGCAAAAAGAAATGGTCGTCGCAACCAAATCGGGTTCGGGAGTCGGTTATGCAAGGGGAAGGTATTAGCACCCCTCACATCCATCGTACTCGATGGGACCCATTTAGTTAGTTTTGTGTTAGAGTGTTAGCGTGATATCGTTTGTGATCTTCTACTTATCGGGTGAGGAAAGAGAAAGAAAGGAAAGACTTAGGGTTTTTAATATTAATGTGCCTGACAAGATTTCGCAATCCTGCTCCTACGTATCTCCAGGTGCTATGAAGAACTCAAGGCATACGTAGTTCTACCCAAAGAGAACTACTGGGTGGATTTCTTTTAAAGAGAGTGATGCTTGGGTCACATTTGAGCGATTAAACCTTTACTTGCTGCTCACTCTTGGAGGCTGAAGTCTTTGTTTGTTTCGCATCAAAATGGATGTTGCATACTCTTTTCTGAAAATGTTTTTGGGATCGCACAAGGGCGGAAAATAAGTTTGATGAGTTTGAGTTGATTTTAAGCGGAGACGGGCATCCAAGCAGGGAGCTCTACTGCAGTACTCGAATGCCCGAAAAGGAAGAGGCCTAAGCCCAATCACTCTCTTTTCATCCAAAAGTTTATTATGAAAATGTATGGCAAATTAGGCCAAAGTTCATTAACGGAAGACGATTAGTCAGACAGAGAGCTCTACAGCAGTGTCCAATAATCGAGAAAGAGAAGGTCAATACCCAATCAATCTTTTTCTTCTATAGGAGAAATGACCTAATTTGGTAATTACTGTATGTTAATATGGAAGATGAATGTTTGAACATTGAGCTCTACAGCAGTATCCTAACATTCGAAACAGAGAAAGTCTAAACTTAATCAGTTTCTTCCATTTTTATTGTGAAAAGCTTTTTAAAATAGCGGGAAAACTTGAAATTGGATCAAGCGTCTGAAGTTGACTTTATGAAAATAATTTGGATGTGGCGGGGGTGGTGCTCGACTTTGCAATTAATTTGGATTTGATTTGGGAAAAAAGACTCGACGTTGGATCGAGTGTTTGCTTTTGTTCTTTTCTAAAAGGGTTGATTTTAATCTTCTGTTAACAATCACATAGTACAGTAAAGTAAATGAAAGCGGTAAATTTATTACACATGTTTAGGAATGGGGGTACAGTTTGTCGAATGGGGATACAATATAATAATTAAATGATATAAGTTTTAAAAGACAGTTGAAAAAAATAATAATAAATAAAAGAATCTCGTTGTAAGAAGGCCCAAGAGAAAGCCAAGGGACTCGAAGTAAAATTGGAAGTCAAACTAAAAAAAATAATTTAGCGCTGTGTTAAGAAACTATAAGGCGATTTATATAGGAATCACCCTTTCTGAAGTTGGTCAATAAACTCTATGCGTCCAAGCAATTTTCAGAAGCTAAATTGGATTTAAGTTCCAAAATCATTACGCAATAATAAACCAAACAACAAACTAGCATATTGTTATTATTATAGCAACATTGCAAAAAAAAAAAATTTACATCAACTCAAAGTAATAGGAAAACAAGAAAGCTAACACAAAACACACATGTTATCCACAGTGAATTTGCATTGCTACATAATCGAAATAGAACTAAAAATAAATTTTTATTTTAAAAACGTATTAAGACACCGTATATATATGTATATGCATAAAACTCAATATAAACCCATAAATATATATTAATATAAAATTTAATAAACAAAAAGATATATGCATATAAAACTTTAAACGGAAGATAATATATATAATTTAAAAATTTAAAAATTTAAAAGATATATATTTTTATAAAAAAACTTAAAGCACTATATTATATACGTATATCCCAAAACAAAAACAAAAGTGTACTGGTATCACTTTAAAACAGAAATCATATATTATAAAACTAAAGTATATATTATATAGTATATGAAACTAACAGAACACAGAAGTATATATATAACTGAAAATAAATAAAGTGTATATATCAAAAAAAAAAAAAAAAATATATATATATATATATATATATATATATATATATATATATATATATATATATATATATATATATATATAATTTAAACGGTAGATGAAGAGGAACAATGTTTATGCTACTCCTTTTTTATTTTCTCTTTTTTTTTTATTGTTTTCTTTTATTTTTGAATCTAAGGAATTTATGTGAGGTTGAGGTTTTATGATACAATAAAAGAGTGGATCTTATGATACAGTAAGAGAGTGAATAAATTTAGAAAGAAAACTCACCGAAAGAAGAGAGTAACGATCTTCTTTTTCTATTTGAAGCAAAACAACTCTTTGTCTCTTTGTTATATGTTCACGGATTCAATTCGGAAATGGAAAGAGAGGTCCTCTGAGCAGCCACCGTTTTTTTTTATATTTCATTCATAAGTTAACATATATACTGTGTTTTAGGGTTAACAATTTATTTAAAACCCAAAATGCCCTTGGATATTTTAAAAGACCAAAATGAATTAAACAAATTACAGTAAATAATATTTAAATATTTTAAGATAAAATAAAAGAAAATAAAAGTAAAATGAAAATATAACTAATTCTAAGTATCTTTTCTAAACATTTTAATGATAAAAAAAAACAATAATAAAAAATTTAAAATAAAATAAAATAAATCGGGTGTAAAAATGTCTGAAAAGTTAAACTGAATGCACCAAAATGATCAGCGTGAAATAAACTTCTCGGAAACATACAATTTTTGATCAAATTTTAAAATAAAAATCGAGCGGTTAAAAGGCTCAGGCGGATAAAAATGTGAATGAAAAAGTAGTCGAAAAAAAATAAAATGAGCACACCGGATTAAGCTACCCGAACCATAGATTAAGATAACTGGCGTCTACAAGCTTAATTTTGAAAAATTTTGCCCGCTAATCCGACAAACAGTTGAGAAATGGTTCGACTGGTCTGCCTGTAGATCCGAAAAATTATTTCGAGCAATATTTTAAGTGTTATGCGAAACAAAATACATGATGTGACAAGTATAAAAATGCAAGCGTTTTGTAGATATACTGATTTAGTAACTGAATAAATGTGAACAGACAATCAAACACAAATGAATTGCCGTTGGACTCTTTGCTTCTCATTCTCAAACACAAATACAAACAAAGACCCTATATATATATATATATATATATATATATATATATATATATATATATATATATGTTCAGACGATGACAACACTCTTGATTCTCACCTTCTGAACCTCTAAAACAAGATGTAACTGAATGAATGATGCACTGAGATCAAGACTTCAAGTCTTTCGACTTCTTAATCAACGTATGACTGAATGAATATCATCAAGACCAGAAAAAATGTCATAGCTCCTGACTTTTCATATGAACCTTGATGAATGCTTTTAACTGATTAAATATGCAACAAAACAGATAGATTATGTTATGCTGATGCGAGTGAAAAACTCTCAGGGTAAAATTTAGGGTATGACACCTGTGAATTCAGATGCAGTCAAGAAATACTTCGCCTAAAAATAAAAACTGAATAGCTCGCTAAGTTGAAAACCCGAAAGGGTGGCTTAGGCAAAAATGAGCGTCTCGGTGGATTGAAAACCCGAAAGGGCGATCCAGGAAAAAGTTAGACACACAAAAAATATATAATAATGATATATGTATCCCGCTAGATTGAGTACCTCATCTTGGGGCAATCTAGGCAAAAATTAGGGATTTGGCAAGTAACTGCATCCTGACAAGACTTTGTTCTACAACTGTCGTTCGTCAGAGATCCTTGCTCATTATCAGCCAAAGCTTCACATACATCGGATTCAGAATTGGTGGAGAAACGGTCATTATGTTAAATGTAGCCCTTTTCCAATATATATCACCAATTTCAAATTTGTAAAGATCTATGGAGTCTTGTCATTCGCAGACTACCATTCTATCAAATAAATTTGAGCTGTTTATCCAATTATTGGCACTCTTATCTGTTTCTATTCAACAAATGTTTTGCATGTTTTGATTAAGAAAATATCATTGTTTTAAACGATCAAATTTTTTATAATTTGTTTTTAAACAAAGTGAACATTCACAATGACAAAAGGATACTTAGGAGATCCTCAGTGCTCTCCCAAGCGTTGTACGATCCCCAACAGGGTAAGATTTTTGTCCATATTCCTGGCATGACTGTATCTCCTCCCTCCGGAACCCCTTGTGGTTTATCCTACCAAGTGGATTGCTTGTTGAGAGTCACCTCTCTTCCCTTCAGCAGAGTAGTAATCTTTCTTCCTCAGCAGCTTGGATCTTCTTTGGGCAAGACCGGTATTTGGTGGTTGATTCCGATAAATCCTTTATCTCCTCGGATAGATTCCCCAGTAGAGTTGTTGGTGTGGTGGACCTTGTCTGTGATAACTCTCGTCCCTAGCTGGAATGATTGATGATTCATCCCCTGCAGAGTTCTTTGCTTCCTGGTATCTCTGATCCCCAGCAGATTGGATACTCTCCGGTGAACTTGGCTTTCTCTCTTGAGATGTAGTACCGAGTGGTTGATTCCTGGACCTGGTTGTGTTAAATATGTCTGTTTGTCAACATACATCATACATAAACCACGCGCATACATGCATAATTATAACATTCAGATATTCATGTTGCATTCTTTGCCATATATCGTTGTCTGCTGTCTCCTGCTATTTGGTGATATACTTCCCCAAGCAGACGTGTGTGTCTGATCTCTCCATATAGAGTCAGCTCCATAGGCAGAAAACGTCTATCCTTTCTTCCATATTCCCCACCGGGTTATATCCTCGTGGATGTTGATTGTTTTTGTTCCTTCCCAACACATATACTGGGATGGTTTTCCCCATTGAGTTATATCCTCACCGGGACAAGTCTTGATTTGGTGTGCCTATCTAGTTTGATCCTAGATCGGTCTCTTGAGACTCTTTTCCTGTTTCCCCGTGGTAAATGAATAATTGCTCAATAATTAGTAATTATTATCCCCGACGGAGTCTGTGTTTCTCTACCCTCATACCGGTAGTTGTAAACCCTATTTATTCCCTTTTTGCAGAGTAACTACTTTTGCTCATCTTTAATTGGTGACAGTTATCTTCATCCAATATTCGGTGATGATATCCCCTTATCTGCTTGGATAATTGCCCTGATTACGCAATTTATCCCCAGCGGGTCATCTCTCGTCTACCTTGTTATTGTTGGTAACGATTGTTTTTCCCCTGAATTGGTCATCATTATATACCTAGTTTCGGTATCCCGATGCCTTTTCTTTTCGGTCGATTTATCCTTTATTAACCCAGTAACCGGTTGTGGATAATCGTCCATGCGAGTATATTATCTACGTTCTGACGGTAATAGATAGTATATCTCATGCACTCTCGGGTCTGAAGCCTTTTGTTCTTCCCCAGTTGAGTAAGATTCGTATCCCCTTTGTGGAGTCGAATATCCATCCTGTAATCGAGTTTGCTTTTAGCCCTCTTTTGGATGATGAGTGTTTTGGGAATATTCCCCAATTCACGCCTTGGTTGGTCACCTATTATATGCCCAGTAACCGGTATCCCTGGTGTTCCTTCCTCTCTGCTCCCTATTATGACTTTTTGTCCCCTGTGGAGTCAGAATCCCTGAGTTGAAGTATACCTTTTAGGTTTTCCTCAGACGTTTTGAAGTTTTGATATCTCTCACCCTTATACCGGTCTTGGATATTCATCTCTTCCTGAGCATGTTGTATCTCTCACCCTCATACCTGGCATTCAGATCACATGTCTCCTTGAGCTTATTACCCAGTAACCGGTAATACCTCGTCCCACTGCTTCCCCAGGAGTGTCCTTGTGGACATCCCTAGCGAAGTCCCTTAGTGGATTGTTTTCATCCGAATTTTATCCGAAGTATCCACTGTGGATAGTTTTTTGCTGTATTGGCATATTCCCCAATACATACATCTTCGAGTCAGCTCGAGTCTTTCCATTGGATCTTTTCCCTTTGGAATTCTGTTCCCCACGTTTTGATTCGTGACCTGCTCGCGCATTTTTATCCCTTTTCTATCCCCAAGAGAGTCCCAGGGTCTTGGTCCAATGGAGTGAATTGCTCATATGGATTATCAATGGCTTCTGATTTCTTTGCTTTTGTGGACACATATCTCCACAGAGTGCTACAATTTTTCATACCTACATTTGCATCATGAGGTCTCTTAGGGACCAAAATTCGTCTCTTTGTTATTATTTAGGCCTATTCTACCCCGTCGAGACGAAGTTTTAACCTTCACTTCTCCGGCTAGAATGACCTTAAATAGGGGCATCTGTAAGACCCCAATTTTGACCCTAAGATCCCTCATGGCATCATAACATTGCATTTGCATTGCCTCAAGGATCTTTAGCATCTTGGTTCCCTTTGCCTTTGGGTGGGACTCCTTGTGATTGGTTTGAGATCACCAAGCATGCTTGAATTATACATCATTGTTTCTCTTACTTTTGTTTACTAACCAAAAGCATAAAAATGTGTCACTAACATCTTTTGTTTGAAGCTTGAGTATCATCCAAGACACTTTGTGGGTTCTATTTAGATGATCAGTCAACACAAGGGAATGACTTGAGATACTTCCAACAGGTTCAAATGGGGTCTATTCGTCAGTCAAAACGTTAATCTTGAAGGAGCAAAAGTTTGTTCATAAGCTGTCATGCTCGCTAGGCGAGCATAATGGGTCGCTTAGCGAGTCCCAAGAAAAGCCACCAGAATCACCTACGCTTAGAGGAATTTCTTGAACTGTCATGCTCGCTAGACGAAGCCCACGTGTTTAAAAAAAATGAAAAACGAATAAATAAATAAATAAATAAATAAATAAATAAATAAATAAATAAATAAATAAATAAATAAATAAATAAATAAATAAATAAATAAATAATAAATAAATAAATAAATAAATAAATAAATAAATAAATAAATAAATAAAAAAAATATAACAGAAAATTTTTGGACTTGGGCCTCTCTCATTTGAGCCCACAGGTCCACAAAAATCAGGTTATAAATTCAGAGTTTCAGTAAAACAAAATTCCATTCCATTCCTATTACCCTGGAAGGGAAAAAGATAGTGAGAGAAGAGCTAACAGAGTTCAGAGCAACCTCCAGAGACTGAAGGGAACTCATCGGCAAAGAACCAATTCCCTATCATATAAACCCTCAGATTGCTTTGCAAACCCAACCGGGCAATTCAATTTCATTCGATCTCTCCAGTCAGGTTTGCCTTATTCCCATTACTTTATGCTTTTAATTTGAATGCTCTGAATGTATGAGGTATTATGGGTGAATTTGATACCCTTTTGATGCATGTGCTTGACAAGAGGTTTAGGCCTCCTACCCTTGGTTGCTTTTTGTGAGCTTTTGTGAATTTTAATGGCATGATTCATGTGGTTACATTTTGATTTGGGGGCAACTCCTGATTACCCTATCTTGTTTCTCTAACCTGTTTGTTGAGTTTTGTTTTGTGAGGGCTCATATGACTCTTGCAGAGATGGCTTGCCTGGTGTTCCACTTTATTTGTGGGATACCACCTGGAGGTCTATTCCGATTACCTGTACTGACTCACTTTCTTTGGTGGTGCTAGCTTGAGAGATCTCTGGGTTTCTTATCTCTTTAATTGTTGTTACTTCGGATCTTTATCCGTACGGTAGATATCTCGATCCCTTTACTTTTACCGCATGTTACCGATTTCTTAGGTTTCGTATAGCCTCTCGTGGCATGTCATTTAAGGTAGCGCGGTTCCTTCTTCTAGGACTGCCTTTTTGCATGAGCATCCCTAAAACCCCAAACTCATTGATTTTTCTTCTCCTAAGAGCACGTTATCTCCTTCTACTACAGGCGAGTAAGTCTCCAAAGGTCGAGCATCCGGTAGATTGTGTAGTAGCGTCGTTCACCCCAAAACACAACCCTTACCCCATAGGTGGTCGAACTACGTTTTGCTCTGATTTTCATCCCAGATGAGATACGTAGGCATAAGACGCGATGTCTTAGCAAGCACACTCCTCTTTAACCCATAGGTAGCCGAGCTACGAAGACTCTGATTCTCAGATTCAGATGAGATACGTATGCAGTGGATGCGACGTCCGTGCGAGTCATTTTCTTTTGACCCTTCTTTTAGTAAGTAGTACATTAGATAAACATACACGCTTTTCTCATCCCTTCAATCATGTTTGCAAAAATAAATTTTCAAAAAAAAACAACAACCTTTGCAACAAATGTGAAAAGGGCTCCCTAGGAGTACCTAGGATGCTTTGGGTGACTAATACCTTCCCATTGCATAACCAACCCCCTTACCCAGATCTCTGACATTTTTACTAGTTTTTGATTCGACAAAACTTTTAGGTTTTTGTTCGCTTTCTAACCATTCCTTTGGATAAATAGAAGTGCGGTGGCGACTTGACTTGTATGATTTACCTTGGATTTAGTCAATATCTCTAATGGTAACGAATACCCGGCTACACTCTTGACCATGTCTTTGTACCAATGACCTCCTAGAAACTTTTGACCTTGTGGTTACTCAAGCTACAAACAAATGATGTTAGTGACATATTTTTGTGCTTTTGGTTAGTCAATAAAAATGAGAAAAGCAATGATATACAATTCAAACATGCTTGGTGGTCTCAAACCACTCACAAGGAGTCCCACCCACAGGCAAGGGGAACCAAGATGCTTATGATCCTTGAGGCTATGCAAATGCAATGTTATGATTCCATGAGGGATCTTAGGGACAAAATTGGGGTCTTACAGATGCCCCTATTTAAGGTCATTCTAGCCGGAGAAGGGAAGGTTAAAATCTTCGTCTCGACGAGGTAGAATGGGCTTAAATAATAACAAAGAGACGAATTTTGGTCCCTAAGAGACCTCATGATGCAGATGTATGTATGCAAAAAAGGTAAAACCCTGTGGGGATATGTGTCCACAACGGTAAAGATTAAGAAGAAATTGACGACTCCCATGAATAATTCATTTTATGGGACAGAGACTCTACTGGGGAGTAAAGAACTGAAACCGCGTGAGCAGGTCACGACTCAAACCTGGGGAAAAAGAGTCTCCAAGAGGAATAAATCCATTGGAAAAACTCGAGCTGACTCAAAGATGCATGTATTGGCGAATATGCCAATACAGCGAAACTATCCGCAATGGATACTACGGATAAAAAAATCTGGACGAAGACAATCTACTAAGGACTCGTTGGGGATACCCAACAGTATCTCCCAGGGAAGCAGGGGGGTGAGGTATTACCGGTCACTGGGTAATAAGCTCAAAGAGACATGTGATCCGAACACCGGTATAAGGGCGAGAGATACAACATGCTCAGGAAGAAATGAATATCTAAGACCGATATAAGGGTGAGAGATATCAAAACTTCAAAACATCTGAGGAAGACCTAAAAAAGGTATATCTCAACTCAGGAATTCTGACTCCACAGGGGACAAAAGTCATAATAGGGAGCAGAAAGGAAGGAACACCAGGGATACCAGTTACTGGGCATATAATAGGTGACCAACCAACGCGTGAATTGGGGAATATTTCCAAGACACTCATCATCCAAAAGAGGGCTAAAAGCAAACTCGATTATAGGATGGATATTCGATTCCGTAAAGGGGATACGAATCTTACTCGACTGGGGAAGAACAAAAGGCTTCAACCGAATAACACATGAGATATATTATCTATTACCGTCAGGACGTAGATAATATACTCGCATGGAGGATTATCCACAACCGGTTACTGGGTTAATAAAGGATAAATCGACCGAAAAGAAAAGGCATCGGGATACCGAAACTAGGTATATAATGATGACCAATTCAGGAGAGAAACAGTCGTTACCAATGACAGGGTATACGAACGATAACTCACTGGGGATAAATTGCGAAATCAGAGCAATTATCCAGGCAAATAAGGGGATATCAACACCGAATATTGAATGAAGATGACCACCAAGGAGGGGATTACACCTACCGGATACTGGATAGGAAACCACAGAAAAGTAACTGTCATCAATTGTGATGAATCAAAGGTTAACTCTGCAAGGGAAAGAGAAATAGGGTTTACAACCACCGATATCAGGGTAGAAGACCACAGGTTCCGCCGGGGTAATATGAATGATCATTAATCATGAGTAATTATTCATTTATACCACAGGGAAGCAAAAGGAAACAGTCATAAGATGCCAATTTAGGATCAAACCAAAGAGGCAAACTGAATCAAGACTCGCTCTAATGAGGATATAACTCAATTGGGGAACCCATCCCAATATATGTGTTTGGAGGAAACGGTAGCAATCTTCATCCACGAGGATATATCTCAGTGGGGAATATGGGAGAAAGGATAAACGCTTTCTGCTTATGGGGCTGACTCTATATGGAGAGATCAGACATACACAATCTGCTTGGGGAGATATATATCACCAAATAGCAGGAGACAACAAACAACGATATATGGAAAAGAATGCAACATGAATACCTGAATGTTATAATTATGCATGTATATGCGTGATTTATGTTTGATGAATGCTGACAAACAAACATATCTAACACAAACAGGTCCAGGAAGTAAGCACACAAACATCCGATACTACATCTCAAGGGAGAAAGCCAAAATCACCAGAGAGTGACTAATCTGCCGGGGATCAGAGACAACAACACCTCTGCAGGGATGAATCATCAGTCTTAGCTGGGGAAAAGAGTTCAGTGCACCGGTAGAATCTGCCATATAAGCAACTCTACTGGGGAATCTATCCGAGGGATAAAGGGATTATGGGGACCAATCGCCAAAAATCGAATCTTCCAGAGAGGACACCTCTGCTGAGGAGGAAAGATTACCGCTCTGCTGAAGGGAATAGAGGTAAATAACCTCAACAAGCACTCCACTTGGTGGGATAAACCACAACAACATCCTGGAGAACGAGGATACAACCATGCCAGGAATATGAACACAAGTCTTACCCTGTTGGAGATCATACCACCCTTGGGAGAGCACTGAGGATCTCTTAAGTATCCTTTTGTCTTTGTGAATGTTCACTTTGTTTTAAAACAATTTATGAAGAAATTTTTTGTTTAAAACAATGATATTTTCTCAATTAAAACCTGCAAAACATTTGTTGAATAGAAACAAATAAGAATGCAAATAATTGGATAAAAGGCTCAAATTTATTTGATGGAATGGTAGTCTGCAAATGGCAAGACTCCATAGATCTTTACAAATTTGAAATTGGTGATATATATTGGAAAAAGGGCTACATTGAACATAATGACCGTTTCTCCACCAATTCTGAATTCGATGTATTCGAAGCTTCGGTTAATGACGAATGGGCGAGAATCTCTGATGGATGACAGTTGTAGAACAAAAGTCTTGTCAGGATGCAGTTACTTGCCAAATCCCTAATTTTTGCCTAGATTTCCCCAGGATGAGGTACTCAATTTAGCGGGATACATATATTTTTCATGTCTCTAACTTTTGCCTGGATCGCCCTTTTGGGTTTTCAATCCACCGAGACGCTCATTTTTGCCTAAGCCGCCCTTTCGGGTTTTCAACTTAGCGAGCTATTCTGTTTTTATCTTAGGCGAAGTATTTCTTGACTGCATCTGAATTCATAGGATGAGTGAAATCCTCCCCATCCATAATTGCAAGTATCAAAGCACCGCCTGAAAAGGCTCTCTTAACAACATATGGACCTTCGTAGTTTGGAGTCCACTTGCCCCTGGAATCGGGCGCGAAAGACAAGACTTTCTTGAGCACAAGGTCACCCTCTCGGAACACACGAGGCTTGACCTTCTTATCAAAAGCTTTCTTCATTCTTTTCTGATACAACTGACCATGGCACATGGCAGTCAATCTCTTCTCTTCTATCAAATTCAGCTGGTCATAACGACTCTGAACCCATTCAGCATCAGTCAACTTGGCCTCCATCAAGATTCTCATTGATGGGATCTCCACCTCTACTGGGAGTACGGCCTCCATGCCATAAACAAGAGAGAAAGGGGTTGTCCCTGTTGAAGTGCGGATAGATGTACGATATCCATGTAAAGCAAATGGCAACATCTTATGCCAATCTTTATACGTGACAACCATCTTTTGGATAATCTTCTTGATGTTTTTGTTAGCAGCTTCAACAGCCCCATTCATCTTTGGTCTGTAAGGAGAAGAATTGTGGTGCGCTATCTTGAACTCACTACACAGTTCTTTCATCATCTTGTTGTTCAAGTTAGATCCATTATCAGTAATGATCTTATCTGGCACACCATAGCGGCATATGAGTTGATTCTTGATAAACTTCACAACCACCTGCCTGGTCACATTTGCGTATGACGCCGCTTCAACCCACTTGGTGAAGTAATCAATTTTTACGAGAATGAATCTGTGTCCATTGGACGCTTTCGGCTCAATCATGCCAATCATGTCAATTCCCCACATGGAGAAGGGCCATGGTGATGAAATCACATTCAGGAGTGTCGGGGGAATATGAATCTTGTCCGCATAAATTTGACACTTATGGCATTTCTTCACATATTTGCAGCAGTCGGACTCCATTGTCAACCAATAGTAGCCTGCTCTCAACATCTTTCTAGCCATGGCATGTCCATTGGAATGAGTACCAAATGAACCCTCATGGACCTCAGTCATCAACAGGTCTGCTTCGTGTCTATCCACGCATCTGAGCAGAACCATGTCAAAATTTCTTTTATAAAGCACATCGCCATTGAGGTAGAAACTACCTGATAATCTCCTCAAAGTCTTCCTATCTTTCACAGATGCCCCAGGTGGGTAAATCTGGCTCTGAAGGAAACACTTGATATCATAATACCAAGGCTTATCATCTTTCACTTCTTCAACTGCAAATACATGAGCTGGTCTATCCAAGTGCATCACAGTGATATTGGGAACTTCATTCCACAGTTTGACCACAATCATCGAAGCAAGTGTAGCAAGAGCATCTGCCATCCGATTCTCATCTCGAGGATCATGGTGAAAGTCAACCTCAGTAAAGAACGTTGAAATCCTCCTCGCATAATCTCTATAGGGAATAAGGCCAGGCTGATTCGTTTCCCATTCACCCTAATCTGATTAACAACAAGGGCCGAATCACCATAAACATCAAGATGCTTGATCCTAAGATCAATGCATTCCTCCAATTCCATAATACAGGCCTCATACTCAGCCATATTATTCGTGCATTTGAAAGTTAGCCTTGCTGTAAAAGGAATATGTGTGCCCTGAGGAGTAATGATTACTGCCCCAATACCATTCCCATACTAATTAATAGCACCATCAAATACCATACTCCACTTGGAACCAAGCTCTGGCCCTTCATCGAGTGTAGGCTCATCGCAATCTTTCATTTTCAAATACAGAATCTCCTCATCTGGGAAGTCATACTGAACTGACTGATAATCCTCAATCGGCTGATGTGCCAAGTGGTCAGCCAAGACACTACCTTTAATAGCCTTCTGAGCTCGATACTCAATATCATACTCAGACAACAACATCTGCCAACGGGCAATCCTCCCAGTTAAAGCAGGCTTCTCAAATATGTACTTGATTGGATCCATTCTGGATATCAACCAAGTCGTATGATTTATCATATACTGGCGTAAGCGCTTAGCAACCCAAGCCAAAGCACAACATGTTTTCTCAAGCATTGAGTATCGAGACTCACAATCAGTAAACTTCTTGCTTAAGTAGTAGATAGCGTACTCTTTCTTTCCTGATTCATCTTGCTGACCAAGGACACAACCCATTGAATCTTCAAGAACCGTCAGATACATGATCAAAGGTCTCCCTTCCACAGGCAGAGACAGAATCGGAGGCTCAGACAGATATTCTTTAATACTGTCAAAAGCTTTCTAGCAATCCTCGGTCCAATCATGGGACTGATCTTTCCGGAGGAGCTTGAATATCGGCGCACATGTGGCAGTCATGTGAGATATGAATCTGGAAATATAATTCAAGCGACCAAGAAAACCTCAGACTTGCTTCTCAGTTTTGGGCGCAGGCATCTCTTGTATTGCTTTGACCTTTGTAGGATCAACCTCAATACCTCTTTCACTAACAATAAAGCCCAATAACTTGTCGGAACGGACTCGAAATGTACACTTGTTGGGATTCATACGAAGCTTATACTTCCTCAAGCGCTGAAAAAGCTTCAACAGGTGCTCTACATGTTTAACTTCCGTTCTTGACTTAGCAATCATATCATCAACATACACCTCGATCTCCTTGTGCATCATATCATGGAACAAGGTAGTCATAGCTCGTTGATACGTGGCTCCGGCGTTCTTCAAACCGAAGGGCATCACTCGATAACAGAATGTTCCCTAAGGTGTGATGAATGTTGTCTTCTCCATATCCTCGGGTGCCATCTTAATCTGATTATATCCGGAAAATCCATCCATAAATGAGAAGACTTTGAATTTAGCTGTATTGTCTACCAACATATCAATATGTGGTAGAGGGAAATCATCTTTTGGACTAGCTTTATTCAAGTCTCTATAGTCAACACACATCCGGACTTTTCCATCTTTCTTAGGCACGGGCACAATATTGGCCACCCATTGAGGATATGTAGAAGTCACCAGAAACCCCGCATCAATTTGCTTCTGAACTTCCTCTTTGATCTTCACTGCCATATCGGGATGAGTTCTTCTGAGCTTCTGCTTCACAGGCACGCACTCAGGCTTCAAAGGCAGGAAATGTTGCACAATATCAGTATCTAGACCAGGCATGTCTTCATATGACCAGGCGAAGACATCGACGTATTCTCGCAGCAATTCGATTAACCCCTTCTTAACAGATTCTTCCAGGAGTGCCCCAATCTTCACTTCTCGCACACAATCTTCAGACCCCAAGTTGACTGTTTCCAGACTCTCCAGGTGCGGCTGAATGATCTTCTCTTCATGCTCAAGCAGACGGGTGATCTCATCAGGAATCTCTTCATCATCATCTTCCTCTGCCTCAAATACAGGGAATTCAAAATTGGGAGATGACGTTGGGTCATTATGTTCAATGGGTCTAGAGATCAACCTGCGTAATGATTTTGGATATGAAAAGCTTTAGAATTCAAACAAGGCAAATCATTATGCAGATGAAAAGATTGATTTTATTCTTTTTTAGGGTTTTATGTGATCACCAATTTCATGCAAAAAGCAAAAAGGGAAAATAATTTGGAAAAATAAACATTTAGCATGAATTTATTGAATGAAAATATCATTGTATTTATGCTGCCAACAATGTCATCACTCCTCCTTTTGGCATGGGAGAAGGGTTTTTAAACAAAGTGATCATTACGTTGACTTGTGGACAATTGTAGGAATATCCACAGCGACCCAATTGTTGCAGACCCCTCCAGGGATGATGAAATTGTCAGAATCCTCGACATCCTCTTCCAAGACAGCAGCGGCTTCCTCATCCTGACCATCGTGGATGAAACCTTCACTCTTGAATAATCCTTTCTCGTTAAAAACCCCAGAAGAAAAGCCAATGCCAGCCCGGGACTTGTTGTCTTCCAACTCAATCATTTTTCCCAAACCAGCAATTGCACCACACTCAATGGCCAACTTCGCATCTTTATAGGAAGTAAATGAAGGAGTTCTCTTCTCAATAGGCTCAGCTATAGATAAAGCTTGGAAAGGAGTTCCAACTTCATCCTCAGCATCTATGTATGAGAAGGAAGACAAGTGGCTAACCAGGAGAGCCTTTTCTCCCCCTACCACTACCAGTTTCTTGTTTTTCACAAATTTCAGCTTCTGGTGTAGGGTGGATGTCACGGCGCCAGCCTCGTGAATCCATGGTCTGCCCAAGAGACAGCTGTACGATGGGTGAATGTCCATTACCTGGAAGGTAATTTGGAAATCACTTGGTCCAATTTTGACTGGGAGATCAACTTCCCCAATCACAGTTTTACGTGACCCATCAAAAGCTTTCACAACAACTCCACTCTGCCTCATGGGAGGCCTTTGATATGACAATTTTGAAAGAGTGGACTTTAGCAATACGTTCAGGGATGACCCAGTGTCCACCAGCACATTGGACATGGCGTCGTCTCTGCAGTTCATGGAGATGTGTAATGCCAAGTTGTGGTCTCTTCCCTCCTCAGGGAGATCAGAGTCACAGAAACTCAGGTTGTTACAAGCGGTAATGTTTGCAACAATGCTATCGAATTGTTCTATTGTGACATCATGATCTACATATGCCACATCCAAAACTTTTTGCAGTGCCTCTCTATGTGGTTCTGAATTCAATAGCAAAGATAATACTGATATCTTGGATGGCGTTTGTAGAAGCTGGTCTACAACATTGTACTCACTCTTCTTGATGAGCCTCAGCATCTCATCATAGTCTTCTTTCACATTGCCGCTAGGGCCAACAGAAGTAGGAGTTTTCAGTACAAAGGAGGGTTTAACAGCAAGTGCCGGATTCGGAGGATTCACCACATTCCCAATCGGGCGTTCAACAAAATCAGCATTAGTTTGAGGCTTCGGTGTTGCTGAAAACACACGACCGCTACGGGTCAGACCACTTACATCGGCGATATTTACAACGGAGGAGGATGGTAAAGACACCTCTTTCCCATCTTCCACAGCAACAGCATTGTAACGGAAGGGAATTGCTTTTTCAGATGAGTACGGTACTGGACCGACAGGTTTAATGATCAAGGAAGGAGAGACCTTCTGCTTGCTACCATCATACTTGATGATAACAGGTTCAGGCATTCGGAACACCGGGGAGATTACATTGACCTCAGGCTCATCTTCGTCGACATTTCTGTTTTGAAGGATCTCAATAACTCCTTCATCCAGCATTTCCTGAAGATCTCTACGCACCTGGCGACAACCCAATCGATTAACAGGGAAGATTCGACATCTATCATGATCGTGCTCATAGTGACTGTACTCGCATAACAAACGGTGCAAATCAACCAGAGACTGTTGAATATGACTAACATATTTGACCTTGTATTTGCCAGGGCAGCCCTGGACCATGTTAACAGATTTCTCATGCTCGGGCAATGGGTTCTTCTTAAAATTAGGACCTACGTCCTCGAAACACAGAATACCACACCTTACAAGGTCTTGAACCTTGGTCTTTAAAGGACAACAATTCTTCATGTCGTGGCTGGGAGCACCAGAATGGTAAACACAATGTAATTCGGGCTTATACCACCAATGGGGGTTAGCAGGTATAGCCGGTGGGTCTCTCGGAGTAATCAGTTTCCTCTCTATCAAAGAGGGATATAATTCTGCGTACGTCATCGGAATAGGATCGAAGGTGACCTTTTTCCTCTTGTAACTCGTGCTGGTTTGATTACTGTTTCGAGGCTGGTAGGCCTGCTGTTGCGGACGGTGCTGTTGTTGCTGGAATTGCTGAGGTGATTGCTGATTGTTGCTATGCTGCTGATACTGCTGATTGTCTCTGAACACAGGTGCTATATGAGCCACCTGGTGATGGTTATCGGCGGGACGCACAGTCTTCCTCCTCACAGAGGGTCTTCTAGATTTCATATGGGAGGTCACAGCATGTGCCTCTCCATCTTTCTTCTTTGCAAACGCCCCATAGCGCTTGGCAGAAGAGCCTTCTTCCTTGGTTAGACGTCCTTCTCTAACCCCCTCTTCTAAACACATCCCCATATTCACCATCTCGGTGAAGTCAGAAGGAGCTCTAACAATCATCCGCTCATAATAGAATGAACTCAAGGTCTTCAGAAAGATCTTGGTCATTTTCTTCTCTTCTAGCGGAGGCACGATATGTGTTGCCACCTCTCGCCACCTCTGGGCGTACTCTTTAAACGTTTCCTTGTCCTTCTGGGACATGGCCCTTAGCTGATCCCTATCGGGAGCCATATCCACGTTATATTTGTATTACTTGACGAAGGCCTCTCCAAGGTCATTGAAGGATCGGATGTTCGCACTGTCTAAACCCATATACCATCTCAGAGCAGCACCGAACAGACTGTCCTGGAAGTAGTGAATGAGCAACTGGTCGTTATCAGTCTGAGTAGACATCTTCCTGGCATACATGACCAGGTCGCTGAGATGACAAGTGTTTCCTTTGTACTTTTCAAAGTCAGGGACCTTGAATTTCACAGGAATCTTCACGTTTGGAACTAAGCAGAGATCGACATCAGACTTGCCGAAGAGATCCTTTCCTCTAAGAGTCTTCAATTCCTTGCGAAGCTCAAGAAAGTGATCATTCATGGCGTCCATCTTCTCAAAGACATTTGGGCCCTCAGACGGCTCAGAATGATAGATGGTGTCGTCTACCCTAGGCATGGTATGCACGACAGGAGGAGGAACAACAAGGACCGGGCTAGATGGCAGCATATAAGCAAAATTCGGAGCAGGACCCTCAGGCATGAAATTGGGAGTCATCCCCCACGGGAATCCGGCTGGCATCGCTGTTGGAGCAAAGTGTGCACTGGCAGCAGGCACAGTTGAGGATACAATCTCTGAGATAACTGTCCTCTGGGGAGGAGTTGAAGGCGTTGGATAAGACTGGCTCTGGGCAGCCAAGAATGATTCCATCAAAGCACTCAGTCTGGCCACTTCCTCCTTGAGTTCACGGTTCTCTTGCTCTAGTTGATCCATCAGTCTTGAAGTGTTGGCTCTAGTGTAGTACCGGTGAGTCAGCTTGTCTTCAAAATAAGTGAAGAGCACAGAGTTAGACCATAAGACCAGAGGCCGGAAACAAAACCTGCTTATGCACATGATGCATGCAATGCTTGTGCACATGATTTGTTTTTTCATTTCAAAGGAACTTCAGGGTTTTACTTGCAAATTTTGGAATCATTTAACATTTTGTCGCATATAAAAATATCTCATAAATTAATATCAGGAAAAAGAAGGACAGCAATGTCAATCATGTACAAGAGGAAAGGAAAATATCAATCCTATGGATCCCTAGAAACAATCATCTAAAGCTCGGGACACAGGAAGATAAGATGCGCGAAGCCTCTTCACTTCCCTTTCATAGGCTGCCTCCATATCCGCCTTCTCTTTGGCGAGTCGATCGTACTTCCTCTTCCAAAACTTGGAAGACTGAGGGAGTAGAGAAGTCCATGCATCGTTAAGATCATCAATAACTTGATGCTCGAGGAACTCAATCAAAGCATCCTTCTCCTTAATCTGCTGAAGCAACTCTTCACGTTCACGGATCCAAGCACGTGAACGGTCTTCGTCTCTCAACTCCTCTACTCCTTGATTAGGGAGGGTTGAAGGCCCAGCCATAATCATAGGTGTAGGTCTCGGATACTCGTAAGGCATGAGATACTCAGATGCTCTCTTCCTTACCCAAGCAGTGTAAGGCTCCAAAGCAATGCAATTCTTAGGACCCAACTCCTTCCTTCCCTTTTTATAAACCTTGCGCCAGGCGCGAACCACCCTAGCCTTCAAGCCTTGGGGATCTTTACCCTCCTGAAAGAACATACCCTCTAACAGAATGTTATTAGGTTTATCCTTTAGGGGAAACCCAAGCTGACGACGTGCCAAAACAAGGTTGTAGTTAATCCCACCACATGTACCGAGAAGAGGCACATTGGAGAATTCACCACAAGAGTCGATAATCTGCACACCATCATACACATGGTTGTACCAAGAGATATCATCATTAGTGAGAGACATGAGTCTCGTGGACCACCGTAGACATCCCTTGTTCTCCTTGAAAGCAACCGTCTGAGGTAAGTGAGAAATAAACCACTTATACAACAGAGGCAAACAACACACAATAGCGCCACCACCCTTTGCATTCCTCATATGCAAAGAGAAATAAGCATCACCCAACAGAGTAGGAACGGGATTAAGAGTAGAAAAGATCCTAATAGAGTTTACATCCACAAACTTTTCGATGTTGGGGAACAATACCAACCCATAGATGAGAAGTACAAATATGGCCTCAAAGGCATCCTCACTCATGGCTTTCCCATACACAGTAGCTTGAGCAATGAGGAACTCAGAAGGGAGACCTTGAATTCCACCTTTGGTAGTCATATGAGCATCAACCAGAGATTCATCTATGTGCAACATGTCTGCTATCTCTTGAGAAGTAGGAACACTCTCCAAACCACTAAACGGCAACTGATCCAGGATAGGTATACCCATAAGATAGGCATACTCCTCAAGGGTAGGCAAAAGTTGGAAATCCGGAAAAGTGAAGCAACGATACAATGGATCATAAAACTGCACCAACACGCTCATCAATCCTTCATCCACCTGAGTAGTCAGAAGAGGAAGAAGCTTCCCAAAACGAGCTTTGAAACCCAAGGGATGTAGTACATAGGATGTCAGATTCCTTAACTCTTTCAAATCTGGTTGCCTGAAGCTGTACTTCTTTGTATTCCTTCTTTGTCTTTCCATGTCTGAAAATTTTGCAAATAAACCCCTTAAGTTCCTTGAAAACTTTCCTTATTATTTTGATGATATGAATGCAAATGGGTGCAGGAATGCATGAATGCAACAATCACACTCAAGGATCAAGCAAAGCACGCCAAACAAAGGTCATGGGATGGCTCATGTTATCCTTAATATCAATCATCCATTTTGGTGGATTATGGTTTACACCTTATCAACACCCAAGTTCCATTGATATTAAGGATACATGAACAGATCAACCATGAATCAAGGGTTTGTTGCAAGTCACAAGCCAGGAGTCTTGGTTAAGGACCACCCAAAGGGAATGTACTAGGGTTTACACCTGCCAAACATGTTCTATAAGAGGTTCCCATAGTCATCATCCCATCTTTTGGATATTATCGGAGAAACGAATACTCGTATTCCAAAAATATTCTCAAGAGAGACTCTTATGAGTGTAGTATCGCGTAACAATCGTATCAAATCTTACACGTGAACGACCTTCGCATTACATCCTAAGCATAGGCCAAGATGGGTTTGGTAAACTAAGGTCCTTGGCTTCTAAGGTCTATATTGGAAAGAGTAATCTCTAACCACAACTTACTTGTGTGACATTATTGATCCCAACATGACCTCCACCAAGTGAATGGACTTGCAAGTCAACTTGCTAAGGAATAACTCCACACAAGTCAACAAGACTATGCCATTCTGCTATCCTAAGTGCACTCGAGTTCGGGTATAAAACTCATCTCACAAAGATCACCAAGCATACAAGGAATTAATATCAAGCAAATCAATCATTACATACAATACAGTAATCCCCAAATTGCACAAAAATACGTCACCAAACAATACAAAACAACAAAATATGAAAAGTAGGCAAAACCCACTAGGAAAGTTGCTTTCCTCCCTAGTAGAGTCGCCACTTTTCTGTAGCGGGGTATTCGTTACCATTAGAGATATTGACTAAATCCAAGGTAAATCATACAAAGTCGAGTCGCCACCGCACTTCTATTTATACAAAGGAATGGTCAGAAAGCAAACAAAAACCTAAAAGTTTTAACAAAAACTAGTAAAAGAAACAGAGATCTGGGTAAGGGGGTTAGTTATGCAATGGGAAGGTGTTAGGCACCCAAAACATCCTAGGTACTCCTAGGGAGCCCTTTTCACATTTGTTGTAAGGTTGGTATTTTGTGAGAATTTATTTGTGCAAACATGATTGAAGGGATGAGAGAAGAATATACAAATTTATTTACATTTTGTGTTTGGATGGATAAACCCATTGCCTATGTACCATCTTATAAAAAGATTAGGATCAAAACCTCGTAGTTCGGGGTAAAAATCTCAAAATGAGTTGGTGAATTGATTGGTCCAAAAGCCTTAAGGTCTTTTGTTATCAAAGGGAGAAAACTCAACCAAACCACAAATCCACCATGTGAGGATAGCTTCAACATGCTAGTGAGGGGTTAACCCTATAATAAGCATGGAAGACTCATTGTCCATCACTAAGGATATAGGTGAGTATTACATCTACCTCAAGGATAACTCAAACCTAATAGCTAAAGGTTATGAAAATTTTGATTAAGAGAGTGGCCATTGGAACCACAAAAAAGACATTTGAATGGGTTATATTTACCAATTAGAAGTATACACAAAATGGTCAAAGTTGACTTAAAGATTCAATTCAAAATAAGTGTTATGAAAAGAAAGTTTTAAAATCAAAAGCATAAGGCTTAGGTTTCTAATATTTGAAGACAAAAGTTAAATGTTTGCACAAAGAATTTTGGCTTGGGTTAGAGTGGAGAGATGAAGAAGAAGGGCTAAATCCTAAGGAAAATAAAAGGGTGAGGGATAAGAAATCAAAACTACACTAGGAGTTCCTCTCTTGAGATCATATTGATGATCCAAGTAGCTCCCATCCTTTGGAATAAAGCAACCACAAAGTATAAGCAAACAAACAAGTCTCATATGAGATCTTCAATGCATCTTGTATCTTCCACTTTGGATGAACATGGCAATGGTCCCTCAAAGTTACTCAAGTTTGGAATCCCCTAGCACAAGAAAAGACACATCAAAAAGTTCTATAAACAATCAAAGAATGGACAAGAGGAAGTTTAGAATATGGTCCTTTCAAAGTTCATCCTTTAAGATTTAAGCATTCTAAAGGCATGATGCCTAGTTGCTCTTTGAAATTTAAGCACTCTAAAGGCATGAGGCCTAGTTGCTCTTCAAATTCCATTTGCTTAGGTAGGGTCCTAAATTCTAAGTCCATATTGTCCAATTTTTGGCATTTGGTCACAACAAACAGACAAACACAAGCACAAGAGATATTGTTAATTCTAAGTGTTGGCAGCAATTTTGGTAAAACAAAGAGTGTTCACAAGATGTCATGTGTGATGTCTTAACATGAGTTATCCTATGTACCTGTTGGAGTTAAAGAACATATGCAAGCAGGATTGTTTCAGAATGCCACATAAAATGACAAGGCTTATGATATTGGTTGTACCAGCTGGAGCTTAAATGGAAAGACATGTTCATGCAGGATTGTTTCAGATGACATACACAATGTCATGATATCTGATATGGCTGTACCTGCTATAAAAAGAAATATGGATTATGCAGGATTTTTCCAGGATGTCAGACCCGATGTCATGACATCCTGTACACAGAACATTAAGTATGAATGTCTGGTGTTTTGTGATTGCATAATTAATGGCAATCATTGGTTGATTGAAGATATGGCTAGCTGGCGCATTCAATCAGGGATTACAACCAGATTTGATTATTTTCCAAGGAGATCTATACAGCTGTTATAAAAAGATTTGATTGGAAAATAGATTTAGGGTTTTCAAGATATCCAAGCCCAGCAGATTGCTTCGATAAAAAGGGGCTTAGAAAACCTGTTTGAACACACAACCAATACTAAGCCTCAAACAATGTAAAAATTAGAGGTGTGTGTGAGGTAAACCTCCCAACCTGTGGGAAGGTTACCAGGTGTTTCTCAGTGCTTGAAAGCATGAGATGATTTGTAACTCAAAGCCTATAGGTGAGAGTTGTATTGATCTTGAACGAAGTTGTGAAGCAAGTTCAAGTTGTTTAGCATTACATGGGAATTGTAATGATAGGAATGGAAACTGGAGGTTTCTATCTAGGAGTGCCTAGGTATAGATTGCATTGGGTAGGGATTAAGTGAGGAGTTGTAAATGGGGGAGTTTAACTCTGAAATAATACTGCTAATAGTGGATCTTCTTCCTGGCTTGGTATGCCCCTAGAGTAGGTAATGTTGTATCGAACTGGGTTAACAATTACTGGTGTTTTTACCTTCTGCACACTATATTTTGTCTGTTATAACTCAGTCTGTTTCTAATCTGTTTATGAAAAGAATAACAGACTTGACACATAGCCTGCAATCTGATTGCAAAACAGAATGTTATGACATTCATAATTGACTGCTAATACTGATGTATAGACTGATTGGTCTGTTACAGTTCAACCTTTTGTAATGTTGGAACAGGTGATATTCAAATCAATGTTGAGTCATCATGCTGATAACTGGGCTGGATCAATAAACATAAGTGTTATGTTTGATCTCTACTGTGTCTTTGCCCTAGATGGACAAAACTGGATGTTCTTCTTTCCATGATGGTATATTAGCAGATGTCTTGACATCTGTGACAGAGTGCATATGAGTACTGTGTTTTAATTGTTATAATTGTCTTGCTGTCTTAGTAACAATGTTGGATCAGATGTCATGACTTCGTGTAGAACATCTGAACTCTGACTATACCAGAATTTCAATTGGTATCAGAGCAGGCATCATGTTCTGTTTCTGGATGAGATCCATGGATGATACTTTCTGGTATCTTGCAAGGAGTTATGTCAGTACTGATGTTGGAACCTGTGGAAGGTTCTGTGATTTCCCTAAATGGTCCCTTGAAGTAGGTGGATGGACTATTCATGACAGGAACTGTGTGTGCCTGTCTCTAGAGGTTGGCAATTGGCCTGTGTGTAGAACAGCTGTGCTAGTATTGAAACATATTCAAACTTGGTATGATCTTGGAGGATGATATGGAGAAGTGTGTGTTCATAGGTTGAGTTGTATTATGATTTCCGCTGCATAATACCTGGCAAAACTCAAACTCTGATGTAGTTTCCCCTCATGTGGATGAAAGGCTGTTGTATTCAAGATTGCATAATAATCTACTGAAGATGTCAAAGATACTTGAGTATCCTCAAGTCCACTCATCATGACGTTTTCACTTTAGGATTGTAAGAATCACCTGATCACTGATTCTTTTACTCTCTTGAGTAGTGTATATGAAGACCTTGAAGACTTTCAAGGAGGGTTTTGTTCCAAGGAGGTGGAACTAATGTTCAATGTGATGTTAGAACATGTTGTTCAACAAGTATGCAGATATTGGTTGAAGAGCAGATGTGTTTAGGTGTCAAACAAAGGGATACATTTGTTTGGAACCTACTCCTGACCTGGAAGTGGAGACATCTGTGTGTTCTAAGGGTAGGGTCAACTGTATGTGTGCTCAAGAAGGTCACCTTTAGACGTCTGATCTCTAGAAGTGAAGCTGGTTGAGATGTGACATGGTGCAATTTCCTGCTTTCTGTCTTATTCCTACAGATTGATCAGGATTGGATAGTTGTTCCCTGAAGTACTATGTTGTGTTGGAAGACAAGTCCCCTGGATGATAGAAGTCAATACTGGGGTAACCTGATTGATAAGTCATTTGAGAGAATTGGGGCCATGAATCTAGTCATTCAAACACCACGCTCAGAAGTGACAATTCTTTCAAGGAGTGAGAATATGAAGATTCAGAGATTGGTTGAGGTAGTATGCTCTGGCAATGCATATCTACTATTGATGGGTGTTGTTTTTCTTTCACCAGTACTTATGGTCAGCTGGAGTCTGATTGGTGTGATTGGAGTATGTATAGGTATAACTCATAGAGTTAATTGCCACCAATAGGGGTGATGTATGTCATGTTGAGACATTTGTGTACAATGAATGGATATTGGTGTGAAATTTCCATGATTGTTAATTTAAGGGGGAGTTTTGGTTAACCTCCTCATGTTTGGTCAGCCTAGGGTCTGGTTGGCTGTTGACCTGTGTCACATGGGTTCTGGTTGTTGTGTGACACATTTTCAAGGAAGGATTCATCTCTCTCATTCCTAAGGGTGAATCTAATCAGGAAAGATTCTCAAAACGGTTGAGGTGCTTACAAGCAGAAGATGTTGACACAAGAAGAGTATTTTCAAAGTATTCTTATGGTGGAAGTATCTGAAAGGAAAATTGGGAAAGGATTTAAGATCAATGTCTACTTGTGCCAAGTACAAGTATTTAATTGATTATCCTTGGAGCTCAAGATAACTGATCTTCTTAAAGATGTTGGAACATCTCTTCTTCAAGACCCTGTGCAGAATCACAGGAAGGATAGTACATTGGTTTATGATCTATCACTTTGGTGGCAGCAAAAGCATATGATCTCTGAAAAGGTTTCCTGGCAAGAAACATGTTCAACCTTGGTGTGTACAAGAAGAAGAAAACATCATAGTCCTGATGGTGGTTACTTGATTCAGTTTACTTCTGATCTAGGTAAGGAAGTGAATTGGCTAATGCACACTGTGGAGTTAAGAACAAGTGGCAGCATTCTTGACATCATGGAAACAGCCTTGCTTTAGGAAGTGGAATCCTTGGTATAGCTGAAGGGTTAGTTTCTAACTGGTCCTTCTGAAGACTCATGCATCAGAGTGTCTGATGTCTTTGGAGAAGAAGTAGGGATTCATCAAGGTGTGAGCTTGGATGACTTAACTGCAAACCTGTAGGATGGAGGTTGTTTACTCAACTTGGTTCCACAATCAAGTCTATGAGAACGTTGAACTCTTGTTCTGTGAAGGGAGGAAGTTCTTTCAAGTGGCAGAAGAAGGAGCTGAATTCAACAGCTAGATGTTAAAACACAATGTTGTGACATTTGGTTCAACATCAGAATCTTAGTTGGTGAAGTGACACATCAACTTAAGATAGAAGGGTCTACAGAGTTGTAGATTGGGTACTTCAAAAAGATCGTTCTCATTGCAGTTCTTTGGAGTTGCTGGATGGAGAAGATGTTACATGTTCATGTCTTAGAGAATCTAAGTTTTGTCTAACATGTAGCTTGAAGTTCAAGTCTCACTTGGAAGGTCATAATATCTTTGGGAGAAATCTGATAAACGTGGAGAGGTCAAAAAGTGGCATTTGACTTTTTCATATGAGGATTCATGAAGGAGGTAATCAACCAGTGGCAATTGGTCTATCTCAGAAGTGAGTTCGAAGAATCAAGATAATCAACATATGGCAGCTGATTATTCTTGAGGAAAGTCTGAGACAAATTACTTTTGAGCAGAGAAGTAGTAAGTTGAAGACAAAAGGAGGTGTTTTCTATTCATCTCTTGGAGCTTGTGGTAGGAGTTCTGAGCTATCTATGGAAGATTATCTCTTGTAATGGGATGAGAATGTATATGTCCCAATTTGTGTCTGGTTTCGTTTGGATCAAGCTGGTGACTCAATGATATCTGAAGATTATCAGATGGTGTTTTTAGTTATGTTCTGAAGATGATGTCGAAGACGACGTCCCAGACATCTCACCTGCTAAAAGGCAAACTATTAGAAAGTCTCCAGCTAAGGTTGTAGTTGTGCATTTGGACAACATTTCCTTCCTTCTGGAAAATGGTGAAGCCAAGGAGTCAAATGCCCATACCTCAAGTAAGAGGTCTAATTCTCAAGATCAATCTAGTGGCAGTTCTGAATCTGAAAGTGAAGAAGATGCTACCTCCTCAGAGTAAGTTGTGGTGATGGTCCCCATGTTATGATGACATGTGTGTTGTTCTGGATGCTGTTATGACTGTTTTGAAAGCTTGGATGTTTTGTTTCTGTTGAAATGTTTGTATTTTGTGGAAGTCCTTACTGATGCCTTGATGTAAGATTTGGGCTCTTAATGAGTTCCATGGATTTCTCATTATCTCAGCTGTCACAGCTGTGTATGATGATGGTTTGTATCTCCTAACAATTATGTTTTAACATTTTTAATGTTATAACATTTGTTGTGACATTCTCTGCTAGGCTAATTGACATTTATTTTGTCTAATTGGTCACCTTTGGTCAATTTTGACTAAAAAGGGGGATAAGTGTTTATGTGGAGAGCTGTAGTAAAATATGTGGTTGTGGAGATCTGCAGTGCTGATGTAGCTAGCTAGGCTAAACAGATGACAGCTGATGATGTTGAATAGAATGGTGTTCTATGATGTTCTGTTCTGAGATGTTGGAGGAGATGTATGATGTAAGACGTATTAAGACACCGTATATATATGTATATGCATAAAACTCAATATAAACCCACAAATATATATTAATATAAAATTTAATAAACAAAAAGATATATGCATATAAAACTTTAAACGGAAGATAATATATATAATTTAAAAATTTAAAAATTTAAAAGATATATATTTTTATAAAAAAACTTAAAGCACTATATTATATACGTATATCCCAAAACAAAAACAAAAGTGTAGTGGTATCACTTTAAAACAGAAATCATATATTATAAAACTAAAGTATATATTATATAGTATATGAAACTAACAGAACACAGAAGTATATATATAACTGAAAATAAATAAAGTGTATATATCAAAATATATATATATATATATATATATATATATATATATATATATATATATATATATATATATATATATATATATATATATATATAATTTAAACGGTAGATGAAGAGGAACAATGTTTATGCTACTCCTTTTTTATTTTCTCTTTTTTTTTTTATTGTTTTCTTTTATTTTTGAATCTAAGGAATTTATGTGAGGTTGAGGTTTTATGATACAATAAAAGAGTGGATCTTATGATACAGTAAGAGAGTGAATAAATTTAGAAAGAAAACTCACCGAAAGAAGAGAGTAACGATCTTCTTTTTCTATTTGAAGCAAAACAACTCTTTGTCTCTTTGTTATATGTTCACGGATTCAATTCGGAAATGGAAAGAGAGGTCCTCTGAGCAGCCACCGTTTTTTTTTTATATTTCATTCATAAGTTAACATATATACTGTGTTTTAGGGTTAACAATTTATTTAAAACCCAAAATGCCCTTGGATATTTTAAAAGACCAAAATGAATTAAACAAATTACAGTAAATAATATTTAAATATTTTAAGATAAAATAAAAGAAAATAAAAGTAAAATGAAAATATAACTAATTCTAAGTATCTTTTCTAAACATTTTAATGATAAAAAAAAACAATAATAAAAAATTTAAAATAAAATAAAATAAATCGGGTGTAAAAATGTCTGAAAAGTTAAACTGAATGCACCAAAATGATCAGCGTGAAATAAACTTCTCGGAAACATACAATTTTTGATCAAATTTTAAAATAAAAATCGAGCGGTTAAAAGGCTCAGGCGGATAAAAATGTGAATGAAAAAGTAGTCGAAAAAAAATAAAATGAGCACACCGGATTAAGCTACCCGAACCATAGATTAAGATAACTGGCGTCTACAAGCTTAATTTTGAAAAATTTTGCCCGCTAATCCGACAAACAGTTGAGAAATGGTTCGACTGGTCTGCCTGTAGATCCGAAAAATTATTTCGAGCAATATTTTAAGTGTTATGCGAAACAAAATACATGATGTGACAAGTATAAAAATGCAAGCGTTTTGTAGATATACTGATTTAGTAACTGAATAAATGTGAACAGACAATCAAACACAAATGAATTGCCGTTGGACTCTTTGCTTCTCATTCTCAAACACAAATACAAACAAAGACCCTATATATATATATATGTTCAGACGATGACAACACTCTTGATTCTCACCTTCTGAACCTCTAAAACAAGATGTAACTGAATGAATGATGCACTGAGATCAAGACTTCAAGTCTTTCGACTTCTTAATCAACGTATGACTGAATGAATATCATCAAGACCAGAAAAAATGTCATAGCTCCTGACTTTTCATATGAACCTTGATGAATGCTTTTAACTGATTAAATATGCAACAAAACAGATAGATTATGTTATGCTGATGCGAGTGAAAAACTCTCAGGGTAAAATTTAGGGTATGACACCTGTGAATTCAGATGCAGTCAAGAAATACTTCGCCTAAAAATAAAAACTGAATAGCTCGCTAAGTTGAAAACCCGAAAGGGCGGCTTAGGCAAAAATGAGCGTCTCGGTGGATTGAAAACCCGAAAGGGCGATCCAGGCAAAAGTTAGAGACACAAAAAATATATAATAATGATATATGTATCCCGCTAGATTGAGTACCTCATCTTGGGGCAATCTAGGCAAAAATTAGGGATTTGGCAAGTAACTGCATCCTGACAAGACTTTGTTCTACAACTGTCGTTCGTCAGAGATCCTTGCTCATTATCAGCCAAAGCTTCACATACATCGGATTCAGAATTGGTGGAGAAACGGTCATTATGTTAAATGTAGCCCTTTTCCAATATATATCACCAATTTCAAATTTGTAAAGATCTATGGAGTCTTGCCATTCGCAGACTACCATTCTATCAAATAAATTTGAGCTGTTTATCCAATTATTGGCACTCTTATCTGTTTCTATTCAACAAATGTTTTGCATGTTTTGATTAAGAAAATATCATTGTTTTAAACGATCAAATTTTTTATAATTTGTTTTTAAACAAAGTGAACATTCACAATGACAAAAGGATACTTAGGAGATCCTCAGTGCTCTCCCAAGGGTTGTACGATCCCCAACAGGGTAAGATTTTTGTCCATATTCCTGGCATGACTGTATCTCCTCCCTCCGGAACCCCTTGTGGTTTATCCTACCAAGTGGATTGCTTGTTGAGAGTCACCTCTCTTCCCTTCAGCAGAGTAGTAATCTTTCTTCCTCAGCAGCTTGGATCTTCTTTGGGCAAGACCGGTATTTGGTGGTTGATTCCGATAAATCCTTTATCTCCTCGGATAGATTCCCCAGTAGAGTTGTTGGTGTGGTGGACCTTGTCTGTGATAACTCTCGTCCCTAGCTGGAATGATTGATGATTCATCCCCTGCAGAGTTCTTTGCTTCCTGGTATCTCTGATCCCCAGCAGATTGGATACTCTCCGGTGAACTTGGCTTTCTCTCTTGAGATGTAGTACCGAGTGGTTGATTCCTGGACCTGGTTGTGTTAAATATGTCTGTTTGTCAACATACATCATACATAAACCACGCGCATACATGCATAATTATAACATTCAGATATTCATGTTGCATTCTTTGCCATATATCGTTGTCTGCTGTCTCCTGCTATTTGGTGATATACTTCCCCAAGCAGACGTGTGTGTCTGATCTCTCCATATAGAGTCAGCTCCATAGGCAGAAAGCGTCTATCCTTTCTTCCATATTCCCCACCGGGTTATATCCTCGTGGATGTTGATTGTTTTTGTTCCTTCCCAACACATATACTGGGATGGTTTTCCCCATTGAGTTATATCCTCACCGGGACAAGTCTTGATTTGGTGTGCCTATCTAGTTTGATCCTAGATCGGTCTCTTGAGACTCTTTTCCTGTTTCCCCGTGGTAAATGAATAATTGCTCAATAATTAGTAATTATTATCCCCGACGGAGTCTGTGTTTCTCTACCCTCATACCGGTAGTTGTAAACCCTATTTATTCCCTTTTTGCAGAGTAACTACTTTTGCTCATCTTTAATTGGTGACAGTTATCTTCATCCAATATTCGGTGATGATATCCCCTTATCTGCTTGGATAATTGCCCTGATTACGCAATTTATCCCCAGCGGGTCATCTCTCGTCTACCTTGTTGTTGTTGGTAACGATTGTTTTTCCCCTGAATTGGTCATCATTATATACCTAGTTTCGGTATCCCGATGCCTTTTCTTTTCGGTCGATTTATCCTTTATTAACCCAGTAACCGGTTGTGGATAATCGTCCATGCGAGTATATTATCTACGTTCTGACGGTAATAGATAGTATATCTCATGCACTCTCGGGTCTGAAGCCTTTTGTTCTTCCCCAGTTGAGTAAGATTCGTATCCCCTTTGTGGAGTCGAATATCCATCCTGTAATCGAGTTTGCTTTTAGCCCTCTTTTGGATGATGAGTGTTTTGGGAATATTCCCCAATTCACGCCTTGGTTGGTCACCTATTATATGCCCAGTAACCGGTATCCCTGGTGTTCCTTCCTCTCTGCTCCCTATTATGACTTTTTGTCCCCTGTGGAGTCAGAATCCCTGAGTTGAAGTATACCTTTTAGGTTTTCCTCAGACGTTTTGAAGTTTTGATATCTCTCACCCTTATACCGGTCTTGGATATTCATCTCTTCCTGAGCATGTTGTATCTCTCACCCTCATACCTGGCATTCAGATCACATGTCTCCTTGAGCTTATTACCCAGTAACCGGTAATACCTCGTCCCGCTGCTTCCCCAGGAGTGTCCTTGTGGACATCCCTAGCGAAGTCCCTTAGTGGATTGTTTTCATCCGAATTTTATCCGAAGTATCCACTGTGGATAGTTTTTTGCTGTATTGGCATATTCCCCAATACATACATCTTCGAGTCAGCTCGAGTCTTTCCATTGGATCTTTTCCCTTTGGAATTCTGTTCCCCACGTTTTGATTCGTGACCTGCTCGTGCATTTTTATCCCTTTTCTATCCCCAAGAGAGTCCCAGGGTCTTGGTCCAATGGAGTGAATTGCTCATATGGATTATCAATGGCTTCTGATTTCTTTGCTTTTGTGGACACATATCTCCACAGAGTGCTACAATTTTTCATACCTACATTTGCATCATGAGGTCTCTTAGGGACCAAAATTCGTCTCTTTGTTATTATTTAGGCCTATTCTACCCCGTCGAGACGAAGTTTTAACCTTCACTTCTCCGGCTAGAATGACCTTAAATAGGGGCATCTGTAAGACCCCAATTTTGACCCTAAGATCCCTCATGGCATCATAACATTGCATTTGCATTGCCTCAAGGATCTTTAGCATCTTGGTTCCCTTTGCCTTTGGGTGGGACTCCTTGTGATTGGTTTGAGATCACCAAGCATGCTTGAATTATACATCATTGTTTCTCTTACTTTTGTTTACTAACCAAAAGCATAAAAATGTGTCACTAACATCTTTTGTTTGAAGCTTGAGTATCATCCAAGACACTTTGTGGGTTCTATTTAGATGATCAGTCAACACAAGGGAATGACTTGAGATACTTCCAACAGGTTCAAATGGGGTCTATTCGTCAGTCAAAACGTTAATCTTGAAGGAGCAAAAGTTTGTTCATAAGCTGTCATGCTCGCTAGGCGAGCATAATGGGTCGCTTAGCGAGTCCCAAGAAAAGCCACCAGAATCACCTACGCTTAGAGGAATTTCTTGAACTGTCATGCTCGCTAGACGAAGCCCACGTGTTTAAAAAAAATGAAAAACGAATAAATAAATAAATAAATAAATAAATAAATAAATAAATAAATAAATAAATAAATAATAAATAAATAAATAAATAAATGAATAAATAAATAAATAAATAAATAAATAAATAAAATATAACAGAAAATTTTTGGACTTGGGCCTCTCTCATTTGAGCCCACAGGTCCACAAAAATCAGGTTATAAATTCAGAGTTTCAGTAAAACAAAATTCCATTCCATTCCTATTACCCTGGCAGGGAAAAAGATAGTGAGAGAAGAGCTAACAGAGTTCAGAGCAACCTCCAGAGACTGAAGGGAACTCATCGGCAAAGAACCAATTCCCTATCATATAAACCCTCAGATTGCTTTGCAAACCCAACCGGGCAATTCAATTTCATTCGATCTCTCCAGTCAGGTTTGCCTTATTCCCATTACTTTATGCTTTTAATTTGAATGCTCTGAATGTATGAGGTATTATGGGTGAATTTGATACCCTTTTGATGCATGTGCTTGACAAGAGGTTTAGGCCTCCTACCCTTGGTTGCTTTTTGTGAGCTTTTGTGAATTTTAATGGCATGATTCATGTGGTTACATTTTGATTTGGGGGCAACTCCTGATTACCCTATCTTGTTTCTCTAACCTGTTTGTTGAGTTTTGTTTTGTGAGGGCTCATATGACTCTTGCAGAGATGGCTTGCCTGGTGTTCCACTTTATTTGTGGGATACCACCTGGAGGTCTATTCCGATTACCTGTACTGACTCACTTTCTTTGGTGGTGCTAGCTTGAGAGATCTCTGGGTTTCTTATCTCTTTAATTGTTGTTACTTCGGATCTTTATCCGTACGGTAGATATCTCGATCCCTTTACTTTTACCGCATGTTACCGATTTCTTAGGTTTCGTATAGCCTCTCGTGGCATGTCATTTAAGGTAGCGCGGTTCCTTCTTCTAGGACTGCCTTTTTGCATGAGCATCCCTAAAACCCCAAACTCATTGATTTTTCTTCTCCTAAGAGCACGTTATCTCCTTCTACTACAGGCGAGTAAGTCTCCAAAGGTCGAGCATCCGGTAGATTGTGTAGTAGCGTCGTTCACCCCAAAACACAACCCTTACCCCATAGGTGGTCGAACTACGTTTTGCTCTGATTTTCATCCCAGATGAGATACGTAGGCATAAGACGCGATGTCTTAGCAAGCACACTCCTCTTTAACCCATAGGTAGCCGAGCTACGAAGACTCTGATTCTCAGATTCAGATGAGATACGTATGCAGTGGATGCGACGTCCGTGCGAGTCATTTTCTTTTGACCCTTCTTTTAGTAAGTAGTACATTAGATAAACATACACGCTTTTCTCATCCCTTCAATCATGTTTGCAAAAATAAATTTTCAAAAAAAAAACAACAACCTTTGCAACAAATGTGAAAAGGGCTCCCTAGGAGTACCTAGGATGCTTTGGGTGACTAATACCTTCCCATTGCATAACCATCCCCCTTACCCAGATCTCTGACATTTTTACTAGTTTTTGATTCGACAAAACTTTTAGGTTTTTGTTCGCTTTCTAACCATTCCTTTGGATAAATAGAAGTGCGGTGGCGACTTGACTTGTATGATTTACCTTGGATTTAGTCAATATCTCTAATGGTAACGAATACCCGGCTACACTCTTGACCATGTCTTTGTACCAATGACCTCCTAGAAACTTTTGACCTTGTGGTTACTCAAGCTACAAACAAATGATGTTAGTGACATATTTTTGTGCTTTTGGTTAGTCAATAAAAATGAGAAAAGCAATGATATACAATTCAAACATGCTTGGTGGTCTCAAACCACTCACAAGGAGTCCCACCCACAGGCAAGGGGAACCAAGATGCTTATGATCCTTGAGGCTATGCAAATGCAATGTTATGATTCCATGAGGGATCTTAGGGACAAAATTGGGGTCTTACAGATGCCCCTATTTAAGGTCATTCTAGCCGGAGAAGGGAAGGTTAAAATCTTCGTCTCGACGAGGTAGAATGGGCTTAAATAATAACAAAGAGACGAATTTTGGTCCCTAAGAGACCTCATGATGCAGATGTATGTATGCAAAAAAGGTAAAACCCTGTGGGGATATGTGTCCACAACGGTAAAGATTAAGAAGAAATTGACGACTCCCATGAATAATTCATTTTATGGGACAGAGACTCTACTGGGGAGTAAAGAACTGAAACCGCGTGAGCAGGTCACGACTCAAACCTGGGGAAAAAGAGTCTCCAAGGGGAATAAATCCATTGGAAAAACTCGAGCTGACTCAAAGATGCATGTATTGGGGAATATGCCAATACAGCGAAACTATCCGCAATGGATACTACAGATAAAAAAATCTGGACGAAGACAATCTACTAAGGACTCGTTGGGGATACCCAACAGTATCTCCCAGGGAAGCAGGGGGGTGAGGTATTACCGGTCACTGGGTAATAAGCTCAAAGAGACATGTGATCCGAACACCGGTATAAGGGCGAGAGATACAACATGCTCAGGAAGAAATGAATATCTAAGACCGGTATAAGGGTGAGAGATATCAAAACTTCAAAACATCTGAGGAAAACCTAAAAAAGGTATATCTCAACTCAGGAATTCTGACTCCACAGGGGACAAAAGTCATAATAGGGAGCAGAAAGGAAGGAACACCAGGGATACCAGTTACTGGGCATATAATAGGTGACCAACCAACGCGTGAATTGGGGAATATTTCCAAGACACTCATCATCCAAAAGAGGGCTAAAAGCAAACTCGATTATAGGATGGATATTCGATTCCGTAAAGGGGATACGAATCTTACTCGACTGGGGAAGAACAAAAGGCTTCAACCGAATAACACATGAGATATATTATCTATTACCGTCAGGACGTAGATAATATACTCGCATGGAGGATTATCCACAACCGGTTACTGGGTTAATAAAGGATAAATCGACCGAAAAGAAAAGGCATCGGGATACCGAAACTAGGTATATAATGATGACCAATTCAGGAGAGAAACAGTCGTTACCAATGACAGGGTATACGAACGATAACTCACTGGGGATAAATTGCGAAATCAGAGCAATTATCCAGGCAAATAAGGGGATATCAACACCGAATATCGAATGAAGATGACCACCAAGGAGGGGATTACACCTACCGGATACTGGATAGGAAACCACAGAAAAGTAACTGTCATCAATTGTGATGAATCAAAGGTTAACTCTGCAAGGGAAAGAGAAATAGGGTTTACAACCACCGATATCAGGGTAGAAGACCACAGGTTCCGCCGGGGTAATATGAATGATCACTAATCATGAGTAATTATTCATTTATACCACAGGGAAGCAAAAGGAAACAGTCATAAGATGCCAATTTAGGATCAAACCAAAGAGGCAAACTGAATCAAGACTCGCTCTAATGAGGATATAACTCAATTGGGGAACCCATCCCAATATATGTGTTTGGAGGAAACGGTAGCAATCTTCATCCACGAGGATATATCTCAGTGGGGAATATGGGAGAAAGGATAAACGCTTTCTGCTTATGGGGCTGACTCTATATGGAGAGATCAGACATACACAATCTGCTTGGGGAGATATATATCACCAAATAGCAGGAGACAACAAACAACGATATATGGAAAAGAATGCAACATGAATACCTAAATGTTATAATTATGCATGTATATGCGTGATTTATGTTTGATGAATGCTGACAAACAAACATATCTAACACAAACAGGTCCAGGAAGTAAGCACACAAACATCCGATACTACATCTCAAGGGAGAAAGCCAAAATCACCAGAGAGTGACTAATCTGTCGGGGATCAGAGACAACAACACCTCTGCAGGGATGAATCATCAGTCTTAGCTGGGGAAAAGAGTTCAGTGCACCGGTAGAATCTGCCATATAAGCAACTCTACTGGGGAATCTATCCGAGGGATAAAGGGATTATGGGGACCAATCGCCAAAAATCGAATCTTCCAGAGAGGACACCTCTGCTGAGGAGGAAAGATTACCGCTCTGTTGAAGGGAATAGAGGTAAATAACCTCAACAAGCACTCCACTTGGTGGGATAAACCACAACAACATCCTGGAGAACGAGGATACAACCATGCTAGGAATATGAACACAAGTCTTACCCTGTTGGAGATCATACCACCCTTGGGAGAGCACTGAGGATCTCTTAAGTATCCTTTTGTCTCTGTGAATGTTCACTTTGTTTTAAAACAATTTATGAAGAAATTTTTTGTTTAAAACAATGATATTTTCTCAATTAAAACCTGCAAAACATTTGTTGAATAGAAACAAATAAGAATGCAAATAATTGGATAAAAGGCTCAAATTTATTTGATGGAATGGTAGTCTGCAAATGGCAAGACTCCATAGATCTTTACAAATTTGAAATTGGTGATATATATTGGAAAAAGGGCTACATTGAACATAATGACCGTTTCTCCACCAATTCTGAATTCGATGTATTCGAAGCTTCGGTTAATGACGAATGGGCGAGAATCTCTGATGGATGACAGTTGTAGAACAAAAGTCTTGTCAGGATGCAGTTACTTGCCAAATCCCTAATTTTTGCCTAGATTTCCCCAGGATGAGGTACTCAATCTAGCGGGATACATATATTTTTCATGTCTCTAACTTTTGCCTGGATCGCCCTTTCGGGTTTTCAATCCACCGAGACGCTCATTTTTGCCTAAGCCGCCCTTTCGGGTTTTCAACTTAGCGAGCTATTCTGTTTTTATCTTAGGCGAAGTATTTCTTGACTGCATCTGAATTCATAGGATGAGTGAAATCCTCCCCATCCATAATTGCAAGTATCAAAGCACCGCCTGAAAAGGCTCTCTTAACAACATATGGACCTTCGTAGTTTGGAGTCCACTTGCCCCTGGAATCGGGCGCGAAAGACAAGACTTTCTTGAGCACAAGGTCACCCTCTCGGAACACACGAGGCTTGACCTTCTTATCAAAAGCTTTCTTCATTCTTTTCTGATACAACTGACCATGGCACATGGCAGTCAATCTCTTCTCTTCTATCAAATTCAGCTGGTCATAACGACTCTGAACCCATTCAGCATCAGTCAACTTGGCCTCCATCAAGATTCTCATTGATGGGATCTCCACCTCTACTGGGAGTACGGCCTCCATGCCATAAACAAGAGAGAAAGGGGTTGTCCCTGTTGAAGTGCGGATAGATGTACGATATCCATGTAAAGCAAATGGCAACATCTTATGCCAATCTTTATACGTGACAACCATCTTTTGGATAATCTTCTTGATGTTTTTGTTAGCAGCTTCAACAGCCCCATTCATCTTTGGTCTGTAAGGAGAAGAATTGTGGTGCGCTATCTTGAACTCACTACACAGTTCTTTCATCATCTTGTTGTTCAAGTTAGATCCATTATCAGTAATGATCTTATCTGGCACACCATAGCGGCATATGAGTTGATTCTTGATAAACTTCACAACCACCTGCCTGGTCACATTTGCGTATGACGCCGCTTCAACCCACTTGGTGAAGTAATCAATTTTTACGAGAATGAATCTGTGTCCATTGGACGCTTTCGGCTCAATCATGCCAATCATGTCAATTCCCCACATGGAGAAGGGCCATGGTGATGAAATCACATTCAGGAGTGTCGGGGGAATATGAATCTTGTCCGCATAAATTTGACACTTATGGCATTTCTTCACATATTTGCAGCAGTCGGACTCCATTGTCAACCAATAGTAGCCTGCTCTCAACATCTTTCTAGCCATGGCATGTCCATTGGAATGAGTACCAAATGAACCCTCATGGACCTCAGTCATCAACAGGTCTGCTTCGTGTCTATCCACGCATCTGAGCAGAACCATGTCAAAATTTCTTTTATAAAGCACATCGCCATTGAGGTAGAAACTACCTGATAATCTCCTCAAAGTCTTCCTATCTTTCACAGATGCCCCAGGTGGGTAAATCTGGCTCTGAAGGAAACACTTGATATCATAATACCAAGGCTTATCATCTTTCACTTCTTCAACTGCAAATACATGAGCTGGTCTATCCAAGTGCATCACAGTGATATTGGGAACTTCATTCCACAGTTTGACCACAATCATCGAAGCAAGTGTAGCAAGAGCATCTGCCATCCGATTCTCATCTCGAGGATCATGGTGAAAGTCAACCTCAGTAAAGAACGTTGAAATCCTCCTCGCATAATCTCTATAGGGAATAAGGCCAGGCTGATTCGTTTCCCATTCACCCTAATCTGATTAACAACAAGGGCCGAATCACCATAAACATCAAGATGCTTGATCCTAAGATCAATGCATTCCTCCAATTCCATAATACAGGCCTCATACTCAGCCATATTATTCGTGCATTTGAAAGTTAGCCTTGCTGTAAAAGGAATATGTGTGCCCTGAGGAGTAATGATTACTGCCCCAATACCATTCCCATACTAATTAATAGCACCATCAAATACCATACTCCACTTGGAACCAAGCTCTGGCCCTTCATCGAGTGTAGGCTCATCGCAATCTTTCATTTTCAAATACAGAATCTCCTCATCTGGGAAGTCATACTGAACTGACTGATAATCCTCAATCGGCTGATGTGCCAAGTGGTCAGCCAAGACACTACCTTTAATAGCCTTCTGAGCTCGATACTCAATATCATACTCAGACAACAACATCTGCCAACGGGCAATCCTCCCAGTTAAAGCAGGCTTCTCAAATATGTACTTGATTGGATCCATTCTGGATATCAACCAAGTCGTATGATTTATCATATACTGGCGTAAGCGCTTAGCAACCCAAGCCAAAGCACAACATGTTTTCTCAAGCATTGAGTATCGAGACTCACAATCAGTAAACTTCTTGCTTAAGTAGTAGATAGCGTACTCTTTCTTTCCTGATTCATCTTGCTGACCAAGGACACAACCCATTGAATCTTCAAGAACCGTCAGATACATGATCAAAGGTCTCCCTTCCACAGGCAGAGACAGAATCGGAGGCTCAGACAGATATTCTTTAATACTGTCAAAAGCTTTCTAGCAATCCTCGGTCCAATCATGGGACTGATCTTTCCGGAGGAGCTTGAATATCGGCGCACATGTGGCAGTCATGTGAGATATGAATCTGGAAATATAATTCAAGCGACCAAGAAAACCTCAGACTTGCTTCTCAGTTTTGGGCGCAGGCATCTCTTGTATTGCTTTGACCTTTGTAGGATCAACCTCAATACCTCTTTCACTAACAATAAAGCCCAATAACTTGTCGGAACGGACTCGAAATGTACACTTGTTGGGATTCATACGAAGCTTATACTTCCTCAAGCGCTGAAAAAGCTTCAACAGGTGCTCTACATGTTTAACTTCCGTTCTTGACTTAGCAATCATATCATCAACATACACCTCGATCTCCTTGTGCATCATATCATGGAACAAGGTAGTCATAGCTCGTTGATACGTGGCTCCGGCATTCTTCAAACCGAAGGGCATCACTCGATAACAGAATGTTCCCTAAGGTGTGATGAATGTTGTCTTCTCCATATCCTCGGGTGCCATCTTAATCTGATTATATCCGGAAAATCCATCCATAAATGAGAAGACTTTGAATTTAGCTGTATTGTCTACCAACATATCAATATGTGGTAGAGGGAAATCATCTTTTGGACTAGCTTTATTCAAGTCTCTATAGTCAACACACATCCGGACTTTTCCATCTTTCTTAGGCACGGGCACAATATTGGCCACCCATTGAGGATATGTAGAAGTCACCAGAAACCCCGCATCAATTTGCTTCTGAACTTCCTCTTTGATCTTCACTGCCATATCGGGATGAGTTCTTCTGAGCTTCTGCTTCACAGGCACGCACTCAGGCTTCAAAGGCAGGAAATGTTGCACAATATCAGTATCTAGACCAGGCATGTCTTCATATGACCAGGCGAAGACATCGACGTATTCTCGCAGCAATTCGATTAACCCCTTCTTAACAGATTCTTCCAGGAGTGCCCCAATCTTCACTTCTCGCACACAATCTTCAGACCCCAAGTTGACTGTTTCCAGACTCTCCAGGTGCGGCTGAATGATCTTCTCTTCATGCTCAAGCAGACGGGTGATCTCATCAGGAATCTCTTCATCATCATCTTCCTCTGCCTCAAATACAGGGAATTCAAAATTGGGAGATGACGTTGGGTCATTATGTTCAATGGGTCTAGAGATCAACCTGCGTAATGATTTTGGATATGAAAAGCTTTAGAATTCAAACAAGGCAAATCATTATGCAGATGAAAAGATTGATTTTATTCTTTTTTAGGGTTTTATGTGATCACCAATTTCATGCAAAAAGCAAAAAGGGAAAATAATTTGGAAAAATAAACATTTAGCATGAATTTATTGAATGAAAATATCATTGTATTTATGCTGCCAACAATGTCATCACTCCTCCTTTTGGCATGGGAGAAGGGTTTTTAAACAAAGTGATCATTACGTTGACTTGTGGACAATTGTAGGAATATCCACAGCGACCCAATTGTTGCAGACCCCTCCAGGGATGATGAAATTGTCAGAATCCTCGACATCCTCTTCCAAGACAGCAGCAACTTCCTCATCCTGACCATCGTGGATGAAACCTCCACTCTTGAATAATCCTTTCTCGTTAAAAACCCCAGAAGAAAAGCCAATGCCAGCCCGGGACTTGTTGTCTTCCAACTCAATCATTTTTCCCAAACCAGCAATTGCACCACACTCAATGGCCAACTTCGCATCTTTATAGGAAGTAAATGAAGGAGTTCTCTTCTCAATAGGCTCAGCTATAGATAAAGCTTGGAAAGGAGTTCCAACTTCATCCTCAGCATCTATGTATGAGAAGGAAGACAAGTGGCTAACCAGGAGAGCCTTTTCTCCCCCTACCACTACCAGTTTCTTGTTTTTCACAAATTTCAGCTTCTGGTGTAGGGTGGATGTCACGGCGCCAGCCTCGTGAATCCATGGTCTGCCCAAGAGACAGTTGTACGATGGGTGAATGTCCATTACCTGGAAGGTAATTTGGAAATCACTTGGTCCAATTTTGACTGGGAGATCAACTTCCCCAATCACAGTTTTACGTGACCCATCAAAAGCTTTCACAACAACTCCACTCTGCCTCATGGGAGGCCTTTGATATGACAATTTTGAAAGAGTGGACTTTAGCAATACGTTCAGGGATGACCCAGTGTCCACCAGCACATTGGACATGGCGTCGTCTCTGCAGTTCATGGAGATGTGTAATGCCAAGTTGTGGTCTCTTCCCTCCTCAGGGAGATCAGAGTCACAGAAACTCAGGTTGTTACAAGCGGTAATGTTTGCAACAATGCTATCGAATTGTTCTATTGTGACATCATGATCTACATATGCCACATCCAAAACTTTTTGCAGTGCCTCTCTATGTGGTTCTGAATTCAATAGCAAAGATAATACTGATATCTTGGATGGCGTTTGTAGAAGCTGGTCTACAACATTGTACTCACTCTTCTTGATGAGCCTCAGCATCTCATCATAGTCTTCTTTCACATTGCCGCTAGGGCCAACAGAAGTAGGAGTTTTCAGTACAAAGGAGGGTTTAACAGCAAGTGCCGGATTCGGAGGATTCACCACATTCCCAATCGGGCGTTCAACAAAATCAGCATTAGTTTGAGGCTTCGGTGTTGCTGAAAACACACGACCGCTACGGGTCAGACCACTTACATCGGCGATATTTACAACGGAGGAGGATGGTAAAGACACCTCTTTCCCATCTTCCACAGCAACAGCATTGTAACGGAAGGGAATTGCTTTTTCAGATGAGTACGGTACTGGACCGACAGGTTTAATGATCAAGGAAGGAGAGACCTTCTGCTTGCTACCATCATACTTGATGATAACAGGTTCAGGCATTCGGAACACCGGGGAGATTACATTGACCTCAGGCTCATCTTCGTCGACATTTCTGTTTTGAAGGATCTCAATAACTCCTTCATCCAGCATTTCCTGAAGATCTCTACGCACCTGGCGACAACCCAATCGGTTAACAGGGAAGATTCGACATCTATCATGATCGTGCTCATAGTGACTGTACTCGCATAACAAACGGTGCAAATCAACCAGAGACTGTTGAATATGACTAACATATTTGACCTTGTATTTGCCAGGGCAGCCCTGGACCATGTTAACAGATTTCTCATGCTCGGGCAATGGGTTCTTCTTAAAATTAGGACCTACGTCCTCGAAACACAGAATACCACACCTTACAAGGTCTTGAACCTTGGTCTTTAAAGGACAACAATTCTTCATGTCGTGGCTGGGAGCACCAGAATGGTAAACACAATGTAATTCGGGCTTATACCACCAATGGGGGTTAGCAGGTATAGCCGGTGGGTCTCTCGGAGTAATCAGTTTCCTCTCTATCAAAGAGGGATATAATTCTGCGTACGTCATCGGAATAGGATCGAAGGTGACCTTTTTCCTCTTGTAACTCGTGCTGGTTTGATTACTGTTTCGAGGCTGGTAGGCCTGCTGTTGCGGACGGTGCTGTTGTTGCTGGAATTGCTGAGGTGATTGCTGATTGTTGCTATGCTGCTGATACTGCTGATTGTCTCTGAACACAGGTGCTATATGAGCCACCTGGTGATGGTTATCGGCGGGACGCACAGTCTTCCTCCTCACAGAGGGTCTTCTAGATTTCATATGGGAGGTCACAGCATGTGCCTCTCCATCTTTCTTCTTTGCAAACGCCCCATAGCGCTTGGCAGAAGAGCCTTCTTCCTTGGTTAGACGTCCTTCTCTAACCCCCTCTTCTAAACACATCCCCATATTCACCATCTCGGTGAAGTCAGAAGGAGCTCTAACAATCATCCGCTCATAATAGAATGAACTCAAGGTCTTCAGAAAGATCTTGGTCATTTTCTTCTCTTCTAGCGGAGGCACGATATGTGTTGCCACCTCTCGCCACCTCTGGGCGTACTCTTTAAACGTTTCCTTGTCCTTCTGGGACATGGCCCTTAGCTGATCCCTATCGGGAGCCATATCCACGTTATATTTGTATTACTTGACGAAGGCCTCTCCAAGGTCATTGAAGGATCGGATGTTCGCACTGTCTAAACCCATATACCATCTCAGAGCAGCACCGAACAGACTGTCCTGGAAGTAGTGAATGAGCAACTGGTCGTTATCAGTCTGAGTAGACATCTTCCTGGCATACATGACCAGGTCGCTGAGATGACAAGTGTTTCCTTTGTACTTTTCAAAGTCAGGGACCTTGAATTTCACAGGAATCTTCACGTTTGGAACTAAGCAGAGATCGACATCAGACTTGCCGAAGAGATCCTTTCCTCTAAGAGTCTTCAATTCCTTGCGAAGCTCAAGAAAGTGATCATTCATGGCGTCCATCTTCTCAAAGACATTTGGGCCCTCAGACGGCTCAGAATGATAGATGGTGTCGTCTACCCTAGGCATGGTATGCACGACAGGAGGAGGAACAACAAGGACCGGGCTAGATGGCAGCATATAAGCAAAATTCGGAGCAGGACCCTCAGGCATGAAATTGGGAGTCATCCCCCACGGGAATCCGGCTGGCATCGCTGTTGGAGCAAAGTGTGCACTGGCAGCAGGCATAGTTGAGGATACAATCTCTGAGATAACTGTCCTCTGGGGAGGAGTTGAAGGCGTTGGATAAGACTGGCTCTGGGCAGCCAAGAATGATTCCATCAAAGCACTCAGTCTGGCCACTTCCTCCTTGAGTTCACGGTTCTCTTGCTCTAGTTGATCCATCAGTCTTGAAGTGTTGGCTCTAGTGTAGTACCGGTGAGTCAGCTTGTCTTCAAAATAAGTGAAGAGCACAGAGTTAGACCATAAGACCAGAGGCCGGAAACAAAACCTGCTTATGCACATGATGCATGCAATGCTTGTGCACATGATTTGTTTTTTCATTTCAAAGGAACTTCAGGGTTTTACTTGCAAATTTTGGAATCATTTAACATTTTGTCGCATATAAAAATATCTCATAAATTAATATCAGGAAAAAGAAGGACAGCAATGTCAATCATGTACAAGAGGAAAGGAAAATATCAATCCTATGGATCCCTAGAAACAATCATCTAAAGCTCGGGACACAGGAAGATAAGATGCGCGAAGCCTCTTCACTTCCCTTTCATAGGCTGCCTCCATATCCGCCTTCTCTTTGGCGAGTCGATCGTACTTCCTCTTCCAAAACTTGGAAGACTGAGGGAGTAGAGAAGTCCATGCATCGTTAAGATCATCAATAACTTGATGCTCGAGGAACTCAATCAAAGCATCCTTCTCCTTAATCTGCTGAAGCAACTCTTCACGTTCACGGATCCAAGCACGTGAACGGTCTTCGTCTCTCAACTCCTCTACTCCTTGATTAGGGAGGGTTGAAGGCCCAGCCATAATCATAGGTGTAGGTCTCGGATACTCGTAAGGCATGAGATACTCAGATGCTCTCTTCCTTACCCAAGCAGTGTAAGGCTCCAAAGCAATGCAATTCTTAGGACCCAACTCTTTCCTTCCCTTTTTATAAACCTTGCGCCAGGCGCGAACCACCCTAGCCTTCAAGCCTTGGGGATCTTTACCCTCCTGAAAGAACATACCCTCTAACAGAATGTTATTAGGTTTATCCTTTAGGGGAAACCCAAGCGGACGACGTGCCAAAACAAGGTTGTAGTTAATCCCACCACATGTACCGAGAAGAGGCACATTGGAGAATTCACCACAAGAGTCGATAATCTGCACACCATCATACACATGGTTGTACCAAGAGATATCATCATTAGTGAGAGACATGAGTCTCGTGGACCACCGTAGACATCCCTTGTTCTCCTTGAAAGCAACCGTCTGAGGTAAGTGAGAAATAAACCACTTATACAACAGAGGCAAACAACACACAATAGTGCCACCACCCTTTGCATTCCTCATATGCAAAGAGAAATAAGCATCACCCAACAGAGTAGGAACGGGATTAAGAGTAGAAAAGATCCTAATAGAGTTTACATCCACAAACTTTTCGATGTTGGGGAACAATACCAACCCATAGATGAGAAGTACAAATATGGCCTCAAAGGCATCCTCACTCATGGCTTTCCCATAAACAGTAGCTTGAGCAATGAGGAACTCAGAAGGGAGACCTTGAATTCCACCTTTGGTAGTCATATGAGCATCAACCAGAGATTCATCTATGTGCAACATGTCTGCTATCTCTTGAGAAGTAGGAACACTCTCCAAACCACTATACGGCAACTGATCCAGGATAGGTATACCCATAAGATAGGCATACTCCTCAAGGGTAGGCAAAAGTTGGAAATCCGGAAAAGTGAAGCAACGATACAATGGATCATAAAACTGCACCAACACGCTCATCAATCCTTCATCCACCTGAGTAGTCAGAAGAGGAAGAAGCTTCCCAAAACGAGCTTTGAAACCCAAGGGATGTAGTACATAGGATGTCAGATTCCTTAACTCTTTCAAATCTGGTTGCCTGAAGCTGTACTTCTTTGTATTCCTTCTTTGTCTTTCCATGTCTGAAAATTTTGCAAATAAACCCCTTAAGTTCCTTGAAAACTTTCCTTATTATTTTGATGATATGAATGCAAATGGGTGCAGGAATGCATGAATGCAACAATCACACTCAAGGGTCAAGCAAAGCACGCCAAACAAAGGTCATGGGATGGCTCATGTTATCCTTAATATCAATCATCCATTTTGGTGGATTATGGTTTACACCTTATCAACACCCAAGTTCCATTGATATTAAGGATACATGAACAGATCAACCATGAATCAAGGGTTTGTTGCAAGTCACAAGCCAGGAGTCTTGGTTAAGGACCACCCAAAGGGAATGTACTAGGGTTTACACCTGCCAAACATGTTCTATAAGAGGTTCCCATAGTCATCATCCCATCTTTTGGATATTATCGGAGAAACGAATACTCGTATTCCAAAAATATTCTCAAGAGAGACTCTTATGAGTGTAGTATCGCGTAACAATCGTATCAAATCTTACACTTGAACGACCTTCGCACTACATCCTAAGCATAGGCCAAGATGGGTTTGGTAAACTAAGGTCCTTGGCTTCTAAGGTCTATATTGGAAAGAGTAATCTCTAACCACAACTTACTTGTGTGACATTATTGATCCCAACATGACCTCCACCAAGTGAATGGACTTGCAAGTCAACTTGCTAAGGAATAACTCCACACAAGTCAACAAGACTATGCCATTCTGCTATCCTAAGTGCACTCGAGTTCGGGTATAAAACTCATCTCACAAAGATCACCAAGCATACAAGGAATTAATATCAAGCAAATCAATCATTACATACAATACAGTAATCCCCAAATTGCACAAAAATACGTCACCAAACAATACAAAACAACAAAATATGAAAAGTAGGCAAAACCCACTAGGAAAGTTGCTTTCCTCCCTAGTAGAGTCGCCACTTTTCTGTAGCGGGGTATTCGTTACCATTAGAGATATTGACTAAATCCAAGGTAAATCATACAAAGTCGAGTCGCCACCGCACTTCTATTTATACAAAGGAATGGTCAGAAAGCAAACAAAAACCTAAAAGTTTTAACAAAAACTAGTAAAAGAAACAGAGATCTGGGTAAGGGGGTTAGTTATGCAATGGGAAGGTGTTAGGCACCCAAAACATCCTAGGTACTCCTAGGGAGCCCTTTTCACATTTGTTGTAAGGTTGGTATTTTGTGAGAATTTATTTGTGCAAACATGATTGAAGGGATGAGAGAAGAATATACAAATTTATTTACATTTTGTGTTTGGATGGATAAACCCATTGCCTATGTACCATCTTATAAAAAGATTAGGATCAAAACCTCGTAGTTCGGGGTAAAAATCTCAAAATGAGTTGGTGAGGGGTTAACCCTATAATAAGCATGGAAGACTCATTGTCCATCACTAAGGATATAGGTGAGTATTACATCTACCTCAAGGATAACTCAAACCTAATAGCTAAAGGTTATGAAAATTTTGATTAAGAGAGTGGCCATTGGAACCACAAAAAAGACATTTGAATGGGTTATATTTACCAATTAGAAGTATACACAAAATGGTCAAAGTTGACTTAAAGATTCAATTCAAAATAAGTGTTATGAAAAGAAAGTTTTAAAATCAAAAGCATAAGGCTTAGGTTTCTAATATTTGAAGACAAAAGTTAAATGTTTGCACAAAGAATTTTGGCTTGGGTTAGAGTGGAGAGATGAAGAAGAAGGGCTAAATCCTAAGGAAAATAAAAGGGTGAGGGATAAGAAATCAAAACTACACTAGGAGTTCCTCTCTTGAGATCATATTGATGATCCAAGTAGCTCCCATCCTTTGGAATAAAGCAACCACAAAGTATAAGCAAACAAACAAGTCTCATATGAGATCTTCAATGCATCTTGTATCTTCCACTTTGGATGAACATGGCAATGGTCCCTCAAAGTTACTCAAGTTTGGAATCCCCTAGCACAAGAAAAGACACATCAAAAAGTTCTATAAACAATCAAAGAATGGACAAGAGGAAGTTTAGAATATGGTCCTTTCAAAGTTCATCCTTTAAGATTTAAGCATTCTAAAGGCATGATGCCTAGTTGCTCTTTGAAATTTAAGCACTCTAAAGGCATGAGGCCTAGTTGCTCTTCAAATTCCATTTGCTTAGGTAGGGTCCTAAATTCTAAGTCCATATTGTCCAATTTTTGGCATTTGGTCACAACAAACAGACAAACACAAGCACAAGAGATATTGTTAATTCTAAGTGTTGGCAGCAATTTTGGTAAAACAAAGAGTGTTCACAAGATGTCATGTGTGATGTCTTAACATGAGTTATCCTATGTACCTGTTGGAGTTAAAGAACATATGCAAGCAGGATTGTTTCAGAATGCCACATAAAATGACAAGGCTTATGATATTGGTTGTACCAGCTGGAGCTTAAATGGAAAGACATGTTCATGCAGGATTGTTTCAGATGACATACACAATGTCATGATATCTGATATGGCTGTACCTGCTATAAAAAGAAATATGGATTATGCAGGATTTTTCCAGGATGTCAGACCCGATGTCATGACATCCTGTACACAGAACATTAAGTATGAATGTCTGGTGTTTTGTGATTGCATAATTAATGGCAATCATTGGTTGATTGAAGATATGGCTAGCTGGCGCATTCAATCAGGGATTACAACCAGATTTGATTATTTTCCAAGGAGATCTATACAGCTGTTATAAAAAGATTTGATTGGAAAATAGATTTAGGGTTTTCAAGATATCCAAGCCCAGCAGATTGCTTCTATAAAAAGGGGCTTAGAAAACCTGTTTGAACACACAACCAATACTAAGCCTCAAACAATGTAAAAATTAGAGGTGTGTGTGAGGTAAACCTCCCAACCTGTGGGAAGGTTACCAGGTGTTTCTCAGTGCTTGAAAGCATGAGATGATTTGTAACTCAAAGCCTATAGGTGAGAGTTGTATTGATCTTGAACGAAGTTGTGAAGCAAGTTCAAGTTGTTTAGCATTACATGGGAATTGTAATGATAGGAATGGAAACTGGAGGTTTCTATCTAGGAGTGCCTAGGTATAGATTGCATTGGGTAGGGATTAAGTGAGGAGTTGTAAATGGGGGAGTTTAACTCTGAAATAATACTGCTAATAGTGGATCTTCTTCCTGGCTTGGTATGCCCCTAGAGTAGGTAATGTTGTATCGAACTGGGTTAACAATTACTGGTGTTTTTACCTTCTGCACACTATATTTTGTCTGTTATAACTCAGTCTGTTTCTAATCTGTTTATGAAAAGAATAACAGACTTGACACATAGCCTGCAATCTGATTGCAAAACAGAATGTTATGACATTCATAATTGACTGCTAATACTGATGTATAGACTGATTGGTCTGTTACAGTTCAACCTTCTGTAATGTTGGAACAGGTGATATTCAAATCAATGTTGAGACATCATGCTGATAACTGGGCTGGATCAATAAACATAAGTGTTATGTTTGATCTCTACTGTGTCTTTGCCCTAGATGGACAAAACTGGATGTTCTTCTTTCCATGATGGTATATTAGCAGATGTCTTGACATCTGTGACAGAGTGCATATGAGTACTGTGTTTTAATTGTTATAATTGTCTTGCTGTCTTAGTAACAATGTTGGATCAGATGTCATGACTTTGTGTAGAACATCTGAACTCTGACTATACCAGAATTTCAATTGGTATCAGAGCAAGCATCATGTTCTGTTTCTGGATGAGATCCATGGATGATACTTTCTGGTATCTTGCAAGGAGTTATGTCAGTACTGATGTTGGAACCTATGGAAGGTTCTGTGATTTCCCTAAATGGTCCCTTGAAGTAGGTGGATGGACTATTCATGACAGGAACTGTGTGTGCCTGTCTCTAGAGGTTGGCAATTGGCCTGTGTGTAGAACAGCTGTGCTAGTATTGAAACATATTCAAACTTGGTATGATCTTGGAGGATGATATGGAGAAGTGTGTGTTCATAGGTTGAGTTGTATTATGATTTCCGCTGCATAATACCTGGCAAAACTCAAACTCTGATGTAGTTTCCCCTCATGTGGATGAAAGGCTGCTGTATTCAAGATTGCATCATAATCTACTGAAGATGTCAAAGATACTTGAGTATCCTCAAGTCCACTCATCATGACGTTTTCACTTTAGGATTGTAAGAATCACCTGATCACTGATTCTTTTACTCTCTTGAGTAGTGTATATGAAGACCTTGAAGACTTTCAAGGAGGGTTTTGTTCCAAGGAGGTGGAACTAATGTTCAATGTGATGTTAGAACATGTTGTTCAACAAGTATGCAGATATTGGTTGAAGAGCAGATGTGTTTAGGTGTCAAACAAAGGGATACATTTGTTTGGAACCTACTCCTGACCTGGAAGTGGAGACATCTGTGTGTTCTAAGGGTAGGGTCAACTGTATGTGTGCTCAAGAAGGTCACCTTTAGACGTCTGATCTCTAGAAGTGAAGCTGGTTGAGATGTGACATGGTGCAATTTCCTGCTTTCTGTCTTATTCCTACAGATTGATCAGGATTGGATAGTTGTTCCCTGAAGTACTATGTTGTGTTGGAAGACAAGTCCCCTGGATGATAGAAGTCAATACTGGGGTAACCTGATTGATAAGTCATTTGAGAGGATTGGGGCCATGAATCTAGTCATTCAAACACCACGCTCAGAAGTGACAATTCTTTCAAGGAGTGAGAATATGAAGATTCAGAGATTGGTTGAGGTAGTATGCTCTGGCAATGCATATCTACTATTGATGGGTGTTGTTTTTCTTTCACCAGTACTTATGGTCAGCTGGAGTCTGATTGGTGTGATTGGAGTATGTATAGGTATAACTCATAGAGTTAATTGCCACCGATAGGGGTGATGTATGTCATGTTGAGACATTTGTGTACAATGAATGGATATTGGTGTGAAGTTTCCATGATTGTTAATTTAAGGGGGAGTTTTGGTTAACCTCCTCATGTTTGGTCAGCCTAGGGTCTGGTTGGCTGTTGACCTGTGTCACATGGGTTCTGGTTGTTGTGTGACACATTTTCAAGGAAGGATTCATCTCTCTCATTCCTAAGGGTGAATCTAATCAGGAAAGATTCTCAAAACGGTTGAGGTGCTTACAAGCAGAAGATGTTGACACAAGAAGAGTATTTTCAAAGTATTCTTATGGTGGAAGTATCTGAAAGGAAAATTGGGAAAGGATTTAAGATCAATGTCTACTTGTGCCAAGTACAAGTATTTAATTGATTATCCTTGGAGCTCAAGATAACTGATGTTCTTAAAGATGTTGGAACATCTCTTCTTCAAGACCCTGTGCAGAATCACAGGAAGGATAGTACATTGGTTTATGATCTATCACTTTGGTGGCAGCAAAAGCATATGATCTCTGAAAAGGTTTCCTGGCAAGAAACATGTTCAACCTTGGTGTGTACAAGAAGAAGAAAACATCATAGTCCTGATGGTGGTTACTTGATTCAGTTTACTTCTGATCTAGGTAAGGAAGTGAATTGGCTAATGCACACTGTGGAGTTAAGAACAAGTGGCAGCATTCTTGACATCATGGAAACAGCCTTGCTTTAGGAAGTGGAATCCTTGGTATAGCTGAAGGGTTAGTTTCTAACTGGTCCTTCTGAAGACTCATGCATCAGAGTGTCTGATGTCTTTGGAGAAGAAGCAGGGATTCATCAAGGTGTGAGCTTGGATGACTTAACTGCAAACCTGTAGGATGGAGGTTGTTTACTCAACTTGGTTCCACAATCAAGTCTATGAGAACGTTGAACTCTTGTTCTGTGAAGGGAGGAAGTTCTTTCAAGTGGCAGAAGAAGGAGCTGAATTCAACAGCTAGATGTTAAAACACAATGTTGTGACATTTGGTTCAACATCAGAATCTTAGTTGGTGAAGTGACACATCAACTTAAGATAGAAGGGTCTACAGAGTTGTAGATTGGGTACTTCAAAAAGATCGTTCTCATTGCAGTTCTTTGGAGTTGCTGGATGGAGAAGATGTTACATGTTCATGTCTTAGAGAATCTAAGTTTTGTCTAACATGTAGCTTGAAGTTCAAGTCTCACTTGGAAGGTCATAATATCTTTGGGAGAAATCTGATAAACGTGGAGAGGTCAAAAAGTGGCATTTGACTTTTTCATATGAGGATTCATGAAGGAGGTAATCAACCAGTGGCAATTGGTCTATCTCAGAAGTGAGTTCGAAGAATCAAGATAATCAACATATGGCAGCTGATTATTCTTGAGGAAAGTCTGAGACAAATTACTTTTGAGCAGAGAAGTAGTAAGTTGAAGACAAAAGGAGGTGTTTTCTATTCATCTCTTGGAGCTTGTGGTAGGAGTTCTGAGCTATCTATGGAAGATTATCTCTTGTAATGGGATGAGAATGTATATGTCCCAATTTGTGTCTGGTTTCGTTTGGATCAAGCTGGTGACTCAATGATATCTGAAGATTATCAGATGGTGTTTTTAGTTATGTTCTGAAGATGATGTCGAAGACGACGTCCCAGACATCTCACCTGCTAAAAGGCAAACTATTAGAAAGTCTCCAGCTAAGGTTGTAGTTGTGCATTTGGACAACATTTCCTTCCTTCTGGAAAATGGTGAAGCCAAGGAGTCAAATGCCCATACCTCAAGTAAGAGGTCTAATTCTCAAGATCAATCTAGTGGCAGTTCTGAATCTGAAAGTGAAGAAGATGCTACCTCCTCAGAGTAAGTTGTGGTGATGGTCCCCATGTTATGATGACATGTGTGTTGTTCTGGATGCTGTTATGACTGTTTTGAAAGCTTGGATGTTTTGTTTCTGTTGAAATGTTTGTATTTTGTGGAAGTCCTTACTGATGCCTTGATGTAAGATTTGGGCTCTTAATGAGTTCCATGGATTTCTCATTATCTCAGCTGTCACAGCTGTGTATGATGATGGTTTGTATCTCCTAACAATTATGTTTTAACATTTTTAATGTTATAACATTTGTTGTGACATTCTCTGCTAGGCTAATTGACATTTATTTTGTCTAATTGGTCACCTTTGGTCAATTTTGACTAAAAAGGGGGATAAGTGTTTATGTGGAGAGCTGTAGTAAAATATGTGGTTGTGGAGATCTGCAGTGCTGATGTAGCTAGCTAGGCTAAACAGATGACAGCTGATGATGTTGAATAGAATGGTGTTCTATGATGTTCTGTTCTGAGATGTTGGAGGAGATGTATGATGTAAGACAGAATGTCTGATGTAAGATAGAATGATGTTCTGTTCTGAGATGTTGAAGGAGTTGTCAGAAGGAAATTCTAAATGTTAACATGTTGAAGGAGATTCTGAATGTTAACATGTTGAAGCAGATGTCAGAATGACATTCTGGCTGGTACATGTACTGGAGTTACAGTAGCTGGTTTTTGATGAATGCACAGTTTTAGGGGGAGAAGAAGTACCCTTGTGCATTGTGCATTTGTGTGTCTTACTAGTTGCATCCATAACTAGTAATTTTGTTGTTGTTGCACAGATTTAGGGGGAGGAGAAGTACCCTTGTGCATGTGTGTATTACTAGTAGCCATAGGTAGTAATTGTTTTGCTTCCGCTGCTGATTAAACTACTGTTAAGTTGTTTAAACTGCTGATAGTTTGCCTTGTGAACAAAAAGGACAGATATATGTTTTAGCCAAAATTTGCCAAAGGGGGAGTTTGTTGATTCTAAGTGTTGGCAGTAATTTTGGTAAAACAAAGAGTGTTCACAAGATGTCATGTGTGATGTCTTAACATGAGATATCCTATGAACCTGCTGGAGTTAAAGAACATATGCAAGCAGGATTGTTTCAGAATGCCACATAAAATGACAAGGCTTCTGATATTGGTTGTACCTGCTGGAGCTTAAATGGAAAGACATGTTCATGCAGGATTGTTTCAGATGACATACACAATGTCATGATATCTGATATGGTTGTACCTGCTATAAAAAGAAATATGGATTATGCAGGATTTTTCCAGGATGTCAGACCCGATGTCATGACATCCTGTACACAGAACATTCAGTATGAATGTCTGGTGTTTTGTGATTGCACAATTAATGGCAATCATTGGTTGATTGAAGATATGGCTAGCTGGCGCATTCAATCAGGGATTACAACCAGATTTGATTATTTTCCAAGGAGATCTATACAGCTGTTATAAAAAGATTTGATTGGAAAATAGATTTAGGGTTTTCAAGATATCCAAGCCCAGCAGATTGCTTCTATAAAAAGGGGCTTAGAAAACCTGTTTGAACATACAACCAATACTAAGCCTCAAACAATGTAAAAATTAGAGGTGTGTGTGAGGTAAACCTCCCAACCCGTGGGAAGGTTACCAGGTGTTTCTCAGTGCTTGAAAGCATGAGATGATTTGTAACTCAAAGCCTGTAGGTGAGAGTTGTATTGGTCTTGAACGAAGCTGTGAAGCAAGTTCAAGTTGTTTAGCATTACATGGGAATTGTAATGATAGGAATGGAAACTGGAGGTTTCTATCTAGGAGTGCCTAGGTATAGATTTCATTGGGTAGGGATTAAGTGAGGAGTTGTAAACGGGGGATTTTAACTCTGAAATAATACTGCTAATAGTGGATCTTCTTCATGGCTTGGTATGCCCCCAGAGTAGGTAATGTTGTACCGAACTGGATTAACAATTACTGGTGTTTTTACCTTCTGCACACTATATTTTGTCTGTTATAACTCAGTCTGTTTCTAATCTGTTTATGAAAAGAATAACAGACTTGACACATAGCCTGCAGTCTGATTGCAAAACAGAATGTTATGACATTCATAATTGACTGCTAATACTGATGTATAGACTGATTGGTCTGTTACAGTTCAACCTTCTGTAATGTTGGAACAGGTGATATTCAAATCAATGTTGAGACATCATGCTGATAACTGGGCTGGATCAATAAACATAAGTGTTATGTTTGATCTCTACTGTGTCTTTGCACTAGATGGACAAAACTGGATGTTCTTCTTTCCATGATGGTATATTAGCAGATGTCTTGACATCTGTAACAGAGTGCATATGAGTACTGGGTTTTAATTGTTATAACTGTCTTGCTGTATTAGTAACAATGTTGGATCAGATGTCATGACTTCGTGTAGAACATCTGAACTCTGACTATACCAGAATTTCAGATATATTCACAATTATAAACCCAAGTGGGCAAAAGGCAAATGGCATTAACATAAACATGTGCTCCAATGAGCAAAGGAAAAAGCAAATGAATAATATGTGCAAGAATTGTAAATTGCATAAAAGTAAATTGTATAAAGTAAAAGTTAGTTGTTAGTGGTTAATAGTTAGTATGCCATAAGGCAAAATTTAGCGCTATGTTAAGCAATCGTAATTGGACTTATGTATAAGTCACAAGTATCTGAGGCCGGTCAATAATAATGTAGGCAACAAACACAAGTTAGGAGTCTTGATTAGTAAACCAAGTCCCAACAACTTGCCATGCCAAAAAGAGGAAGAAAATGATCTTGTATTGGTTTAAGCCATTTGCATGATTTAGAAGACAACATATCCTTAATGCAAAGCCATTCACTTGATCAATTGATCAAGATGAATTAGATTTGAATCAAAGAATGTTAAATCTCCCTAATCAATCCTAACTTATCAACCTTCAACTCATTGATCAAAAAGAAAAAAAAGAAGAAGAAGAAGGAGATGAATGAAAGAAAATGGAAATGACAAAATAAAATGCATTAAATGGAAGGTCATGTACCAATCCTCATATGTTGACAAATAACATTGAAAGTCAAGGTCAAACAACCAAAAACAGAAGTGAGATGAAGATTGGAAGTCAAGAAATGAATAAACTATTTTTGGCATGTTTTATATTAAAATAAACTTGAATTAAAATAAAATGGAAAGGTCAAACTTCAAAATCACTTCAAATCAACCTTGAAAGGTCCAAGTGATTTATCCCAAGTTCAACAAGGTCAAACAAAGTTTGACAAAAAATTTCAGCATTTTTAAAAGTGAGAAACTATTTTTAATCAATTAAAAATGAATAAAAATAACCTAATTGAACTAAAATCTCAAATAAATCTCAAATCAATTCAAAAATTGATAAGAATATTTTTCATAGATCCATCATCATTCAAATAGGTTAGGAAAATATTTTTGTATTTTTTGAATATCAAAAACTATTTAAAATGAATTAAAATTAACCAGAAAAGAGAAAATTCACAAAAAATATCAAATGATGAAATAAAAAAAAATAAAAATCAGAAATAGAAACTAGAATTTATTTAGGAAATAATGCAATTGGTCCCATAATTTTTTGATTAAAAATGAGAGAGATATGATTTTTTGAAATAAAAGGAATTAAACAAAATAAAAAGAAAATTCAGAAAAATGCAAAAAAACGAGAGCCCTTGGATCTGAGCTCATTAATTGAGCTGGCAGATCCAAGGATCTAGAGGCGCGCGCTCATGAAACACCACAGTCAATGCGTGCACACGTGAAGAAATTAAAAGTCATAACAAGCAACGCTCCTGATTGCATCTGGAAATCAGATCAAGCGGTCCAGATTCAAACTGGACACGATGAAGCAACCGGAAACTTCATCTTCTCCGGTGAGCTTCCCAGATTCCGGCCATGTTCAAAAAAATGTAGAAACGCAAATGGCCACCAAATGAGGCGATCTATATATCAATCGAAAGAGGAAGTGATGTACATCACTCCTATACCATGCACTTCCACTCTAGATCCCTATAAATGAAGAAATCAGAGCTAGAAGTATGATGGTGTTCATCATGAACTTCATGTTTTTGCAAAATTGAAAGCACAAATCAAATGCCTCTATTGAGAGGACTTCAGCCAACATTAGATCCAAGCAAAAGAGTCCATGGATGAAGAGAATCGAGGAAATTACCAGTTGGAGTGCAAGCTTGAGTTCTGGTGAATTGAGCATGAAACCTTGCTTGCTTTATCAAAACATAAGTCCAATGGATCAAGGTGAAGAGGTCTAGGAACTTTTAGATCAAAGAAAACAGTCGAGGAAACTGAATTCTAGATCTGAAATTTTTAGAGAAAAGAGAGAGTTCCTTTAAGTGTGGTTGAGGATTCAATTCAGTAGAGGTTCAGGCGCCTTCAGGTTAGTGAAATGAAGCTCATATGCAATGTATTTATAGGCAAGGCAATGCTGAATGCATGATTTCAAATTTGCATGAATGGAAAGGGCCTCCATGCATGGGCCTGTATAGGCGCATGGAGGGCCCAATTCCACTTGGGTTTGGCAGCTGATCATCATCATGTAATTTTTGGACGTGCAAATGAGGTATATTTGGATCATGCATGGCAATTGAAGTGATTTTCACAAAATGCACTATTACATTGAAGCCTTCGAAAATGCCATGTCCAAAATCAAAATGCAAGCTTATGAGTAATGGTTGGAAAGCTTATTGCATAAGGAACAAATGTCATGTTGATCAAAATTTCATTTGGGCCTTGGAAATTAGTGAAATTTGAGCTTGAAGGGTGATGTGCAAAACATGTCAAGGCAAGGTTTCTAAAATTGGCCAACTTTCAAGCCCTTCTGTTTTGATGATTCAAGCTCCAAATGGAAACACCTCCAACATCAAAGTTGTAGATCTTTTCAAGACAATCAAAATGGACTTAAAGTTTGCATCATTTGGATTTTTGATGAAGAAGTTATAGGAACTTGAAGTTGGACTTTTTTTGACTTTTAATGCCTTTGGTAAAAAAGGACCTATAATGTATTGCATTATCACATGTATTTTCTTCGAGATTTTGAAATTTTGTCCAACATAACATTTGAATTAGACATCTTAAGCTTTCCAATGCATTTGATTTAACCTCAAAATCATAAAAAATAAGTGAGTTATGTCCTTGAGAAGTTGACCCAAAATTAGGGTTTCAATCAAAATGACCTATAATGTATTGGAATGGCAGATGGTTTTCCAAGCTTCAAATCAAATTTTGATGAACATGAAAGTTGTTCATATTGTCCTTAAGAATATGTTTTCTTTTGAAACCATCTCCATTTGACCAACACATCAAAAGTTAGATCTCAGTGCATTTCACAATAGTCAGATGAATTGACTGATCAACTTTTCAAGTCCACAACTCATACCTTGATGAATTGATGATTGAGGATACTAAAATGATTTCAAACATGTATGAAATGATGAATTAAAGAACTTCCCTTGATTATATTTGACCATGAGCTGAGGTTGCTTCATGAGCAAGGCATTGTGATGCACAGATGAATTAGGGTTTCTCTGAGGAACCAGCCTCAAATCCTTTGACTTGCTTTGATCAAACATGATGAATTGAGATACTAGGGAGGCATATTTGATGGATGAGAGCTTTGGGAACCATTACCATGCTTGCTTTCTCCTCCTCTTGACCATGTCTTTGTACCAATGACCTCCTAGAAGCTTTTGACCTTGTGGTTACTCAAGCTACAAAAAAAAGATGTTAGTGACATATTTTTGTGCTTTTGGTTAGTGAATAAAAATGAGAAAAGCAATGATATACAATTCAAACATGCTTGGTGGTCTCAAACCACTCACAAGGAGTCCCACCCATAGGCAAGGGGAACCAAGATGCTTATGATCCTTGAGGCTATGCAAATGCAATGTTATGATGCCATGAGGGATCTTAGGGACAAAATTGGGGTCTTACAGTTCCACCCGGTGATAAGCGGATGAACCTTTCCGGTTGGATGGTTCTCTTAATTAATTTTTCAAATCGTTCTTCATGTTCATCACTTATGAACCATCTCAATGAACGAGGAGGACCGAAAGCCGTGGTTTTTGTTCTCTTAGACATCTGCTATAAACATCAAAACAAACACACAACAAAACATGAAGGGAGTTAGCAATCAACAACATAAAACATGAGACTGGAATTTCCCAGTTCGCGACGCGAACCCTGCGAACCAGGAAAATTCCAGGAGCCTTCTAGGGTTCCTAAGGTTTGCACTACTAACTGACATAATCACAATCCCTATGCTAATCCTAATCTGAATCCACTTTAGACATGCAAGGTTATTTCAAGTATCAAATTTCAATTTTTGCAAAACCCTATTCCTACCTAAGTGAGAAACTGAAAAGGAATGGGAAGAGAAAATGAAAAGAACAAACATACCTTGTTGAAGTGCACTTGAATCTTAGTTAACAGTTGGGATTTGGAGATGGAGAGGGAAATTTTTTAGTTTTGGAAGTTTTGGAAGTGGGAGTGGAAAAGAGTTGCTATTTTGAAAATAAAATAGAGTGGACAGAAAAATAACCTAAACAGAATTTAAGTGGTTCTGCCACGCTCCGTTCGCTGGGCGAACTTTGTTCGCGGTGCGAACTTTGTTCGCGGCGCGAACTAGAGCTTTCCATTTAGTTCACGGGGCAAAAGATGATCGCGGGGCGAACTGAAGGAATTTATGAAAAAATTAATTTGCAGTGGACAGAACCCAAGTTTCACAATAAAAGACACAACAAAATATCATAACAGCAGAATTTAAAAAATTTAAAATGCAGACTTACAACGTTGGGTTGCCTCCCAACAAGCGCTTTGTTTAACATCGTTTAGAGCTCGACGGTTCAATGATTCTCTTCACGATCCGGCTTTGCTGAGCAACTTACCCAAGGGCTTTGTTGTCTTTAAGAGGTTCTTGATGAACCTTCGATAAAATCCGATACCACCCTTTTTCGGAACTACTTGTACAACACTCACCCATTCACCATCGGAGATAGGACAAATCATCCCGGCCTCCAATAATTCGACAACTTCCTTCTTTTTCAGCACTCGTATCAATTGATTCTCCTCTTTTGGGGACAAGGTATTGCTAATGATCACCGGTTTAATACAGTCATCACCAAGGAACACATACTTTAAATGTGGCTCTAGTTTTGGCTCTTCCACTTCCTTTGTCATATCCAAGCCTTCGTTTTTATCTTCATGATAAATAAGCTCTCCACAAGACTCTAATTTTATGCAACATTGCTTCAATCTCTTTTCCTTCATTTTCGGTCGAAACTTTGTAGACTCCGATAAGAGATCTCTCTGATGGATTAGAAACATGAACCTGGTTTGCGATCTCCACTAGTTCCTCTTTGGTGGCATCGATTCGAAAAGAATCATGCTTATCATTAGGATGCTTTTTTGCTTCAAAAAGATCGAAGGCTACCTCTTCATCTTGCACCCTTACTTTCATTAGTCCATCATCAATGTCAATCATCATTTGTGCCGTTTTCATGAATGGTCTTCCAAGAACTAGAGGAACATCATGATCCTCATCCAAGTCTACTATCACAAAATCTACCGGAAACAAGAATTTGTCCACCTTCACTAACATGTCTTGAGCAACTCAATATGGTGAAGTGGTAGACTTATCAGCTAGTTGTAAAGTCATCCTTGTAGATTTGATCTCAACATTTCCTAATCTTTTAACAATGGATAGGGGGATTAAATTGATGCTAGATCCCAAGTCAATCAAACCATTACCAATGTAGGTGCCTCCAATGGTTACCGGTAAAACGACTCGGCCCGGATCGGATTCCTTTCTTGGGAGATTTTTTTGAATGATGGCACTACAATATGCATTAAGCAAGATTGTCTCGTCTTCCACATGTCTCCTTTTATTTGTGAGAATATCTTCATGAACTTTGCATACCGTGGCATTTGCTCTAATGCATCGGCAAATGGAATATTGATTTGAAGTTGTTTGAATATGTCCATAAATCGTGCATAGTGTCTAGCATTATCCTTCTTTGATGGTGCGTGCGGATAGGGTAGATGTTGAACTGAAATGACATTCACTCCTTTGTCTCTTTTTTTCTTCTTTCTTGGTTCGATTTCCTTCTTTATTTCCACTTCACACTGCTGTTCTGCTATCAATTGCTGGTTTTGCTGTTTTCACGGCGCGAAGGAAGATCGTGGCGCGAACTGAGCAGTTTCTGCCACTTTCTCCTTTTCACAATCCACACCCTCATTTTCCAGCACAACATCCATATCATTCTCTACTGTAATTTCCTCACTTTTTCCACTTGTCAACTCTTTACCGCTTCTCGTGACGATTGCTTTACAATGCTCATTTGGATTGGTTTGAGTGTTAGCGGAAAATGAAGATCTCGCGGTTTGTTCCGACAATTGCTTCGCAAGTTGGCCTACTTGATTTTCCATATTCTTAATTGCTGCCTCGTTACTCTTCTGATTTTCCATGGAGGCTTGCATGAATTGTTGGAGAGTGTCCTCTAGCTTTGAATTTCCTCCTTGCGATTGTTGTTCTTGAGAATTTGGGTGTTGATAAGGACTTTGTTGCTGAAAATTTTGATTGTTGAACCTTGATGGTTGATAACCTTGATTGTTTCTTGGATATGAGTTGTTGGGAGGTTGTCTTTGATAGCCTTGATTTTGATTGTTCACATAACTCACTTCTTCTAGTGGAGGGAAAAAACCGGTTTGATGATCTCCTTGACATAATTCGCAACATGCTACTTGATGTCGAACTTGAGACCCTTGAATTTCCTTTATTTGTTGTGGAAGCTTGGCCATTTGTTGAGTAAGCAACTCCACTTGTTGAGAAAGTAGCTTGTTTTGAGCAAGGATGGCATCATTGGTATTTAACTCAAGAACTCCCGGTTTCCGTTGTGAAGGACTACGGTCATGTTGACTTTGACGATCATTGAGTGCCATCCGGTCAATAATGACTTTTGCTTCTTCCGCATTCTTTAACATAAGAGAGCCACCCGCGGTAGCATCCAAAAGTGTTCTGTGAGTTGATTGGAGCCCATTTAGAAAAATATGGATTTGAGTGAGCTCATCAAAACCATGACCCTTGCATTTTCTCAACATTGACTTGAATCTTTCCCAAGCCTCATTTAGAGACTCGTTGCTTCCTTGAGTGAATACCGCAATAGCCGTTTTGGCTTCCATGAATCGGGATTGAGGGAAATATCTTTCTAAGAACTTTTCTTCTAGCAAATTCCAATCCGTCATCACTCTTGATGCTTGATCAAGGTACCACTCTTTTGCCTTTCCCACTAAGGAGTGTGGGAACATCCTCTTGAATAATGCTTCTTCACCCGTTTCATCAATTCCCGTAGAACCCGCAATCTCATAGAATTTGATGAGATGGGTATACGGATCTTCATGGTCCATTCCGGTGAATGGATTTGCATAGAGAAGTTGGAGGATTCCGGTCTTCATCTCCGTATTCCTTCCTCCACAAGCAAATTGAGCATTCCTTCTTGGACTATTAGCGGACATTTCGGTAGGAGTGTCATCTTCCATGTTTCCGTCACAAGCCTCTACAACCACTTCTTCGATTTGAACAAGTGCGGAAGTAAATGCTTCTTCTCTCCGGTTCCTCTCTTCGGCTAGTTTCTTTCTTCTTCGTGTTTTACTATTGAGCTTTCAAAGTATTCTTTCAATTTCGGGATCGAATTGAAATTGCTCCTCGGTAGCTTTTCCTCGCATGCACTAGAATCTACAAAACTAACAAACCAAGTGAAACACAAGAGTGAAAGTAAGTACAAAACTTAAAACAATGAATTATTGCAATGCTTGTAATATCGAACACCAATCCCCGGCAACAGCGCCAATTTGTTGAAAAGTATATTTTCGGCAAATATTTTTATATCGTATCCATAGAGATTGGTTGTTATTACCGCCGTTCTATAATCCAAATTGTTTTAAGTTTAGAAAGTAACCAAGTTGTTTTGTTTGAAGAGTTATCTTTTGAGTAAAATATCACTAAAACAATAAAATGGTTTTAATCAAATGTAAAAGGTTTGGCAAGATTGGAGTTCACTATTCAAATTGCTTATGATTCCTTATGACAACTATACAGATTCAAGATTATTGATGATGTTCAAGTATCCTCTCAATATCATTTATGTCTAAATGATATTGTGATAATCACTATATTAATCTTTAGACGATTTCTCCACCTAACTATCAATATAGCAATCTTTAATGGTTGATACAAAAGAAGAGTAGTGAAAAAATCTATCTCTACAACTTATTCACTACTTGAAAATATATTCTATGTCAAGACTTAAATAATCTCTTTCAACAACTACTCAAATCTAATATTCAACTTAGGGCAAAAATATCATTCAATACATCAACAATCTTTTATCATAGACAAGAGTTAAATGGAATACATGAACAAATAAGAATAGCTACTACCTCCAATCTTGAAAAAATGGGGTTTAGCTCCTCATCATCATTTTGGAAAGCAAAAGGGAATGGAGAATAAAACTCTGTTTTTCTCTTACAAAATATCAAAACTAACAATGAATGAATGAACAATTTCCATTCTGTTTTCTAAAAAAGGTTGACCTTTCCTAAAATGCTCATTTTCGTCTAAAGCTAAAAAGCCCCCTAAAACAGATACAGAAATGGCAAAACACAGTTGGCCTTGAAAACAACACACTTGGACAAAACAGATTGCTAGATTCGCAAGGTTCGCGGCGCGAACTGAAGCTACTTCAGCTTCCTTGCCTTGCAAGCTTCATCCAATTAATCTTCCAAGTGGTATTCTTCAAAATTAGGCCTCCAACTTGCATTCAACACTTCTTCCAAATTATGATTAAGCATTCCGAAGCTCTCTTGCCCAAAAATTCTACAAAACTAACAAATATGTGAAATAACTACTAAAACAACATAAATTAAACCTAATTGCATTTATACAAAATTGTGAGAATAAAAGTGTGTAATCACATCAAAAATTGGTAAAAGGGACCAATAAAATTATATAAAAAGTAGTACTAATTGGTCCCTAACAAAGCGCCACAGCTGGAAACAGAATTCGAAAATGAACATAAACTACTTCCGGAAATGCATCTCTGAAAGAGTTCATACTTGTTCCGGAGATACATTTTCGAACAAAACACATGTTTTTTCAGACAAAGAACACCATTAATGTGAGAAATGTTGTGTGAAATAAATGATCTTTACCTAAAATTCTAACTTCTTTTGCTCCCTTTGATATGATGAACCACAAGATAAGAGATTTGGGGTGAAAAAATGGATTGAGAATGGATGGGGTTTTGGTGAGGGTTTGTAGAAGAAAACAACAATGAAAACAATGGTCGTGCGATCATGCATCTGTGTCTTTTATCAGATTATTCCGGAGACGCATATCCGGAAATATCTGACATGCAAAGGTGACCAAATATTTTAAAATCCTGCCCAATCTTCTGGTGATACATCTCCGAAAAGTCTATTGAACTGATCAATTATGAAATATATTTCTTGAAATATACCGGAGATGCATCTCTAGAATTAAAAAACCCAACTTATAGGGCGCAACTCAGAATGGTCTGTGTTGAGTGGGTGTTTAGTGCGTCCGGAGATACATCTTCGAAAACTAGGGGATTTTAAAAAATTTGTGTGGTACGTAAGAAACATATAGGGTGCATTAAGAAATCCCCTAAACCTATTGCGCATATTGGGCATATCCAAAACAATGAAGCCCACGAAAAAAAATTTAAAGAGCCATTAAGGATAAAAACTATATTTTTAAGACCATTTCATAATGCACCCTATATATTTCTACTGTACCACACAAATTTTTACAAATGTCCCTTATTTTCGGAGATGCATCTTTGGAAGCACCCAAACACACACTTAAGTAAGTCCATTTCTGAGTTATGCCCCCTTTTTTGTTTACTTTATTCTAGAGATGAATCTTCGGAATATTTACGAAGTTACATTTCTGGAGACACACTAGTGGCAGATTCAACACGAAGTAATTTTCCAAAATGAAATTAACATTCATAACATAAAATAAGCATTCCATAGATGATTTAAACATAAAATGCAATATTACACTTCAATATCCAGGTGAATGCTTCAACATCTTCGCAATATCTTCGATCGATCTTGAAACCGTCCTTTCCAACTCGAGCGGAATTTCTTTTTTGAAACGGAAATACGTATTCCATATAGACCTTACATCAGCTTGCGTCTTAAGCTCAAGTTTGTTGAACTTAATCTTCCCTCTGTTGCCAATCGACGATAAACTATACTCAAGCTTCACAATCTTTCGATTGTCTTCGTAAGGTAGGAGGTATTGGATTTCATCTTTGATATCTTCGAGGGAGGTGAAGTCGTTGAGCTTAAATGTGTGTCTGGGTGTAGAGCTGGAGAAGGATACATTTGCGACATACTAGTTTCAAAACAAAACCTTTAAAACAAAATCTTATTTTTTTTACAAAAGAACAAATATTGGTATGGGGAATATCAAAAATACATTTAGACACAATATGAACAATTGTTGAATATATTAAACTTCATTTATATTGTGACGCAATTACATACACTTATTTGTCCGGCTACACAAGAAATTAAAAAGAAATGAAACATAGGTTGCCGGCTATATCTATAGGTGTACCCCTTTGTACTTTTGTGCATTTGATTCTCTTTCAATGTTTCTCAATTTCTCAAACTCTTGCATCCTTTCTATAAAATGATAAGGTCATGTCTCGACTTTTATTGTTGAATGAGCCGTCCACTTTGATGATGTAAGTGGTATAAGACATCCTGGTTTCAAGTAAACTTGAACAAAATGACTTGATTTTGAGAGTTATAAAATACACATAATATGATCATTTGGATTTTGATGTGGGGCGATACGCAGTGGGAAAAAGGTTTCCGAAAAATCGTATTGTGTCATATCAACACATGCTCGATCGTACGCATATGCTTTTAGGTGACCCATTTCAGGGAAGCACATCCATTTTGTCTCTGGAGCCGGTCCGTTAAGGCAAGGAACAAGAGACTCATAAACTTTGTTGAAGTTTTCTTTATTTCTTTACAATGGTGTGTATGATTCTCTATGAGTCCTCAACTCTTGGATAAGTTGATGACGGACAAGTGCATGATTATCTTCTCCTTTATCGAGTAAAATGGAAACTACTCGATAACCGTAATTACCGTCCCCCTCAACATTGACGATCCGCTTGATGTATTTGTGCATAAAAACAGACATCTCTGTTAGTTGTTGTATTTCCAAGGTGTCTAACATTGTTAGTCCATGCACAAATAATTTTCTCCTTCACCTGATCAAGAATTATGCTTTCAACATATTTCAATAAATCTGGATACTTTTCACACACATTCCTGAAATGCATAACATAATCGGTATATAGTTCTTTTGTGGAAGAATTTATTATACGATTTCATACATCCATTATTTTTTCAACTACCAAACCCGCTTTCACTAATTTTCCATCTTCGAACTCTATTTGTTTCATCCCTACCGCGGGTCTAACCCGACTTTTCACATTCTTTGTTATGTGATACCTACAAAGTAATGCATTAGAGTAAGGAAATACCTTTGCAATCAAATTCATCAAGGCGGTATTGCAGTCAGTAATAATCACTTTAGGCATCTCACATTGGTCTTTCAACCATGTCTGACACACCTCTAAGGCCTAAATAAAATTGTCCTCTTTTTCACACTTAAGAAATATAAACCCAACAAAATATATGAGCAATGCAGATGGAAATGAAGGATCTTTATCTGAAATTTTATCTTCCTTTACTCCCTTTGATGTGATGAACCAAAATAATGGAGATTTGGAGTGAAAATGGATTGAGATTAAAAGGTTTTTTGGTGAAGGGTTTGGTTGAAAACCAACTATGACAATAATGGTTGTGTGATCATGCAACTGCTTTTTTTAACATATATTTCTAGAGATGCATCTCCAGAAATATCTGACATGTAAAGGTGATATAAAATTTTAAATCCAGCCCATAATTCCGGAGATGCATCTTCGGAATTTTTATTGAACTGATAAATAAATAAAGTATTTTTTAAAATGTTTCGGAGATGAATCTTCAGAATAAATAAACGTCTCTCAGAATGGTAATATATAAAAGATGCGTTCGAAGATATATCTTCAAAAATTAAAAATATTTTTAAAAATTTATGTGTAAAAATATATAAGATGCGTTAAAAAATGACCTTTTTAAAATGTCTAATAATATGGCCCACCAAACCTTTGTTAGCATTTTCAAGAATATATAAAAATATGATTTTCCGTTTTGAAATAAATAATATACAATTTAATTTTGTTTTAACATTAAAAATAATTAAAGTGACCCGTCCAAAAACACAATATTGTTTTTCTATCTTACTCTCTCTCTCTCTCTAAATATAAATAAAATCAAGATATTATTGTTCTTTTTATACTTATCTTGTCTCACGATTACTATAAATAGCTACTAAATAAATTTATTCTTGATAACCCTAAAATTCTCAAAAGATCAAGAATGAAAACTAAATATTTTATCTTCTTTCTTTTAGTAACAATTCTTATTTCAGTTGAGGCAATAAGGTCTTCTAAATGTGAGTAACACATCTATAGATAAATGGTAAGAATAATTACTTTCTTTTATTTTATTTATTAAACATTTTTGTTTGTTTAATATACAGCTGATGCAACTGAAGAGTCCATATCAAAAAATTGCATAGATAAAATCAAAGGCTTGAGAAGAAAAAATGGTGATGGTGTAGACTGGGTAGGTTCAGGAACTTGGGGAGGTTGGGGAGGACCTAGAGAAGAAGGTGGAGAAGGACAAGAAGGACGTTCAGAAGGAGGAGGAGATGATGAAGAAACATACGAAGGAGAAGATGATAAAGAAAGATACGAAGGAGAAGGTGGAGATGAAAATGGAGATCCTAATGAAGATCCATAAAAATTAAACACTTGCATGCATTTGTGTACTATATAATAAATAGTGTAAAATAATCACATACTAGTGTGTATACTCGTGCAAGGTACCGAATAAAATTTATTATACTAAAAATATTATTTTATAATTACTTAGGTTTACAAATGAAGCTATGGTAACATAATAATAAGCAAATATATTGTTATTAGTACAAATAAAATAAATAATTTATTTTAAGAAGCAATGATTATATAATCTCTATTATAAATAAAAATTTATTTATATTGCTGAAAATGATTGAGACATTATAAATAAGTGTATTGAAAATATTTAAAATACTTGAGTATTTTGAGTTGTCATTACAAATATAATAGTTAATATATTTGTTTTATAAAAAAATTATCTATTCTTAGTAAATTTATTAATAATTTAATTAGTAATTTAATATTTATAATTGTATAAATTCAAATAATATTATTTTTAAAGTTTAACAAAATAACTTTTTATGATAAAAAAATATCTTAATTTCTCATCAATTTAATTTGAGATTATAAGTGAATTAAACTAACCCTTAAATATATTGTTATCTATTATCATTCGAAACATGACGTATGATTAAACTTACACAGCTAATGCAAAAATGATATGTTTCATAATCGATATAATAATAATAACTAAACAATAACCGATATAATAATAATAACTAAACCTCTAATGCAAAAAGAAGAGTTGTTATGAATTAAAAAATTAAATGATCAAAATATTACTATCAGTAGATATTTTAAAGTTAATAAGTATCGCTAGTTAGATGACAAATGATAAATTTGAAAAAGGAAAAAAAAAACTCATCTTGCTTTAAATTGACATTAACATAATGATATATTTTAGTTTGTAGCTAACAATAAATCAAGGGATTCAAAAGGTATATGCATATTAAAAAATTACTTAAGCATTTTAAGTGATAGGATGCAATCATGAAACTCTATTTCAAGTCATTCATAGTACATATTTATATTAAAAAATAATTTGTAACTTTTTTAACTGAAAATAATATATGAATTGCACCAAAAAAAAAAACTAACGGGTACAAGGAGTGACACGAGCAAGCAAAAAAAAGTTTATCAACAATAATAAATTAATTACGAGGCAATTCAAAGAGGAGGACCAACTATATACAATTTGTTTAAGCAAGAGAAATTGTATTAATGTGAGTATAATGGATACTCTATCCTAATACAAAGAATAGAAAATGATACTACCTTCGTTTTTTATTATAAGTCGTTTTGGGAAAATATTTTGTACCACAATATAAGTCGTTTTATAATATCAATGAGTCATTAATGTTATTTTTTCTATTATACCCTTAAATATTTATTATTCTCTCTTCTTTCAATTATATCAATTTATCTTTCCAATATCATTAATGAAGGACAACTTTGTAAAATCCTTCATAATTTCTCTTTTTTATACCACAATTATTACATTTCTTAATACGTGTGAAAAGTCAAAAACGACTTATAATAAAAAACGGAGGGAGTACATGATTGAACTAAAACAAGGATTAACGAATAAATGCTAATAGATTCAATAGTAAATCTTTTCTGTCACAAACGATAGACCTCTTAGATCTTGCACTGAACTAGTTTTAGGAGAGAGATTTAACCAATGATACACTTTCACTCACACATTTATGTCCTCCGCCAAAGAGAATGTCATTTCTAATTAACCATATAAATCAAACAGATGCGAGCCAAAAGAGGATACAAAAGTTCTTCTTGATCTTTTCTTTCAATATGATTTCATAAGCCATAAAATGATCTAAAGTAGAATCACAAGTAGTTATCCTACCAAGACCGATCCATTTCAAGGAATGTTCCATGCGATGTAAATGAGTTTCTTCAGGTCCTAAGCACATAGGACACGCAAGGTTATGTGGTCCCCTAAGAATACCACGCATAGCTAGTTCATCCCTCAATGGAAGCTTGTTAAGAATGAGCCTCCAAGCAAAGATTTAGATGTTGTTTGGAACATTTGTTTTCCACAAACTCTTCAAATCAATAGACAGATCAGGATCGGGGTGGGAACCTGCAAGAGATAAAGATTCCAGCATGGAGAAAGCGGATTTACCCACACAAAAAAACCAACATGACGCCAATAAACGAAAACATCATTCACAAAGAGGATTTAGGCTTGACGTTAAAGAAAATATTCTAAAGATCCTCCCAATCACTCCTTGATGAATCTTGAAGATGATTATAATTAATCTCAATATTCCAATTCCAAGCATAATTGATCCACTGGCCCAATCCACTAACTTTTTCTCTAGCAACCTGCATACAGTCAAATAAACTAGGGAATTGCGATCCCAGAGAATATTTAAGGTGTTTCCTAGTTTATAGGAAATGTTATTGCCAAACCAAATTGAGTCCCACCCACCCACCCAATCAGATCCTTAGTTCCCTCCACCATATTGATGATTTACTAATGCTAATAGACCAAGAGGGATCAAGCATCAAACCCTTGGTGTTGCCATATTTGAAGGATAATAGAGAGTACCAAGTTGATCTATTGTCTGAGATGATTTTCCATGCCCATTTTCTCAGAAGCGCCTTATTGAAGGATTCACAATCTTTAACTCCTAGACCACCCTCAATTTTTGGTTTACAGATTATGGACCAAGAGACCCAATTTATTATGCTTTGAGTTTCTTCACCATTCCAAAGAAATCGATGTTGAATTTTAATGATTTCTTGGACTACTATTTTTGGTGCTTTGTAGAAGGAGAAGTAAAATAATGGAATATAAGCCAAGACTGAGTTTAAGAGTATCATAAAACCTTCTAGAGAAATAGATTTACCTTTCCAATAGAAGAGCCTATTGCAGCTTTGATAGAATAGGATCCCAAGATGAACGCCTACGAGGATTGTCCCCAATTAGAAGGCCCAGAAAATAGAATTGGAAGGGACTAATTGCACATGATAGGAAATTAGAAGCATCCATCAAAAATTCAGAATCAATGTTAAAACCCAAGGTTTTGATTATTTGAAAATTTACCTATAAATCATATTCTAGTTTGAAGCCACACAACGCATATTTAATAGACGAAATATTATCCCACGATGCATGTCCAAATATGATATTGTCGTCCAAAAACTGAATAAGATCAAACTGAAGATTGTCTAATAGTTTGATAGGATTGAAACTCAAGCTAGAATGATCATTTTTCAACAAGTCTGCAATACCTTTAGCAACAATGATGAAAAGAAACAAGGAGAGTGGGTCCCCTTGGCGAAGCCATATCCTTTTTTGGAAAATACGTGGTGGGACTTCCATTGGTTAGAATCGAGTGAACTAGGAAAAACGCATGCTTGGATCCACTTAATCCATTTACTTCAAGAATTCATACGCTTAAGCGCATACAACAGTATTCCCAAGAGGCTGAAATGAAGGCTTTTTCAAAGTCAACTTTGAAAACAAACATGTCCTTCTTATTTCTTTGAGCAAAATCCACCAGTTTATTGACCACTACTACTCCATAAAGCATACTTCTATTAGGAATAAAAGCAGACTAATCAATTGAGACTAGCTTACCAAAAAATTCATTTAATCTTCAAAGTATGAGTTTTACGATGATTTTGTAAATAGTTCCTATCATACAAATTGGGCGATAGTCTTTAAGACATCTGGGGTTGTGAATCTTGTGGATCGAAGCAATAAAATCAGTTGTGGTGGCCTTTGGGAGATGGGACTTCAATAATAATTCATTAAAACAATAAAAGAGGTCTTGCTTGATGATATCCCAACTAGCTTTAAAGAAACCCATAACGAAACTGTGCGAGCACAGACTTTTGTCACACGTTGAATTCCAAACAAATTCTTTAATATCTTAATGTGAGAAGGGGGCTTCAAGGCTAGAGATTTTGTTTGATGACATTTCTTTAAAAACCACTCAATCCAACCTAGGTCTTCTAAGGACTGGCTCTTGAAATCTCTCCTTGAATTATTTATATGCCAAAAATTTAATACCCTAAACATCATCAATCAAGGTGTCACCCGCTTTAAAAGCCTATACCATTGTATCTAAATCTTGATCTCATAAAGGAATGGAAAATCTTGTAATTTTGGTCGGTTTACCTAAGCCAACTACATCTAGATTTCTGGCTGATCAGAGATTCACGAAAAAATTCAAATTTTTCCAAACCAAGTTTTAAGCTTCAATTCTTTTTCCAGATTGATCATGACTAAAATTTGAATTATTATTTCCCACCAACTAATCCAAAACACTAAAACCTTTAACTGCTTCATCGATCTCTAAATCTAGTTTCCCAAAGACCTTTGAGTTCCAATTTCTCATTCTGGTCTTCAAAAGATTGAGTTTCTCTTTTAATACAAACAATTTCTTACCTTGAACATTTGAAGACTTCCACACCTCTTCAACCATCAATAGAAATTTCGGGTGATCTAGCCAATTACTTTTACCCTATTACTTCTGGGTTGAAGCTATGAATATATCATGTCACATCCATAACCAAGTAATCATTCGACCAAGAACCCAAGTTAACCACTATGATGTGTGGAAAGGAAGGAAGTCAAATGTCAAATATTTCCATGTTTTTGGCAGTAAGTGGTATATCTTGGTTGATCAAAAGCAAAGACGCAAGATGGACCCTAAAAGTGATGAATGAATCTTCTTGGGATACTCTATGTTAAGTTTGTACTTTAGCAATTTGCATCCAATATGTATCACTGTCGCATTCACATTCTGATTGGTTGGTAAGGTTTCACATTGATCGTTGATGTTTCATGTGGATTGATGAGTTGAAAGTATATTGACCTTCATTATTTTTTAAATGGATATCAATTATTCTCTATTTAAGTTTTTAATAATTTTAAAAACATTTTCCCCTCGGTTTCCAGCTCAACCGAGGTAATAGGTCATAAATAAGTAAAAAGGTGCCAAAATTCAGTTGGTGGAATTCGAAATGGGAGTTGTTCGATACTTTTCCCTTTAGTTTCCAGGTCAACCAAGGTAATAGTTCATAAAACAAACATAAAAAATCAAGAGGTGCTAAATTATAGTTGTTGGAATACGAACATTGTCCCCTTAATACTTTTGCATTGGTTACTAGCTCAATTGGGACAATAGGTTATAAACAAAAATAAAAATAAAATAAAAGGTGCTAAAATACAATAGTTGAGATTTGAAGGTGTGTCCCTTGAATTTTTCCCTCGGTTGCAAGTTCAACAAAGGTAATATATCATTAACAAAAATATAAAGAAATTAAAAGTTACTAAAATGCAATTGCTTGGTTGCCATCTCAACCGAGGGAATAAGTAGTATTTTTTTACTTAGGTAAAAGCTTTATCATAAAATATATTATTTGTTGTAGTGATATGGAATTTAAGCAGTCATCTCTTTTCAAGGATGCATGGTAAAGAAGCTTTCAACTTGCTTCTCCTTGTTGAAAACGAGCCTCCCTTCTAGATTTTAAATCTACGACCTCCTTGGAATTGTTTGTGGATGGCTTGAGACATAATGTGGGATATGGTATGGTGAGATCCTTTTGGGATGACCCTCTGGTGGGGACTATCCCTCTTAGAGTTACTTTTTACATACTTATCTCAATATCTGAGCAAAAAGGAGTAAGGTAGGTAATATTAGTGTTTATGTTAATGGGTAATGGTTTGGAGTTTTCTATAGTGACGACTGCTATTTGACTATGAGTAGGATTCGGTGGACAACGTTATCCACATAGTTCAGATTATTACTCTTTTGCAAGAGAGTGATCATTGGTGCTAGTTGCCAGGTGGTAATAGTAATTATAATTTTGGATCTATGTGCTTGTAGTTATGAGGTCTACAACAACCTGTTCAGTTTCGATGATGGCAACACTCTAAAGTGAAGTTTTTATCAAAAGTGCTGATGAAGACTGTCTGGTGTTGATGATGACAACATCATGAGGTGAAGTCTTCATCAAATACAGTGATCAGGTTATGATGGTTGAAGATAAATATACCAAAGCTTATCTTTGGAGGACAAAACCTAATGTCAAGCGGCGTTTAGTGAAGTCAGTGAAGATCTGTGATCAAGTTGTATGTTTGGTGATGGTGTTTATCTAAATAGATATCTCAAGCCTTATTCGAAACAAGATTCAAGGTTCAAGTGAAGTTCTATGGTCAAAGATAATATTGCAAGGAACCTGAAGCTTTTGATTTGTGAAAGCGAGGAAGTGTGAAATCTTACCTAATCCGTGTTAAGTGATCTGTGTTTGTAAATGTATAAAATTAGCTCTTGAATTTACTAAGGAAAATCACATGCACACTTTCAAATGATTGGAAATCCTATCTTATTTTACTAAATCAACCAAAAAATGTTTTTCAACCTAACTAATGACCTAGAGACCCATTCTAATCAATTAGAAGAATTCTTTACATGGCATAATCATTTAGTCCATTAGGGTTAATCAATTATTAGCTTTATAACCATAATAATTGATTATTAGGTCGCTTAATCCATTATTGGTGGCATCTTTTAAAAACCTTCCTTTTTGTATCGCATAATCTATTATTTATATGGCATAATCAATTATTGACTTTAAAAGCTCCATGGATCCTTTCCTTTTTAGACATATTTTCTCCTATAAATAGATGGTTTCACTTTATTTCACTCTAGAAAAAATATATGTTAAATACCTCTCTCTCTCTCTCTCTCTCTCTCTCTATATATATATATATATATATATATATATATATATATATATATATATACACACACACACACGTGTGTGAGTGTGTGTGTGTGTGTTTCTGTCTCTTTATTTCTTAATTTTTCCTTTAGTGCTTTTGAGAATGAATCTTTTATTTGTGAGGTTTTAGTATGGTGTAAGGGTATTATTTCAATGTCTCTCTTGTGAGAAACTTATTTTGATTGTGAGTTAAACTAGTTATAAATCTCTTGTTTGGTTGTTAAGGTAAATTTGGTAAAACCTTTGTTTGGTTGGGAGGTCTTCGTATTTAAAACTCTCGTTTTGGAGCTTATCCTACCGTTAAAAGCTCTCAGCTTGTTCAAGATTGTCATGGTGGTAAAATATCTTTGTTATGTGGTCCTTGTAGTTAAAACTCTCATGTTTAGTCGGGAGGAAAGACATTGCAAAATTCCATTCCTTTTGTAAGAAGGTTCGTGGGAAAAACCTGTCAAAAGCTCACGTCATAATGGAAATTCTCAAGAAGAAATTATGGGAAAGGAGTAGGACAAATCATTAGGTCGAACCTATATTAATCTCATATGCACTTTTATTTTCCCTTATCTATTTACATTTTAGTTATTTACTTCTGTTGTATTTTCATCGGCCTAATTTTCCTTATTCCATTAAATATATTTTATTTCTTATATAAAGTTGTTTGATATGTTAGGACATGAATCAATATGCTCTGACTCTTTTTGAATGATTATATGATTAATTGTGAGCTTGCATTATTGTTAATATGCATTAGTGAATTAAATTATGGTGAATATCGTTGATGAATTAATATTGTGCATAAATTATGTTATGCCATGATGAGTTGATATTGATGTATGTCGGTGTTGTGATGCGTGTATAAATTATGAAATGGTGCATCATAATTTAGCATGATCATGTATGTTGTGTTAATGGCCTAATTTGGTGTATAGTTGCATGTGTCATGCATCATGGTGTACAAATTTCTATTAAGTAAAGTGCTCTGGTCCAATAGTGGGATTAGGAGCGAGTAGTTGGTGCCTATGGTGGAATTAGTGAAGCGTTGTTGATTCAGTGGTGGAATCAGTAAAGATTTTGATGTACTTTGGTAAAATGGTCGAATCGGGAGCGAGTAGCCGACTTTCGTATAATGGGAGTGGTGAAGCATTTTTGATTCAGTGGTGGAATCAGTAATAATTTGATGTGCTCTGGTCTATTGGTGGATCGAGAGCGAATGGGAAATATCAGTAACATACCTCTGATGTTCAATGAGCTGGTACCATATTTTCATGTAGAGTTGAGGTGGTGTCACATTGCCAATATATTTGCATTGTGAATGAATTAATATTAATGTTATGATGTGTAATATCTATGAATTATGTTTGATTTGATGATGCATGAATAATTGATGATATGTAGACAATTGTTGATGTGTGGGTGATGGATGATGCATGATGTTATTGTGATTTAATAATATAAATGTTTGTGATGTGTGTTTACTCTTTGTATTGATTACACTGCTATATTATTAGAGTGTATTCTCAACCTTTTTATTATTGTGGCATTTATGCTCCTCTCGAGTACAGACAATCAGGTACAATAGTAGTTGCTTGAGTTAGAGGATGGCGTCGATACCTCTTTAGCTATTTATCATTTAGTCTTAGATGAGTCACTTTTATATGTAGCGCAAGGGATGGGTTGTTCATTATTTATTTGTTTTATTCCTTATTTATGTTGAAGTTTTGTTATTCGTTTGATATTAAGGCTTATATGTCAGACTTAATAATTTTCCGCTACTGAGTTTTAATGACTATGTGATGTTGATGTTTTTATGCTATGGTGAAACATGCATGAGACAATGATATTGTTGTTTTAATGGAATTATTTTATTAAATGTCGAGTCAGACATTAGGGTGTTACATAGTGATATCAGAGCAGGTCGATCCATCCGGCCAAGTTGTGACTAGTTTGTACCCTTTTTGTGTGCGACAGATGTGTGAACGTTATCAATGCTTACTTAGTTATTTGTTTTGGTTGTGCAGAAAGATGGATGGCAGGAATAATCACGTAACTGCTAATGCTTTAGAAGCAATGACCAATGTGATTCCGTGAGTGAATCAAAATCATAATAGAGGCACTGATGGATTTCGTGGGTTAAGGAAGTTTCATAGAAATAACCCACCTACCTTCAAGTGCATATATGATCCGGAAGGTCCTAAAACATGGCTCCGAGAGATTGAGAAGATTTTTCATGAAATGGCTTGTAATGAGGATTAGAAAGTGTTGTTTGGTATGCATATGTTATTTAAGTAGGCAGAATACTAGTGGGAGAATACGTGTCAGAGAATGGAAGCTACTAGTACTGAGATTACCTGGATTGCGTTTAAAGATGATTTTTTAGAGAAGTATTTCCCGGCTGATGTGCACAGCAATCACAAATAAGGGATCACACACAAGGCAAACAAAGGTCAAGGGATGAATCAAGTCATTGTCAAGATCAATCATCCATTTTGGTGGATTATGGCTTGCACCTTATCAACACCCAAGTTCCATTGATATTGACAAGACTTGATTGGATCAATCAAGAATCAAGGGTTTATTATAAGTCACGAGCATGGAGTCTGGGTAAGAACCATCCCAAAGGAGTGAACTAAGGATAAAAACCTGTAGATCATGCTCTAAAAAGTTCTCAGAGTCTTAATTCCATCTATCGGATATTACAGGTTAAGATGACTGACTCATCGACCCATAATATTCTAAAGAGAAACTCGTCTGAGTGTAGTATCGCGTAACAACTGTTATCAAGTCTACACTTGAACAGTTTCTGCACTACGTCCTAAATAGGCCAAGATGGGTTAGGTGTTCTAAGGTCCTCAGCTTCTCAGACCCAATTAAAAATAGTAATGCCTAACCACAAATACTTGTGTGACATTTCCAAATCCAAAGGAGTCTCCATTGAGCAGATGGGTCTCAAGCTAACTTGTTAAGGACTACTCCACACAAGTCGAACATGACTATATCATCCTCCTATCTTAATTTCACTCAAGTTCGGGTTAGAACTTATCTCACCACTCAGAGATCACCAAGCACAACAAGCAGATTATATCACACATACATATATACACAAACATCACATATATACAAATATATTCACACAAAAAGTAGGCTAAACCCACTAGAGACTACTCCCCAGCAGAGTCGCCACTTAATTTCTGTAGCGGGAAATTCATGATCATTAAGCTATTGACAAGCTAAAGATCAATTAACAAGAGTCGCCACCGCGCTTTTATTGTTTCCAAGGTAAAAGGGAAAAAGTACGAACAAAACCCAAATAGTAAGAAGTTTTCAAATAAAAACTAATAAAACTCAGAGATCACAGGTAAGGGGGTTGGTTACACAGAGGGAAGGTGTTAGCATCCAAAGTGTCCTAGGTACTCCTAGGGAGCCCTTTTTGTGTGCATATATATTTTGTACAAAGTGATATTTACAAACGAATAGAATGGGGGGGATGAGAAAAGAATTTATTAATTAGATTTTTTGTGTTTGACAAGACCTTCGGTCTTGTTCCTACGTACCAACATAAAAATGAGGGATCAAAACCTCGTAGTTCATGCTAGAAATTTCAAAATGAGTGTGTTGGTTTTAAAAAAATTAAGTTTGAAAGGCACAAAGGCCTAAAAATGGTTTGAATGAGTTAGTTCTTTTTGGATTTTTGAAAGTTTAAGTCAAGTATAGTTAAGTTTATTTACAAGTTTGATTTAAGAAAATAAGTTTGAAAATGCAATGGCATAAGGCCAAAGTTTCTATCTTTTGCAAAAGTGGTCAAAGTTTAGAACAAAAGTAGTTCACACAAAGAAGGTTTTGAAAATGGAGGGAGAGATTTTGAAATTAAAGAAATGGGGAGAAGATGAAGAGACTACCCTATGCATAAAAATTTAAAAGTTTAAAGTTGAAAAGATCTGACCAAATGGGAGCAATCCAATAGACAAGTATGTCAATAAAAACCCATAATTCCCTTGGACTTTTTTGAATCAAGCAACACACAAATGCACAATTATATCAATCTTGAAGAGTAAAGGCATCAAATAAATATGGCCTCATCCAAGCTTATCCACTTCAATGATCTTCTTCAAAATAGCCTATGTAGCAGATGAATTTCATAAGTCACAGGTTCAACATAACAGCTTAACAATAATTAATGTTGCAGATGAACTAGAGAGATCTTGAATGATGTATCAGATGAATTTCATATTGTAAGTACTTGGTTCTTCAAAGAATTGGCATTGGCCAAGTCCATTAGCAAAGGAATGTTGCCTAAGTTCTAAGTCCAATTGGACAAGATCAAACCAACAGTCCACTCAAAAGTCTTTTAGGGTTTTTGTTGTTATTATGTACATTAATGGTCAAAGACCATACAAACAGGCAAAGTAACACAAACAAAATAATATCACACAATATGGTCCAAATGGACAAAGTGAAAATTACATTAACATAAACAATTAGAATGATATGTATAATGGTAAATGATATAAAGTGCTAAAAGTAAATTGCATTAAAGTAAAGACTTGAAGTTAAAAGTTAATAGTTAGTAAGTTAGTGGTTAGTTTTGTTTTGCTTTTGATTTCAAGACATTCTTTGGAGAACACTCAACCCACTTGCCACAAGCATGGATCCTTGAACCAAAACATCTTCCAAAGGAAGGAAAGAAGGCCAGGTTTCCACACAATACCATGGAAGAGGGGAGACTTACAATCTCAATAACTAGAATGCTTATGCCTTTTGTATCACAAATTTAGTGCTATATTAAGCAGTCGTAATTGGACTTATGTAGAAGTCACAACTCTTTGAGGTCGGGCAATAAACTTTTGGTGTTAATGCATGTTGGAGACATAGTATTATGAACTATGCTCATTAAACATACCACACAAAAATATGCAAAAGGTGTGGCCTAATCTCATCCATACTCATGTTAATCTTTCAATCAACTAGCATTAGGACTTTGAGATGTCATTGGCCAATTGAAAATGAATGAATGAAGAAGGGGAATTAGATGAAGAGGGAAAAGGATGAATGAAATCACAAATTGGTCAAAGGAGGATTTTTACCAAATTAATATTATTCATTCATTTTGGGAGATGGAATGTACTTTCCATCAAATCCCTAAATCCAATAATATTAATTTGACAAAGTCAAGTCAACCTTGACCAAGACCCAACAACAAATAAGAAACTCAATTAAGTCAATACAAATGGTCAACGCAATTAAAATGACATTTATTCAATGAAAAATAGTAAAATAATGCATAAAATTTAAATATATTTTGTCCAAATCCTAAAATCTCATCAAAACACCAAATAAATGGCCATGAGATTTATCATAGGTCAAACAAGGTCAAAGGACCTTGGAGAAAAAAATTCAGAATTTTTGGACACTTAAAAATATTTTTAAACAATTAAAAACAAATGAAAAATCAATTAATTCATGAAAAATATTAATAATGATCCAAAAAATAATTTTAATTTAGAATATGGAAGAGAAAAATATTTGGAAATATTTGGTGAAAGTTCCATATTTTTTAGATCAATATTGAATTTAATATGAATTATTGAAGAAAATGGAATTAAAATGAAATTCAGAAAATTCAAAAATACGTGGACCATCAGATCTCTCTCATTAATTGAGGTGGCAGATATGATGATCCAAAACACGCGTTCCATGTGTTCCTTAGTCAACTGCGTGGCAAATGAGGTAATCAAAACGAACGCTCCAGATTAGAACGTGGAACTTGGATCAAATGGCTCAGACTCAAGACACCTCATCACCGGAGCCAGAGCTCTGGTTGTCTTCTCCGATGAGCTTCACCGGAATGGTCAACATGAACCATTACCAAAATCATAAACAGGGACATGATCTTAAAGAAAAAACATCACTGAGCACGAATATCACCTCCAATTCATCCAATTCCAAATATATTAAGAGATATGTGGAATTGAAAAATGAGGTTCATGATTTGAGTTGCTTCGATTTGGCCTCAAAGCAACTCAATCTTCTTGCCTACATTGGTAGGACTTCAGACAACTCAAGAATCAATGAAATTGAGCAACAATTTAAGAGAATCGAAGAGTTTAAATTTCTGCAAAATTACCTTCAATGGAGGTCTGAACTTGCTAGATCTTGATCTGAATTATGCTTGGCGTCACTTCACTTGCTTGCAGGAGAGGAACAGAAAGGTTTAGAAGCAATGGACTCCTGGAGAATTGAATTCCAAAACAATGGAGATTCAAGCTCAAATTCAAATGAATTTATCAGGGTTATCCTCTTAGAGTGAAGGGTTTTCAATAGAGATTCCAAGCTGGCGCAATGTCTGTTAATTCTGAGCATAAGGGCCTCAAATTATAGGGAAATCAAATGATATCTGCACACTCTCTCCACTTTCCAAATTTGGTAAAATGATGATGCCATGTTGCATGGGCGCGCATAGGCCCATGGAATGATGGTTTGAAAGTACAAATTGAAGATCAGATGCTTTGAAGATGGATTGGATTGCAAGGTACATGTGCATTGTCTCTTGAAGATTGATCCATGCCAAATGATATCATCCTGTTTAAGCCATGCGCAACCTATGCATTTCTTATCCAAAATGCATGAGTTTAAGCTTTTTGGAAAGGTGGGATCAAGAGGAACAAGTTTGATGTTGAACACTTTTTCATTTGGAGCTTGGAACTTGGAAAAATTTGAGGTGGAAGTTTTGAAAAATTTGACATATCAAGAATTTTCTAAGTGTCAAGCCATGTGTCTCAATATTCCACCTTGCTTAACTTTTATGGGAGCTTCAAATGAGAAAAGTGTATTCATCAAAGTTGTAGATATCTCAAAGACCTTAAAAATGGTCACCAATTTCATGCCATTTGGATTTGAAATGGTAGAGTTATGCATTTTTGAAGTTTGGAAAAATCACTTGATCAATGGTATAGGTCAAAAGTGACCTATAATGTAGCCTCATATCACATGTTCAAATAAGTTGAATTAGCTCCCACTCGAAACATAAAAGTTGAAGTATACACATTGAATTTGATTTTTCAACTTGGAAATCTTTCATATCATAAAAAATGAGTAAGTTATGGCCTTGGGAAGTTGACTTTCAAATTAGGGTTTAGACAAAATGACCTATAATGTTTCAACATAGAAAATGATTTTCCAAGCAAAACTAGATCTAGGTATAAACATTAAAGTTGTTTATAGTGTCATTTAGAGTAAGTTTTCTATTGGAGTAATTTTCATATGGTGAAAAGTGTAGGAGATAGGGTCTAGGGAGACCCGGTTTTGATCAGATGAATTCATCTTGCCAACCACCATCAACCAACTTGCCAATTTCCAATTCTCTTGACTTTCTTGGCTCATGGTAGATCATATATGCATAATATGATGAAATTTGAAGTTCCCCTTGAGAATTTTGATCAATTGGTGAGATAACTTGTTGGAGAAGTTACTTAAGATACCCAGTCAAACTAGGGTTTCCAAGGCAAATCATCCTCAAACTCTTGAAGAAAACTTGATCAATATAATATGTAGAGATCATTGGGGCTCATATATGATGTTTATAACCATTCTTGAATCAATTCTTGTTGTACACTTTGTTCATGAGGGTCTCAAACCCTATATATGATCTTGATGAATCAATGAGATCATGCCCTACATACAAAAGAGTTAGGCAAATACAAAGACATATTTTTGGTATTTTAGTTAGTAAAATGATAATATACAAGTATGATATAATCAAAAAGTGCTTGGTGATCTCTCCTAAAACAAACCCAATGAAGGAGGGGTAAGGAGGATGCCAAGACATGATCCCAATGCTAATGCTTATGATGGATTTGCATGAGGGATCTTAGGCTCAAAATTGGGGTCTTACACCTCCGAAAACCGTAAGAGAAATACGAAGCTTCTTAGGACACGCAGGTTTCTACCGGCGATTCATTAAAGATTTCTCAAAAATCACCAAACCGTTGACTGGCGTATTGATGAAAGACGCCGAATTTATCTTTGACGACAAATGCCTAGCGGCGTTTGAATAATTGAAAACAACTCTTATTACCGAACCTATCATCCAACCGCCCGATTGGATATTACCCTTTGAAATCATGTGTGACGCTAGTGACTATGCTGTAGGCGCAGTCTTAGGACAAAGAAGGGATAAGAAACTTCATGCAATATACTATGCAAGATGAACCCTAGACCATGCACAGATGAACTATGCCACCACAGAAAAGGAACTTTTAGCTGTAGTGTTTGCTCTGGATAAATTCTGTTCCTACCTAGTAGGAGTAAAGATAATTATCTATACTGATCATGCTGCAATTAGGTACCTGTTAAACAAAAAAGATGCCAAACCAAGACTCCTAAGGTGGATCTTACTATTACAAGAGTTTGACCTAGAAATCAAAGATAAAAGGGGCATTGAAAACGTCGTGGTTGATCACTTGTCAAGAATGGAAGGTATTGAACCTGAACGCGTGCCTATAAACGATGATTTTCCGTATGAAAGACTCATAGCCCAACTGGAAAGCAATACAGCTAAAGATGCGTTAACCCATAAGGATACCAAAACAAACGAGGTAGTGGAAGCAATTTACACCCAAACCACACTACCATGATACGCTGACTTCGTCAACTACTTAGCAGCTAGGGTGCTTTCGCCAGACTTGACCTACCAACAAAAGAAAAAATTCTTCCACGATCTTAAACACTACTATTGGGATGAGCCTCTACTTTTCAAGAGAGGCACCGACGACATTTTCCGTCGATGTGTTCCCGAGGATGAGGTAGAAAACATAATCTCCCACTGTCATTCTGCTCCCTATGGAGGACATGCAAGCACCTCGAAGACTTGCGCTAAGATCTTGCAATCCCGCCTCTTTTGGCCCATTCTATGGAAAGATATCCACATCGCGATCAAAAATTGTGACCGGTGTCAACTCACTAACAATATATCTAGACGCGACGAAATTCCGCTTAAAGGCATTTTGGAAGTAGAAGTCTTCGATATTTGGGGAATCGATTTTATGGGACCTTTTCCATCCTCTTTTGGTAACAAGTATATCCATGTTACGATCGATTACGTATCAAAATGGATTGAGGCCATAACCTCTTCAATGAACGACACACTAGTGGTAATTAGACTCTTTAAGCGAATAATCTTCCCTAGATTCGGAGTGCCGAGACTTGTCATCAGTGATGGTGGCTCCCATTTTATTTCAAGGATTTTTAAAATGCTATTACTGAAATATGGAGTCCGGCACCGCGTAACAACACCCTATCACCCATAGACGAATGGGCAAGTAGAAGTCTCAAACCGAGAAATTAAACAAATCTTAGAAAAGACAGTTGCCACCTCCAGGAAAGATTGGTCCTCAAAATTACCAGAAGCCCTGTAGGCATATATGATAGCTTATAAGACCCCAATAGGAACCACACCTTTTAAGCTAGTTTATAAAAAATCATGTCATCTTCCAGTAGAATTAGAACATAAAGCATATTGGGCCATTAAGACCCTTAATCTCAATTATACTTCCGCAGGCGAAAAAAGAATATTAGATATCCACGAACTAGAGGAATTTAGACTAGATGCGTATGAGAATGCCCGAATCTATAAAGAAAGATAAAAAAATGGCACGACAATCGCATATTAAGGAAAAAGTTTAAGGAAGGTGATAAATTACTCGTGTTTAACTCCCGCCTCAGACTCTTTCCCGGAAAACTTCGTTCTAGATGGTTTGGTCCCTTCGAAATTACCAATATCTTTCCGAATGGAGCAATAAAGATAAAAGGAAAAATGAGCGAACCATTCATAGTAAATGGCCAACGTTTGAAACATTACCACAATATTGATAACAATGATTTCATTGCAAATCTAAAGCTTGCAGAGCTCCGCGCTCATTCAAAAGAATAACGCCTATCCTATTTCTATCGAGCTTACGACAATAAAAAAAGTGCTTGGTAGGAGACAACCCACACTTTGTCTTTAACTATTTAATTTCATTACCCAAATTTATAATTACTACCACTGCTTAATTTTCATTTCTTTTTTATTTCTTATTTCTCATAAAGTTAATCAGTACCTTTCTGTATTATTGACCATTACTAAATTAATGCTATTATCTACTTGATTTTATCTAGCTACTGATTATCACAATGCAAAAAGTAGATTACATGTATATAGTCTTCAGAGGCAGAGCTCAAAGGAGACGTTTTAAGGCTCTAGCTCAGAGAGAAATGACACTAACCTTGTACCCAGATGGACGCACCATGACCAAATTAGGTATAAGAGACAGTGTTATGTTCTTAATTAACCAACTAGGCTGGGACACCGTTGCTATCAAAAGAAAATTCAGTTCCTACAATAGGTTGACTTTAGAATTCCTAACCTCCCTAGTGTACCTGCCAAACCATGGTATGGGATTTAACAATGGTCTAATCACCTTTAGGTTATTTGATAATGACTACCGTTACACTCATAGAGAAATGGCTGAACTCTTAGGATGCCCTAATGGCCCTGATACCTTTACCATTACCCAGGAAGATAGGCTAGTAGACCATCAATTAGATCTCTTTTGGGGAAGCATCACAGGAAATGACCATCCCGAGCCAGACCTTATGCATTCAGAGAACATCCATAACCCTGCAATTTGTTACTTTCATAAGATCCTAGCTTACACCTTATTTGGAAAGGAACAAAACAAAACCTTTGTGTCCAAAGACGAACTCTTTATAATGTACTGTGCATCACAGGCCAGACCTGTTAACGTTTCTACATTCATGATAGCTAATCTATACCGTATAGCACAGGAGGACTATGGACGAATCTTAGTGGGAGGCTTAGTGACCATGATAGCAAATGCCATCGGACTGAGACAACCACTTATCAGGCTCACCCCTTTAGGTGGAATACAACCAATGAATATCGAATTTTGCTTCAACACCGGGATCATTAGGAACCTAGGTCCATATGTGTTCAAATTTCTAATTAACCGCGAAGTAGTACACCTGTTTACCCTGCCAGACCCTAGGACGAGTGTACATGATAAGAACAACTGGCTCTATGATTTGGATGGACCACCAGATGCACCAACTTCTCCTCCAAAGACACCCCAAATCTTTGATCACTATGACAATTATCTCTCTGACGCTAAATCACATGCCCCAGTTATACCTGCTGCACCTCTCACCGGTCATGTTGCTGCCATCGAAGTTGTTCAGACAGACGTCACCAATCTGAGAGGCAAGTTGAGCACCCTACGCATGGAGTTCCGCAACTTTGTGGATGTAGTGATAGAGAACCTGGATCACATTTACCAGCACTTCTACTCGTTCTCTCCTCCTACCAGCATCCGTTGTAATGGCTAATTTATTGGAGTATTACCGATTTACTAACTTTTATTTTATTTTCTTGTTTGGAATTTTATTGTTATTTTCTTTTACACATTGGGATTTATTTAATTACTTTAGTTCTTTTTATTCCAGTAGACAAATTATTTCATCTTCTCCCGTCTACTCCATTCTTTTATTCGTTAATTTTGCGATTTAATTTCATTTAACTATATCATGTTTATTATTCCTATATACTATACATTATGTTGGTAAACCAAAATTCCATTGAAAATTGTGGTCAAAGCAACTAAAAAGGCACACATATGGGGAAGACCACACTGCATGTGGCGCCTGCCTCACACAGTTGTGGCGCCCATGTGAGGGTTGTGACACCCTCCACAACACCCATAGTGGCGCCAACCACAAACATCAAAAGTGGCGCCAACCACTACACCAGCTTTCACGCGCATGCTTTGTAATATTGACACATCAAATCACTTAATGGTTTTGTCCCTTGCATGCTTGACAATGCCTTAAAGCCATTGAACCATTTTCAAAAACTCTTTGACCAAGGCATTGAATACCGTAAATGAGATTTATTCCACCAATCAATTTCCAACCACCATCACCTCTATATAAACCACCAACATGACCTCAATAAACCACACCTCTCATAAGCATAATTCTCTTCTCTCTTGCTATATTCTCACTACATTACACAACAAGTGTGAAATTCATTATGGCACAGAGGAGGGAATACGAAATAGTGTTCAGAAACGTACACGTCTTTAAGCGCAAGAAAGATCGAATCAACAAGGTACGCCAATGAACCCTATTCATTTGCCTTAGGAATTCTAGATAGTGTTAACTATATGCTAGACACTTTAAATTTAAATTATTTTCTATCTCTCAAAGACCCTGTCTATGCTCAATTAACACTAGAATTCCTAAGCTCGTTAACTTTTAGTCCCACACCCAACACAAACTGCTCCAGTGGGACTGCCCAGTTTCGTTTATTCAACGTCGAATATGCCCTTACATTTTCCCAACTAGCAGACCTGCTACAGTTCCCCTATGGGGATGGCGTAGTAAGTGAGGGCCCAGAAACTGAGGGTTGGCAACATGCCTTTCAACCATTTTGGAGGGCAATAACCAGTACAATAACCCATAGCTTTGAGGGAAACAAAGCCACTTTAATTCACAATCCGGCTATTCGATATTTCCGCCAAATATTAGCGTCCACCATTTTTGGCCGAGCAAATTCTAACAAGGTGAACGAAAAAGAACTCTTTTATTTGTTCGCCACATTTTTGTCACAAAAGGTGAATACCGTCCTTTTTATGCTATCTCACATACAGGCCATGGTCAATGAGAAACGAGGGTCGATTATTTTTGGAGGTTTAATAACCTCCATAGCCAGAGTCCTAGGACTTGAAGAAATATTCTCCAGGCTAACCCCGCTCCCGGATCATGCCATTTACATTGACATGGCAAGGAGCATGAAATTGGTCAAACGAAGGAGTGACGGTAAATTTAATTTAATAATTGCAAATAATGTCTTACAAGATTTCATCCTCCCAAATCCAAACCGCGCAGATGTGCGTAACCCGGATAATTATTGTTATATTAATGATCTGATGCATAACCAAGCCCCCACACACATTCCTGAGAATGTAGCTGCTGGCGGGGACACCGATGAGGATCACATTCCGGAGAAAACTGCTCCCGCTACTGACCCACACACCACAGACATGTCATTCGAAAATGTTGCAGGTACATCCTCTAGTCAAAGACCCAGAAGAAAAGTAGCACCAACCACTCTTGATGAGATATATGCTAAATTGCTGCGGGGTAGAGAATTAGACGCTCAACACGACCTTCAAATCCAAAAGATGGAAGCTCGGCAAACTGAAATAATGCAAATCCTTCGCCAAATGCAGCATGATCAGCACGACTACGCCTTCAGAACCAAACAAAACATGTATGGCTTGATTGATGAAATGGAAACATTGACAATGCGTGTGAAAGATCCCCAAAACTACACGCCACCTCACTAGCAAGGAAATGGTGGATGTGCACGTACACGTGGCATAAGGCGCCAGTAGCAGGATACCCAGGTTCCACCTTTATTTCCTATCTTATGTCGTTGCATTGGGGACAATGCAAGTTTTAAGTATTGGGGAGGAAGCTTTACCGCTTTTATTTATCGCTTTCTAGGTAGATTTAAGTTATTGTTATTGTTATTTCCTTTTGTTATTTTTGTTAAAGTGTTAGTTAAGTTAGATATCAATGTGTTGTCGAGTCTTTATGTGTGGTTTCCATTATTTACTAATTCTCCTATTTGCTCAAGCCATACAAAATTTTGCGCAAAAATATCTAGACTTAGAGATATAGTACATCTTTTGAAAATTCTAAACTATGAAAAAAACTGAGGTTGAATTATAGAGATTTGGAAATACTTTATAAGATCGGTATCGTTCTAGCACCTTAAATCTCCCAAGTATAAGATCGATTTGAGTACTTGTCATTCCATAGCCTTAAATTCTACCCTTTAATATTTCCTTAAGTAGTTTATCTAGCAGTCAACACCATCCTAAACACACACTACACAAGAAGTCGATGCAAATAAGTGTATGATTTCATGCTTAAAAGAAGAAAAGATTACGAAATGCATGAAAAATGTTGTTCCTTCTAAGTTAGGTGATCCTCAACCGGTCATTTAGCCCAACGGTATAACCATCTTTAACTGTTATTTGAGCCAAAGTTCGAAAAAGAAAGAAAGAAATAATGATGAGATCATAGTCACTAACAGATCATCTTGCTATGAATGTGAAGGGATAACGAGCTTAATGTGATTGCGCCAGAACGAAAAGGATAAAAAGAAGGTTTAGTAAGGTAGGCTTAGGCATGACAACATGATTCATATTAGTTTGTGTAGGAGGGAGACTTGTGGTTGCAATATTGCGACTATGTGTTCCAACGATACCTTTAGTGTGGAAGTGAGTACTTGTTAATACAATTTTGAACCAGAGTAAAGTTTATAGACTAGAATGAGTATCCGAATGCAACTGTGTCTTCTACGAGTCTTGATAATGTATGCTGCAAATATTTTACAAAACTTTTTTTCATATACGCGGCATTTGCTTGAGGACAAGCAAAGGTTTAAGTATGGGGGAGTTTGATAACGCGAAAACGTATCATATTTTTGGCTCCATATGCATTGCTTTTTACTTGATTAACACTTATTATTATTCAGTATTTTATGTTTATTGCAGGTATTTATCGATTAAAAGGTTTACAGCAAGCAAAATGGAAAATAGCAAAAAGGAAAGAAAAAGGAAAGAAAAAGAGAAGAAAATGGAGAAAAATAGAGATAATGGGCCACCAAAGCAAATGGGCTTGTGGCGCCCATCATCTAGGGTGTGTGGCGCCCGCCACATGGACCAAAGGAGGTGGTGGCGTTCGCCACCAAGCATGAGGAATGGTGGCGCTCAACCCAATATTGGTGGCGCTCGCCAAGGAGTCAGAGACTAGGGTTGTGGCAACCGCCACAACCTAGTCTTCCCTCTTTTTCTCCATGTTTTTAGCAACGAATCCACCCACCTTCGCTACAAATTAGGGACGTGGAAAATATATAAGGAGTCTCTCTCAGACTCGCTGAGATCTCTCTCTCTTATTCCAGTTTTCAATCTACGGATTATTTTTATTCAGAATTATTTTCTTTTAGATTTCTAGGCAGTTTTCTTACTTTGTAAAAGTAATAGTTCTCCACATCGGGGACTATTGCGATTTATTATTTACGCATTTGAATTCAATTGTAACAGTTACTCATTGCCAAAGCCTGCCGACATTATTTTAATCAAAGAATCAAGATTTAGTTCTAGTTCTTAATTCGTAATCCAGGTTTTATTTTGATTGTTGTTTTATGTATTTATGCCTTATTGCATGTTTGATTTTCCAAATACCATGTTTGTTACCGGATCCATGTCCAGATAAACCCTTAGGTATCAGTATGTAAAGACCGCCGAAACGACGGGGATCATAAATAATTGGTGTTAGTTTTTATAAAACTTATTTTTCCGATTTTTAGTTTCTTATTTTAATCAAATTGTTTTTCGTATGAGAGTACAAAACAAACTAAGGTTACGGTCATCAAGAGCGAGAGTTTGAGATTTTAACCAGATAGCTGAAACTAGGCTTTAATCCTAAACACAGCGAAAGCGCTTTAGGATTAATTAGACTTTATTTATATTCAAAAATTACTTTTAAATTCAAAATGAGACCGCGAGAGCTAAGCATTCTGGTTTAGGGGTATGGTCAGAGTCAATAAAAATGAGAGTGTGAGACTAAGTCCTTTCTATAAATAATTTCTACTGAAGAATATTTGACCAATAAGATTACACCAACTATCTATCGAATCTCCGAAGTTTGATGCGTTACATACCCATATCCCCTTTATCGTATATCTTTATTAATCTTCTATTTACGTTATAGTTATTTCTCTTCATCCATCCAATCTTAGAACGATCATCAGCCTTAGATTTACATAGCAACATTAGACCATGATACGTTCGATTATTAGTGTTTCCTCTCGAAAAATACGATTCCTCGCGATGGTTGCGGAAAAAATTACGTTCAAACAGAGTCACCACCGAACTTTATTTATCCCAATAAAGGGATAGGAAAAGATCGATAAAACCTTAAGGAAATGGAATAATGGTCGTCGTAACCATATTCGGGTTCGGGAGTGGATTATGTAAGGGGAAGGTATTAGCACCCCTCACGTCTGTGGTACTAAACGGGAACCTTTTAGTTCAATTTTTCGATTTGAGTGTTAATTTATGTTTGTTTGTTTTCTTCGGGTTATAAATATATTGAAAATAGAAATGGATGGGAACCTCAGAAAGGGAAAAGGGGAGGTTTTTTTATTAGTGTGCTCGCGAAGATACAACAATCTCCTGCTTAAGTATCCTTATGGTGTAATAAGGAAATCAGAGCATTCGTAGTTCGGCGAACTACGGTTGGTTGATGTCTTTTAGTGAACAACTGCTTAGATCGCGTTCTAAAGGCTAAACGCTGGCTTGTCTACTCTCGGCGGAGGCTTAAGCACTAGTTTATTGTGCGCATTAGAAAGGATTAGACGATGTTCTTTCTGAAAAAAGTTTAGGTCACACGGAGGTGACAAGTTGGATTAGTATGTTGGATGTTTTGATTGGTTTAGATGTTTTTTGTTAGATGATGATCACTCGGATGGTCGAGTAAGACAACTCGTAACCTAACAGTCGGGAAAGGGAGTAGAAGACTCTAGACCACTTTCTTTTTCATCTTTAATTATAGGAAAGATTTGATAATAGTTAAGGTGTTTTGAACGGATGACGAATACTCGGATAATCAAGTAAGACAACTCGTATCCTAATAATCGGAAAAGGAATAGAAGACTCTAGATCGCTTTCTGTTTCATCTGAATATTTATGAAAATAAGGTTGTATACAGTTGACGTATTTTAGAATGAACGACAAGTACTTGAATGGCTGAGTAAGACAACTCATATCCAAGCATTTGAGAAGAGGAATTGAAAACTCAAGACCATCTCTCTTTTCGTATAATCTTGATTGAGAAAATGATTTGATTAAGTTGTATGCTTGTGGAAAAATGAGAATTGTCCGACTGATCGAGTAAGAGAACTCGTATTCAAACAATTGGGGAGAGAAGTTGAAAACTCAAAATCATCTCCTTTTTCATTTATCTTATTATGAAAGTGTTTCGATTTAATCGGGGTTTGGAGGGTTTGTAGAGGAACGACAATTGTTTGACTAACCAAGTAAGAGAACTTGTACTCAAATAGTCGAGGAGAAAAATTGAAGACTCAAAGTTATCTCCCTTTTGGTTTCTTATTGTAAAAGAATTTGATGCATTTGTTCTTAAGTGGATTAGAAATGATGATTATTCTATTAATCGAGTACAAGAGTTAGTGTTTAAATAATCGAGGGGAGGAGTTGGAAACTCAAAACTATTTCCTCTTTTATCTCTAAGTAAAATAACATCTAATTGTGACCAAGTATTTTAATTCTTAATAAAGAAAACTCGATGTTGAATCGAGGTTTTAAATTTGTATTTTGTGAATGAATTGAATTTATTTAGTGAATAGTTCATCTAATCGATTAATTAAAACTGAATAGGTCTCATTGTAAGAAGACCCAAGAGTAAGCCATATGAGGTTGATGGCGATACTTTTACAAGTAATCGACTTACAAAGGTGTTTTGAAAATGGGCTCGACTTTGAATCGAGAAATATGTGATTTATTTTTGAAATTGGTTTGAATGATTTTAAATCGGTGAAAATGACATAACCTTCTCACAATTATAACACGCCATACGCATGTATTTAAGACTTGGTATAAATAAATAAATACAAAAATAATCATGCACATACACTCCACAAAAATAAACAATTATCTAAATTATAAGTGATGGTAACAAATATAATTAATTGATTGAATAGTTAATGGATTATTTCATTAAATGGTATAAGTAACTAAACAATAATAATATAAACAAATAATTAATTGGGTATTAATAATAATATTAACAAGATATATATGATTTTTAAAGATAGAAAATGAAAGAGAAACAATTATAAGTGATAATAATAATAATATAATTAATTAATTAAATAATTAGTGGATTATTTGATTAAATAATATAAGTAATTAAATAATAATAATATAAACAAATAATTAATTAGGTATTAAATAATAATATTAACAATATTTATACATAATTTTGAAAGAAAGTAAACGAAATAAATGAAATGAAAGTAAATAAAATATTTAAATATTGTAAAATAATTAAATAATTATCATTTAGGGATTAATAATCATCTAATATATATTTTATAAGTGTTTATGAAAAATATAATAAGAAAAGAAAGAAAATTCAAAAAAATGAGGAAAATGGGCTACATCAAGCGGAAGACCCAACTCTGGGCGCTACTGAACCAAATAGGGGGTTTGAATAAAAAAAAAGTCTTTGGGCCCAACCTGAGTTGGCCTAAAACGGAATCACCAAGGCCCTAAATGGCCTGGTCAAACATTGACCTCCTCTGGAGGTGTCTGGGCCGTTGGATTGGAAGACCTATGATCTGGTCAACAGATCAGATGGAGGCGCATGAGGGTGCACCACCATATGGTGGGGGGATCCACACAGGATCCCCTGGTTGACTCAGAAGTCAACCAAACGTGTGGCGCTAGCAAGAGGGGCCACATGGCGCCCATGCAGCCACCACCATCAACACATAAAAACAAATTTTTGAGAGAGAGAGAGAGAGCCATTCTCTCATTCTCATACTCTCTCTTCAACTTCAACGCTCAAGTTGCTCTGCAACTTCTATTCCCTCTCCATCATCATCCTCACGGTCAAACCTACCGGAGAAGACGGTGGCGGCCGGCCAACTGCGGCGGCGCCGCCCTCTTCTCCGGCGACCTCCAACCCTAACCCCAAAAATCCAAACACATACCCTACCTTTTTTTGGCCGGAGATTCCAAATTCGGCCTCGTTTTCTCAAGAATCCTTCTCAAATGGTCGGATCGAGGCCCTCCTTAAAAATAAAAACCTAAAACCTAACTCTAAACCCTCTCTCTCACGCGGCCAAACGAACCCTAGTTCGTTCTTATCTCAAACACAAACCTTATCCGTCCAAACCCTAACCCTAAACTTTGAGATTTAAACCTCTACAGACGTGCTTTGAAGAAATAAATAGGGGGGTTTTATTCAGTATGGAGAGGCGAAGAGGGTGATGCAAAAATTGAAACGAGAATGGAAGATTTACTTGGTTGGATTCAAACGCCGGTGACGCTCCCCACCGTTTAAGATAAGTCTTTCGTCCTCTTCTCCGTCTTCCTCTTTCTTTGGTCTGGATGCTGTTGTTCGAATATTAGGGTTTGGATGTTTAAAGAATTATTTTTGATAATTTCTTCTTAGATTTTCCAGACTGTTCTCTTTGTTAATTTTTGTTCTATATTGATATATATGGTGAATGTTGGTTTTGAGATAACTTGCTGGATTATCTCTTTTCTAGAATTTAAGGGATGTTTACTCTGTGGATTTAGAGTTGTTTGATTTGAATAATGAAATGTGTTCTTGGGCGTTCACCTTGATTCATCATGCAAAATATTAATCTGTTTATTCTATCAATTATTTTTCAGTTTTTTATAAGTGCTTATTGGATACGCTCTTTTAATCTTTGAATTGGTTTTGCAGGTTTTGACAAAAGTGAAGTGATGTTGATTGAAGGAAGTTTCTGCGCCAGCTTTGGAGGCTAGAATTGGGGCGCTGTGAATTTCAAACCATTGGCTTTGGAAAGGTCTTTGCAAGCTTGTTGCTTCAAACTGCTGTATTTACCACTTATTCCAATTTTTCCTCAAATTCATTTGATGTAACAGAACTTTTGGATATTTGGATTATGTAACTTTTGGACCATGTATTGGCTATTTGTAACATGTAAATTAGCATATGAACTTATGGATTATAATGTAAGCCTTTTGGAATTTATTTGTAACACTTGGATTAAAAAATTAATTATGCCATTAATTCTTTTTTTAACACTTGAACTTTGTCTTAATTATTCTATTTGTTTAAACAAAAATGCCTAAACTCTAACTCAAACTGAAAATGGATTGGGCCATATTAATCAAACTGGACTTTTCACTTGGTCACCTCTAATTATGTTTATCATTAACTTAAATGAACAATATGAAATGTGCATCATAAGCAATAAAAGAAACAATTCCAAAGTGAGTTTTAGAACATTGTCCATTATCATAGTTTTTTCAACAATCCACCTTAGCTTAAAACAAATACATGTTTAAAAATGCAATTTGAATCTAGATACTTATGAAGGATCAAGACTTTAGCATAAACATTTGGGATGTGGAAATGAGCTTAATAACAAGTGATCATAGAAAATAACCATGACTCTTAATACTTACTAATAATCAAATGGATTTTGGATTAGTAATGTAAAAAGATTTGAACCACACTTTTGCAATATTAATCATGGACATGTTTATGTGAACGGACCTTTTTTTAAAACAAAACCAAGAGTTCTCATGGATAAACCAAAATGGGTCTTGTTAACCAAAATGCACATGATATCCCATGCTTCAGTCAATAGCCATAATAGACAAATGCAACTGGTGTCTTCTTAAGGATCTCAACAGATGAAAATATCATTGAAGACTTGATGTCACCAAGGGCTGAGAAACCCTAAAATAGAACCTATGTCTTAAGATAAGATTCAAGTCTTATAACATTGGGTAGTGAATGCTGGTTGAAGATTTTTTCTTACCCGGACAAAATTTGAGTATGACAGCTGCCCCTATTTAATTACCTCGAACCAGAAAGTAAGAATGACATCAGTCTTCGCGCATTCCTGGTGAGAGATAATTAAATACAAAAAGACCCAAATTTTGTTCTAGTGAATGCAATACGGGAAGAAAATGTAATGAGAAATGGTAAAAGACATTATCCTACAGTAAAATGGAACAGTCAAGACTTTCTGGGAGTTGTCAGAACAGTATCTCGGACATCACAGTTGAGATATGTTAGTAATGGAATGACATCCCTAGCTAAATCTCAAGACTTTTACCAGGATGCTAGAATAGTATACAGAAAATCTGGCATGAGACTCTTCATTTTGATGAAGCAGCATCTCAAATAGTAAAAGTGAGATTCTCTGTATCGGGTTGAAACAACATCTTATATGATAGAATTAAGATATTCCAGCAAGGGAAAAATATCTTAATTAAATCTAAGACTTTCCGAGGATATTAGAGCAGTATCTCTAAAAAGATCTGAAATGAGACCCTTCATATTGATGAAGCAGCATCTCAAACAGTAAGAATGAGATTCTCTGTATCGGGTCGAAACAACATCTTATATGATAGAATTAAGATATTCCAGCAAGGGAAAAATACCTTAATTAAATCTAAGACTCTCCGAGGATATTAGAGTAGTATCTCTAAAAAAATCTGAAATGAGACTCTTCATAGTGATGAAGCAGCATCTCAAATAGTAAAAATGAGATTCTCTGTATCGGGTCAAAACAACATCTTATATGATAGAATTAAGATATTCCAGCAAGGAAAAATACCTTAATTGAATCTAAGACTCTCTGAGGATATTAGAGCAGTATCTCTAAAAAATCTGAAATGAGACTCTTCATATTGATGAAGCAGCATCTCAAACAATAAGAATGAGATTCTCCGTATCGGGTCGAAAGAACATTTATATGATAGAATTAAGATATTCTAGCAAGGGAAAAAATACCTTAATTGAATCTAAGGCTCTCCGAGGATATTAGAGCAATATCTCTAAAAAAATCTGAAATGAGATTCTTCATATTGATGAAGCAGCATCTCAAACAGTAAAAATGGGATTCTCTGTATCGGGTCGAAACAACATCTTATATGATAGAATTAAGATATTCCAGCAAGGGAAAAATACCTTAATTGAATCTAAGACTCTCCGAGGATATTAGAGTAGTATCTCAAAAAAAGTCTGAAATGAGACTCTTCATATTGATGAAGCAGCATCTCAAACAGTAAAAATGAGATTCTCCAGATAAATGAAGTAGTATCTCAAACAGATAAATGAGATTTCTTCAGATAAATGATGCAGTATCTCAAAAAGATAAATGAGATTCTTCAGATAAATGAAACAGTACCTCAAATGTTCGTCTGTTGGGGGGGAATTTTTAAGAAAGGACTCCTTTTGAGGGAGATTTACTAGAAATGCTCTGTAGGGGGAAAAACTCATAAGAGACTTTTTAGGGTAATCTCTGCTTGGGGAACAATGATTGTAAAGAAAAACTGCTGGGAATATCATTATTAATCATAATGTTAAAAAATGATTTGCTGAGAAATAATCCCACGAGCATATGCAGGGTAATTACTTCATTTGGGGAATGCGGAATGTCTTAGATACACATGAATGACCTTGGATCTTGATAGTTTATATTTGATTTTTGTATGATGTCCCGCTTTAGGTGGGAATTCCATGCATGGGATGATGCATGGGATGTATGCAAGTATGCAATTTGCTGGGGATATTTGGCTGTGTATGTAGGAATGAGAAAGGTTTTTTGTTTTTTTGTTGAAATTCCCGTTTGGCGGGGGAGTGTTATGCATGCGTATGTTGATGATTGGTATGACTGTGTTTTTTTAATTTTCTATTTGGTAGGAAAACCATTTATGAAGGATTTATATGATGCATGTTAGAATGCAAATGGATAATCGGATATGCCCCGGTTAAGACATTTTGCTTTGGGGTATGATGTCAATAGTGTGGACTTTTGTTATTGGGGTGATCAATGAAGATCAAGCTTTGATGCCCCTACTAGGTGGTTTTGGGAATATATTTGGGTTGCTCCAGGTTACTGAAGGGTTCAAACTTCTCAACACGCGATACTCCATCCATGATTTATCAATGTTTCTGTTGGAAACGTACTGGAGCCTTGCCTCAGTTTGGGTATACCATGAGTACATTTATGAGAGGCATGGATCAGTGATTGAAAGGAGCATAGGTGTCTGCAAATAGTCCTACACCTATATGAAAAACAAGAATTAATCTTGGAGACTAAAGGATTCGTCCGCTTACTATTTCAAAAGCAATTTTACCACTTCATTCAAACATGTATTTTATTTTCTCCAATAATTTTAAAAGTGATGTTTATCAAAAATAAACGGTGCTTTGCAAACAAACAGATAAAATATAAAAATGATTTGGGCACAACTTTTGTTGAGAAGATTTTCTCTTTTATTGCTTTGACCCTTAAATGGGTGACTGTACATAAAGATGCAATTCCTTAATGAGGTAATTGTTGTGCATAGAAACAAAATGGCAATGAAAATTGAGTTCTTATTGAGTTCCCACACTGTTATGATCTTTATGTCTTTGATAGTCCGAGCATTTTGCTTCTAAAAAGTAAGGTAGATTCATTCTTTGTCTTCGAGGGATATGTTAGACACCTGAAAGTACAGCTTTTTGCCTTGGAATTAATCCCTAACTTTTGCCTAGACCGCCCTTTCGGGTTTTCGATCCACCGGGATACCCATTTTTGTCTGAGTCGCCCTTTCGGGTTTTCAACTCAGCGGGTCAATTCTTTTATTTTTATCCCTAATTTTTGCCTGGATCTCCCTTTCGGGTTTTCAATCCACCAGGATAGCCATTTTTGCCTAAATCGCCCTTTCAGGTTTTTGATTTAACGGCTTTTATTATTCCACTTTTTTAGGCGAAGTACTTTTTAACAGCATCAGTATTGGTGGGAAGCGGTAACTCATCACCATCCATAGTAGCTAAAATCAGAGTGCCTCCGGAAAAGGCTCTAACCACCACAAATGGACCTTCATAATTTGGTGTCCATTTCCCTCTGGAGTCTTTGTGAATAGGCAAGATTTTCTTCAGCACCAAATCTCCCTCTTGAAACACCCTGGGACAAACTTTCTTGTCGAATGCCTTTTTAAGACGCCTCTGATAGAGTTGACCGTGACCTAACGCTTTCAAGCGTTTCTCCTCAATAAGGTTGAGCTCGTCGTACCGTGATTGAACCCATTCTGCCTCGTCTAGCTTAGCCTCCATCAAGACTCTCATCGAGGGGATCTCTACTTCTATAGGGAGAACTACTTCCATACCGTATACCAAGGAATAAGGGGTTGCCCCTGTTGAAGTTCGTACCGATGTGTGATAGCCATGTAACGCGAAAGGTAACATCTTATGCCAATCCTTGTACGTGACAACCATCTTTTGGATGATTTTTTTTGATATTTTTATTTGCAGCTTCAACAGCCCCATTCATCTTAGGTCGATAGGGTGATGAGTTGTGATGCTCGATCTTGAATGTTGCGCATAACTCATCCATGGTCTTGTTGTTGAGATTGGATCCAGTATAAGTGATGATTTTGTTGGGAATCCCATATCAACATATGATGTTACTTTTTAAGAAACGGGCGACTACGTGCTTTGTGACATTCGCATAAGATGCGGCTTCCACCCATTTGGTAAAGTAATCTATGGCCACCAATATAAATCTGTGTCCATTAGATGCTTTGGGTTCTATCATTCCAATCATGTCGATGCCCCACATAGAGAAAGGTCAAGGTGATGCTATGACATTCAACGGGGTAGGTGGTACATGTATTTTGTCAGCATAGATTTGGCATCTGTGGCATGCTCTGGTGTAATGATAACAGTCAGCTTCCATCGTCAGCTAGTAGTAACCTGCCCTTAGGATTTTCTTTGCCATGGCATGCCCATTGGCGTGTGTACCGAAAGACCCTTCGTGTATGTCCCTCATAAGCTGATCAGCTTCTTGTTTGTCCACACACCTCAACAAAACCATGTCATAGTTTTGCTTGTACAATACCTCTCCATTCAAGAGGAATTTTGATGCCATCCTCCGGAGGGTCCTTTTGTCAAGGTTGGAAGCTTCTGCCGGATATTCCCGCTTCTCCAGATACCGTTTGATATCAAAGAACTAGGGTTTACCATCTGGCTCTTCTGCTGTCGTCAGGCAATGAGCAGGTTCATCAAAACGCCTAATTTAAATGTGAGGCTGATGGTTGGGCCATATTAATTTGTACATGGAAGCCAAGGTTGCTAAGGCATCTGCCATCTGATTCTCTTCTCGAGGAATATGAGAGAAAGTGTTTTCTTCGAACTTTGGGAGTAACTTCAGCATGTAATCCCGGTATGGAATTAGGTTAGCATGCCTTGTTTCCCAATCGCCTCTGATCTGATGTATGACTAGAGCGGAGTCCCCGAATACTTCTAGTATCTTGATCTTTAACTCAATGGCTTCTTCCAAACCTAGTATGCAAGCTTCATACTCGGCCATGTTATTTGTGCAGGTAAAACAGAGCTTTGCGGTGAACGGTAGATGGAAATTCTTGGGAGACATCAACACTTCCCCAATTTCATGGCCTATTGCATTTGAGGCGCCATCAAACATGAGCGTCCATCCTGCTCTTGGCTCAAGGCTTTCCTCTAGTTCGGAGTCTTCAACATCCTTAACAGCCATGATGTTCTCATATGAGAAATCAAACTTCAAAGATTGGTAATCCTCCAGTGGTTGGTGAGCAAGATGGTCTGCTAATATGCTTCCTTTGATCGCCTTTTGCGCAACATATTGGATATCGATTCTGACAACAACATCTGCCATCGGGCAATTCTACCAGTGAGAGCTGGTTTCTCGAATATGTACTTGATGGGATCCATTTTAGATACCAACCAAGTCGTGTGAGTTAGCATGTACTACCTAAGACGCTTAGCGGCCCACGCGAGTGCACAACAAGTTTTCTCGAGTAATGAATATCTGGTCTCACAATCATTAAATTTCTTGCTCAGATAATAGATGGCACACTCTTTTCTACCAGTCTCATCTTGTTGTCCCAATACACAACCCATGGACTCGTCGAGCACGGTTAGATACATGATGAGAGGTCTCCCTTCTGCTGGGGCCATCAAAATCGGTGGCTCTTGCAAGTATTCTTTGATTTTATCGAAGGCTATTTGACAGTCATCATTCCACTCCATGCCTTGATTCTTCCTCAGAAGCTTGAATATTGGTTTGCATGTTGCAGTAAGGTGAGAGATAAACCTGTCGATGTAATTTAATCTCCCCAAGAAACCACGAACCTCCTTTTTAGTCCTCGGTGCATGCATGTTTTGAATGGCTCGAACCTTGTCAGGATCTACTTCAATTCCCTTTTGGCTTACAATAAAGCCTAAACGCTTTCCAGATCGAACCCCAAATGTGCATTTGTTGGGATTAAGTCTCAACCTAAACTTCCTCAAACGAGCAAACAGTTTCCCTAGGTTAGTAATATGTTCTTCTTCTGTCTGGGATTTGGCGATCATGTCGTTGACATACACCTCAATCTCTTCATGAATCATGTCGTGAAAGAGAGTCACCATGGCATATTGGTATGTTTCCGCAACGTTCTTTAATCCAAACGACATTACTTTGTAACAAAAGGTGCCCCAAGGAGTAATGAACATGGTCTTCTCCATGTCTTCGGGATCCATTTTAATTTGGTTGTATCCAGAGAAACCATCCATAAAGGAAAACACGGAGAATTGAGATGTGTTATCCACTAACACATCAATGTGAGGTAATGGGAAATCGTCTCTGGGACTGGCTCTATTTAAGTCTCGATAGTCTACGCACATGCGGACTTTCCCATCTTTCTTTGGTACCGGTACAATGTTGGCAACCCATTGTGGGTACTTAGCGACTTCAAGGAAACCAGCGTCAAACTGCTTTCTCACCTCTTCTCTGATCTTGAGAGCCATATCAGGTCGAGTTCTTCTTAGCTTTTGTTTGACAGTGGGGCATTCTACTTTAAGGGGAAGCTTGTGGGTCACGATATCAGTGTCTAATCCGGGCATGTCTTGGTATGACCAAGCGAACATGTCATCGTATTCGGGGAGGAGCTCTATCAATCTTGTCTTCACTGTATCTTGAAGTGCGGCCCCTACCCTCACTTTTCTCTTATCTTCTTTTGTTCCCAAATTGATAACTTCAATGTCTTCCTGGTTTGGTTGAATGACCTTATCCTATTGTTTGAGTAATCTGGCCAACTCTTCAGGGAGTTCACAATCTTCCCCCACTTCGTCTTCAGCTTGGTAGATTGGACAATCAAAATCATATTAGACCTTAACAGTATCGTTATCAATGGTCTCGGTGGTGTTTCTGCATGTTATGATTTATGCAGTTTATTTAGAAAGTGCGTACATAAAAACTAATGCCATTTTTGTGATAAAAAATGAAAGGAAAGGAACAAAAATTTGGATGCAAAATGTCATTTTATTAATGATAAAAGCTCTTGGAAAAGATAAAGGAGGCCCTACAACACGCCACTGTGCCTTGGGCAGTGTAACGGTGTATTCGTCACTTTATGATTTATTGATTAAACCAAAAGCAAAGCATACAAAGAATCGAGTCGCCACCGCACTTTTATTTATCCAAAGGAATGACTAAAAAGCGAACAAAAGCCTAAGAAGTTTTACTCATAGAAAACTAATGAAAAGATCAGAGATCTGGGTAAGGGGTTAATTACGCAATGGGAAGGTGTTAGGCACCCAAGACGTCCTAGGTACTCCTAGGGAGCCCTTTTCACACTTGTTGTACGAAATGTTATTTGTTTATGAAATATTTATTGTGCAAACATGGATTGAAAGGATGAGAAAAGAATATACAATTTTTATTGTTTTTGTGTTTGAACGGATGAACCCGTTGCCTACGTACCTTTCCATGGAAGGTAAGGATCAAAACGCTGTAGTTCGGCTAAAAAAGATTTCCAAAATATGAGTGGGTTCATTTTAAACAAAATCCCTAAGGTCTTTCGTTATCCACGGGAGAAAACTCAACCTTATACAAACAACAAGTCCACCATGTGAGAATAGCTTCAACTTGCTAGTGAGGGGTTAACCCTATAATAAGCAAGGAAGTCTTACAATTCAATCACTAAGGACCAAGGTGAGGTTAACATCAACCAACTAGGATAAATCAAACCTATGGCTAATGTATGAAAACTTATCAAGAATGGACAAAGCCAGAAAACAATTGAATGGGTGAAATTAACCATTTAGGATTTATTCACAAAAGATGGTCAAAGTATGATTAGAATTCAATTCAAAGAAGTATTATGAAATGGAGTTTGAAAAATCAAAGGCCTAAAGCCTAGGTTTCTAATTTGAAAAGACATGAAAATGTTTGCACAATATTTTTCAGGTTTGGATTAACATGCAAATGGAGGTTTAAAGAACAAAAGGTGGGAGGGTGGGGGAGTAAAACTTCTTAGATGTTCACCTCTTGAAATCATATGTAGATGATTCAAGTGATTCCTTTGGAATAAGGCAACAATGCAAATAAGCGAATGAAAAATGGATACCGGATGTCAATCAATGGACTTACACCAATCTCCTAAAACAAAACAATGATACCCGATGCCAATCAATGGACTTATACCAATCTCACCAACAAACATGGATACCGGATACCAATCAATGGATTTACACCAATCTCCTAAAACAAAACAATGATACCGGATGCCAATCAATGGACTTACACTAATCTCACAAACAAAGGTGGATACCGGATACCAATCAATGGATTTACACCAATCTCCTAAAACAAAACAATGATACCAGATGCCAATCAATGGACTTATACTAGTCTCACACCATATCATAGGAACAACTGCCAAGTAATGGACTTATGCCTGTCTCCTCCATGGACAAAGCAAAATGCTATAAAGCAAAGCTTATGAAATGATATACAAATGATGATGATAAATGCACAAAGGCACACTCAAGAAAATATGCACAGATGAATCAAGTAAGCAACAATCAAGTCAGTTAGCACACACTATATACAATCAATTAGGCTCAAGCAAGGTTAGACTTTAAAGTCAACTGGAATGGGGTATGTTGTGCTCTTAACCCTAACATTGAGAGTTAGGGTGAAGCAGATGAAATGGAGATGAGGGGGTGTGCCTCATAGCTCTTATCCCTGGCCTGGGAGAGCTTTAAACAATAGAATGTGTGGGAGTTCAGAAAGTTGGAACTCTTCTCCACAAGTGATTTGACTCTATAAGATCTTGGGGTAATATCCACAATGCATCAACATGTTATGTGAGCAAAGGGATGACACACTGAATAGTAGGAGATGGACTACACATCTCTTTTATCTACCAATTGCCTCATAAGAGGACTTTTCCTGCTTGGCACAAAAGGTAAACAATCACAAGCATTGCCTCTTAAGGAGGACTTCAGACAGGTGCCTGCCCACATAACAGGACAGGTCTTCCAAACTACATGAAGAAGAGAGGTTATACCTAAGTGGTTAAGCAACCAAGCAAAAGCAAGTTCAAAATGAACTTAAGCAACTTATGTACCTGTGGAGACATCAAACAAATCAGTACAACTATACAGACAAACAACCAACAGTTAATATCAACAGTCAGACAAGGTTCACAATGGGGCAAGCCAAAAGTCAAACTCAAATGAGTCAACAACCCTACAAAACACACAATGTTAGTAGCCAAAAGCAAATATCAAATGCTCAAATGATGGAGCATCATGAACCATATAACCTGGATGTTTAACCTGGAATCAAAGCTCAAACATGAGAGGCAAACCACTAGGTCAAAGCCTAGGGTCAAAGATGGAGAAATAATTTGAAACAGAAGCTGAAATTTAACATGAATCAACTTCAAACACATCTTGAAACAATCCAAAAGGTCTCACATCAATATCATATACCAAAAGCATTTCATGATCAATTAAAGTTCAAGGCAATTTTAAAGCTCAAATGTGACCAACCAGAATGAAAAATCTCAATCAAATCAGAAATCAATCAAATAATTCCAAGAAAATTCATGCTCAATCACAACATCCATAATATGCATCATGCAAAAAATCAGAGCAATTGGAATTCATTTGATATGGAAATCACATCACATAATTTGGACAAGCAAAGGTGTGACACAAATTGTCACACCTACATTCACATGATCATAAAACAGAAACTACAAATGGTAAAAATACCAAATCAACACCAAAATGTCAAACAAAGAGTCTAGTTTCATCATGCAAATTTTCAGATTCATTGGATAAAAACTCAGCATTTCACAAATGATATGGAAAGGCAAGGTCAAGATATGATACATGTTCACAAACCCTAGGGTAAAATTTTTTCCAGCCAAGCACAATTTATGGAAAAATAACCAAAAAATAATAGACAGAAAATGTGACATCATGCAAAAAACCACATATTTTTTGGAGCAATGTTTGATTAGATATGAATTTATGAAGATGGAGAAAAATTAAAAATAACATGAAGCATAGCATATGAATATCATGGAGGGAAATGGAAAATAATAGCATGGCATTTGAATTTATGACACAGCCAGGAATCGAAATCAAACGCGTTTCAAATAGCCAGGCATGCCAAGCTGCAAATGCATCGTTTCATTTAAATTTTGCCTGGCCAATCAAAACGCTGCATGGAAGGCTCCATGCAACCACTCACGCGCTAACCCTAGCACAAACATTAGGAAACACTTTTCCGTGGCCAAAACGAAATCAAAACCGTGGCGTAAAATCTGAATCATCTTCTTCACACAGCCACGCATATGAAAAGTGGTCACTCAAGAACATGAAGAACAATTTTTCCAGTTTTTAAAAACAAGCATATGAACATGTAGCCTAAACATCATGGATCAAGAATCAAGCATTGGCTAAGCATATAACATCATACATCAAGTGAATCGAGCAAAACAAATTTCATCATCAAGACTTTAATTAATCGAATCCCAGTCAATAATGCATGGATTTCAGTGATTCAAAGCTCAGAACAACCACAACAACGAGATCTACAACATTAGCATAAGGAATTTGAGAAAGAGAGAATCAATTTCGTGACCTCTTGAAGCGCAGAATTGGAATTGGACGAATTCAGGCCTTGCAATGCTCAACAGATCTTCTAGGAAGCTTGTACAAGTGAATGGATGAAAGATCAAAGCTCAATTGTTCTTGATTCAACAAAATTTGGATTTCACCATTGTTGAGCTCAAGCTTGCATATGCTTCAATGTGCACGAATTTTCTTGGATCTAGGTTCAATCTTGATCAGTGATGCTTCAGAATCATGAATTAAGCAAAGGAAATGCAAATTGTTTGAAGAAATTGAGAGAAAAATTGAGAGAAAATTTTTGATGAATTTTTCTAGATCTGAAAATTGTGATTGTTGTCTTTCTGAAAACAGTTAGGGTTTAGGTTATATACTCCCTCCTAATCATGTTTAATTAGGCCTTAATCAAAATGCAAATGGATTAGTGAAGTTTCAAGGTGTTTTGGCAAAATTGATCTTTCACCCTTATGCATGGAAATTGCATGTGAACAGTACACGAAATGCATTGAATTTCACTTAAAACCACATTTTAAAATCAATGGTAATTGCCAAATGTTCAAATAATTCACCAATTTTAAATTTCAAGATTTCCCTCCAAAAATTCAAGAATTGGCAAATAATTATATGATGACAATTGATGAAATGAAATGCAAGATTTTGAAATTAGAGGTCAAAATGAGAAATTAGCAAAAGGAACCACTTGAATTGGAGCTATGGTTGAGAAGTTATGCCCATTTGAATCTCCATGTACACCTTGCCATGTTTTGATCATATCTCCTTAACCACACATGAGAAATTGATGATCTTGGACTTTTTGGAAATGGGAGAGAAAGATCTACAACTTTCATGTTCAACAAAATTTCATTTGAAGCTTTTTTGATGATGTAATTTGAAGTTGAAGTTAGGTTAAAACCTTTCCATTTTTGGCAAATTTGAATTATGGGTCACTTTCTATTTTTGGAAAGTCTTGACCTGACTTTATTTTCTTCAATGTTGACATTTGAAATGTCAAATGAGACTTGTTTGAACATGAATGAAGTATTTCTAATCACTTCCCACCTCCAAATCCACAGTTGACTTGGCAGTTGACTTTCTAGGCTTCCAGTTGACCTGGCAATGTTCTGATGAAGTTCAAGCCTCTACCACTTGGGATTTTGCTTCAAAATGATATCATAGCTCATATGAACTCTTGATAATGACTGTGGGGTCCAAATTCTCAAGAATGGCCACCATCTATTGCTCAATGACTGCCTTTGACTGCTTTGACTGTTGATTGCTTCATCTGCAAGACAAGGGTTAGATGACATATTTTTGTACTTTTGGTTAGTGATAAAAAGAAATGCAATGATATACAAATGAAAAACATGCTTGGTGATCAAGAATCACTCTCAAAAGGATAACCAACCCACAAGGAAGGAAGCAAGGTGCACAGTGATCCTTGAGGCAATGCAATGTTATGATATGATGCCATGAGGGATGTTAGGGACAAAATTGGGGTCTTACAGATGCCCCTATTTAAGGTCATTCTATCCGGAGAAGTGAAGTTTAGAAATCTTCATCTCGACGCGGTAGAATTGGCTTAAATAACAGTAATGAGACAAATTTTGGTCCCTAAGAGACCTCATGATGCAGATGTATGCATGCAAAAGAAAAACTCTGTGGGGAATACTGGTCCACAAAGAAGAAAAGACGATCCATTGGAGTAATACACTCACCAGGAACAGAGACTCTAACAAGACTCTTATGGGGATAAAAAAAAGAAAAAGAATGCGTGAGCAGGACACGACTCTGAATTAGGGGAAACAAGAACTAGACATAGCGTGAGCAGGACACGACTGGACTGGAGACCTTACTGGGGAAGGAAGGACTCAAAACTGGGGAAAAGAAAAATTCCAAAGGAAAACACATCCATTGGGAAGACTCAAGCTGACTCAAACTATCCACAAAGGATACTTCGGATGAAAATCCGGACTTGGACTGGAAAACGATTCACAAAGAACCTCCCTGCCGGGGAAAATTGCATATATTGGGGAAAACGCCAATACAGCAAAAGGGTAAAATCACAACAGGAAACTCCACTGGAGAAGGTCTAACAAAGAGACTCTCCTGGGGAAGCAACAAAGAATGAGGCGTTACCGGTATAAGGGTAAGAAGCTCAGGAAGAATGAATATCTAAGACCGGTATAAGGGTGAAAGATATCAATCAACCAAACATCTGAGAAAGACCTGAAAAAGGTACATCAACTCAGGAAAATCTGACTCCACAGGGGACCAAGGTCATAATAGGGAGCAGAAAGGAAGGAACACCAGGGATACCGACTACTGGGTATATAATAGGTGACCGACCAAAGCGTGAATTGGTATATATGCCAAAACACTCATCATCCGAAAGGAGGGCTTGAAAAAGCAAATCGACTTACAGGATGGACATTCGAATCCACAACGGGAAAACGAATCTTACTCAGCTGGGAACACAAACCCAAAGAGTGCATGAGATATAATATCCATTACCGTCAGAACGTGGATAGTATACTCGCATGAGATATATTATCCATTACCGTCAGAACGTAGACAATATACTCGCATGGAAGGAAACACCAGAGATACCGGTTACTGGGTATATAATAGGTGACCTACCGAAAACGTGAATTGGTATATATACCAAGACACTCATCATCCAAAACACAAACTTGTTAAAGGATGGATATTCGATTCTACAAAGAATACGAATCTTACTCCGCTGGGGAAACACAACAAAGGATTCCATCCAAAGAGTGAAAGAGATGTATTATTCATTACCGTCAGAACGTGAATAATATACTCGAAAAGGAAGAGACACCAGAGATACCGGTTACTGGGTATATAATAGGTGATCAACCAAAAAGAGAGACAATCGATACCAACAACAGGGTAAACGAAAGATAACTCACAGGGGATAAATTGCAAGCATCCGGCAATTATCCAGGAAACAAAGAATATTCGATTCCACAAAGGAATACGAATCTTACTCGACTGGGGAAACACAACAGGCTTCGACTGAAGAGTGCATGAGATATATTATCCATTACCGTCAGAACGTGGATAACATACTCGCATGGAAGATTGTCCACAATCGGTTACTGGGTTAATAAAGGATAAATCAATCGAAAAGAAAGGCATCGGGATACCAAAACTAGGTATATAAAGATGACCAATCAAAGGGAGCAACAATCATTACCAAGCAAAAAGGGTAAATGAAAGACGACCCGCTGGGGATGAATTGCGTAATCAACAATTATCCACAAGGACTTGCTGGGGATACAATTGCTAGCAAACGGCAATTACCCAGAAGCAAGAAGGGAAAATCAACATCGAATATTGAATGAAGATAACCACAAAGAGTAACCATCATCGGTTAGGATGATCAACAAGGTTAACTCTGCAAAGAGGAGAAATTAGGGTTTACATCTACCGAATACGGGGTAGAAGACCAAAACTCTGGCTGGGGATAGGATTGCTAGCATCCGGCAACTATCCACAAGAAAGCACAAACTCCGTTGGGAATAAAACCACAACAACATAGGAATTACAACTACCGAATACTGGGTAGAAGACCACAAAATCCACCATCAACCAGAACGAACCACAAAGGTTACCTCTGCTAGGGGAAAAGAGATGGGACTTACAACTACCGAATACTGGGTAGTAGCCAACAACTCTGATGAGGATAAAAGATAAGGTTTACATCTACCGAATACGGGGTAGGAAACCAAACAACTCCGCGTGGGGAATGAAAGAATCACAATTCCGCACGGGAACAAAAAAATAGGGTTTATAACAAACCACCAACTGCTGAAGAGCAGAAAAACTAGGATTTACAACTACCGAATACTGGGTAGAAAACCAACGACTCTTGTTGAGGAATAAAAGGTATATAACCACAAATTCCGCCAAGAAGAGGGAACATAGGACTTACAACTACCGGTATAAGGGTAGAGGCCCAAAAGATTCCGCTGGGGATAAGATGAACTGTTGTCGGTTACTGGGCAATTCATTCATTTATTCCACAGGGAAACACAAGAAACAGTTGACAAATGCCAATTCGGGATCGATCCGAAAAGACAGACTGAATTAAGACTCGTCCTAATGAGGATATAACTCAATAGGAAAATCCATCCCAATATATGTGTTGGGAGGAAACGGGAGAAACCATCATCCACGAGGATATATCTCAGTGGGGAACTGCAGAAGGAAACACAGACACTTTCTGCTTATGGGGCGGACTCTATATTGAGAGATTAAACACCCGACATCTGCTTGGGAAGATCTATTTGAGATCTATATCACCATAGCAGGAGACAACAATCAAAAGATATATGGCAAAAAAATGTAACATGAATTTCTGAATGTTTATATGTATGCATGAATATGCGTGATTTATGTTTGATGAATGCTGACAAAACAGACATATCTAACACAAACAGGCCCAGGAATCAAACGCCCGGTACTACACTTCCAGGGGAAAAACCAACTGGAAAGCCAATCTACTGAAGATCTACACGCTAAAAAGCAAGGATCTACGGGGAGGCAAAAGATCAGAGATATCACAGAAATCACAAAATCTCTGAGTGATGGATCAACAATCAACCCAACTGGGGAACATAAGGTCACAACAGGCATAAATAGCCACAAAGACAAATCTGTTGGGGAAAAGGAGAAATCCCAAGATATCCGCGGGGGGATTCTCAGTATCAACTGGGAAACAAAAGTTCCCTACACAGGCGAGAACTGCCACGAAAGCAACTTCCAAATAACTCCGCTGGGGAACAACCCACAAAGGGAGCACAGATCATCCATGTAGAATCTAACTGCACAAGCAACTCTACTGGGAACAATGTCAGCCACTCCATCGGGGATACACCCGCTGAGGGAAAAAGATAGATCACACAAGTAGATTCTGCAACAAGCCACCTACTACCGAATCTTCCAAAGGAAAGCACCCATGCTGGGGAGAAAAAACTGTTGGAGAAGAAAACGAAGTCTTCAACAAACACTCTGCTTGGGGAACAAGATCTCAACAGAGGCTCTGCTTGGGGAACAACCCCAATAACAATCTGGAGAAAGAGGATACAACCATGCCAGGAATATGAAAAAATGTCTTACCCTGTTGGAAATCATGCCACCCTTGGGAGAGCACTCAGAAATTCTTAAGTATCCTTTCATCATTGTGAATGTTCACTTTGTTTAAAACAGTAGTTTGAAAAATTTATTTGTTTAAAACAATGACATTTTATCAATTAAAACATGCAAAACATTTGTTGAATTGAAACAAATAAGAGTGCAAATAATTGGATAAAAAGTTCAAATTGATTTGATGGAATGGTAGCCTGCAAATGGCAAGACTCCATAGATCTGTACAAATTTGAAATCAGTGATGTATATTGGAAGAGGGCTACATTGAACATAATGATCTTTTCTCTACCAATTTGAATCTCGATGTATTCGAAGCTTCAGCCGACGACGAATCGAGAGTCTCTGACGAAAAGACAGCTGTGGAACAGAAAGTCTTGTCAGGATGCAGTTACTTGCCAAATCCCTAATTTTTGCCTAGATTGCCCCAAGGTGAGGTACTCAATCTAGCGGGATGAAAATATTCTCCCTTTTTTTCAAGTCTCTAATTTTTGCCTGGATTGCCCTTTCGGGTTCTCCACCGAGACGCTCATTTTTGCCTAAGCCGCCCTTTCGGGTTTTCAACTTAGCGAGCTATTCTGTTTTTCTTTTGCATACTCTTTTTTTTAGGCAAAGTATTTCTTGACTCCATCTGAATTCACAAGACGAGTGAAATCCTCCCCATCCATTGTTGTAAGTATCAAAGCTCCGCCTGAAAAGGCTCTCTTAACAACATATGGACCTTCATAGTTTGGAGTCCACTTGCCCCTGGAATCGGGCGCGAAAGACAAGACTTTCTTGAGCACGAGGTCACCTTCTCGGAACACACGAGGCTTGACCTTCTTATCGAATGCTTTCTTCATTCTCTGCTGATATAACTGACCATGGCACATGGCAGTCAATCGCTTCTCTTCAATCAAATTCAGCTGGTCGTAACGACTCTGAATCCATTCAGCATCAGTCAACTTGGCTTCCATCAAGACTCTCATTGATGGGATTTCCACCTCTATTGGGAGAACAGCCTCCATGTCGTAAACAAGAAAAAAAGGGGTTGCCCCTGTTGAAGTGCGGATAGATGTACGATAACCATGCAAAGCAAATGGCAGCATCTCATGCCAATCTTTGTACGTAACTGTCATTTCTGGATAATCTTCTTGATATTCTTATTAGCAGCTTCAACAGCCCCATTCATCTTTGGTCTGTAAGAAGAGGAGTTATGGTGTGCAATCTCGAATTCAGCGCACAACTCTTCCATCATCTTGTTATTCAGATTAGATCCATTATCAGTAATGATCTTATCTGGCACACCATAACGGCAAATTAGCTGGTTCTTGACAAACTTCACAACCACCTTCCTGGTCACATTCGCATACGAAGCGGCTTCAACCCACTTGGTGAAGTAATCAATTGCTACGAGAATAAACATGTGCCCATTGGACGCTTTCAGTTCAATCATGCCTATCATGTCGATTCCCCACATAGAGAAAGGCCATGGTGATGAAATCACATTCAGAAGTGTCGGAGGAATATGAATCTTATCCGCATAAATCTGACACTTGTGGCATTTCTTCACATATTTGCAGCAGTCAGACTCCATTGTCAGCCAATAGTAGCCTGCTCTCAGCATCTTTCTAGCCATGGCATGTCCATTAGAATGAGTACCAAATGAACCCTCATGGACCTCAGTCATCAACAGGTTTGCTTCGTGTCTAACCACGCATCTGAGCAAAACCATGTCAAAATTTCTCTTATACAACACTTCACCACTGAGGTAGAAACTGCCTGACAACCTTCTCAAAGTTTTCCTATCTTTCACAGAAGCCCCAGGTGGGTAAACCTGGTTCTGGAGGAAATTCTTGATATCAAAATACCAAGGCTTGTCATCATTCACTTCTTCAACTACAAACACGTGAGTTGGTCTATCCAAGCGCATCACGGCAATGTTGGGAACTTCATTCCAATACTTGACCACAATCATCGAAGCGAGCGTAGCAAGCGCATCTGCCATCCGATTATCCTCTCGAGGAATATGATGAAAGTCAACTTCAGTAAAGAATGTTGAAATCCTCCTCGCATAATCTCTATACGGAATGAGGCCTGGCTGATTCGTCTCCCATTCACCCTTGATCTGATTGACAACCAGGGCCGAATCACCATACACATCAAGATGCTTGATTCTCAAATCAATACATTCTTCCAGTCCCATAATACAGGCCTCGTACTCAGCCATATTATTCGTGCATTTGAAAGTCAGCCTTGCTGTAAACGGAATATGCGTGCCATGAGGAGTAATGATTACTGCCCCAATACCATTTCCGTACTGATTCACAGCGCCATCAAACACCATCGTCCATCTGGAACCAGGTTCTGGACCTTCATCAAGTGTAGGCTCATCACAATCTTTCATTTTCAAATACAGAATCTCCTCATCTGGGAATTCGTACTGAACTGACTAATGATCTTCAATCGGCTGGTGCGCTAAATGGTCAGCCAAGATACTACCTTTGATAGCTTTCCGAGCTCGATACTCGATATCATACTCAGATAACAACATCTGCCAACGGGAAATCCTCCCGGTTAAAGCAGGCTTCTCGAAAATATACTTGATTGGATCCATTCTGGATATCAACCAAGTTGTATGATTTATCATGTACTGGCGTAAACGCTTAGCAACCCAAGCCAAAGCACAACACGTCTTCTCAAGCATAGAGTATCGAGACTCACAATCAGTAAACTTCTTACTGAGGTAGTAGATAGCAGATTCTTTCTTCCCCGATTCGTCTTGTTGACCGAGTACACAACCCATCGAGTCTTCAAGAACAGTCAAATACATAATCAGAGGTCTTCCTTCTACAGGCGGAGACAAGATCGGAGGTTCAGACAGATACTATTTGATACTGTCGAAAGCTTTCTGGCAATCCTCGGTCCAATCATGAGACTGATCTTTCCGGAGGAGCTTGAATATCGGCGCACATGTGGCAGTCATGTGGGATATAAATCTGGAAATATAGTTCAAGCGGCCAAGAAAACCTCGGACTTGCTTCTCAGTTTTGGGTGCAGGCATCTCTTATATTGCTTTGACCTTGGCAGGATCAACTTCAATACCTCTTTCACTGACAACAAAACCCAACAACTTGCCAGAACGGACTCCAAATGTACATTTGTTCGGATTCAGGCGAAGTCTAAACTTCCTCAAACGCTGAAAAAGCTTCAACAAATGCTCAACATGTTCAACTTCCGTTCGGGACTTAGCAATCACATCATCAACATAGACCTCTATCTCCTTGTGCATCATATCATGAAACAAGGTAGTCATAGCTCGTTGATACGTGGCTCCGGCGTTCTTCAAACCGAAGGGCATCACTCGATAATAGAATGTTCCCCAAGGTGTGATGAATGTTGTCTTCTCCATATCCTTGGGTGCCATCTTGATTTGATTATATCCGGAAAATCCGTCCATAAAGGAAAAGACTTTGAATTTAGCTGTATTGTCTACCAACATATCAATATGTGGTAGAGGAAAATCATCTTTAGGACTAGCCTTATTCAAATCTCTGTAATCAACACACATACGGACTTTTCCGTCTTTCTTAGGCACAGGCACAATATTGGCCACCCATTGAGGATATGTAGAAGTCACTAGAAACCCCGCATCAATTTGCTTCTGAACTTCCTCTTTGATCTTCACTGCCATATCTGGATGAGTTCTTCTGAGCTTCTGCTACACAGGCACGCACTCAGGCTTCAAAGGCAGGAAATGTTGCACAATATCTGTATTTAGACCCGGCATGTCTTCATACGACCAAGCAAAGATATCTGAATATTCTCGTAGCAAACTGATCAACCTCTTCTTGACAGACTCTTCAAGAAGTGCCCCAATCTTCACCATATGAACACAATCTTCAGACCCCAAGTTGACTGTTTCCAGATCTTCGAGGTGCGGCTGAATGATCTTCTTCTCGTGCTCAAGGAGACGGGTAATCTCATCAGGAATCCCTTCAACATCATCTTCCTCTGCCTCGAATACAGGGAATTCAAAATTGGGAGATGGCGTTGGATCATTATGTTCAATGGGTTTTAGAATCAACCTGCATAATGATTTTGGTTAATAAAAAACTTTAGAATTTAAACAAGCAAATCATTATGCAGATGAAAAAGATTGCTTTTATTCTTGTTTTTATGGGTTTTTTGTGATCACTGATTTCATGCAAAAGCAAAAAGTGAAAACAAATGGAAAAACAAATGTTTAACAATGCACTAATTGAATGAAATATCATTGTATAAATGCTGCCAACAATGTCATCACTTCTCCTTTTGGCATGGGAGAAGGGTTTTGAACAAAGTGAACCATTACTCTGATCTATGAATGACCGTAAGAACATCTACAGCGACCCAATTGTGTCAGACACCACCAGGTATGATGAAGTTGCTCAAATCCTCTGCATCCTCTTCCAAGATAGCAGCAGCTTCCTCAGGTTGATCAGCATGGATGAAACCTCCACTTTTGAACAGACCTTGCTCGTTAAATGCCCCAGAAGAATAGCCAATGCCAGCCCGGGACTTGTTGTCTTCAAGCTCAATCATCTTCCCCAAACCAGCAACTGCACCACATTCAATGGCCAGTTTCGCATCACGACAGGAAGCAAATGAAGGAGACTTCTTCTCAATCGGCTCAGCAATAGACAAAGCTTGGAAAGGCGTTCCAACTTCATCCTCAGCATCAATATATGAGAAATAAGACAAGTGGCTAACCAGGAGAGCCTTTTCTCCCCCTACCACAACGAATTTCTTATTCTTAACGAATTTCAGCTTCTGGTGTAGGGTGGATGTCCCGGTGCCAGCTTCGTGAATCCATGGTCTACCAAGGAGACAGCTATAAGATGGGTGGATATCCATAACCTGGAAGGTAACTTGGAAATCACTTGGTCCAATCTTGATTGGGAGATCAACTTCCCCAATCACAGTCTTACGCGACCCATCAAAAGCCTTCACAACAACACCATTTTGCCTCATGGGAGGCCCCTGATATGACAATCTTGAAAGAGTGGTCTTCGGCAATACATTTAGAGATGACCCAGTGTGCACCAGCACGTTGGACATGGCATCAGTCTTGCAGTTCATGGAAATATGTAGAGCCATGTTGTGGTCTCTTCCCTCCTCAGGGAGATCAGCGTCACAGAAACTCAAAGTGTTGCAAGCAGTGATGTTTGCAACTATACTGTCAAACTGTTCAATTGTGACATCATGATCCACATAAGCCAAGTCTAAAACTTTCTGCAGAGCCTCCCTATGGGGTTCTGACTTCAGCAGCAAAGATAGCACGGAGATCTTGGACGACGTTTGTAGAAGCTGGTCTACAACGTTGTACTCACTCTTCTTGATGAGCTTCAGCATCTCATCACATTCTTCATTCATAATTCCACTCGGGCCAACAGAAGAAACATGAGTCTTTTGTACAGAGGAGGGTTTGGCAACAGGTGTCGGATTCGAAACATTCACTGCAGTCCCAACCGGACACTCAGCAGAATCAGAAACAACGGCTCTAGCCTGAGGCTTAGGTGCTGAAAACACGCGACCACTCCGGGTCAACCCGCTCACATCAGCAATATTAACAACGGAAGTTGAAGGCAACGACACTTCTTTCCCATCTTCCACAGCAACGAGAGTATATCGGAAAGGAATAGCTCTATCCGAAGAATAAGGCACAGGGCCTGCAGGCTTGATTACCAATGAAGGAGAAACCTTCGGCTTGCTACCATCGTAACGGATGACAACAGGCTCGGGCAATTTGAACACAGGAGAAATCACATTCACCTCTGGTTCGTCTTCATCAACATTTCGATTCTGCAGAATCTCAATGGTACCCTCATCCAACAGCTCTTGAAGCTCTCTTCGCACTTGGCGACAACCCAATCTATTAACAGAACAGATGCGGCATCTGTCATGGTCGTGCTCCATATGACTGTACTGACACAGCAGACGATGCAACTCGACCAATGACTGTCGAATATGGCTCACATATTTGACTTTATACTTGCCAGGGCAACCCTGGACCATGTTAACTGATTTCCCATGCTCGGGCAATGGGTTCTTCGTAACATTCGGGCCTGAGTCCTCAAAGCTCAGGATGCCGCATCGCATAAGGTCTTGCACCTTAGTTTTCAACGGATAGCAGTTCTCAATGTTGTGACCCGGAGCACCAGAATGATAAACACAATGTTGATCGGGCCTGTACCACCACTGCATGTTAGCAGGCACAGCCGGAGGCTCCCTGGGAGTAACCAGTTTCCTCTCCAATAAGGAAGGATATAGCTTAGCATATGACATAGGAATGGGATCGAAACTGATCTTCTTCCTATCATAGTTCAGATTGGCCTGATTACTGGTCCTGCCACGAGGCTGGTAAGCCTGTTGCTGTGGACGATGTTGCTGTTGATATTGAGGTTGTTGCTGATGCTGATTATGTTGCTGATACTGCTGAGCATTATCTCTGAAAACAGGTGCTATATGAGCCACCTGGTGCTGACCGCTGGCGTGACGCACAGGCTTCTTCTTAACAGAGGGTGTTCTAGGTTTAGCATGGGATTGCACAGCATGTGCCTCCCCATCTTTCTTCTTAAACGCCCCATACCGTTTAGAAGAGCTCTCATCTTTAGCCAACCGTCCTTCACGGACACCTTCCTCCAGACGCATCCCCATGTTTACCATTTCGATGAAATCAGAGGGAGCACTCGCAACCATCCGCTCATAATAAAATGAACTAAGAGTCTTCAGGAAGATCTTAGTCATCTCATTCTCTTCCAGCGGAGGAGTAATCTGAGCTGCTAGCTCTCGCCACCTCTGGGTGTACTCCTAAAATGTCTCTTTATCCTTCTGAGACATGGCCCTGAGTTGATCACGGTCAGGCGCCATATCAGCATTATATTTATATTGCTTGACGAAGGCTTCGCCAAGATCATTGAAGGATCGGATGTTTGCGCTATCAAGGCTCATATACCAACGAAGAGCCGCACCGGACAAACTATCCTGAAAGTAGTGAATCAGAAGCTGATCATTATCTGTCTGAGTAGACATTTTCCTGGCATACATGACCAGGTGAGCAAGAGGGCAGGTGTTCCCCTTATACTTTTCAAAGTCAGGGACTTTGAACTTGACCGGAATCTTCACATCGGGAACCAGGCAAAGTTCAGCAGCAGACTTGCCAAACAGATCTTTCCCTCGGAGGGTCTTCAATTCCTTTCGGAGCTCGAGGAATTGATAATTCATAGCATCCATCTTCTCATTAACATCTGGGCCCTCAGACGGCTCAGAATGATAGATGGTGTCGTCTACCCTGGGAATGGTATGCACGACAGGAGGAGGCATAGCAAGGACCGGGCTAGATGCCGGCATGGAAGCAAAAGTAGGAGCTGGAATATCTGGCATGAAACCAGGAGGCATACCCCACGGAGACCCGGCTGGCATGGCATTCGGCACAAAATGAGCACTAGCAGCTGGCACAGTCGAAGACACAATCTCTGATATAACAGTCCTCTGGGGAGGAGTTGCAGGAGGTGGAGAAGGTTGATGCTGAGCAGCCAACAATTGCTCCATCAGAGCACCTAATCTGGCGACCTCTTCTTTCAGTTCTGTGTTCTCTTGTTCTAGTTGATCCATCACTCTTGCAGAATTGGCTCTGGTGTAGTACCGATGAGTCAGCTTGTCTTCAAAATAAATGAAGAGCACAGAGTTAGGCCACAGACAAGAAGACCAGAACAACACCTGTTTATGCAAAATGATGCATGCAATGCTTGTGCATATGCTTTGTTTTTTTCAAGGAACTTTTAGGGTTCTATTTGTAAAGTTTAAAATATTAAAGCATTTAATCGCATATGGAAAATATCTCATCAAATATATTCGAGACAAAGAAGTACATCATTTTTGATTATTACAAAGGGAAAAGGAAAATAAACATCCTATGGATCCCTAGAAGCTCGAGATGCTGGAAGACGAGATACACAAAGCTTCTTGATCTCTCTCTCATAGGCTGCTTCCATATCCGCTTTCTCCTTAGCAAGTCGATCATACTTCCTCTTCCAGAATTTGGAAGACTGAGGAAGCAGAGAAGTCCAGGTATCATTCGGATCATCTATCACCTGATGCTCGAGGAACTCGATCAGAGCATCTTTCTCCTTGATTTGCTGAAGCAACTCTTCTCTTTCACGGATCCAGGCACGTGAAAGGTCTTCTTCTCTCAACTCCTCTACATCTTGGTTAGGGAGGGTTGAAGGCCCAGCCATAACCACCGGTGTAGGTCTCGGATAATCATACGGCATAAGATACTCAGAAGCTCTCTGTCTGACCCAAGAAGTATACAGCTCCAAAGCAATGCAGTTCTTTGGACCCAACTCATTTCTACCCTTCTTGTGAATCTTACGCCAAGCGCGAACCATCCTGGCTTTCAGGCCTTGGGGATCTTTACCCTCCTGAAAGAACACACCTTCTAACAGAACGTTATGAGGTTTATCCTTTAGGGGGAACCCAAGCTGACGACGTGCTAAGATAGGATTGTAGCTGATCCCACCACATGTACCAAGAAGAGGCACATTAGGGAATTCACCACAATAATCAATGATCTGAACAGTATCATACACGCGACCATACCACGAGATATCGTCATTAGTGAGAGACATGAGTCTCTGAGACCATCGTAGACATCCCTTGTTCTCCTTGAAAGCAAGCGTCTGCGGTAAGTGAGAAATAAACCACTTATACAACAGAGGCAAACAGCACACAATAACTCCTCCACCCTTTGCATTCCTCAGATGCAAAGAGACATAGGCATCACCCAACAGAGTCGGAACGGGATTAAGAACTGAGAAGATCTTAATGGCGTTCACATCCACAAATTTGTCGATGTTGGGGAACAATACCAAACCATAGATGAGAAGCACGAATATGGCCTCAAAGGCATCCTCACTCTTGGCCTTCCCATAAACGGTAGCTTGAGCAATGAGGAAATCGGAAGGAAGACCCTGAATTCCACCTTTGGTGGTCATATGCGCTTCAATCAGGGATTCATCTATGTGCAACAAGTCTGCGATCTATCGAGGAGTCGGAATACTCTCTAAGCCACTGAATGGCACCTGATCCAGAATCGGGATCCCAATAAGATGAGCATACTCCTCAAGCGTAGGCAACAGCTGGAAGTCCGGAAAAGAGAAGCAATGATACAGAGGATCATAGAACTGAGCCAAAGTACTCATCAACCCTTCATCAACCTGAGTAGTCAACAGAGGCAGAAGCTTCCCATAACGAGCTTTGAAACCCAAGGGATCTAATACATAGGATTTCAGATTCCTTAACTCTTTCACATCGGGTTGTCTAAAGCTGTACTTCTTTGTATGCCTTTTTGGTCTTTCCATGTCTGAAAATTTTGCAAATAAACCCTTTAAGTTCCTTGAAAATTTTCTGATTTTTTCTGATGACATGAATGCAGATGAATGCATGAACGCATGAATGCAACAATCACACTCAAGGATCAAGCAAATCACACCAGACAAAGGTCATGGGAAAGCTCATAGTATCCCTAATATCAATCATCCATTTTGGTGGATTATGGTTTTCACCTTACCAACACCCAAGTTCCATTGATATTAACAATACATGAACCGGTTCAATCATCCTTAATATCAATCATCCGTTTTGGTGGATTATGGTTTACACCTTATCAACACCCAAGTTCCATTGATATTAAGGATGTCTGAACGACTCAACCATGAATCACGGGTTTGTTGAGAGTCACGAGCATGGGATCTCGGTTAAGAACCACCCACAGGGAGTGTACTAGGGTTTAAACCTGTCGAACATGTTCTACCAGAGGTTCCCATAGTCATCATCCCTTCTTTCGAATATTATCGGAGGAACGAATACTCGTATTCCAAAAATATTCTCAAGAGAGACTCTTATGAGTGTAGTATCGCGTAACAATCGCATCAGATCTGACATCTGAACGACCTCCGCACTACGTCCTAAAAATAGGCCAAGATGGGCTTGGTAAACTAAGGTCCTTGGCTTCTAAGGCACATGATTAAAAGAATAATGCCTAACCACAAATAACTTGTGTGACATTATTAATCCAACATGACCTCCACCAAGTGAATGGACTCGCAAGTCAACTTGTTAAGGAATACTACACACAAGTCGACAAGACTATGCCATTCTCCTATCCTAAGGTGCACTCGAGTTCGGGTATAGAACTCATCTCACAGAGATCACCAAGCAAACAGCAATTGTATATCAAGCAATTCAAACATTACAATCAATACAGTTATCCCAAATTGTACAAAAATATGTCAAATAACACATAAACAATATCATACAACAAGGGTGAAAAGTAGGCAATACCACCAAGGATATGAATCCCCAGCAGAGTCGCCACTTTTCTGTAGCGGTGTATTCGTCACTTTATGATTTATTGATTAAACCAAAAGCAAAGCATACAAAGAATCGAGTCGCCACCGCACTTTTATTTATCCAAAGGAATGGCTAAAAAGCGAACAAAAGCCTAAGAAGTTTTACACATAGAAAACTAATGAAAAGATTAGAGATCTGGGTAAGGGGTTAATTACGCAATGGGAAGGTGTTAGGCACCCAAGACGTCCTAGGTACTCCTAGGGAGCCCTTTTCACACTTGTTGTATGAAATGTTATTTGTTTATGAAATATTTATTGTGCAAACATGGATTGAAAGGATGAGAAAAGAATATACAATTTTTATTGTTTTTGTGTTTGAACGGATGAACCCGTTGCCTACGTACCTTTCCATGGAAGGTAAGGATCAAAATGCCGTAGTTCGGCTAAAAGATTTCCAAAATATGAGTGGGTTCATTTTAAATAAAAGCCCTAAGGTCTTTCGTTATCCACGGGAGAAAACTCAACCTTATACAAACAACAAGTCCGCCATGTGAGAATAGCTTCAACTTGCTAGTGAGGGGTTAACCCTATAATAAGCAAGGAAGTCTTACAATTCAATCACTAAGGACCAAGGTGAGGTTAACATCAACCAACTAGGATAAATCAAACGTATGGCTAATGTATGAAAACTTATCAAGAATGGACAAAGCCACAAAACAATTGAATGGGTGAAATTAACCATTTAGGATTTATTCACAAAAGATGGTCAAAGTATGATTAGAATTCAATTCAAAGAAGTATTATGAAATGGAGTTTGAAAAATCAAAGGCCTAAAGCCTAGGTTTCTAATTTGAAAAGACATGAAAATGTTTGCACAATATTTTTCAGGTTTGGATTAACATGCAAATGGAGGTTTAAAGAACAAAAGGTGGGAGGGTGAGGGAGTAAAACTTCTTAGATGTTCACCTCTTGAAATCATATGTAGATGATTCAAGTGATTCCTTTGGAATAAGGCAACAATGCAAATAAGCGAATGAAAAATGGATACCGGATGCCAATCAATGGACTTACACCAATCTCCTAAAACAAAACAATGATACCGGATGCCAATCAATGGACTTATACCAATCTCACCAACAAACATGGATACCGGATACCAATCAATGGATTTACACCAATCTCCTAAAACAAAACAATGATACCGGATGCCAATCAATGGACTTACACTAATCTCACAAACAAAGGTGGATACCGGATACCAATCAATGGATTTACACCAATCTCCTAAAACAAAACAATGATACCAGATGCCAATCAATGGACTTATACTAGTCTCACACCATATCATAGGAACAACTGCCAAGTAATGGACTTATGCCTGTCTCCTCCATGGACAAAGCAAAATGCTATAAAGCAAAGCTTATGAAATGATATACAAATGATGATGATAAATGCACAAAGGCACACTCAAGCAAATATGCACAGATGAATCAAGTAAGCAACAATCAAGTCAGTTAGCACACACTATATACAATCAATTAGGCTCAAGCAAGGTTAGACTTTAAAGTCAACTGGAATGGGGTATGTTGTGCTCTTAACCCTAACATTGAGAGTTAGGGTGAAGCAGATGAAATGGAGATGAGGGGGTGTGCCTCATAGCTCTTATCCCTGGCCTGGGAGAGCTTTAAACAATAGAATGTGTGGGAGTTCAGAAAGTTGGAACTCTTCTCCACAAGTGATTTGACTCTATAAGATCTTGGGGTAATATCCACAATGCATCAACATGTTATGTGAGCAAAGGGATGACACACTGAATAGTAGGAGATGGACTACACATCTCTTTTATCTACCAATTGCCTCATAAGAGGACTTTTCCTGCTTGGCACAAAAGGTAAACAATCACAAGCATTGCCTCTTAAGGAGGACTTCAGACAGGTGCCTGCCCACATAACAGGACAGGTCTTCCAGACTACATGAAGAAGAGAGGTTATACCTAAGTGGTTAAGCAACCAAGCAAAAGCAAGTTCAAAATGAACTTAAGCAACTTTCTGTACCTGTGGAGACATCAAACAAATCAGTACAACTATACAGACAAACAACCAACAGTTAATATCAACAGTCAGACAAGGTTCACAATGGGCAAGCCAAAAGTCAAACTCAAATGAGTCAACAACCCTACAAAACACACAATGTTAGTAGCCAAAAGCAAACATCAAATGCTCAAATGATGGAGCATCATGAACCATATAACCTGGATGTTTAACCTGAAATCAAAGCTCAAACATGAGAGGCAAACCACTAGGTCAAAGCCTAGGGTCAAAGATGGAGAAAAAATTTGAAACAGAAGCTGAAATTTAACATGAATCAACTTCAAACACATCTTGAAACAATACAAAAGGTCTCACATCAATATCATATACCAAAAGCATTTCATGATCAATTAAAGTTTAAGGCAATTTTAAAGCTCAAATGTGACCAACCAGAATGAAAAATCTCAATCAAATCAGAAATCAATCAAATAATTCCAAAACAATTCATGCTCAATCACAACATCCATAATATGCATCATGCAAAATATCAGAGCAATTGGAATTCATTTGATATGGAAATCACATCACATAAGTTGGACAAGCAAAGGTGTGACACAAATTGTCACACCTACATTCACATGATCATAAAACAGAAACTACAAATGGTAAAAATACCAAATCAACACCAAAATGTCAAGCAAAGAGTCTAGTTTCATCATGCAAATTTTCAGATTCATTGGATAAAAACTCAGCATTTCACAAATGATATGGCAAGGCAAGGTCAAGATATGATACATGTTCACAAACCCTAGGGTAAAATTTTTTCCAGCCAAGCACAATTTATGGAAAAATAACCAAAAAATAATAGACAGAAAATGTGACATCATGCAAAAAACCACATATTTTTTGGAGCAATGTTTGATTAGATATGAATTTATGAAGATGGAGAAAAATTAAAAAAAACATGAAGCATAGCATATGAATATCATGGAGGGAAATGGAAAATAATAGCATGGCATTTGAATTTTTGACACAGCCAGGAATCGAAATCAAACGCGTTTCAAATAGCCAGGCGCGCCAAGCTGCAAATGCAGCGTTTCATTTAAATTTTGCCTGGCCAATCAAAACGCTGCATGGAAGGCTCCATGCAACCACTCACGCGCTAACCCTAGCACAAACATTAGGAAACACTTTTCCGTGGCCAAAACGAAATCAAAACTGTGGCGTAAAATCTGAATCATCTTCTTCACACAGCCACGCATATGAACAATGGTCACTCAAGAACATGAAGAACAATTTTTCCAGTTTTTAAAAACAAGCATATGAACATGTAGCCTAAACATCATGGATCAAGAATCAAGCATTGGCTAAGCATATAACATCATACATCAAGTGAATCGAGCAAAACAAATTTCATCATCAAGACTTTAAACAATCGAATCTCAGTCAATAATGCATGGATTTCAGTGATTCAAAGCTCAGAACAACCACAACAACGAGATCTACAACATTAGCATAAGGAATTTGAGAAAAGAGAGAATCAATTTCGTGACCTCTTGAAGCGCAGAATTGGAATTGGACGAATTCAGGCCTTGCAATGCTCAACAGATCTTCTAGGAAGCTTGTACAAGTGAATGGATGAAAGATCAAAGCTCAATTGTTCTTGATTCAACAGAATTTGGATTTCACCATTGTTGAGCTCAAGCTTGCATATGCTTCAATGTGCACGAATTTTCTTGGATCTAGGTTCAATCTTGATCAGTGATGCTTCAGAATCATGAATTAAGCAAAGGAAATGCAAATTGTTTGAAGAAATTGAGAGAAAAATTGAGAGAAATTTTTTGATGAATTTTTCTAGATCTGAAAATTATGATTGTTGTCTTTCTGAAAACAGTTAGGGTTTAGGTTATATACTCCCTCCTAATCATGTTTAATTAGGCCTTAATCAAAATGCAAATGGATTAGTGAAGTTTCAAGGTGTTTTGGCAAAATTGATCTTTCACCCTTATGCATGGAAATTGCATGTGAACAGTACACGAAATGCATTGAATTTCACTTAAAACCACATTTTAAAATCAATGGTAATTGCCAAATGTTCAAATAATTCACCAATTTTAAATTTCAAGATTTCCCTCCAAAAATTCAAGAATTGGCAAATAATTATATGATGACAATTGATGAAATGCAATGCAAGATTTTGAAATTAGAGGTCAAAATGAGAAATTAGCAAAAGGAACCACTTGAATTGGAGCTATGGTTGAGAAGTTATGCCCATTTGAATCTCCATGTACACCTTGCCATGTTTTGATCATATCTCCTTAACCACACATGAGAAATTGATGATCTTGGACTTTTTGGAAATGGGAGAGAAAGATCTACAACTTTCATGTTCAACAAAATTTCATTTGAAGCTTTTTTGATGATATAATTTGAAGTTGAAGTTAGGTTCAAACCTTTCCATTTTTGGCAAATTTGAATTATGGGTCACTTTCTATTTTTGGAAAGTCTTGACCTGACTTTATTTTCTTCAATGTTGATATTTGAAATGTCAAATGAGACTTGTTTGAACATGAATGAAGTATTTCTAATCACTTCCCACCTCCAAATCCACAGTTGACTTGGCAGTTGACTTTCTAGGCTTCCAGTTGACCTGGCAATGTTCTGATGAAGTTCAAGCCTCTACCACTTGGGATTTTGCTTCAAAATGATATCATAGCTCATATGAACTCTTGATAATGACTGTGGGGTCCAAATTCTCAAGAATGGCCACCATCTATTGCTCAATGACTGCCTTTGACTACTTTGACTGTTGATTGCTTCATCTGCAAGACAAGGGTTAGATGACATATTTTTGTACTTTTGGTTAGTGATAAAAAGAAATGCAATGATATACAAATGCAAAACATGCTTGGTGATCAAGAATCACTCTCAAAAGGATAACCAACCCACAAGGAAGGAAGCAAGGTGCACAGTGATCCTTGAGGCAATGCAATGTTATGATATGATGCCATGAGGGATCTTAGGGACAAAATTGGGGTCTTACAGGCAAAGAACAGGGTTTTGTCTAAAATAACAAAATTACTTTTGAAATATTTGGGGAACTTCCACAGCCTTCCAGTTTGTCAGTTCTTCATTAGGTGCGGCTTGTCACTTCCAGCTAGACACCCCCTCTTCGCGATCTTCTTCACTGATCATTGCCACCTTCTTGCCAAAGATGTGGCCAGCGCTGGTGAATGTCTTCTCTACAAAAGTGATTTGTTCTTTGTCATGTTGGTTACCGACTTTGTTTGATGACGGGTCATACCCCAGGCCAAACTTGTCTCATTTCTCTTTCACTTCCACCACTTTTCCCCAGTCTTGAGCATTTTCACTTTCCATAACAGCCTTAGCTCCTTGCCACGAAGCCATGGATGGTCCAGACTTCGGGGTCTCCGATGTCTGTTGGATGGCCATCATATTTACCACTTCCAAGGATTGGAATGGTGTCTCAGTGATCTCTCCATCCACCTCGATATATCGGAAAGATGTCAAGTGGCTAACCAAGATATCCTCCTCTCCTCCAATCACAATCATCTTGTCATTTGTAATGAATTTCAGCTTTTGATGCAGAGTGGAGGTGACGGCGCCTGCGGAGTGAATCCAGGGTCTCCCAAGTAGACAACTATAACCGGGATGTATGTCCATGACCTGGAACGTGATATTGAAAATAGTTGGACCAATCTTGGTTGGTAAGTCAACCTCTCCTATCACTGCTCGCCTTGAGCCATCAAATGCCTTTACGATTAGGGTGTTGGGTTTCATACTTATCCCTTCCACTGACAGCTTTATCAGAGTTGTCTTTGGCATGACATTCAGTGAGGAACCTGTGTCCACTAATACCCTTGATAGTATAGTGTCTATGCATTTCAAGGAGATATGTAGGGCTTTGTTATGGTTCTTTCCCTTGACCGGCAGTTCATCATCGTTAAAACCCAAGAATTTTCCAATGGTCACACAAGCTATCACGTCGTCAAACTGTTCTATCGTTATGTCCTTTGTGATATGAGCGGCGCTTAATACCTTCAATAGTGAGTTCCTATGTGCTTCTGAGTTGAGCAATAGAGATAACATGGAGATCTTTGAAGGTGTTTGATTCAATTGGTCCACCACTTTATAATCGCTCTTTTTGATTATCCTTAGAAATTCTTCAGCATCTTCACGAGTGGCTGCAGCTTTAGGAGACAGGTGCATGTCTTGCATTTCTTGATTAGGGATGGGGATCTGGACAACAACTTCCTTCCATTTAGTATTTGCAGAAATATCAGCAGCTCTTGGTGCGAACACTCGGCCACTACGTGTCATTCCTGCTGGGCCCACAATTGAAGTGACATTTGGTTCGTTGATCATCAAAGGTCGGTCTTCCTGCCCCTGCTTAAAAGCTCTAGGCTGATATATCCACGGGACTGCCTTCTCATCTTTATATGCGAAAGGTGTTGGAAACTCTATCACCAATGGGCTTATAGGTATTTCTACTTTAACCTCATCATAAGGGATGTGCACCACGTCTATCTCTTCCTGGTGCTTGCTCTTGATACGACAATTTATCTATAACTCGCCTCGATCCAGCATTTGTTGTATAAAGTTCCTCAACTCTTTATTGTTCTCTTCAGCAACTAGCTCCTCCGGGATTATACCACTCTTCAGCAATTGTGCTCCTATCATGGTGATAGGGGTTTGAACCTCTTCAACCTTACGAATCAATTTTCCTTGATCACTCTCCTCAATGGCATTGACGGAAGCATCCTTATGTGTTGGCATAGGATTGGTGTTCACGTTCGGGCGTCTCGGAGTGAATGAGACGGCTTTTGCTTCGATCAAGTCTTGTACCCGATTTTGAAATGCAAAACAATTCTCCAATGTATGACCAAGTGCTCCCATGTGGAATTCACAATGGGCATTAGCATCGTATCCGAGTGGATATGGAAAAATAGTCGGTTTTAACTCTCTCAATGTCAGAAGGTCCTCCTTTTGCAGATATGGGAATATCTGACTATAAGGTACTAGTAAGGGATCAAGTTTTCTTATTGGAGGTCTTGGCTTGAATTGTCTTGGTGGCGCAGTGTTTTGCTGATGATGGTGTTTTTGATGTTGTGGTTGATACACCTGTTGTTGCCGCATTGGTTGTTGATAAGGTATGGGTAGCACGACGGCGACTTGACCATATGAAGCCTGTTTCTTCCCTTTATAATTTCTGGATATAGCGTTTGTTTCACCTTCTCTTTTCTTTTGGAAGCCTCCAGAATACTTTTTCAGTGCACTAGGGGCTGCCACAGCTCCTGAGATCTTTCCATCCCTCAACCCTTTCTCTATGCAATCTCCAATTATGACTAGATGTGCAAAGTTGGACGCTGCACTACTCACCAATCTATCAAAGAATGGGTCCTTCAAGGTGTCTACAAATATTCCAGTCATTTCCTTTTCAGACAATGGTGGCTCTACCTGAGCAGCCAGCTCCCTCCACCGTTGGGCGTATTCTTTAAATGACTCACTTTCTTTCATAGCCATCCCTTGCAACTGCATTCGGTCAGGTACTATATCTAAGTTATATTTGTACTAACGGAGAAATGCGTCAGCCAAATCCTCCCAGCTTTGAATCCGCCCCTGCTCTAAGCTCATATACCATCTTAGAGATGCTCCACTTAGACTGTCTTGGAAACAATGTACAAGTAGTTTGTCGTTTTCGATATGAGCAACCATTTTCCTGAAGTACATTACCAGGTGACTTCTTGGACAAGTTTGTCCTTTGTATTTCTCGAAATCAGGAGTTTTAAATTTAGCCGGGATGACTAAATTCGATACCAAACGCATGTTCATGGCAGAGGCACCGAAGATATTGTTTCCTTCTATGGCTTTGATCTTCTTTTCCAGGGTACAGAGCCTATCTGCAGCAGGATCCGAAAGTATCTTAGGCCTCGGTTGATCAGTCATATAGAAAGCATCGTATTGATCATCTCCAATCTCGGATCCGTGATGAGTAGACGTATCAGAAGGTTCTGCATGATCCCCATCTCCTTTGCCTCCTACCGGTATCTGAACCAATCTCTTCTTGGTGGGGATGTAACCCTCATCTTGGGGGTTTAGACCTGGTGTTCTATCACTCCTTTTTGCCATAGCTTCTTCCTCCTCAATCCTCTCTCTTTGAGCGATTGCAAGCATTGTCTCCAACAGTTGATCCATCTTCTCTTGGATCGTATTAATGTCTGTCCTCATGGTAATCTGGTTAGCCTCAACTTGCTCTAACGTTATCTTGTAGTTGCTTCGCGTCTCTTATTGGTGTTGATTAGTGAGTGTGGACTGGATAAAGGGTAAAAAGATTGGGTAAGTTTTTTGAATTTTTATGAAGTGTGATGCATAATGAAGATGCGAATGTTATGCATATTTTATTTTCAGGGAATCATTCGAGTTTCATTAGTTGTTAGTAATTCGACAAACAAGGAATACTTAGAATAGAAATAATGGAGTAATTTTAAACATCATTCATTCAAGTACATAACATAGGGGTCCAAAAAGGCCATAGGTCAAAATACATTTGTTAATGGAACAAAATATAAGACATAAGAAAATTAAACAGCTGGCTTTCTGGCTTGAAGCTCTTCTAGTTCCTCCTTAAATCTCTTTAGCAACCCTCTACAGAGTAAAATGAAACTGATTATGGCTGGAGGAGTGCTTTCTTCCTTCAATTCTTCGAATGCGTCTCTTAACTTCCATGGTAATTCTTTAGCCGCCCAATTACAAAATCCTACTAGCCCATCGAGTTTTGCACGAAACTTATCCCTATCTCCTTGTAAAAAGTCTATGGTCTTCTTAAAGGATTTATAATCTTCAATCACATAGTCTCGTTCTTTCAACCATGTGGAGCTGTCTTGGGGTAATGACTCTAGCTGGTTCTTCCAATAGCTGACAGTCTCCCTTAAATCTCTTACTTCTCGACACTTCTCCTCCCATATCATGGGTGAAACCCTAGAAGCTTCGGTGGCTATATTCTTAAGTCGGCGCTCCTGATCTACTTCATCCTTTGCATGACAGACATATGATGCGTGCTTTTCGCAAGTATACGAACGCGTCAGAGTAATATAAAAGATTGTCGAATCCACAGAGACCAAGTGTCAATCTATCATTATCTATTGTTATGGTGTTTATCTAAGGTAGTCAAAATAGGGGTTTTAAGAGTATGCAATGAAAAGTAAAGTTTTGAATAAAGTTCAATTAATAAAGACAGGTTCGAATCTAATTCACATAATCAATTAATAATCCAAGTACTTGCTAATAGAACTACTTATGGGCAGTGTTTCCTACTTTGAAAAGAACCAATTTAACAGGAACTGTCGCTTTCGCGTATTCAGAACCGAGTTGTACTCCCTAATCAAACCCTATTATTGTCACTTATAAAAAGGCGCGCATTGCATTAGAGTAGTAAACCTATTTTTAAGAAATATAGTATCTTGACTAAGTTGAAAAGTATCTTAACCTGGATTTTTTAACCAAAAGAGGTTCTCACGAACCAGACTCTAAACTTATAAACGCGTCCAAAAATAGTTTTAAAATCATTTTTCTTCTTAAGTTAAAAACTCCTAATGAACTAAACAAAACGCTTTCGCTGTATTTGAAATAGTTAAAAACAACTAAGTTTAAAAAGATGTTGGACGACTTTCGATCTTACCCAACGGAAATTAAGTGTGGGAAAACATAAGTTGAAAGTTAAAATAGCCCTTAAGTGTTTCTACGAACAATTGTACGGATTATCGGTTCAATTACGGTCCTTACATTCTAACGTTTATAGATTTAGTTAGACATGGTAAAGTAAAGGTGCATTTTAATTTAAATAAAAGTAGTGCGAGTGCGGAAAGTAAATAAAAGTATTGCGAGTGTGAAAAGTAAATAAAAGTAGTGCGAGTGCGGAAAATAAATAAAAGTAGTGCGAGTGCGGGAAATAAGTAAAGTAAAGACAGTGCGGGAAAATAATTGAAAGTAGTTCGAGTGCGAAAAGTAAATAAAAGTAGTGCGAGTGCGAGAAATAAATGAAAGTAGTGCGAGTGCGAGAAATAAATAAAGTAAAGACAGTGCGAGAAATAAATAAAGTAAAGACAGTGCGGGAAAGTAAAATAGATAAAGGCAAAGTAATAAAAACCTGCTCCAATCGGAGGGTTGAATAAAATGCGAAACGGAAATGAAAATTGCGGCAGGATTAACTTCCTTCCAAAGTGCTCCAAACTCGATTACAGACTCGATCACAGACTTGATTACACAATTGTGGTAACACCTCAATGCGAAGCGATTACCACTTTTAAAATACTGAATATATGCCTAAGTGAAACTAAGTTTGCTCTAAGTTTGCATCTGCTCTAAGTTTGGATGATTAAACAAATGAATTCGAGTCTCTATTTATAGGCAAGTAAAATAATGGAAAAGACAAGGATGCCCTTTCAGTTTGAAATTGGGAGGGAAAAGTTTCCTTCTTGTGGCGCCCGCCACAAGACCATGGCGCCCGCCACAAGAGCAAAGTGTGGCGCCCAAGTGGAGGTAGTGGGGAACGTGGCAGTTGAGGGAAGTTGAGTTGTGACACGTCATGGCTGGACGCATGGCGCCAGCCACAGTGGGAGCCACAAGTGTAAAATGCTGAATTTTAGGGTTTTTAGCTCGTTTTCACTCCTTTTCCCGATCGGGGCTCCGATTAGACTGAAAACCTGAAAACAAAGAGAAACATAGTAATAACATAACAAAATAATAATAAAACAACTAAAATGCATGCGAAATCGGAGCCGAAAATACGGTGAATTTCAGTGTCATCAAATTCTCCCACACTTAAACCCTTGCTTGTCCTCAAGCAAAACACTAAAGAGCTCATAGAAGAAAAACTGGTGTCAATGAGTGATTCGGGCTAAAAGATTTCTAAGTTCATGTCGGGATGGAGTGATAGGTACTAACTGAGTGAACTAAGGGTATCATGATGCCACTTATCCGTAAACACAGACATAAACTCCATTCTTATATTAACCAACCCATATTATCCCACAATACCTAGGCCTGCCTCTTCATCTCTTTTTGTGTCCTTTTCATTCAGGCGCAATCACATTAAGCTCGTTATCTGTACATGCTTCATTGCAGAGTGACCTGTTAGTGATTATGATCTAAACATGGGGTTCCTGGCACATAAATATGTGTAAACCCTTTTATTTGACCCAACTGCAGTTGTGGGGGATCGAATCGTAATCCGCCCTACCGAGTTCAGCGCCAGATACCTCTGAACCAACTAACAGTGGGTGAGTTTTTCTTTTTCTTTTTCTTTTGTAGCAAATTTTTACAAAATTTTAGGTTTAAATGACTTTGTGAGGGTCACCTATACCTGAGTTTCCTTTTTGCTTTCTTTTATTTTATTTATTTCACTGGATCATTCACTTATGTTCATCGGTCCCCTACGTAGAGGATGCGTAGGCCGGAGCTGACTGCTGGAATAAACTACTGAGGACTTCTACTGAAATGATGATTAAGGCCATGGTATATGGGGTTTCAGGAGTGATTCCTATATTCATGAAGTCTATGGTGCTAAAGCAATACTGATGTTTCAAAAAGTTCTCCCAAGTCACCGCATCCTTACTCAAACCCGTCTTAAAAACCCAAAAACTTTCAGAATAACACCGTTTTCTTTTGAATTTTTTTTTTGGTAGGGCTAAAGGAAATGGGGAGATTAGACTGTACTAAAGATACACTATACTGGTGACTCATCGGACTCATGCATTATCTAAAACACTCAAACTAAAAATAAAAATAAAGTAAACAACTAAAAAGCAATAAAAATAAACAGACTAACTAAAAACAGCAAAGAAAAATAGAAAGCGATAAAGTCTCCTCCCACACTTAAATCGAACATTGTCCCCAATGTTTCGAAATAAGATAAGGGGAGAGTCACCTGACATCCTACTGCTGACCGCTGGTACCTTCGCCATCCTGAGGTGGACGACGGGATCGGGTACGACGACGGTCTCTCTGATCCATCCTGGCCTGTAAGGCATCCTGAGCAGTCCTCACCTCTCGAAGGTTACCCAAAATGGAACCCTGAGTGGCTTCTATGAGTGCAGTATGTTGATGGTGGTAGTCCTGCTGACGGGCTTGCTCATTTGTGATCGTAAGCAGGGACTGTACAACAGTCTCATAGGATCTATCTGTCCTCCGCTGCGATTCTTGCATGAAGCTCATGTTGTCCGCCAGTTGTTGTTGAATGGTAGAGAGTAGGTCGTCACGCCTTTGATCTCTAGCCATGTGGTCACGCCACATCTCCTCTGTAATATAGAAGCCAGGAGCAGAACCTGCAAAAGAAGAAGATGGTGCGGTGTGTGGTGGTGAAGGGTGATGGGGGGACACATGAGGTACGGGAGATCGCTCTCTCTGATCATATTCTTCATCAGTGTCGTGTCCCTTCTCATCAGGAACATTAGGTGGAAGAGGACCCAAAACAGGTGGAGCATCTAAAGCGTAGGTCCAATTCCTTTCATCATGTACATCAGTACGTCTAGTGCATGGTAAGACAACAGATGGGATAGCTACACCATGAACCATAAGCACATAGCCTCCTTCTCACCTCAATCGACACAATTTCATATCTCTCAGAAATTTTAGGTTGATTGTGCGAGGAGGTAGGGGATCTAGGGTAGCTATCTCATTGTTCAGTTTAAGCGCCCGAGCAATAGACGTAATGAGTCCTCCGAAAATAACCGGTCCCGCTTTGTTAAGAGTTAAAGCCATATGCACGAGCATAAACGGGACCGAATTAATTCTTCTATTTGTGAGGCTTCCTTGCAAAAATAGAATCTCTCGAGCATTGATCTTATTTGGATTCTCCCGGCCAAAAATAGTACATGCCAACAGATATCCAAAAACTCTGATGGTCGGGTTATGGATGGTCGAGGCAAGAATTCCTTCAAAAGAATTTATTGAAGTGTTTGGCAATCTCTGCCAGAAGGAAAACACCTCGACCGACCAATCTGAATCCAAAGGGGCCTCACAAATAGCACCGTCCCCATGAGGAATACCTAACAGGCCTGCTAGTTCGTCGGTACTGAATTCATATTCAACAGCAAACATTCTAAATCGGACAGTACCAACTGTGCTAGCAGTGTTAGGATTGACAATATAAATTAAAGAACTTAAAAATTCGATTGTCAATCACTCAAAGGTAGGTTCTTTGTTTGAAAAGATACTATGCAAACCTAAATTATCTAATAAATAAAAAATGATATGGTAGATACCCAAAGTGTAAAGACAATTTTCATCAACATACCTTGTCGGGAGGATCTCCCGATTTTGCAATCTTTCGATAATCTTCCTTTGCCTATCTCCCGGTTTCCCTTCATGAAGGATGAATCCACTGAACTCCATTATGTAGCTCTTGAAATGTGATGAGGAAGATGAAGATGGGTTTGTAAAAAGGTGGGATTTTTATGATATTCGACGGATGAAAATGAAAATGGAAGTTGGGAAAATGATTTGTATGGTGTGAATATGAGAAAGGTGGGAGCTTTTGTGGGGTTCAAGGGCTTTTTCGGAAGGTGAAAAAATGGGTTTTGGAGGTTTGAAGGTATGAAAATGGTGAAGAATGTGACGGGCGCCACAAGGCTAAATTCGGCTGGGCCGGATTTTGGTCATTTGGCTTGGGCTTCTCGTTCTCTTTGCGGTTGGGGGGTCCGGATAGCGTTTGCATTGTAATTTCCTATTGACATAAGGCTTGCATAATTTTATAGAAATAAAATTTAAAACATTAGACTAATAAATAAATAAATAATATAATTAACTAGACTATGATAAAAATATAAATATAATAAACACACATAAAATGGAAATAATATTAATATGCTAGTATAGTTAAGAAAATATCCCAAATGCAATGATATAAAATGAGTTAGGTAAATGCGGAAAATATAAGCATAAATGAGGCAAAATAAAATGATATGGTAAAATCAGATAGTAGGGGGTTCGTCTGCCTGAGTAGATCCATGAAGCATGGCTATCTCTTGGCGAAGCTCGGCGATCTCCTGGTATAAACAGTCAGCCTCGGTAGCGTGTGTGAGATCGGATACTCCCATCTGTAAGGTGAGGTCAGCCACCTCCTGCCTAAGCCCGACGATCTCTCTACGACACTCTGCAATCTGGGTGCGGATGTCTGGGGTCTGCAATGATAAATTGTTAGAGAATATAGTGATCCTGGGTGAAGGTGGTGTAGGCGTATACTCAGCAATAGGTGGTGATCTCGGCTCCTCGATAGTCTCTCCCTGGCCCTCCAAAGCATAACTCCAGTTCTCTGGGTCATGAATGCTGGTAATCATAGGATCAGGTAGTGTAAAATAATGTATCACCTCGCCATCGATCAGCAGTCTGAACTGTCTTGGGTTGAAGGAGGATCTCCTCATCAACCCTTTGGTCAAGCAAAATTCGATATCCATGGTAGTGTACCCACAGTAGGTCCGGAGATGTAACAACTTGCGAGATAGACCTAAGGCGACGTCGATCTGTGTGATGATCCCTCCTACATGAATGACTCCTTCGGACGATCTGGAAACACCGCTAAGGCCACATAACAGAAAGTTCCCACATGCCACTGGGCAAGACTGGGATGCACAAAATAGTAGGAATATCTCCTCCTCACTTAGTAAAGTCTCAGCATCTGGTCTTCCTAGGAAGGAATATGTCAGTATCATCTGGAAGTATCTAAAAGCAGGGTTATGTATAGCCTGGGATAACTGAGTAGAAGGATCCTGGCTCCCTCCACCTGAGATTTCACTCCAAAACTTTTCCACTTCCTTCTCCAAAACGTATCCCATCGGTGTCTCAGGGATAGCGTCAGGGGTGGTCTGGAAACCCAATAGGTCACCGAACTCCTTCTGGCTGAAAGAGTACTCGATCCCAAAAAGTCTGAAAGCAGCATACCCATCCGGTCCAGAGTAAGGGTCATAACCGAATGAACTGATGAAATTCAATGTCAAGTTCCTGTAGGTGTTTCTTAGGTCGTCAGCGAATTCGTCCCAATGGAGCTGGTGGCTCAGAAATCGGATACTTGGCTCAATGCCCAGTGCTTCCATGCAGTGCTGATCTGGATAACGTGTGGGCGCCATAGGGCGCTAGTAAAGAGCTATGTAGCGCTCTCTCTGGGCATCATCCTTATAGGCTACGTGCATATCGTCGAAGTCCTGCATCCTGTAAAAGTTAGGAAAAGGGATCCTGAAAATACAAACATTTCAAATATTTAGTCTCGGTGAAAATATGATTAAAATTAAAATAAAATAAAATAAATAAATGCAAAAAAGTAAAACAAAATAAAAAACTATGGGTTGCCTCCCAAGCAGCGCTTGTTTAACGTCATTAGCTTGACGATCGGAATTTATACACCTGTAGTGGGAATCGGTGGATCGATCAGAGTGTGGCTTGAGTAGTCTGTTGGAATGTCTCCTCCTTCGTAGAGCTTCAGTCTTTGTCCATTTACAATGAATGGACTACAGGTTTCGTTCTTGATTTCTACGGCTCCGGATCTCAGAATCTTGGATACTTTGAAAGGGCCAGTCCATCTCGAGCGCAGCTTCCTAGGGAAAAGTCATAACCTAGAGTTGAACAAGAGAACAGGGTCGCCTATATTGAAATATTTCCTAACTATTCTTTTGTCATGCCAGGATTTTGTTCTTTCTTTGTATATTTTAGCATTCTCGTAGGCGGATTGCCTGGGTTCTTCTAGTTTGTGAATGTCAAGGATACACTTCTCACCAGCGGTCAGGTAGTCTAAATTCAAAGTTTTAATGACCCAATAGGCCTTATGCTCTAATTCGAAAGGTAAGTGATAGGATTTTCCATAGACTAGTTGGTAGGGAGTAGTTCCTATAGGGGTTTTGAAAGTGGTTCTATAGGCCCATAATGCTTCTTGAAGCTTTTGAGACCAGTCTCTCCTAGATATTGAAACTGTTTTTTCTAGGATTTGTTTTATCTCCCTATTGGATACTTCTACTTGGCCACTAGTCTGTGGATGGTATGGTGTTGCTACTCTATGCCTAACTCCATATTTTCTTAAAATTTTATCAAATATTCTCGATATGAAGTGTGATCCTCCATCGCTTATGACTAAACATGGTGTTCCAAATCTAGGGAATATATAGTTCTTAAATAGCTTGATCACTACCCTAGTATTGTTTGTGGGTGCAGCTATAGCTTCAATCCACTTAGACACGTAGTCTACAGCTACTAAGATATACTTGTTTCCTAAGGATGGTGGGAAAGGTCCCCTGAAATCTATACCCCATACGTCGAAGAGTTCTACTTCCTGAATGTTTCTTAGAGGCATCTCGTCACGCCTTGAAATGTTTCCAGTGCATTGGCATCTACCATATTTGACAATGCAAGCATGGACATCACGCCATATGGTAGGCCAGAATAGGCCATCTTGAAGAATCTTGGCGTATGTCTTAGAGGTGCTCGCATGTCCACCATAGGGTGCAGAGTGACAATGCTCAATTATACTTTTTACCTCTTCTTCTGGAACACAACGGCGAAAAATGCCATCTTTACCCCTTTTGAAAAGGAGCGGTTCGTCCCAATAAAAGTTTCTCACATCGTTGAAGAACTTCTTCTTGCGGTGGTAGTCAAGATCAGGGGGTACGATATCAGCAGCTAGGTAATTAACAAAGTCTGCATACCATGGTACGTTACTTACTGCTAAGGATTTTTGGAAGTGCTCATGAGGGCCTAGGCTATCGTCTTCAATGGTTTCTAGTCTAGCTATCAGTGTATCATAGGCAAAATCATCATTTATGGGTACTAAGTCTGGTTTTAGATGATCTAGCCTAGAAAGGTGATCAGCTACTACATTTTCAGTGCCTTTTTTATCTCTTATATCTAAATCAAACTCTTGTAGTAACAGAATCCATCGGAGTAACCTGGGCTTGGCATCTTTTTTACTGAATAGGTAACGAATGGTAGCATGATCAGTGTAAACTATAACTTTGGCTCCTACTAGATAAGATCTAAATTTGCCTATGGCGAAAATTATAGTGAGTAATTCCTTTTCAGTTGTTGCGTAGTTGAGTTGGGCAGTGTCTAGGGTTCTACTTGCATAATAAATCGCATGTAATTTTCTATCTTTCCTTTGTCCTAGAACGGCTCCAACGACATAATCACTAGCGTCGCACATTATCTCAAAAGGTTCTGACCAATCAGGGGGTTTCATAATAGGTGCAGATATTAATGCTTGCTTTAAAAGATTAAATGCTTCATTACATTTTCCATCGAAAATGAATTCAGCATCTTTCATTAAAAGGCCAGTTAAAGGTTTAGTTATTTTGGAGAAGTCCTTGATAAAACGTCGGTAGAATCCAGCGTGTCCAAGAAAACTTCGGACTTCTCTGATAGTTTTGGGTGGTTTTAGGTTCTCTATTACTTCTATTTTAGCTCTATCTACCTCTATACCTTTTTCGGAAACTATATGTTTTAAAACATTTCCTTCGGTCACCATGAAATGACACTTTTCCCAATTTAGTACAAGGTTCACCTCCACGCATCTCTCCAGGATTTTCTCAAGGTTGGCAAGACAATTATGGAAATCAAATCCGCAAACCGAGAAATCATCCATAAATACTTCCATGATACCATTTAGGTAATCTGCAAAGAATGACATCATGCAGCGTTGGAAAGTAGTTGGGGCGTTACAGAGGTCGAATGGCATTCGTCTGTAGGCAAAAGTTCCATAAGGGCATGTAAAGGTAGTTTTTTCTTGATCTTAGGGGTGGATAGGTATTTGGAAGAATCCAGAGTATCCATCTAAATAGCAGAAGTAAGAGTGTCTGGCTAGACGCTCCAACATCTGGTCAATAACTGGTAAAGGGAAATGATCCTTCCTGGTTGCTTTATTTAATTTTCTATAATCTATACACATCCGCCATCCTCCTTCTATCTGTTTTGCTACATGTTCGCCTTTATCGTTTTGCACGACTGTGATGCCTCCCTTTTTAGGTACTACATGCACATGGCTCACCCACTTACTATCCGAGATCTGGTAGATTATACCTGCCTCAAGTAACTTAAGAACTTCCTTTTTAACAACATCACTCATTATAGGGTTGATTGTTCTCTGATGTTCTCTAGAGGGTTTTGAATCTTCTTCGAGCGAAATCCGATGCATGCATACAGATGGGCTTATACCTTTCAGGTCAGAGATATTATATCCTAAGGCTGAGGGATATCTTCGTAAAACGTCTAAAAGTTGGTCTGTTTCCTCTTGGATCAAGGTAGCACTGACTATAACTGGATGGTTCATCTCTTCGTCGAGGAACTCATATCTCAGGTTCTTAGGCAGTTCCTTAAGTTCTAAGGTTGGTTTCTTAGGGCATGGCATAGGATCTGGGGTAAGGGATAAACATTCGTAAAGGTTATCATCGATATAGGGTTTCCTAAAGTCATCATCTTCCAGTATGAGAGTTGATGGCAACTTAATTATTTTTATGATTTCTTCTTGTTCTAATTCCCTAACGCATTCATCAATGATATCTAAGGCATAACATGCGTCTCCCATCACAGGTGCCATAAGAAATTTCGAAAGTATAAATTCTATCTTCTCGTCACCTACCTCAAAGGTCAACTTTCCTCTCTTGACATCTATTATGGCTCCTGCAGTTGATAAGAATGGTCTACCTAGAAGGATTGGTATATCATTGTCCTCTTTGATGTCCATGACAACAAAATCAGTAGGGATAAATAACTGACCTATCCTAATAGGGACATCTTCTAAAATGCCTATCGGATACTTAACAGATCTATCAGTTAACTGAAGTGACATCTTAGTAGGCTGTAATTCTCCTAAGTTTAACCTCTCACAAACTGCTAAAGGCATTAAGCTCATAGTAGCTCCTAAGTCTAGAAAAGCTTTTTCGATGACATGACTACCCAAAAGGCAAGGAATGGAGAAATTTCCAGGATCTTTATCCTTTTTGGCTAACTTATTCTCGGAAATGGAATTACATTCCAAGGGTTTCAGATCGTCTAGTCTACGTTTGTTGGTAAGGATGTCTTTGAGAAACTTGGCGTAAGAAGGTATTTGGGTGATGACTTATGTGAAAGGGATTTCTACGTGAAGTTTTTCTATAACTTTAATAAATTTCTGATACTGGTTATTGATCTGGGTTTGTTTGAGTCTTTGCGGATATGGTATCGGTGGTTTATATGGCGGGGTGGTATATAAGTTTTATCTTTAGGTTCTTCTCCTTTTTCTTGACATTCCTATTTTTCAGATTCCTCTGGTTCCTTTACTTTGTCTGTGGGTTCGGTATATTCCTTAGAAGTGTTGGGTTCATTCAATCTTAGGTTTGGTGGCTCATCATAAGCGTTCCCACTTCATAGTGTAATGGCATTAGCTTGTCCTCTCGGATTCTGTTGAGGTTGTCCAGGGAACTATCCTCCAGGTGTGGTCTGGGGGGCTTGGTTTAAAGCTACCTGAGAGATATGGGTTTCAAGCATCTTGGTGTGAGTAACTATTTGGTCAACCTTGGTTCCTAACTGGGTAATCAGTTCGCTAACGTGGATGTTCTGGTTCATGAACTCTTTGTTTTGTTGGGTTTGAGCAGTGATAAAATTTTCCATAATTTTTTCAAGGCTCGACTTTGGTGGCACAGGTTGCATAGGTTGATTTGATCTTGGGGCTTGGTAACCTGTTTGTCTCGGAGGTGCATTATTTTGGATAGGGTTATTGTTCTTATAGGAGAAGTTCGGGTGATTCCTCCATCCAGGGTTATAGGTATTCGAGTATGGGTTCCCTTGGGTGTAGTTCACTTGCTCATAGTGGGTTTCATTTAATAGACTGCATTCTGCAAATTGGTGTCCCTTGGTTCCACATATCTCACAATCCGACGAAACTGCGGCTGCAATATTCAGGTTTATGCACATATGCTCGACCTTGAGGGCTAATGCGTCCATTTTAGCTTGCATCATGTCTATAGAGCTTAGTTCATGTACTCCTCCTTGGGCTTCCTTCTTCTCAACTGTCGCTCGTTCGACTCCCCATGATTGATGGTTTTGAGCCATATCTTCGATGAGGGCACTAGCTTCAGGATAAGGTTTGTTCATCAGTGCACCGCCTGCGGCAGCGTCGATGGTGATCTTAGTGTTATAGTGAAGTCCATTATAGAAGGTCTGAATGATTAACCAATTTTCTAAACCATGATGTGGGCATGCTCTTAACAGCTCCTTATATCTCTCCCAAGCTTCGAACAGCGATTCTCCTTGGTTATGGGTAAATCTAGTTATATGGTTTCGAAGAACGCCAGTCTTACTTGGGGGAAAGTATCTAGCAAGGAATACTCTTCTAAGGTTATCCCAAGTCGTAATGGAATTGGGTGGAAGGGAATCTAACCATGATATGGCTTTATCTCTGAGGGAAAAAGGGAATAATCTTAAACGGATTGCCTCAGGAGAAGCTCCATTGGTTTTAAAAGTGTCTGCTAATTGGAGAAAGATTTTTAAATGTTGGTTTGGGTTCTCAGTAGCGAGACCTGCGAATTGTCTCTGTTGCACTAGTTGCAACAGGGAGGGTTTAAGTTCGAAATTATTAGCTGGGATGGTTGGGTTTACTATACTAGAACTAGGGTCTTCGTTGGATGGTTGGGCGAAATCTTTAAGAGGTCTTTGGTTTTGGTCTTTGGCCATAACTCTCCTAATTCTATGGAAGAATAAACGTGCGCGAGCGTAACGTTCAGGTTCTGCCAGAGGGTATACTAAACTTCCGGTGCTACGAGTTCTTTGCATTGACCGGCGTGTAATAACCTAAACTTGATGCGTGCTTTTCGCAAGTATACGAACGCGTCAGAGTAATATAAAAGATTGTCGAATCCACAGAGACCAAGTGTCAATCTATCGTTATCTATTGTTATGGTGTTTATCTAAGGTAGTCAAAATAGGGGTTTTAAGAGTGTGCAATGAAAAGTAAAGTGTTAAAATAAAGTTCAATTAATAAAGACAGGTTCGAATGTAATTCACATAATCAATTAATAATCCAAGTACTTGCTAATAGAACTACTTATGGGCAGTGTTTCCTACTTTGAAAAGAACCAATTTAACAGGAACTGTCGCTTTCGCGTATTCAGAACCGAGTTGTACTCCCTAATCAAACGCTCTTATTGTCACTTATAAAAAGGCGCGCATTGCGTTAGAGTAGTAAACCTATTTTTAAGAAATATAGTATCTTGACTATGTTGAAAAGTATCTTAACCTGGATTTCTTAACCAAAAGAGGTTCTCACGAACCAGACTCTAAACTTATAAACACGTCCGAAAATAGTTTTAAAATCACTTTTCTTCTTAAGTTAAAAACTCCTAATGAACTAAACAAAGCGCTTTTGCTGTATTTGAAATAGTTAAAAACAACTAAGTTTAAAAAGACGTTGGACGGCTTTCGATCTTACCCAACGAAAATTAAGTGCGGGAAAACTTAAGTTGAAAGTTAAAATAGCCCTTAAGTGTTTCTACGAACAATTGTACGGATTATCGGTTCAATTACGGTCCTTACATTCTAACCTTTATAGATTTAGTTAGACATGGTAAAGTAAAGGAGCATTTTAATTTAAATAAAAGTAGTGCGAGTACGGAAAGTAAATAAAAGTAGTGCGAGTGTGGAAAGTAAATAAAAGTAGTGCGAGTGCGGAAAATAAATAAAAGTAGTGCGAGTGCGGGAAATAAATAAAGTAAAGACAGTGCGGAAAATAAATGAAAGTAGTGCGAGTGCGGAAAGTAAATAAAAGTAGTGCGAGTGCGAGAAATAAATGAAAGTAGTGCGAGTGCGAGAAATAAATAAAGTAAAGACAGTGCGAGAAATAAATAAAGTAAAGACAATGCGGGAAAGTAAAATAGATAAAGGCAAAGTAATAAAAACCTGCTCCAATCGGAGGGTTGAATAAAATGCGAAACGGAAATGAAAATGGCGGCAGGATTAACTTCCTTCCAAAGTGCTCCAAACTCGATTACAGACTCGATCACAGACTTGATTACACAATTGTGGTAACACCTAAATGCGAAGCGATTACCACTTTTAAAATACTGAATATATGCCTAAGTGAAACTAAGTTTGCTCTAAGTTTGCATCTGCTCTAAGTTTGGATGATTAAACAAATGAATTCGACTCTCTATTTATAGGCAAGTAAAATAATGGAAAAGACAAGGATGCCCTTTCAGTTTGAAATTGGGAGGGAAAAGTTTCCTTCTTGTGGCGCCCGCCACAAGACCATGGCGCCCACCACAAGAGCAAAGTGTGGCGCCCAAGTGGAGGTAGTGGGGAACGTGGCAGTTGAGGGAAGTTGAGTTGTGACATGTCATGGTTGGACCCATGACGCCAGCCACAGTGGGAGCCATAAGTGTAAAATGCTTAATTTTAGGGTTTTAACTCGTTTTCACTCCTTTTCTCGATCGGGGCTCCGATTAGACTGAAAACCTGAAAACAAAGAGAAACATAGTAATAACATAACAAAATAATAATAAAACAACTAAAATGCATGCGAAATCGGAGTCGAAAATACGGTGAATTTTAGTGTCATCAACATAATTGGTGAGTTCTTTTATATGAGCCCCAAGTGTATCTCTTATTGTCTTGTTTTCCTTCATGGCTAGATGCCACCAACGCTCATTTTCTTGACATTCTTTCTGGGCTCGTCATAGTTGACCCTTAAGAGTATCTAGACAATGGTCAGCTTGTTCTAATCCCACTTTGATCTTTTTCCTCTTATGCTCTTCCTTGTTGAACTTTTCCACATGTGCTTGAAGTTGTCCCTCTTTTCTCTCAAGCTCCCACTTCATGGTGTTTTTTTCATTGATGGTTTGTTGGAGTTTTATTTGCAACTCTTCATTCTCTTTTTCTAACTTTGCCATGGTGGTCTTGAGTTCCTCTATTTCTTCAATAGGAACATGGGTGAGCTTAGGTTCAGGAAGAGGCACAGGTGCTCGAATGACGAATGGCATTTTGATCATCTCCACCCTTTCCTTTACCCACTGAAAATATTATTCTTTTGTAATCCCATTTGCTCTCCCTAAATCAGCTTTCCCTTTTCGATTGACACTCTTTCAAGCCTCTTTGATTCGATGGAACAATCTAGGATTTTTCAACCCAGAGTCAAGTAACAAGAAAGCTTCCAAAGACCTCGCCTCTAAAGGGCCTTCCATTGGGTAGCCAAGTTGTCTGAGTGATAGAACCGGGTTAGCATTCACACATCCTTGAGTTCCCATAAGTGGTATATTAGGGAAACCACCACAACTGAATATGATGTCCATGTTGATGTATTCTTTGGAATACCAAGAAAGATCTTCAGATCGAAGTGATCCCAATCTCTGAGGCCAACTGACATCTGTCTGTTCGACCCAAGCACATGTCCTTGGAAGATGTTCTAGAAACCACTGATATAATAAAGGAGCACAAAAATCAATCAATCCCTTCTTCTTAGTGTACCTATGGCTTATGTAATAGTAAACATCGGCTAATAAAGTGGGTACTGGGTTCCCAGTAAGGAAAACACAAATGGTAGCCATGTCTACGAAACCATCCATATTCGGGAACAGGACGACGCCATAGATGGCCAATGCAATGGAAGAGTAACAAGCATCCCAACTTTCTGCTTTCAATATGAGCTCTTTCCAAGAGAAATTTTAGCGAAAATCCTTTGGTATTCCCTTTGGTCTCTAGGCTAGCCTCTGCTTCCTTTTCATCCATGTGAAGCGCACTAGCAATGATCTCAAGGGGCAAAGATTCATCTATCCCTTCAAATAGTGGCTTGTTCTTCATAGGAATCCTAACAAGATGCTCAAATTCTTCCAACGTTGGTGCTAGCTGGATGTCTTGGAATGTGAAGCATCTTAATGGTAGGTCATAGAATTGGGCCAAAGTGATTAAAGTTGTATGGTCTACTTATTGATTGAGCATGTTGAGCAGATTTCCATAATTCTTCCCAAAGTTGATTCTGTACACCAGGTGCATCTGAGAGACCAAGTCACGTAAGCTCCTTAGATCGGGATTTTTGAACTTGAAAGAGTTAATGTTTCTTTTGCTTGATTCCATATTTCTTGAATTCCTGCAACTCATGACACTCAGATTCCTTGGAAATAAAATAATATGAATGTTATGTTATGAATGATGTTATGCGTGCCACATGTAGGTTAATATACAGATCGTGAGAGTGGGTATTCTTGGTTACTAAACAAAACCCTTTTGGGAGGATCCTAAAGTTAAGATGTTCCCAAAGTCATCAATCACTATTTAGGAAGGTTATTGTCATGACGAAAACTCATATGCAAATAACATCCCCAAACAAAGTCTTGTTTGGGTGAGGCCTTCGTACGGTCCCAAAGAGGAAGACTCCTAGTGGGTCTATACTACACAACTCTCGAGTCCAAGGTTCTAATAAGGTTCTCAGAGTCATAGGTCGAGGTTGGGAATACCGCTGTAAGGTAGTAATACGCCCAAGGGATCTCATCTGATTGGGGCTTTCGTATTAACCCAACAAGTCTGGGACTTTTCAAGTAGATACTACATAACCACCGGATATAATGGGTTAAAAGGTCCCTAGAGTCATTGATCCACCTGAGAATACTATCGTCGTGACGAAAACTCGCCGGGCAATAATATCTCAAGAGAATCTCCTCTAGGCGGGATCTTCGTTTCTTCCCAACAAGGAAGACTCCTTGTGGGCGCCCACTACGCAACCACAAACTTAAACTTATGGTTTTTCTCAGACTCGGGTGGAGAGCCTATCTCACAAAGTACCACCAACCAGAGAACCCCAAATAAGACATAGTCAATAAATCACAATATAATAATTATGACAGAATAATAATAACATAATAAAAATAACAGACAAAAAAACAAGATTAACACACAATACAGAAACTGAACTAAATTAGGCTTCACTCTCTTTTGCTTGGAGCTAGTCCCCAGCAGAGTCGCCATCTGTTTCCTCTCGAAAAATACGATTCCTCGCGATGGTCGCGGAAAAAATTACGTTCGAACAGAGTCGCCACCGAACTTTATTTATCCCAATAAAGGGATAGGAAAATATCGATAAAACCTTAAGGAAATAGAATAATGGTCGTCGTAACCATATTCGGGTTCAAGAGTGGATTACGTAAGGGGAAGGTATTAGCACCCCTCACGTCCGTTGTACTCAACGGGAACCTTTTAGTTCAATTTTGCGATTTGAGTGTTAATTTATGTTTGTTTGTTTTCTTCGGGTTATAAATATATTGAAAATAGAAATGGATGGGAACCTTAGAAAGGGAAAATGGGAGGTTTTTTATTAGTGTGCTCGCGAAGATACAACAATCTCCTGCCTACGTATCCTTATGGTGTAATAAGGAAATCAGAGTATTCGTAGTTCGGGGAACTATGGTTGGTTGATGTCTTTTAGTGAACAACTGCTTAGATCGTGTTCTAAAGGCTAAACGCTGGCTTGTCTACTCTCGGCGGAGGCTTAAGCACTAGTTTGTTGTGCGCATTAGAAAGGATTAGACGATGTTCTTTCTGAAAAGAGTTTAGGTCACACGGAGGTGACAAGTTAGATTAGTATGTTGGATATTTTGATTGGTTGAGATGTTTTTTGTTAGATGACGATCACTCGGATGGTCGAGTAAGACAACTCGTATCATAACAGTCGGGAAAGGGAGTAGAAGACTCTAGACCACTTTCTTTTTCATCTTTAATTATAGGAAAGATTTGATAATAGTTAAGGTGTTTTGAACGAATGACGAATACTCGGATAATCGAGTAAGACAACTCATATCCTAATAATCGGAAAAGGAATAGAAGACTCTAGACCGCTTTCTGTTTCATCTGAATATTTATGAAAATAAGGTTGTATACAGTTGACGTATTTTAGAATGAACGACAAGTAGTTGAATGGCTGGGTAAGACAACTCATATCCAAGCATTTGAGAAGAGGAATTGAAAACTCAAGACCATCTCTCTTTTCATATAATCTTGATTGAGAAAATGATTTGATTAAGTTGTATGCTTGTGGAAAAATGAGAATTGTCCGACTGACCGAGTAAAAGAACTCGTATTCAAACAATTGGGGAGAGAAGTTGAAAACTCAAAGTCATCTCCTTTTTCATTTATCTTATTATGAAAGTGTTTTGATTTAATCGGGGTTTGGAGGGTTTGTAGAGGAACGACAATTGTTTGACTAACCAAGTAAGAGAACTTGTACTCAAATAGTCGAGGAGAAAAATTGAAGACTCAAAGTTATCTCCCTTTTGGTTTCTTATTGTAAAAGAATTTGATGCATTTGTTCTTAAGTGGATTAGAAATGATGATTATTCGATTAATCGAGTACAAGAGTTAGTGTTCAAATAATCGAGGAGAGGAGTTGGAAACTCAAAACCATTTCCTCTTTTATCTCTAAGTAAAATAACATCTAATTGTGACCAGGTATTTTAATTCTTAATAAAGAAAACTCGATGTTGGATCGAGATTTTAAATTTGTATTTTGTGAATGAATTGAATTTATTTAGTGAATAGTTCAGCTAATCGATTAATTAAAACCGAATAGGTCTCATCGTAAGAAGGCCCAAGAGTAAGCCATGTGAGGTCGATGGCGATACTTTTACAAGTAATCGACTTACAAAGGTGTTTTGAAAATGGGCTCGATTTTGAATCGAGAAATATGTGATTTATTTTTGAAATTGGGTTGAATGATTTTAAATCGGTGAAAACGACATAACCTTATCACAATTATAACACGCCATACGCATGTATTTAAGACTTGGTCTAAATAAATAAATACAAAAATAATCATGCACATACACTCCACAAAAATAAACAATTATCTAAATTATAAGTGATGGTAACAAATATAATTAATTGATTGAATAGTTAATGGATTATTTGATTAAATGGTATAAGTAACTAAACAATAATAATATAAACAAATAATTAATTGGGTATTAATAATAATATTAACAAGATATATATGATTTTTAAAGATAGAAAATGAAAGAGAAACAATTATAAGTGATACTAATAATAATATAATTAATTAATTAAATAATTAGTGGATTATTTGATTAAATGATATAAGTAATTAAATAATAATAATATAAACAAATAATTAATTAGGTATTAATAATAATATTAACAATATTTATACATAATTTTGAAAGAAAGTAAACGAAATAAATGAAATGAAAGTAAATAAAATATTTTAATATTGTAAAATAATTAAATAATTATCATTTAGGGATTAATAATCATCTTTATAAGTGTTTATGAAAAATATAATAAGAAAAGAAAGAAAATTCAAAAAAATGAGGAAAATGGGCTACATCAAGAGGAAGGCCCAACTCTGGGCGCTACTGAACCAAACAGGGGGTTTGAATAAAAAAAAAGTCTTTGGGCCCAACCTGAGTTGGCCCAAAACGGAATCACCAAGACCCTAAATGGCTTGGTCAAACATTGACCTCCTATGGAGGTGTCTGGGTCGTTGGATTGGAAGACCTATGATCTGGTCAACAGATCAGATGGAGGCGCGTGAGGGTGCACCACCATATGGTGGGGGGATCCACACAAGATCCCCTGGTTGACTCAGAAGTCAACCAAACGTGTGGCGCTAGCAAGAGGGGCCACGTGGCGCCCATGCAGCCACCACCATCAACACATAAAAAACAAATTTTTGAGAGAGAGAGAGTCATTCTCTCATTCTCATACTGTCTCTTCAACTTCAACGCTCAAGTTGCTCTGCAACTACTATTCCCTCTCCGTCATCATCCTCACAGCCAAACTTTCCGGATAAGACGGTGGCGGGAGGCCAATCGCGGCGGCGCCGCCCTCTTCTCCGGCGACCTCCAACCCTAACCCCAAAAATCCAAACACATACCCTACCTTATTTTGGCCGGAGATTCCAAATCCGACCTTGTTTTCTCAAGAATCCTTCTCAAATGGTCGGATCGAGGCCTTCCTTCAAAATACAAACCTAAAACCTAACTCTAAACTCTGTCTCTCACGCGGCCAAACGAACCCTTGTTCGTTCTTATCCTAAACACAAACCTTTTCCGTCAAAACCCTAACCCTAAACTTCGAGATTTAAACCTCTACAGACGCGCTTTGAAGAAATAAATAGGGGGGTTTTATTCAGTATGGAGAGGCGAAGAGGGTGATGCAAAAATTGAAACGAGAATGGAAGATTTACTTGGTTGGAGTCAAACGCCGACGACGCTCCCCACCGTTTAAGATAAGTCTTTCGTCCTCTTCTTCGTCTTCCTTTTTCTTTGGTCTGAATGTTGTTGTTCGAATATTAGGGTTTGGATGTTTAACGAATTATTTTTGATAATTTCTTCTTAGATTTTCCAGACTGTTCTCTCTGTTAATTTTTGTTCAATGTTGATATATATGGTGAATGTTGGTTTTGAGATAACTTGCTGGATTATCTCTTTTCCAGAATTTAAGGGATGTTTACTCTGTGGATTTAGAGTTGTTTTATTTGGATAATGAAATGTGTTCTTGGGCGTTCACCTTGATTCATCATGCAAAATATTAATTTGTTTATTCTATCAATTATTTTTCAGTTTTTTATAAGTGCTTATTGGATACGCTCTTTTAATCTTTGAATTGGTTTTGCAGGTTTTGACAAAAGTGAAGTGATGTTGATTGAAAGAAGTTTCTGCGCCAGCTTTGGAGGCTAGAATTAGGGCGCTATGAATTTCAAATCATTGGCTTTGGAAAGGTCTTTGCAAGCTTGTTGCTTCAAACTGCTGTATTTACCACTTATTCCAATTTTTCCTCAAATTCATTTGATGTAACAGAACTTTTGGATATTTGGATTATGTAACTTTGGGACCATGTATTGGCTATTTGTAACATGTAAATTAGCATATGAACTTTTGTATTATCATGTAAGCCTTTTGGAATTTATTTGTAACACTTGGATTAAAAAATTAATTATGCCATTAATTCTTTTTTTAACACTTGAACTTTGTCTTAATTATTCTATTTGTTTAAACAAAAATGCTTAAACTCTAACTCAAACTGAAAATGGATTGGGCCATATTAATCAAACTGGACTTTCCACTTGGTCACCTCTAATTATGTTTATCATTAACTTAAATGAACAATATGAAATGTGCATCATAAGCAATAAAAGAAACAATTCCAAAGTGAGTTTTAAAACATTGTCCATTATCATAGTTTTTTCAACAATCCACCTTAGCTTAAAACAAATACATGTTTAAAAATGCAATTTGAATCTAGATATTTATGAAGGATCAAGAGTTTAGCATAAACATTTGGGATGTGGAAATGAGCTTAATAACAAGTGATCATAGAAAATAACCATGACTCTTAATACTTACTAATAATCAAATGGATTTTGGATTAGTAATGTAAAAAGATTTGAACCACACTTTTGCAATATTAATCATGGACATGTTTATGTGAACGAACCTTTTTATAAAACAAAACCAAGAGTTCTCATGGATAAACCAAAATGGGTCTTCTTAACCAAAATGCACATGCTATCCCATGCTTCAGTCAATAGCCATAATAGACAAATGCAACTGGTGTCTTCTTAAGGATCTCAAGAGATGAAAATATCATTGAAGACTTGATGTCACCAAGGGATGAGAAACCCTAAAATAGAACCTATGTCTTAAGATAAGATTCAAGTCTTATAACATTGGGTAGTGAATGCTGGTTGAAGATTTTTTCTTACCCGAACAAAATTGGTGTATGACAATTAGTCCTTGTGGGTTCGATAATCTTTAAAACTATGCGATAGGACTGTGCACTTGCAGTCACGATTCCCATAGACTTACTAAGTTGCGATCAACTTTGCATAACATTCTATATGATATTCTTATAGCGGGTCAATCTAGTATAAATATTACTCCTAATATTCATACCTATGTTTAAGACTTGATAACTCCTTATCCATGATCCATGAGATGTGATCATCAGTCTATATACATAACAGTCTTAATGCTTTAATGTTATCCCACTTCACAACAAAGCTCGACTGCGGATACTTTAAGAATAGTGTCCTTATGTTTAATGGGATCTCATGATTAAGTCACACTTGATACATTAAACGGACTATATATTCTAGGGACTTTATTAAACAAACATAATAAAGAAAAAGCCTTTTATTATTAATAAATAATTTGATACAAGTACCAAAAGTATTGGCCTCTAGGGCTTACACCTTCATTGACTTCAGCTTGTTCATTATTGACTTCAACCAATAGGTTCATTGACTTCAGCTTGTTCATTATTGACTTCAGCACTACCCTCACTAACTTCAACATTACCCTCACTAACTTTGTCTTGTTCATTATTTACTTCAATGTTTCCCTCATTGACTTCAACTTGTTCATCACTCAAATAAACATTAGGCTCACTAAAAATAGTACATTGTACATCATCCTCATCAATGTAGTTATCTAATTCTCTTGGATCCACAATCACATGGGATTCAGATAATTTGTGCTCCACATATACATCTATCACCTCGTGTCCTACAACATCTCTGGCAAACTGCAACACATCCTTATCATTTCAATGGCCTAAGACCACATGCAAATCTGAAGACATGGTTCTAATACCATAAACATTTATGTCTACATAACCCTCACTTTTAATCAATATATCCACATCCATGTATGACATGAAATCCATATCCCACCGCCATTTCATCTCAGTCACCTCTCCACCAACATACCACTTAACAAGTTCAGAAACTAATTTTCCCCCATGGTGCATTCTTAACCTAACCTTATTAGTTTGACTTGGTCTAAAAATTTATTGAATACATATGGAATAAGTTAATATTCAGTGGGACCATAATAAAACATTAAATAAACATGGTGGAACATGTTAGGTTATGTGATTGGCAACATTTTGTTAAAACAAGTGAAATAGCAAGATGTTGGATAAGATTTCTTGATATGATTGTACGACATTGTGGCATGCTGTGGTTTTACATTCTTGGAAGATTGTTTTTTCGAGTGAGATTAGTAAAGATTCTTTGATGATTTGTTTCACGTATTATATGGTTCAAAGTGCTTATCTTATAAGCTCAAAGATCGGTTCCAGCTGTGCCTTGTTTCCTAAGAAAGGATGTCAAAAACATTTAAGGAAACATTAGATTTGATTCTACAGAAGATTGTGCATAATGGATGTCAAAACATTTAAGGAAATATTAGATCTAATTATGCAAAAGATTATGCAGAATGGATGTTAAAACATTTAACGAGACATCAGATTTGATTTGATCAAATTTGATTTAATTTGATTTGATCAGATCTGCTGATTATCTAGCTCAAAGCTCATACTATTCTGGGGTTATTTAAAGGATGGTTCTAAACCTAAGAAGATAATGAAGTTGCACATGAGATAGTCTTTGTTAGATTTTAGTTTGTTCATTGTTTTTGTGAGCCATTCTTGTATCACTTAGAAACTTGAATTAGACTGAGTTTTTGAGTTGTAATTGTGAATCACTCATAAACTTTTAAGAAAGAGTGGATTTTGTTTCATTGGAAGTGTGTATTCTGTATTATTGAAGGGTCTCATATATAGGAGAGTCTTAGATAGAAATTTCAAGGGTAGTGATTAGGTGAGAAGTTTGTAAAACCAGTGGTTGTGATGCCCTCAGATGTAGGTGACGTTGCACCAAACTGGGTTAACAATTGACCTGTGTTATTTACTTCATGTTATTTACTTTAGCACTGCAATTTTTCTGGTGTGACAATGTTCTGATCTTGGTGTTGTGACATTGTATATGACATCTGGTATCTGCGTGCCAGAATTTCAATTGGCATCAGAGCAGGCACCCTATTCTATTTTGGGTGAGCTCCAAGGGATATTTTCTGGTACTATGGACAAGGAAGGAGGATTTTTCAACATACCACCTATTCTAGATGGCACCAACTATGATTACTGGAAGGCACTTATGGTGGATTTTCTAAAATCTACGGATAGAAAAACCTAGAAAGTAGTTATCAAAGGTTGAGAACATCATATGATGCAAGACAAAGATGGGAATGACACAACTAATTTGAAGCCTGGAGAGGATTGGTCTAAGGAAGAAGATGAACTTGGTCTTGGAAACTCCAAATCCTTGAATGCCTTGTTCAATGGAGTTGAAAAAAACATATTTAGGTTAATAAATACGTGTACTGTGGCCAAAGATGCATGGGAAATCCTTAGAACCACTCATGAAGGCACATCAAAAGTTAAAATGTCAAGACTTCAACTTCTCACCACCAAATTTGAGAATCTCAGGATGAAAGATGATGAGTGTATTAATGTTTTTCACATGAATATCCTCGATATTGCCAATTTATCTAGTGCATTGGGAGAGAAGATGTTAGAGGAGAAGCTTGTTAGAAAAATCCTCAAGTGTTTACCTAAGAAGTTTAACATGAAGGTCACAGCTATTAAATAAGCACAAAACATATGCAACATGAAAGTGGAGGGTCTTATTAGGTCACTTCAAACTTTTGAATTGGCTATCAGTGATAGATTTGAAAAGAAGAACAAAAGCATACCTTTTATCTTCAACACTGATGACGAAGAAGCTCAACGTGACATGGAGATTGATGAAGGAATTTCTAATGATATTGTGCTTCTTGTGAGGAAATTCAATAAGGTGTTAAAGAGAATGGATTGGGAGTTAAGACCTAATGTCAAGAACATGTCATTCGACACCAGTAAGAACAATGACTTTCATATAAAAGCAAGAACAGAGGAAAAGCCCAATCAAGGAAAAGGTATTCAGTGTCATGGATGTGAGGGCTTTGGTCACATTAGATCAGAATGTCCCACATACCTCAAGAAACAAAATAAGGGCTTGTCTGTTACTTGGTCTGGTGAGGATTCTGAAGGTGAAACTGACGATGAAATTTTTAAGCATGTTACAAACTTCATAGGTAGATATGAATCTGATGAAGATTCATGTGATTAGGATGTTTCTTATGAATAATTGGCTATTTCATACAAAGAGTTATGTGCCAGAAGTGAATAAGTGTGTAAGATAAGAGAAAAGAAGAAGAGAATCATAGCTCAAATGCAGACTGAGAAAGAGAATCTTTTGTCTACTATCTCTGGTCTTCAAGATAAAGTAACCCTATTGAATTCTAAACTTGAAAACATGACCAAATCAATAAGAATATTGAATAACGGGTCTGATATGTCAAATCAAATTCTTCATGTTGGAAAAGGGGCTGGAAATTTAAATGGTACAGGTTTTGATTACCAATATCTAAAAGGAAAAACCCATGTGACACAATTTATTCCTCCATAAAGGAAGTATGAGTCCATGATTTCCGACCAAATGTTACAATGTCCTGCCAGACATTAGGAAACTCAAACTAAAATAAAGTTTTTGCCTTGGAAATGCCATTATTGTGGTAAATATAGACATATAAAGCCATTATGTTACATTCTGTATGGTTATCCAAAACATCAAACGTATCCTAGTGTAGTGGTAAAATTTTTGAGATTAAGTTATTGATTAACTTAACTCATAAAGCAAGAGTTGCCACCGCGCTTTTATTATTTCCAAAGGAAAGGGAAAAGGAACGAACAAAACCCAAAGAAGTTTTAAAACAAAACTAATAAAAAGAGACAAGGGTCTGGGGGTTGGTTATGGAAAGGGAAGGTATTATCACCCTAAACATCTATAGTACTTTATAGGAACCTCTTTGAAAGTCTATATATTTTAGCTTAAAAATGGTGTTGTTTGTAAAAGATTGGGGATATGAGAAGACAAATGTTTTTTTTTTATAATTTTTGTGTTTGCGAAGACTTTCTGAGTCTTATTCCTACGTACCAACAAAGTGCAATGAAGGATCAAAACCTCATAGTTCATGGTAAAAATAACAAAGATGTTTGCTTTGATTCATTTTTATTGAAAAGACATTTTGTCATTTTAAGGGGAATACTCAACTAATCATCCACAAGTATGAGAACTTTGCATCACCATAGAGAAGGGCTCCAACTTGGATAAAGATCAACAAGTATGCCAGCAACTCTCTTGGATGGAAAATAATTATTATCAATACTATGAGGATAGGAGAATTACATCTCAACTATGGAAATGACTCATGTCTAAACTTTTAGAGAAAAAAAGGTTTAAAAGAAAAAATGCACAAAGAGAACAAAAAATATTTTGAATGAGTTATGTATTTTTTAGTCCTTTTGAAATTGGTCTGAATATGCTTAAGTTGTATTAGCATTTATTAAGAAAAAGGTTTTGAAAATCACTTGAGGAAAGTCAAGGTTTATTAAGAAAGTGGTTAAAGTTTGAAAACAAGAAAGTTTTAAAAAGAGAGAGGGGATTTTGAAAATCAAAGAAGGAGAGGAGAAGAAGAGACTATCCTAGAGCATAAAGTAAAAGCTAGGGAGGAAAGATCTAACCAAGAGATAGCAAGCTTTATGACATAAGTCAAGCAAGAAATCTCTCATTTGAATTAAGCCCCAAGAAATCCAAATAAACAAAGAATAAACCATGTATCAAATGAAACCAGGATAACCAAGCCAAGTCTTCAAAAGAAGTCTAAAGTCGAAGGTACCTGATGAATCCCAAGGTCTCAAATCACAAGCTCCCAAAGAAAGGATCAAGATCCTAGTTCTAAGTCCATAACTCCACTATAATTCCAAGGATAGTAACCTCAAGTCCATGAATCCAGAGGACCCAAATTTTTAGGGGTTTTTCCTTTCTTAATGTCTTTTAAAAAAATAAGTCCAAATGAAAAAAAGAAAAAGAGCATAAACATAAATAAAGGTCTAAGTGGACAACGAGCAAAGATGATATGAGATGCTAAAATAAAAGTATAAAGTAAATAGAAAGAAATAAAGAGCATAAGGTAAATGACATTAAAGTAAGGTTAATCTAAGAAAATGTTAGTAAGTGGTGTTAGTGATCAAAAAGAGAAAGATGATTCATCATCTTTTGGAGAACACTCAACTATTCATACACAAGTATGAAAATATGGACCTTTACATCACCATGAGAAGGGCTCCAACTTGGATAAAATCAACAAGTATGCCACTAGCTCTCATAGGTGAAAAGGAAACAATATTTTTCATACAATACAATGAGGAGTATGAGACTTACAATCTCACTTATGAAAATGACTTGCTTTTGGGACAAATTTAGCGTTATATTAAGCAATCATAATTGGACTTATATAAAAGTCACAACTATCTGAGGTTGGTCAATAATAATGTTTGTGTTAACACATGCTAGAGAAATGATATATAAATCATTATCCTAAAGCTATGCCACAAAAAAATAGAAAAGATAATTGATCAAGCACAAAGGCTACGAGAGTGCTCCATTACATCAATCAATACTTCATAGTACTTAGGACAAACTTATATATCAATCCAAAGTACCTTAAATGATCCATGATCAATTAGGAGGTAGATTTGAAATGATGAAAGTTCATCAAGCACCAATCCACACATCATGAACAAGATGGACACAAACCATCCAATTGTTCAAGAGGAAAAAAAGGAGATGAAGAAGAAGAAGACAAAAGATCTCACACCTAAATTGGATCAAAGGTTTGATCAAGTCATCATCAAAATCAATCATCCATTTTGGTGGATTAGGGTTTTCATCCCATCAACATCCAAGATCCATTGAGTTTGATGAGACCTATGATCAAATCAACTAAGATCCAAGGCCAACAGAAGTCAACAAAGGTATAACAAGCATAAAATACAAAAGGATAAAATAAAATGCATTAAAAATATTTTTAAAAATGAATTTTAAAAGGGAAATAAAAGAGAAAAACCATAAATCCCTTTAAAATACTAAATAAATGGTCAAGAAAATTATGGAAGGTTGGAAATAATAGAAGAAGCATAAAATAAAATTTTCGAAATTTTAAAATGCATAAAAGTATTTTAAAACCAATCAAAATAAAGGATAAAAGAAAAAATCCATGAAAAATAGATAAATCAAGAAAATAAAATGTTGAAGAAAAAAATCATATGAAGAAAAATAAAAGAAAATTTTAGAAATTATTTTGGTATTTTTTGTACGCAAAATGATTGTTCTATGAATTTTATAAGAAAAAGCAATTTAAAATGAAAAAAGAAAAAGAAATAAAATCAGAAAAAATACGGAGCGTTGGATCTGGCCTCATTAATTAACGTGGCAGATCCAACAATCATCAGGCTAGGGCTCACGATTGAAATTAACAAAAATGAAACACGAGATCTAATTTAAAATGGACAAATCAGAACATTTCAAATTGCCAACATGTATGGCCAAACTCATATGACCTTAAACACTACGGTCATCTTCCCCGATGATCCTTCACCGGAGTTTCAGCATTTGGTAAATTCAGAACACGAGACTAACACCAATATGATCGCCTTCTCATTACGAATTCGACCTCATGCTCAAAATTCATTTATCTAAACTGAGCATGGAGAATTTCAGAGAAGTTCCATAAGCAAGCAAGCCACGAAAAATAAAATTAAACGATGAACACGATCAATCAACACCAGATAAGTTAGGGGAAATCATCAAAGAGTAAAGGACTAAATTGTGGTAACTTGTTTGAGTTCAAATGATGCTCAAAACTATCTTTCCAATTGGTGATCAAAAGTTGATGAAGCTTGAACTGGTCAAGGCACTTTAGAAGGTCTTAGAGCTTGGGAATTGTTGTAGAAGCTTCAGAGAAGACCGGAGATGCTAATGGAATCAAGAAATTGGATTGAAACAAGATTGAATTCAAAACACGATAGTTCAATTTTCTAGAAAAATTTCAGAGTGAAACAATGATTTCTTGGCTCTCAAAAGCTTGGAAATGAACGCAATATGTTGCTCTATTTATAGGGAATTTTTGGGATCCAAATACGTGTGGAATGAAGCTCAATTCATGCAAAACTAATCTGATCATGATGTGAGAAAAGTGTGACTTCCAATCCATCAAAATGCAGCAAAATGATGTGTTTTAAGAGTCAATTAACTTTTGGAAAGTTGGTTAAACATGTTTAGGTCCAAAACTCATGGTAATTTGGCTTGCAATTGAGATTAGTAAAGTTCAAAATTCGGATCATGGTGATTTCTTCAGTTCCAAGTCACCATGTTCAACTCAATGGGGCATCTTGCTCATAAGGCTTTTTGATCCCATTCTTCTTACAATGTGTTGACATCCTATCAAAGATTACAATATGCCAAAAAAGGTTGCATTTGGATGCTTGAGAACAAAGTTATGACATGCTGAAGTTGGCACAAAAATCTGGTAATGTAACTTACAAAATTCCAAGTCCCAAATGGCTAAAAATGACATGTAATGTCTCAAAGAATTCCATGGCCTTCCAAGCATAATTTGACTTTGATCCTTGAATGAAACTTGTAGAGGACATCACAAATGATATTATGCAAAAATAATCAGCCTCAAATGTTGAAAATTGAAGAAGTTATAATCCTTGAAAGTTGGGAAAAAGTCACTTGAAAATATGTCAAATTTCACTAAGTCCACAAATGACCTATAATGTCTTCAAACGTTTGATGATCCTCCAAGCATAATTGACTCTTGTCATGTAAATAGAAGTTTTAGAGGATACTGAGAAGAGTCATTGGAAAAAAAAGCATTCAAAAATGTTGAGAATTGAAGGAGTTGTGATCCTTTGAACTTTGACTTCAAATGTTGACTTTTTGGTCAAACCTCTTGGAATAAACTTGTGTACTTGGCTTTTCTTGCATTTCAAGGTACATGGATGATCATATGAACTCAAGATAAGGTTCCCTTTAATTTCTTTTGATTAAATTGCTGAAAGTTTGAGGTAACTTGTTGAAGAGGGAATGGAAATAAACACATGAACCTTTGACTTTTCTTGAGAAAGTAAACAACAAAACTTTGAGATACTCTTGATCAAAATGAGATTGAAAGGTGCTTGAGAACCTTAGAGACCATGTTTTGAGAAATAGCCCCTTGAGAACTAATGGTTGACCACACTTTGTTGAGGAATCAAAGAAAACCTAGTTGATGAACCATGCTTGATGCTCTTGATGAAAAGCCTTATCTTGCACAATAAACTTAAAGAAAACAAAACATATATTTTGCTATATTGATTAGTGGTTAGATAAGAAATGAAAATATAAACACAAAGGTAAAACACCAACAAAGAGGTGTTTGATGATCCTTTCAAAAGGAAAACCCAAAGATAAGAGGGAGAGGACAAATATGTGATCTTGTATGTATGCAAGGATGCAAATGATATGTGAGATCTTAGGGTTAAAAATTAGGGTATAACACCTAGGACTAATCATGTGGTGGTTAAAACTAGAAAGGAGTGGAAACCTAAGATTATTGTGTCTAGTCTTATAGCTCATACTTCTCTTCGAGCTAAAGGTGACTGGTACTTTGAAAATGGTTGCTCAAGCCACATGACAAGGGTCAAGAAGTATTTGGTGGACATTAAATATTATTCCTCTAGTTTTGTCATGTTTGGTGATTTAGCTAAAGGTGAAATAAAGGGTATAGGAAAGATAGGTTGACTTGGTCTTCCTAGACTAGATGATGTTCTGCTTGTGAAAGGTCTGACTACAAATCTCATCAGTATTAGTCAGTTATATGATCAAGGTTTAAAAGTCAATTTCACCAAGTTAGAATGTTTTGTTACAAATAAAAATAATGATGTTCTGATGAGAGGAGTTAGGTCTAAAGATAATTTCTATTTATGGATACCACAAGAAACTACTTGCTCTTCCACATGCTTAATGTCCAAGGAAGATGAAGTCAAGTTATGACACCAGAAGCTTGGACATCTGAATGTCAAAGGTATGAAGAAGATTATGTTTAAAGAAGCTACTAGAGGAATACCAAAGCTTAAAATTGAGGAGGGTAAAGTCTATGGTTAATTCAAAATTAGGAAGCAAACCAAGATGTTGCATCCGAAGTTGCAACATCAAATTACTTCCAAAGTTTTATAACTTCTTCATATGGACTTAATGGGGCCTATGCAAGTTGAAGGAGGTATGTCTATGTGGTTGTTGATGATTTTTCAAGGTTTAATTGGGTGAATTTTATCAGATAAAAGTAAGACACTTTTGAGGTATTCAAAGATCTTTGTCAGCGCCTTCAAAGAGAGAAGGAAAACATGGTTGTTAGAATCAGAAGTGACCATGGCAAGGAGTTTGAAAATGAATTTTTTTCTGAATTTTGTTCTTCTGAAGGTATTGGTCATGAGTTATCATCTCCCATTACTCCTCAACAAAATGGAGTTGTTGAACGCAAGAACATAACATTACACGAATCAGCTAGAGTCATGCTTCATGCAAAAAATCTTCCTTATCATTTTTGGGCTGAAGCAATGAACATTGCTTGCTATATCCACCATCATGTTACTCTAAGAGTTGGTACTTCATCCATTCTCTATGAAATGTGGAAAGGAAGGAAACCTACTGTTAAATGTTTTCATGTGTTTACGAATCAGCAATGAACACTGCTTACTATATCCACCATCATGTTACTCTAAGAGTTGGTACTTCATCCATTCTCAGCAGATTGATGCTTCAGAAAATGTGGAAGACATCGAGTCCAGCATTGAGCCAGCAAGGACTAAATCAGATAACCCTCAAGCCAACGAAGGTCCCTCTACCAGAATTTAGAAAGATCATCCAAAAGAACTTATTATTAGAGATTTTAATGAAGGGATCACCACTAGATCCAGAGATGTGATATATAATGCTTGCTTTGTCTCAAAGGTTGAACCTAAGAATATGAAAGAGGCCTTGATTGATGAATTATGGATAAATGCTATGCAAGAAGAACTAGGGCAGTTCAAAAGGAATGAAGTGTGGAACCTAGTCCCTAGGCCTGAAGGGATGAAAGTTACTGGCACAAAATGAAATTACAAGAACAAATCTGATAAAAATGGAATTGTAACCAGAAACAAGGCTAGGATTGTTGCTCAAGGATACACTCAAGTTGAAGGGATTGATTTTGAGGATACTTTTGCATCTGTTGCTCGTCTTGAATCCATAAGATTGCTCTTAGGAGTGACATGTATGCTAAAATTCAAGTTATTTTAGATGAATGTGAAAAGTGCCTTCTTGAATGGGTACTTGAATGAAGATGTGTATGTTGAACAACCCAAAAGGTTCATAGATCCTAGTTTTCTAGATCATGTTTACAAACTAAGGAAAACTCTATATGGATTGAAGAAAGCACCTAAATCTTGGTATGAAAGGTTAACTGAGTTTCTTGTCAATAATGGCTACAGGAAAAAGGGAACATACAAGACCTTGTTTGTTAAAGAAGAGGATGGTAAACTCATGATAGCCCAAATATATGTTAATGACATTATGTTTGGATGGATGTCAAACTAGATGGTTTAAAATTTTGTCAAGCAAATGCAATATGAATTTGAGATGAGTCTTGTTGGTGAATTAACCTATTTTCTTGGTCTTCAAGTTAAATAAATGGATGATACTATCTTCATTTCTCAAAGCAAGTATGTTAATAATATAGTGAAGAAGTTTGGCCTAGAAAGTGTTAGTCACAAAGGGACACCTGTAACAACTCACTTGAAATTAACTAAGGATGAAAAAGGTGTTGATGTGGATCAAAGTTTGTACACGAGAATGATTGGTAGTCTTTTGTATATTATAGCTAGCAGACCAGACATAACTTTTGTTGTAGGAGTATGTACTAGATATCAGGCTGAGCCTAAAATCAGTCACATTACTCAAGTGAAGAGGATCTTAAAATACATCAATGGAACTAGTGAGCATGACATGTTGTATTCTCATAGTTCTAATTCCATGCTGGTAGGGTATTATGATGCAGACTGGGCAGGTAATGCTGATAATAGAAAAAGTACTTATGAAGGATGCTTCTTTTTGGGAAATAATCTTATATCTTGGTTCAACAAGAAGAAAAATTGTGTGTCCCTGTCTACTGCTGAAGCTGAGTATATTGTAGCAGGAAACAATTGTTCTCAATTATTTTGGATGAAACAAATGCTAAAAGAATATAATGTCAAACAGGATGTCATGATATTATATTCTGGAAATCTAAGTGCAATCAATATATCCAAGAATCCCATTCAACATAGAAGGACAAAGCATATTGATATTCATCATCATTTTATTAGGGATCTTGTTGAGGTCAAATTTGTTACTCTTGAGCATGTGGCAATTGAGAAGCAATTGGAAGATATATTTACTAAAGCTTTGGATGAAAATCAATTTGAGTGATAAGTGGAAATTTTAATATTTTTATACATAAAAATTTGGCGTTTATCAGCTCTATTTTGCGATTTCAATAATTAATTTCCCTAATTTTTTTTATAAAATTCTTACAAATTTAAGATTTTTACCCTTGCCTTAGAAAGTTTGGGAGGATTCACATTACAATGATTGGTTGCATTCAAGTTGGGGAGAAAAGGTTAGTTGTTAAGAGGTTGAGAATTAAAAAGAAAAAATTGAAAAAAAAAAGAAAAAGAAAAAATCTTGAAAGAGAAAATAAATAGAAAGTAAATTGTGCTAATAAGTTGTGTGCAATGGTCTAACAATCGGGAAAAGAGAAAAAAGGTGAATGAAGTTCTGAATGTTTGAGATTGTGAGAAATGATCAAACTCATTTGATTGGGCAAGTTTTTGTTTCAATTACCTTTAGATATGACCTATCTTTGTTAACCAAGCCACATTACAACCCTTGAAGTCCTTGTGATTTGTGTTTTATGATTTCAATATGATTTTTTTTTATAAATGCATAATTTGATCTAGATGTTAGCAAGATTGTTGGGTGTGAGTCAAGTCTCTCATGTTTATTCTTCATCTATCGATGAAGTTGTGTGTTAGGTGTGATTCATTTTTAAAATTGTGTTACATTAGCCTTTTGACATATGTTTTATGCTTAGAACGTGTTTCATGATCATGGTGTCGTTATAGTATAGTGGTAAACATCACTTTGCTTGTACTTTTTAAAAATTTGAACCATACATTTGTTTTTGTTTCTAAACACTCGTCTGTCATGATATCTTGGTAGTTGATCTTGTTTCTTTAGGTTTAATTGATCATTGTTTGAGGACAAACAAAGTTTTAAGTTGGGGAGAGTTTGATAAGTGAAAATTTTGACTATTTTTGTACAGAAAAACTTGGGGTTTATCAACTCTATTTTGTGATTTCAATAATTAATTTCCCCGATTTTTTATAGAATGTTATATATTTTGAATTTGGCTTTGGTATCCTTGATGCGTGTGCTGAGTATATAGTAAACCAGATAATAAAAGCACAAAACCAAAAAGTTAGGACAAAGAAAATTGTTGAAAATAAAGCTTGCACAGCGGGCGAGAGTTGGCGATCAGAAAGTGAGCTCTGGCGAACAAGAAGTGAGGCCAAATAAATGAAATATAGGGAAAAACTGTGTCATGGTCGTCGGGCGAGGATTTGAGATTTTGAGTTCTCCGGGAGAGGCCTTGCTCGTCGAGAGAAGATAGATATTTTTCAATCACAATTTGATGCATTCCTGAGGGGGCAGATTGACAATAAAGTGATTTTCGTCGGGCGAGACAATAAAAATCCAATTTTGTATAAATAGGACCAAATTATATTTTTAGGTTATGGTTTTGGGAAATTTTAACCCCAATTCCATCAACATCAATTTTTGTAGTTATGAGAGTTAGAGTAGCTTAGAAACAACATTAAGGGTTGCTTGTTGAAGATCCGGAGTTGGGTTCGCATCAATCGTTGGGAAATCGCCGTGGATGTTTATTCGTCTTCATTCTTGTCCTTGTAATATCTTTCTTCTTGGGATTGTATGTAAGTTCACTTTTACATTATGTATTTTTATTAATGATGGCGTTATGTATAATCTATTCACGAATATATATCGATGTTATCCTTGTTTACTCGTTTATATATTATTTTGAACCGTTACTGAGAAATACCCTTTGATTATTGATTTATGATAATCATCTGTTAGATACTAAACCATAGACATAGATTTGGATTTAACATTCACGTATGTATCAACTCTTAATGCTCTGTATTATTTGATAGGATGAGAGACCGTCAATTAAACAGTACGGTAGAACTCTCTACGGAAGATGCAAACGTAAACTCTATTGTGAGCGATAAGTGATGATATTGATGAATGTTTAGATTGTGCATAACTGTTTGGTAAATTACATGTTCGTATGATGGATGAAATTTAATCCTGTAAAACTCTCAGATCTCTCCGAAGCTTTATTTATTTATTTATTATTCTTACTTTCAAACACCCTTGCAACCTTAAGCTTAAAATCATAGAGACTGTTGAACGACATTGATATCACACTAATCCCTGTGGAGACGATAAAAATGAAAATACTTACTTTTGCTTGTTGCTTAACGCTTCAACAATGTGGCGTCGTTGACGGGGATTAATGTTTAGATATTGAAAGCATCCCAAAAGTTTCGATCTTTTTTAAGATTTGTACATTTGTGTATAGTGTATATATACTTGTATACAAATTTAAGATTTTTAAGATTTTTACCCTTGCCTTAGAAAGTTTGGGAGGATTCACATTACAATGATTGATTGCATTCAAATTAGGGAGAAAAGGTTAGTTGTTATGAGGTTGAGAATTAAAAAGAAAAATTTGAAAGAAAAAGAAAAAGAAAAAATCTTGAAAAGGAAAAAAAAAAAAAACAAATTATGCTAATAAGTTGTGTGCAATTGTCTAATAATCAGGAAAAGAGAAAAAGGGGAATGAAGTTGTGAATGTTTGAGATTATGAGAAATGATCAATCTCATTTGATTGGGCAAGTTTTTGTTTCAATTACCTTTAGATATGACCTTTCTTTGTTAACCAAGCGACATTAAAACCTTTGGAGTCATTGTGATTTGTGTTTTATGATTTCAATATGATTTTTTTGATAAATGCATAATTTGATCTAGATGTTAGCAAGTTTGTTGGGTGTGAGTCAAGTCCTCATGTTTGTTCTTCATCTATTGATGAAGTTGTGTGTTAGGTGTGATTCATTTTTGAAATTGTGTTGCATTAGAATTTTCACATGTGTTTTGTGCTTAGAATGTGTTTCATGATCATGGTGTTGTTTTAGTATAGTGGTAAACATCATTATTCTCATTTACCTCCATCTCTCTCTATAGTCAATCTCAACTCCAAATTTGTCATCAAGATGTCTAAACCTTATAGCTCAACACCAAGCAAAAACGCCATATATCAATCACCCCCTAGGATTGCATGTGCTAATGTTGATTATTCAGATGTTGTAACTGATATTGTTCCTCTCTCTATGGTTCCAAGACACATTTCTACTAAAAGGAGGGCTAGAACACCTACTGGGAAAAAGGCCAGGCCATCAACTATAAGTAAATATTATAACCCCTATGGGTCGGTTCAAATTCCTTCTAGTGAGATTAGGAATATTGAGCCCTCTGTTGCTGTCAAGAAAGCTCATTATATGACTAGCTTACATCTTGATCCGATTAAAACCACGGATGTCAAACCTGATGTTGTTGTATCAACTAAAGGTTCTGTTGTTCCAAAAGTTGTGGGTAGTGTTAAATTAACTAAAAAACCAGGCTTTAAAAACCAGGATCTGACTCTGATACTATAAGTATAGATATGTAAGACCCTAATTTTGACCCTAAGATCCCTCATGGCATCATATCATTTGCTCATTGCATTGCCTCAAGGATCATAGCATGTTTGGCTCCTTAACCCTAGGGGTTGGGACTTGTGTGAGTGGTTTGAGACCACCAAGCATGCTTGAATTGTATATTATTGCTTTTCTTATTTTGATTACTAACAAAAAGCACAAAAATATGTCACTAACCCTTTTTTGTTTTGAAGCTCAAGTGATCATGTGCTCCCTTGACCTAGGAGGCTCCTAAGCTCAATGAAATGGCTAGATGAGGATGAGAATGTTAGGGACCAATTAGTATTACTTTTTTATATAATTTTATTGGTCCCTTTTAACAAGTTTTAATGTAATTACACACTTTTATTCTCACTATTTCGTATAAATGCAATTAGGTTTAATTTATTTTGTTTTGAGTAGTTATTTCACATATTTGTTAGTTTTGTAGAATTTTTGGGCAAGAGAGCTTCAGAATGCTTGATCATAATTTGGAAGAAGTATTGAATGAAATTTGGAGGCCTAATTTTGAAGATTAACACTTGGAATATTAATTGGATGAAGCTTGCAAGGCAAGGAAGCTGAAGTAGCTTCAGTTCGCGCCGCGAACATTACGAATCCAGCAAGCTGTTTTGGCTAAGTGTGTTGTTTTCAAGGCCAGCTGTGTTTTGCCATTTCTGTATCTGTTTTAGGGGGCTTTTCAGCTTTAGATGAAAATGAGCATTTTAAGAAAGGTCAACCCTTTTTAGAAAACAGAATGGAAATTGTTCATTCATTCATTGATAGTTGGAGATTTTGTAAGAGAAAAACAGAGTTTATTCTTCCATTGCCTTTTGCTTTCCAAAATGATGATGAGGAGCTAAACCCCATTTTGTCAAGATTGGAGGTAATAGCTCTTCTTATTTGTTTATGTATTTCATTTGACTCTTATATATGATGAAAGATTGTTGATGTATTGAAAGATATTTTTGCCCTAAGTTGAATATTAGATTTGAGTAGTTGTTGAAAGAGATTATTTAAGTCTTGACATAAAATATATTTTCAAGTAGTGAATAAGTTGTAGAAATAGATTTATTCACTACTCTTCTTTTGTATCAACCATTAAAGATTGCTATATTGATAGTTAGGTGGAGAAATCGTCTAAAGATTAATATAGTGATTATCACAATATCATTTAGACATAAATGATATTGAGAGGATACTTGAACATCATCAATAATCTTGAATTTATATAGTTGTCATAAGGAATCATAAGCAATTTGAATAGTGAACTCCAATCTTGCCAAGCCTTTTACATTTGATTAAAACTATTTTATTTTTTTAGTGACATTTTACTCAAAAGATAACTTTTCAAACAAAACAACTTGGTTACTTTCTAAACTTATAACAATTTGGATTATAGAACGGCGGTAATAACAACCAATCTCTGTGGATACGATATAAAAATATTTGCCGAAAATATACTTTTCAACAAATTGGCATCGTTGTCGGGGATTGGTGTTCGATATTACAAGCATTGCAATAATTCATTGTTTTAAGTTTTGTTACTTTTATTACTATCCCTCTTGTGTTTCACTTGGTTTGTTAGTTTTATAGATTCTAGTGCATGCGAGGAAAAGCTACCGAGGAGCAATTTCAATTCGATCCCGAAATTGAAAGAACACTTCGAAAGCTCAATAGCAAAACACGAAGAAGAAGGAAACTAGCCGAAGAGAGGAACCGGAGAGAAGAAGCATATACTTCTGCACTTGTTCAAATCGAAGAAGTGGTTGTAGAGGCTTGTGACGGAAACATGGCGGATGAAAATCGTACCGAAATGTCCGCTAATAGTCCAAGAAGGAATGCTCAATTTTCCAGTGGAGGAAGGAATACGGAGATGAAGACCGAAATCCTCCAACTTCTCTATGCAAATCCATTCACTGGAATGGACCATGAAGATCCGTATACCCATCTCATCAAATTCTATGAGATTGCGGGTTCTACGGGAATTGATGAAACGGGTGAAGAGGTATTATTCAAGAGGATGTTCCCACATTCCTTAGTGGGAAAGGCAAAAGAGTGGTACCTTGATCAAGCACCAAGAGTGATGACGGATTGGAATTTGCTAGAAGAAAAGTTCTTAGAAAGATATTTCCCTCAATCCCGATTCATGGAAGCCAAAACGGCTATTGCGGTATTCACTCAAGGAAGCAACGAGTCTCTAAATGAGGCTTGGGAAAGATTCAAGTCAATGTTGAGAAAATGCAAGGGTCATGGTTTTGATGAGCTCACTCAAATCCATATTTTTCTAAATGGCCTCCAATCAACTCACAAGACGCTTTTGGATGCTACCGCGGGAGGCTATCTTATGTCAAAGAATGCGGAAGAAGCTAAAGTCATTATTGACCGGATGGCACTCAATGATCGTCAAAGTCAACATGATCGTAGCCCTTCACAACGTAAACTGGGAGTTCTTGAGTTAAATACTAATGATGCCATCCTTTCTCAAAACAAGGTACTCTCTCAACAAGTGGAGTTGCTTACTCAACAAATGGCCAAGCTTCCACAACAAATGAAGGAAATTCAAGGGTCTCAAGTTCGACATCAAGTAGCATGTTGCGAATTATGTCAAGGAGATCATCCAACTGGTTTTTGCCCTCCACTAGAAGAAGTGAGTTATGTGAACAATCAAAATCAAGGCTATCAAATACAACCTCCCAACAACTCATATCCAAGAAACAATCAAGGTTATCAACCATCAAGGTTCAACAATAAAAAATTTCAGCAACAAAGTCCCTATCAACACCCAAACTCTCAAGGCCAACAATCGCAAGGAGGAAATTCAAAGCTAGAGGACACTCTTCAACAATTCATGCAAGCTTCCATGGCAAATCAGAAGAGTAACGAGGCAGCAATTAAGAATCTGGAAAATCAAGTAGGCCAACTTGCGAAGCAATTGTCGGAACAAAACGCAGGACCTTCCTTTTCCGCTAACACTCAAACCAATCCAAAGGAGCATTGTAAAGCAATTGTCACGAGGAGCGGTAAAGAGTTGACAAGTGGAAAAAGTGAGGAAATTATAGTAGAGAATGATATGGATGTTGTGCTGGAAAAAAGGATATGGTTTGTGGAAAGGAGAAAGTGGTAGGAACTCTTCAGTTCGCGCCGCGAAAAGAGCAGGAATTGCCAACAGAGCAACAGATTGAAGTGGAAGGGAAAAAGGGGGCCGAACCAAGAAAGAAGAAGAAAGGAGATAAAGGTATGAGCGTCATTCCAACTCAACATCTACCTTTTCCACATGCACCATCAAAGAAGGACAATGCGAGACATTATGCACGGTTTATGGACATATTCAAACAACTTCAAATCAATATTCCATTTGCCGATGCATTAGAGCAAATGCCACGGTATGCAAAGTTCATGAAGGATATTCTCACAAAGAAAAGGAGACATGTGGAAGATGAGACAATCTTGCTCGATGCATGTTGTAATGCCATCATTCAAAAGACTCTTCCAAGGAAGGAATTCGATCCAGGCCGAGTCGTTTTAACGGTAACCATTGGAGGCACCTACATTGATAATGGGTTGATTGACTTGGGATCTAGCATCAATTTAATCCCCCTATCTGTAGCGGGGTATTCGTTACCATTAGAGATAATGACTAAATCCAAGGTAAATCATACAAGTCGAGTCGCCACCGCACTTCTATTTATCCAAAGCAATGGTTAGAAAGCGAACAAAAACCTAATAGTTTTGAACAAAAACTAGTAAAAGAAACAGAGATCTGGGTAAGGGGGTTGGTTATGCAATGGGAAGGTGTTAGGCACCCAAAACATCCTAGGTACTCCTAGGGAGTCCTTTTCATACTTGTTGTGAAGGTTGTTTGTTTTGTGGAAAATTTTGTTTGTGCAAACATGATTGAAGAGATGAGAAGAGAATGTTCAAATTATTTACATTTTGTGTTTGGATGGATAAACCCATTGCCTACTTACCATCATAAAAAAGATTAGGATCAAAACCTCGTAGTTCGGGGTAAAAATCTCAAAACAAGTGGGTGAATTGATTGGTCCAAAAGCCTTAAGGTCTTTTGTTATCAAAGGGAGAAAACTCAACCAAACCACAAATCCACCATGTGAGGATAGCTTCAACATGCTAGTGAGGGGTTAACCCTATAATAAGCATGGAAGACTTATTGTCCATCACTAAGGATATAGGTGAGTATTACATCTACCACAAGGATAACTCAAACCTAATAGCTAAAGGTTATGAAAGATTTTGATTAAGAAAGTGGCCATTGGAACCACAAAAGACATTTGAATGGGTTTTATTTACCAATTAGAATTATATACAAATATGGTCAAAGTTGACTTAATAGTTCAATTCAAAATAAGTGTTATGAAAAGAAAGTTTGAAAATCAAAAGCATAAGGCTTAGGTTTCTAATGTTTAAAAACAATGGTTAAATGTTTGCACAAAGAGTTTTGGCTTGGGTTAGAGTAGAGAGAAGAAGAAGAAGGGCTAAATCCTAAACATACAAGAGGTGAGGGGAAAGAGAACAAAACCACACAAGGAGTTCCTCTCTTGAGATCATATTGTTGATCCAAGTAGCTCCCATCCTTTGGAATAAGCAATCACAAAGCATAAGCAATCAAACAAGTATCATAAGAGATCCTCAATGTGTCTTGTATCTTTCACTTTGAATGATCATGGCAATGGTCCTCCAATTAAGCTCAAGTAGAATTCCCTAGCACAAAAACACACACATCAAAAGTTCCATGAAGTAAATCAAGAATGGACAAGAGTGAGTTTAGAGATTTGGTCCTTCTAATCCATCTTATTAATTAAGGTCCATTTACTCCAATTTTGCATAAGGAAATTCCTAGAATCTAAGTCCAATTCTCCATTCTTTGCATAGGGAAAGTCCTAGAAACTAAGTCCATTTCTTTGCATTTGGTTCACAACAATCAAAACAAAACACAAGCATAATAATATATACACAATTATGTGCTCAAGTGAGCAAAAGGAAAATGGCATTAACATAAACATGTGCTCAAGTGAGCAAAGAGAAAAGCAAATGGATAATATGTGCAAGAATAGTAAATTGCATAAAAGTAAAGAGCAAAAAAGTAAATGTTAATTGTCAATAGTTAGTGTTAGTAGTTAGTGTGCCATAAGGCAAATTTAGCGTTATGTTAAGCAATCGTAATTGGACTTATGTAGAATTCAAAACTATCTGAGGCCGATCAATAATAATGTAGGCAACAAACACAAGTTAGGAGTCTTGATTAGTGAACCAAGTCCCAACAACTTGTCATGCCAAAAAGAAAATGAGAATTGATCTTGTATTGGTTTAAGCCTTTTGCATGATTTAGAAGACAACCTATCCTTAATGCAAAGCCATTCATTTGGTCAATTGATCAAGATGAATTAGATTTGAATCAAGGAAGATTAAGTCTCCCTAATCAATGCCAACTTATCAACCTTCAACTCATTGATCAAAAGGAAAGAAGAAGAAGAAGATGAAGAAGAAGATAAAGAAAGGATAAGGAAATGGAAAGATCAAAATGCAAAAGATGAAATAATATGTACCAATCCATATGTATTGACCAAATGACATTGAAAGTCAAAGTCAAACAATGATATATCAGAAATGAGATGAAGATTGGAGATCAAACAATAGGCATAACATTTTTGGCATTTTCAATATTAAAATAAACTTGAAATAAAAATAATGGAAAGGTCAAACTTCAAAATCACTTCAAATCAACCTTGAAAGGTCCAAGTAATTTATCCTAAGTTGAACAAGGTCAAAGAAAGTTTGACAAAAAATTTCAGCATTTTTAAAAGTCAGAAACTATTTTTAATCAATTAAAAATGAATAAAAATAACCTAATTGAACTAAAATCTCAAATAAATCTCAAATCAATTTCAAAATTGATGAGAATATTTTTCATAGATCCATCATCATTCAAATAGGTTAGGAAAATATTTTTGTATTTTTTGAATATCAAAAACTATTTAAAATGAATTAAAAATAACCAGAAAAGAGAAAATTCACAAAAAATATCAAATGACAAAATAAAAAATATTAAAAATCAGAAATAGAAACTAGAAATTATTTGGAGACTAATGCAATTGGTCCCATAATTTTTGGATTAAAAATGAGAGAGATATTGATTTTTGAAATAAAAGGAAATTAAAGAAAATGAAATCAGAAATTAAAAATGGCAAAAAACGAGAGCCCTTGGATCTGAGCTCATTAATTGAGCTGGCAGATCCAAGCATCCAGAGGCGCGCGCCTATTGTAGTCCACGGTCAATGCAATCACATGGAAACCAATAAAAAGTCATAACAATGAAGGATCCAGATTAGATCTGGAAAAGAGATCAAACGGCCAGGAATGGATCTGGAGTTGGGATGGCCACCGGAGCCACCGTCTTCTCCGGTGAGCCTCAGAATTCCGGCCAGAGTTGCAGAGATCCAAACCTTAATGAAAATGCACGATCTATACATCTTTGGAAAGCTGGGATGATGTACATCATCCCTGTACCATCCATTTTCACTCTAGATTTCCATGGTGTGAGAAATCAGAAGTTGAAAAATCTGGTGTTCATCATGAACTCAATGGATTTCAAAAATTGAATGCATAAACATGATGCCTCTATTGGGAGGACTTCATCCAACACAAGATCTAAGCCAATAGGTCAATGGATGATGAGATTCGAATGAAATACCAGTTGAAGAGTAAGCTTGAATTCTGGAAACTTGAGCTCGATTCCTTGCTTGCTTTGCCAAAACAGAAGATCAGTGAGATAAATGATGAAGGTTTAGAAGCTTTAGATCTAAGAATTCAACCAGATGAAGTTGAATTTTGGATCTAAAAAATTTGAAGAAAAATGGAAATTGCTTCTTTGGTGAGGTTGGGGAATCACTTCAGCAGGGTTTCAGGCGCCTTTAGGTTGAGTTTGAATGAAGCTGAACCCTTCTATTTATAGAAAAACAAACTGCAAGCAAGGTGAATTCTCATGTGCATGGAATTTGGATCCTTCATGCATGGGCCTGTACAGGCGCGTGCAAAGCCCAAAAGCTGATGCAAATGCATGCTGAACACAAACCAAGTTGAATTGGACGTGTAGTTTGAATGGCAATTGCTTGTGTATCAAGATTTCATGTGCATTCCATAATTATGCCTAAATGTTCAACTCTTCGAAAATACCATTTGCCAAATCCAAATATGATCATATGAGTAATGGTTAGAAAGGTCTTGATGTAAGGAACAATTGTTATGTTGGGAAAAAATCCATTTGGAGTGTGGAAATTTATGAAATTTGAGTTTAAAGTGTGATGTGCAAAACATGTCAATGCAAAGTTTCCAAATTTGGCCAATGTTCAAGCCCTTCTATTTTGATGATGCAAGCCTCAAATGAAAAAACCTCCAACATCAAAGTTGTACATATTTTCAAGACAATCAAGATGGACTTAAATTGTGCATCATTTGGATTTTTTATGAAGAAGTTATGGGCACTTGAAGTTGGACTTTTTTGCCTTTCAATGCATTTGGTCCAAAGTGACCTATAATGTTTTGCATTATCACATGTATTTCCTTTGAGATTTTGAAATTTTGTTCAACATAACATTTGTAGTAGACATCTTAAGCTTTCCAATGAAGTTTATCCCACCTCAAAATCATAAAACATGAATGAGTTATGTCCTTGGGAAGTTGACCCATAATTAGGGTTTCAGTCAAAATGACCTATAATATATTGGAATGGGAGATGGCCTTCCAAGCTTCAAATCAATTTTTGATGAACATGAAAGTTGTTCATATTGTCCGTAAGAACAATGTTTCTTTTGGAACCATCTCCATTTGACCAACACATAAAATGTTAGGTCTCAGTGCATTTCAAAATAGTCAGATGGATTGACTGACCAACTTCTCAAGTCCACAACCCATATCTTGATGAATTGATGATTGAGGATACTCAAATAAGTCCAAATATGCATGAAATGATGAATTAAATAACTTCCCTTGATTTTATTTGATCATGGGTTGAGGTTGCTTCAAGAGCAAGGCATTGTGGTGCACAGATGAATTAGGGCTTCTTTGGGGAACCAACCTCAAACCCTTTGACTTGCTTTGATCAAAATGATGAATTGAGATGCTGGGAGGGAATATTTGATGGATGAGAGCTTTGGGAACCATTACCATGCTTGCTATCATTTCCTCTTGACCATGTCTTTGTACCAATGATCTCCTTGAAGCTTTTGACCTTGTGATTGCTCAAGCTACAAACAAAAGATGTTAGTGACATATTTTTATGCTTTTGGTTAGTAAATAAAATAAGAAAAGGAATGATATACAATTCAAACATGCTTGGTGATCTCAAACCACTCACAAGGAGTCCCACCTAAAGGCAAAGGGAACCAAGATGCTTATGATCCTTGAGGCAATGCCAAATGCAATGTTATGATGCCATGAGGGATCTTAGCGACAAAATTGGGGTCTTACACTATCCATTGTTAAAAGATTAGGAAATGTTGAGATCAAATCTACAAGGATGACTTTACAACTAGCCGACAAATCTACCACTTCACCATATGGAGTTGCTCAAGACATGCTAGTGAAGGTAGACAAATTCTTGTTTCCGGTGGATTTCGTGATAGTGGAGATGGATGAGGATCATGATGTTCCTCTCATTCTTGGAAGACCATTCATGAAAACAGCCCGGATGATGATTGACATTGATGATGGACTAATGAAGGTGAGAGTGCAAGATAAAGAGGTGACCTTCAATCTTTTTGAAGCCATGAAGCATCCAAATGACAAGCATGATTCTTTCCGAATCGATGCAATCGAAGAGGAAGTAGTGGAGGTCGCAAATCAAGTTCATATTTCTAATCCTCTAGAAATATCTCTTATCGGAGCCTACAATGTGTTGACCGAAAATGAAGAAAAAAAGATTGAAGCAATGTTGCATGAATTAGAGTCTTGTGGGGAGCTTGCTTATCATGAAGAAACAAATGAAGACTTGGATGCGAAAAAGAAAATGGAAGAACCAAAACTAGAGTTGAAAATGCTACCTTCACACTTGAAGTATGTGTTCCTTGGTGACGAGTGTACTAAACCGGTGATCATTAGCAACACCTTGTCCATAAAAGAGGAATACAAATTGATACAAGTGCTGAAAAAGAATGAAGGTGCAATAGGGTGGGTGTTATCCGACTTGAAGGGTATTAGTCCGGCCTATTGTATGCATAAGATCATGATGGAAGAAAATTTCAAACCCGTTGCACAACCTCAAAGGCGTCTAAATCCATCGATGAAAGAAGTAGTTCGGAAAGAAGTTGTCAAACTCTTGGAAGCCGGAATGATTTATCCTATCTCCGATAGTGAATGGGTGAATCCGGTACAAGTAGTTCCTAAGAAAGGTGGCATGACGGTTATCAAAAATGATAAAAATGAGTTGATTCCAACAAGAACGGTAACCGGGTGGAGGATGTGTATTGACTATAGAAGGCTAAATCAAGCTACAAGGAAAGATCACTTCCCACTACCTTTCATGGACCAAATGTTGGAAAGGTTAGCCGGCAAAAATTTCTATTGTTTCCTGGACGGGTATTCGGGGTACAACCAAATTTCGGTCAATCCGATGGATCATGAGAAGACGGCTTTTACATGTCCTTTTGGCATCTTTGCTTATCGAAGAATGCCTTTTGGGTTATGTAATGCACCGGCAACATTTCAACTGTGTATGCAAGCGATATTCTCGGACTTAATAGAAGAATGCATTGAGGTGTTCATGGATGATTTCTCCATTTATGGATCATCTTTTGATTTGTGCTTAAAACATCTTGATGTGGTTTTGGGAAGATGCGTGGAGACCAAGTTAGTGCTCAATTGGGGAAAATGCAACTTTATGGTCACCGAAGGTGTTGTACTCGGTCACAAGATCTCCTCCGAAGGATTAGAAGTTGACAAAGCTAAGGTGGAAGTCATTGAGAAATTACCACCTCCAACAAATATAAAAGGAATAAGGAGCTTTCTCGGACATGCCGGTTTCTACCGGAGATTCATCAAAGATTTTTCAAAGATAGCAAAGCCATTGAGTAACTTGCTCAACAAAGGTACGCACTTTCTTTTCGATGAGTCGTGTCTTAAAGCTTTCCTTGATTTAAAAGAAAAGCTAGTCACCGCACCCATAATCGTGGCACCAAATTGGAAACTTGATTTTGAATTTATGTGTGACGCAAGCGATTATGCGGTTGGTGCGGTGTTGGGTCAAAGAAGAGATAAAGTTTTTCATGCTATCCACTATGCTAGTAAAGTGTTAAATGAGGCACAAGTCAATTATGCGACAACTGAAAAAGAGTTACTAGATATAGTGTACGCATTGGAAAAGTTTAGAGCTTACTTGATCGGGTCAAAAGTTGTAGTCTACACCGACCATTCGGCGATCAAATATCTGCTAACCAAGCCGGATTCCAAACAAAGACTAATTCGTTGGATTCTCTTATTGCAAGAGTTTGATTTGAAAATCCGGGATAAAAAAGGTTCCGAAAACTTGGTGGCGGATCATTTGTCTCGTTTGGTAAATGTGGACATTACAAACAAAGAAGAGGAAGTAAGAGAAGAATTTCCGGATGAAAAACTATATGCGATTCAAGTGAGGCCTTGGTTTGCCGATTTTGCTAATTACAAGGCAACCAGTTTAACACCGGAAGACCTCACTAGTAATCAAAGAAGGAAATTCTTGGCGGATGCAAAATATTATGTGTGGGATGATCCTTATTTGTTTAAAGTGGGTGTAGACAACATTTTGAGAAGGTGTGTAACAAGTGAGGAGTCAAAAGACATCCTTTGGCATTGCCACAACTCTCCGTATGGAGGTCACTATAGTGGTTTGAGAACAGCCACTAAAGTACTCCAATCGGGCTTTTATTGGCCATCTTTAATTAAAGATGCATATGAACACGCGAAGAGTTGTGATACATGCCAACGAAGTGGAGGAATAGGTAAACGGGACGAAATGCCTCTAACCAACATGCTAGAAGTATAAGTTTTTGATTGTTGGGGTATTGATTTCGTTGGCCCATTCCCCTCTTCTTTCTCAAATGAGTATATACTAGTGGCCGTTGACTATGTTTCGAAGTGGGTGGAAGTAACTGCTTCACCTAAGGCCGATGCCAAAACAGTGATTAAATTTTTAAATAAAAACATATTTTCACGTTTTTGTGTGCCTAGGGTGTTGATAAGTGATGGAGGATCACACTTTTGCAATACACCTCTAGAAAAAGTTTTGCAACATTATGGTGTAAAGCACAAGGTGACCACTCCCTACCACCCACAAGCGAATGGTCAAACGGAGGTTTCTAACCGAGAAGTCAAGCGGATCCTTGAGAAAACAATCTCGAATTCAAGAAAAGATTGGTCTTTAAAACTGGATGAAGCTTTGTGGGCGTATCGTACTGCCTACAAAGCACCTATTGGACTAACTCCATTCCAAATGGTGTATGGGAAGACTTGTCATCTTCCGGTGGAAATGGAGCATAGGGCATTATGGGCTCTCAAATTCTTGAACTTCGACTCCACTTTAGCTAGAGAAAGAAGAATAGGACAACTCCATGAATTGGAGGAATCAAGGAACAACGCTTACCATTCGAATAAACTTTACAAGGAGAAGGTAAAAGCATATCATGATGGAAAGGTCCGTCATAAAGAGTTTCAAGTTGGACAAATGGTATTGCTTTTCAACTCAAGGTTGAAGTTATTCCCTGGTAAGCTGAAGTCAAGGTGGTCAGGACCGTTTGTTGTCAAAGAGGTGCGCAACTATGGGGCCATTGTGGTCGAGGATCCCAAGTCACAGGAGAGCTGGACTGTAAATGGTCAAAGACTCAAAGTCTACCATAGTGGCGAAGTGAATCGGGATGTTTGTGTCATCTCCCTAGCCGGATCGAGCTAATCATTGAACCGTCGAGCTCAAAACGACGTTAAACAAAACGCTTGTTGGGAGGCAACCCAACGTTATAAGTATGCATTTTATATTTTCTCAATTCTGCTGTTATGATATTCTGTTGTGTTAATTTTTGTGAAACTTGGGTTCTGTCCACTGCAAATTAATTTTTTCAGAAATTCTTTCAGTTCGCCCCGCGAACTGAATGGAAAGCTTCAATTCGCGCCGCGAACAAAGTTTTTCCAGCGAACGGAGCATGGCAGAACCACTTAAATTCTGTTTAGGTTATTTTTCTGTCCACTCTATTTTATTTTCAAAACAGCAAAACAACAACTCTTTTCCACTCCCACTTCCAAAACTTCCAAAACAAAAAATTTCCCTCTCCATCTCCCAAATCCCAACTGTTAACTAAGATTCAAGTGCACTTCAACCAGGTATGTTTGTTCTTTTCATCTTCTCTTCCCATTCCTTTTTAGTCTCTCACTTAGGTAAGAGTAGGGTTTTGCTAAGATTGGAATGTGACACTTGAAATAACCTTGCATGTCTAAAGTGGATTCAGATTAGGATTAGGATAGGGATTATGATTATGACTGTTGGCAGTGCAAACCTTAGGAACCCTAGAAGGCTCCTGAATTTTTCCTGGTTCGCAGGGTTCGCGCCGCGAACGGGCCTTCGTGCCACGAACTGGGAAATTCCAGTCTCATGTTTTATGATTTTGATTGCTAACTCCCTTCATGTTTTGTTGTGTGGTTGTTCTGATTTTTATTGCAGATGTCTAAGAGAATAAAAACCACGGCTTCCGGTCCTTCTCGTTCATTGAGACGGTTCATAAGTGATGAACATGAAGAAAGATTTGAAAAATTAATCAAGAGAACCATCCAACCGGAAAGTTTCATCCGCTTATCACCGGGTGGAATTTATCGGAATTTGATATCAAATTTTGAGAGGAGAAGATGGAGCAAACTGTGTGAACCAGAGTCAGCAATCCATTACGACATTGTGTGAGAGTTTTATGCCAATGCTCTGCATCTTGAAGAGGGAGTAGCTTTCAACTACCAAACAAGAGTGAGAGGCAAGATTATTTCTTTCGGCAGAGATGCAATTAACACATATCTTGGTAATCCTCTCACCTTGGGAGAGAATGAGCGGTGCGAGTATCGTACCAAGGAATTGGCCAACGTTTGGGATCTTCTGGCGGTAAGCACTACCTTATGCCTTGAAGGAAAGACATTTGACTTAAATGATCAAGGACTTCCAAAGTCATGGAAAAGAGAAAATCTGAATCTGGAAGCAAGGGCATTTTTGGTGCTGCTGTTGAACAATATCCGGCCAAGGAGCCACAGCACCACTATCCCTTTGGATGTAGGGTGTTTACTGTATTACATCATGATCGGCAAATCTGTTGATGTAGCATCAATCATTAGGGGGGAAATGCGCAAGATGGCTATAAGCGGAACAAAATTTGGTGGTAAAGCAGGTGTTCTTGCATACCCGGGGCTGATTATGGGACTTTGCCGACAGGCGAATGTTCTCATTCCGGATGAAGTACATTTCTCTATTACTAGTGTTATTAACGATGTTTAGCTGAATAGGTTCTGCCAGAGCCAGATGGACAAAGCCAAAGGAGCTGGGACTTCGTCCTCTAGACCCCGACCCCGCACTACTCCAACATTCGATCAGATGGCGTTTGCTAATTATTGTTGTGAGAGCTTTGAGGCCTCTAGGAGGTTTCAATCATTTATCTTTGATGCTATGCAGCAACAATTTCATAACACTTTCCTTGCACCTGAAGCCCGCACATTTCCTTCCCAAGCGGAATATGTTGCTTATGCTAATTGGCCTGAGGGCAAGCCAGCTTTTATGGGGGGTGCAGGAGGTGGTGCAACCCGTGACGATGAGATGGAGGACGTCCTTGGATCTGTTGGTCGTGGCCAAGAGGAGGAAGATTGAGGAGTTTGTTGAATTTTAGAGTTTGTTTTTATTTTGAGTTTTTTTTGTATTATTAGTGTTTTTTGTAAAATTTTGATTGTACTTTTTGGTGGCTCTAGTTCACCAAAACTTTGGTTTGTTAGTTGTTTTGATAATTGCATGAATACTCTTTGAGATTTAAGTGTGTTACAATCAATTTGGTTCACCAACAATTTTTTTTTGTTTAATTGTTCTTACTCTTAAGTCAAGCTTAAAGCAACCAAGAAATGTTCGCAAAGAAAGAAGCATAGGACACTTCGAGTGGTGATGATAAGAATTAGTGTCGGCATTTCAAGGTACACTTTATCGCTTTCTAGACTTAACATGAGTAGTTTGATGGTGTGTGCAAATTCCATATCATAAATTCATTGAAATACATGTCATTTTTGAATCAAAATAGGACTTAACCAATTGTGAGGAGGCTTTCCACTGTACACTAAAATGCGGGAAACCGAGCATTATTTCAACTCATTCTTATCATGCTAAATCATGCATCAATCTATTTTTGTGTGGAAATGTTGAAAATGATAGAGGCATTGTTTGTTGAGAAAAACTACTTGACCAAAAAGTTTGGAATCAACGAACCTTGTGAGGAGTAATCCTTAGTTAACCCCCTTTGAGCTTACCTTAGGATTCATTTGATTGATAAGTGTAAAATCAATTGAAAATTTTATGAATAAATGAATCCTAATTTCTTTTGTGTCAATTGAACCCTAAAACCGAGTTGTTGAAAATTTTGCCTTTTGCTTATGTCTAAGTAGGGAGCATTATTGAATAAAATTGGTTTTGGAATCTAAAGTTGGGGAGAGTAAAGTAAAAAGATTTGATTAGAAACTTGGAAAAGTGAGTTTTTATGAAAGGGTGAAAATATGAAAAGAAACAAGAAAAAGAAATCACCCTTGAAACCATAGAGCAAAGAAAAAGAAAAGATAGAAAAAAAAACAAACAAAATGCTCATGGTTGTGTGGATGTAAAAAGAAAAAGAAAAGAAAAAGACGGGGATCAAAGAAATGGAAATTATGTAGAGTTGAATATATGGAAATGCTCCCTTAGGAGAGGCAACTTTGTTGAATTCTCTTAATCATATCCTTTCTTGTAACCCAAGCCACATTACAACCCTTGAAAGACCTCTTGATTCTCATTTTTCACATGATTTGATATTTGTTTTGATGACCGCATGATTTGAGTTGTTGTTGATTTAATTGCTTGGATGAGTGAAAGTAACCCTTCATGTTATTCATCATTATTATGATGTGTGTGTAAGTTGATTCAATTTTGACATACATGGCTTTGAATTTCTTGGTATGATTTTTGCACTCAACCATTTCTCTTATTCATGTTTTGTCTAGAATTGAGATAGGTGGATTGAGAAAGTGTCAAACACTTTTGAACCATTTGAATGTCCTTGGTTAATCCTTGTTTCAATCTTTTGTGTCATTGCTTTGGTTGTGTTTGTGGAAACTTTTGTTTAGGGACAAACAAAATGCTAAGTTGGGGAGAGTTGTTAGGGACCAATTAGTATTACTTTTTTATATAATTTTATTGGTCCCTTTTACCAAGTTTTGATGTAATTACACACTTTTATTCTCACTATTTTGTATAAATGCAATTAGGTTTAATTTATTTTGTTTTGAGTAGTTATTTCACATATTTGTTAGTTTTGTAGAATTTTTGGGCAAGAGAGCTTCAGAATGCTTGATCATAATTTGGAAGAAGTATTGAATGCAATTTGGAGGCCTAATTTTGAAGATTAACACTTGGAAGATGATCGCGACTTTATGAGTCGATTGGGGTACTAACTGCAAGTGCACAGTTCTATCGCGTAGTTTTAAAAGATATCGATCCCACGGGGACTTATGAATCGATATACCGTTTTCTAAGGTTACTTCGTAAAGCTAAGGCGGATGATATTTTGATTGTTTCGGGGGAAAAGTTAAAACTAAAACTAGATCTAAATTAAATATCAATTAAACGGATATCGGTATGTAGTTCGTCGTAATTAGGGAATCAAATCTTCGTTGGTTTCTTGGTTTTAAAATAAATCTTTTCAGTAGATACTATTGATTAAAAATCTTTTCTCAAACTCTCGCTCTGTTGAATAGACTATGACTTTATATTAACGTAGCTGTCACTTATTAGTTAAGTCCAAAATCACTTTTTGAAAACAATAGAATCCATAGAAACTCTTTTTAAGAAAATACTAATCGTTTAAACACCCTCGTCTCAAACTCTCGCTCTGTTGACTTAGATTATATAATTAACTTCAAATGCTTAACTTTCGTCCTCACATTTAACTTTTAAAAATACTTTTTGAAAAAGATTAGAATTTAATTAACTCTAAATATTCCTTTCGCCCTGATTTAGAATTAATGTCCAATTTACACTGTCCAGTTAAAAACTCAAACTTTCGCTCTATTGATTTTAACTTCTTTAGTCTTTTACTCTCGTACAAAAACCTTGGTATTAAACCTGTAAATTGAGACTGTAAAAAAAAAAGTGATTTTATTTTTAAACGTAATTAAACCAACTTAGTTTTGATTCCTTCATTCCGCTTACTTTACATACCGATACCTAAATAAATTAGCCAGACATGCTAAACAGATCTAAACAATCATCATGCTTAAATAGAAACATCTCAGGCAAATAATGCAAATAAACAATAAAACAGGGCATATATAAATTCAAACAATAATTAAAGAACCTGAATACTTAATGGCAATCTTGAACACTCCACCACAGACCGGTTGGATTTGTTCTTGAATTCTTCAATCGGACAGGAAAATAAAAGTGAAGGAATAAAAAAAACCTAGGGTTTAACGTAAGGTTAGATCCGGTAAAAGGTACACAATAATTTCCGGTGTAGAAACTATTGTGTGAAAAATTAATTAAGTGCTGAAAGCTTGACTGAAAAAGAAAATAGAAATTGCAAAGAAAAGTAAAAACTATAAAAAATAATGCTGTAAAGTATGCTTGCACGGCTGGAAGAGAAAGAGCACGAAGAAGAGAGACGGCCCAGAGCTGCAGGGTTTGCCAAAAGCCACTATTTATATTACTCACTTTTTGTAACGGTTTCCAAAAGCTTTCCGTGTAAAAATCCTCACGTTCCAATAGTCAAGCGTAACAATAGGCTTCAACTTGCCTCTGTTGCGCTTCTGAAGCCAAAAATATAGGAGAATGGTGTGACGTCCGTCACACCATGTGTTACGCTCGTAACACAAGTAGGCAGGACGTGACGCTCGTCACACCTTGTGTGGCGCTCGTCACGGGCACAGCGCCTGTGCTTTTGGGCTGGGCTTTGGCTTGGTGGAATTTGCTTCTTTTCATTTCTTTTTGCACCTCCTTTTCTTCCTTTTTCACTTGTGCTTCAAATAAACTACCTGAGATAAATAGGAAGCAAAATACCAAGTAGTATCGAATAAAATGAAATAAATTGAAGTGAATAATAATATAATTTAATTAAATCGAGTCCTAGAATGTGATATTATTTCATGTTATCAAACTCCCCCATACTTAGACCTTTGCTTGTCCTCAAGCAAAATACAGTATAGAAATTGTTTAAAAATTTAGCCAGGTGAAATTTCAAAACACACATCAATTCGTATAGGTTGCAAGTAGATTTTGTTTTAGAAGCAACTTGAGTCTAATCTCGACATCAAGAACTACCGTTACCGCATCTGATAACTTTACCTCATACAAATCAGTTTGAGTCATGCTATTATAACCAGCCTAGTTCTTTTACTCTTATTTCACCCGTTTTCATTCTAGCGAAATCACATTAAGCCCTTTATCGTTTTGCGCACATAGTGGAGTGACCGGTTAGTGATTCTGATCCCCTTTTTAGCTTGAAACTCTAGTATATAAGTCGGATAACTTCGTTTTTTCGGTCCATTGCAAATTGCGGGGGATCGGACCGTAGTCCGCCCTACCAAGTTCAGCACCAGATACCTGCTGAACCAACTTATAATGGATCTTTCGTATTATGTTTTTGTATGATCTGCAACCTTTAGATTAAATGATCTGGTAAGGATAACCTAACTTAGTTAGTGCATTTCCTGATATATATATTTTTTTTTATTTTGGGAATCATTCACTTATATTCATCGGCCCTCCACGTAGTTTGCTATTAAGATGGTGCTGACTTCTTGTATAAACTACTCGGGGTTACTATAAAGTTAAAAGTCCAGGGACTTGTATAACAGGTGCCTTTCTGATCTAACATGTTGAGGTTTGTTTAGAGTGTTGGGGCGGTAATAATTTTTGTCTTAATTTTTCTCAAGTTTGATAAAATAAGCAACTTTTATACTTACTGAGTGTGTTGAATTTTTGTTATGGCTCATGAAAATTTGAGGGAATACATAATAGAAATTTCTCACACTACGGACTTAATTTAGAATAAATATATATTATAATAAGCATATATATATATATATATATATATATATATATATATATATATATATATATTTCATAAATAATAGAAAGGGAAAGATAGAAAGGGAAATAACATTGAAAGGGAAGATAACGTACTTGAAAAGGGAAAGTTTAAAGAACAAGGTTTTCCCCCCCACACTTAAATGATACATTATCCTCAATGTTTCAAAGTAAACAAAAGAAATAGAAAAAGAAAAGGGAACTAAAATCAATACTGCCTGCCGCCTCTTGTTCTTGGACCGGGTGATCGATGACGGACGTCTAAGTCGTCAAACCTGCTGAGCAACTCAGTGAACCGCTGATCGGTTATTGCATTCCTCGCGTCCTGTTGTTGTTGCATCTGGCGCATCATCTGCATCACTTCGAGATTCTGCGCTTGCATACCATCGATAGCATCCATGATGTCGTCGTTGGTTGCTGGCCTTCTTCGTCGACGACGTCGTGAGGATGGACCAGCTGCATTATCGGAAGGGTTGAGCGAGACTGATTATGGTGCAGGGTCCTGATCACCTTGCTCCATTTCTGCAAACTCGTCTGAAGGCGGGTTTGCTTGTGTAGGCTCGGTGGCTTCGGGAGCATTCAGATCATAGATGTGGCGGTTGGGATTGGTGACATCTGTTAGGGCAATGTTGGGTAGAACAACACTTGGGACTTCCTGGTTGTTCACCATAAGGTAATACCCTCCGCCTACTCTGGTTTTGATTAGACGGCTGGACCGACGGTAACTTATATCCATAGATAGGGGAGGTAAAGATTCTAAATTTTGGAGTCGGTCCCCTAGGTTTAAGCCAAGTGCTATTGTGGTTATTAATCCACCTATTACAAAAGGTTGACAGCCTCTAGCACATAGGGTGCGGATGTGATGAAATAGGAAGGAGGCAGCGTTTACCTGAGTATCGCTTTCAAAGACGCATTGGAGGAAGAATAATTCCTTGGCGTTTAATTTGCTGTTGTTCGGTCTTCCAAAAATTGGGTTTTGCAGGATGCGGATAAAGTACCGGATGGTTGGGTTATGTATATGGGAAGCAAGGAGTGCATCCTAGTTGTTGGTTTCTACACCGGATATTTTCCTAAAGAGGTCGAAGGCGTGAATGTGCCACTGGGAATTCGGAGGGATTCTCGGGTGGACTTGACCTTCTACGGGGAACTGTAGCATGGTACTCAATTGGTTTTGGGATAGGGAGTACTCGGTGTTGAACATACAGAAGGTCGCGGTACCGGTTAAGTACTCGTCTTCACCGGTAGGAGTGTTGTACGAATAAGAACTTAAAAATTCTAAGGTGAGACCGGGGTAGGTAGGTTGATTATGAGTGCAAAGAAAGGTTAAATCAGCCAGGCGGAGCATCCATTCTATACCTTGAAGTAAGCCTAATTCTTGTAAACAATGTAAATCAGGGTACCTGGTGGATTGGACGCCTCGCTGTTGGAAACGCTCAAACTGCTCCCTTTGATAATTTTCATCTTCGGATCGAAAGATGATATTTCCGAAATCTTGGTTTCCCGCCATACCGATAAGTGGTTTGAAAGAGGTAATAAGGAGAGAAGGGAAATGAAATTGATTTTATAGAATGGTTTGTGGTGTATAGAGAAAGGTATGGTGGGTATTTATAGGAAAAATTTTGGGAGTTGGAAAGGGAGTGGTTGAAAAGTAAATAAATGTGGGTAAATGTGAATAAATGGGGAAGGTAAAAAGGTGGGATGGTGTAACGGTCGTGTCCCAACGGTTAGTAACTTTCACATAGCCAGACGGTGTCACGCTCGTGACAGGGATGTTACGGGCGTCACAGGCACTTGGTGTGACGACCGTGATGGTGTGTGTGACGCTCGTCACCCGGTAAGCTGCAACGGTCACTGCTTGCGTTCTTCATAATAATTTATAGTAATTTATTTTTATTATTTTATTTTGCTTAAGTTTATTTTATTCTGCTATTGTGATATTTTTAGATTGCCTTGCATGCTATTCTACTACCATAATATTGCATAAATATATTTTTCTCTAAAAAGTTATGTAAGTAGCATACAGTAGAGAGCATTATTGCTAGATATTGCATAAGCCATAATAAAGTAAAATAAATCAATAGCTTCATAAAATAATCATAATGTAACATTGGAAGACAAAAGCAAACATGCGAAAGAAAAACAAATACGAACATAATTTGAAACAACATTAATGAATAATCTAACTAAAACTAAATAACTAAGAAAAACAACTTCTATCCATCCGCACGATCTCTGGCCGGAGGAGCAAAGGAGTTAACACGGTTTAGCAACTCGTGGAACTGATTTGTCATACTGTTCATATATCTCAGAAATTCTTGTCCCATGTTAGCTAACTCTTCTCTGAGGGCGTCATGTTCTGACATCAAAGCCTGAATGGTGGTGTTATAATCAGCTCCGGGCACATGATGTCTAAGATCGGGTATTGCCGATTCTTTGGTCGGGGCAGGTTGAGGAGGAGGATCAATATCATAATAGCCATATGGTGTCTGAGGGTCAGATTCTGCATAAGGGATCTGGTCGTCACAAATCTCATAGTCCTGGATGGATTCATTAGATCTAGCAGGAGAGGGTGTTGCGTTCAGATTGTAGAGCCAGTTATTGCGGTTGTGAACACTAGTCCTTGGACTAGGCAAGGTGAATAGGCAAAGAACTTGGTCGTTAATTATAAGCTCAAACTCTTCAGACCCTAGGTTTGCTATAAACATAGTGTTGAAGAGGAAGGGTATACTCATAGTCGCAATGCCACAGAAAGGGCTTAAGTCAAGCATAGGCTGACGTAATCCGATAGCATTACCAATCATGGTTATCAATCCGCCTATTTGAATTGGTGCTCGTTCATCTTGGATAAGGTGGTCAAAATTTGCCAACATAAAAGTGGCACCGTTTACTGGACGGTTCTGGGAAGCACAAAATATGATGAAGAGTTCATCACGTGAAACTGAGGTACTGTTTGACTTCTTCCCAAATAAGGTGTGGGTCAAGATCTTATGGAAGTAACGAAAGGTCGGGTTATGTATGTTTCCAGAAAGAAACTCCTGTTCCTCGGGATCGTCATTTCCAGTCAAGCTTCCCCAAAAGTGTTCAAGTTCTCTATATTCAAAAAGTTCTTCTTGGCTCACTGTGAATGTATCAAAGGAGGTAGGAAAACCTAAAAGGTTGGTAAAGTCTTGGATGTTAAATTGATACTTCATGTTGAACATTCTGAACTGAATGAAACCTCTGCTTATTCCTTTTCCATGGCTGGGTAGATAGATCAGAGAACTAAGGAATTCTAGAGTCAGTCTCCGGTAGGTGACGAATTGTCTACGGATAGGAGTGGTTTCCCACCCTATTTGACTCAGCAAATATAAGACACTCTCTCTTAGTCCAAGGGCAGTCATTGCCCAATCATCAGCATACAAACTAGGTAGCATCTCTCTTTCTGCTAGTTCCTCAAACCTTTGTTTCTGAGCTTTCCCTCTGAATTTGATACCCATACGATCAATTTGTCCCATCAGGTTAGTGTTAGCTAGAGAAAGGAAAAACAAGAGTTTTAGTCAGGATTTGGCCAAATGCCGAAAGAATAGAAGAAGAAAAATTAAAATAGATTAAGAATGAATACTAAATAAAATTTTAAAAGAATAATTAAGTAAGAAATGAAAATATAAATATTTGTGGGTTGTCTCCCACTAAGCGCTTTGTTTAATGTCGCAAGCTCGACAATAAACTATCAAATGTAATCTATAAAATTTGGGGGCACTACGTCTAAATGCAGGACTTGTGAATCTTCAATGTTCTCTGTATGATGATAATGTTTTAGACGCTGCCCGTTTACGATAAACAGTTCAATGGATTTTCCTTTAATTTCCACCGCTCCACTGGGGAAAACATTGGTAATTTGAAATGGACCTGACCATCTAGATCGTAGTTTTCCCGGGAATAACTTTAGCCTAGAGTTGAATAACAGGACTGTATCGCCTTGTTTGAAGATTTTTCTTGATATGCGCTTGTCATGCCATTGTTTTGTTCTTTCTTTGTAGATTTTGGCATTCTCGTAAGCGTCTCGTCTGAGTTCCTCTAATTCGTTGATATCAAGGATTCGCTTTTCACCGGCGGCCTTATAGTTTAAATTTAGATTTTTAATAGCCCAGTAGGCTTTATGTTCCAATTCTACCGGGAGGTGGCAGGATTTTCCATAAATAAGCTTAAATGGGGTTGTCCCTATGGGAGTTTTGTAAGCAGTTCGATACGCCCATAAAGCTTCTGGTAATTTCAATGACCAGTCTTTCCTTGAGGTGGTGACTGTTTTTTCCAATATTTGTTTGATTTCTCTGTTAGACACTTCCACTTGCCCACTGGTTTGAGGGTGGTAAGGTGTCGCTACTCTATGCCTTACGCCATACTTAAATAGTAGTTTTTCGAGTACCTTAGATATGAAATGCGATCCACCATCACTGACTACTATTCTTGGGACACCAAATCTTGGAAATATTATATTCTTAAAGAGTCTAGTTACTACTCGTGTGTCGTTTGTTGGAGAAGCTATAGCTTCAATCCATTTTGATACGTAGTCAACCGCTACGAGTATGTACTTGTTACCGAAAGAAGGTGGGAAAGGTCCCATGAAATCTATTCCCCACACGTCGAAAATCTCTACTTCCAAAATGCCCTTTTGTGGCATCTCGTCACGTCTAGATATGTTTCCTGTGCATTGACACCTATCACATTTCTTGATAGCCGCATGCACATCCTTCCATATATTTGGCCAATAAAAGCCGGCTTGTAGGATTTTGGAGCAGGTCTTGGATGTACTTGCATGTCCACCATAAGGAGCGGAGTGACAGTGTTGGATTATATTTTCTACCTCTTCTTCGGGTATACACCGACGGAAAATACCATCGGGGCCTCTTTTGAAAAGTAAAGGGTCATCCCAATAATAGTGTTTTATGTCATAGAAGAATCGTTTCTTTTGCTGGTAGGATAAAGTAGGTGGAACTATTTCGGCGGCTAAATAATTGACGAGATCAGCGTACCATGGTGTAACACATATAGCTAAGGAGGTTTCTCCTTGTTTATCATTGTTATTTTCTTCCAAAGTAGCTATAAGTTTATCGTACGAGAAATCATCGTTGATCGATGTTCTTTCCGGTTCAAGGTTCTCGAGTCTAGAGAGGTGATCTGCTACTACGTTTTCTGTTCCTTTCTTGTCTTTCATTTCCAAATCGAACTCTTGTAGCAGCAGGATCCACCTTAGGAGTCTAGGTTTAGCATCCTTTTTTGTTAAGAGGTACTTGATAGCAGCGTGGTCAGTGTAAATGATTATTTTGGCTCCGACCAAGTAAGAACGAAATTTATCTAGTGCGAACACCACTGTTAAAAGTTCTTTCTCGGTTGTGGCGTAATTCATTTGTGCTTCATCTAGAGTTCTACTTGCTTAGTATATTGTAAGACCCCAATTTTTGCCCTAAGATCCCTCATGCCCTAAGACCCCTCATGGCATCATATCATATTATATCATTGCCTCAAGGATCATTGTGCACCTCTGCTTCCCTCCTAGTGGGTGGGTTACCTTGTGAGTGTGATTCTTGATCACCAAGCATGTATTGCATTTGTATATCATTGCTTTTCATTTGTTTACTAATCAAAAGTACAAAAATATTGTCATCTAACCTTGTTTCTTACAGATGAAGCAAACTAGGTCAACCAGTCAAATCAGCCATTGAGCAATGGATGGTGACCATTCTTGAAGAATTTGGGCACCATGATTATTCATAAGAGATTCGTTTAAGTTGTGATATCATTTTGGATCAAGATCTCATGTGGTAGAGGCTTGGAATTCATCAGAACATGGCTCAGTCAACCAAAACCCTAGCAAAGTCAATTGTGCATTTAATCAGGGATTGGAAGGTGTGAGATGGTTGGAAAGGTCTCATTCATGGCCATACAAGCCTCATATAACATTTCAAACATCATCATTGAGGAATTGGAGGTCAGACAAAAAGTTTCCCAAAATAGTAATGACCTATAATTTTTACCTGCCAAAAATGGAAAGTCATTCTCCTCAAAATTACATCATGAACCAAGCTTCAAATCAAATTTTGCCCAACATGAAAGTTGAAGATCTTGTTCTCACCTTTCCAAAAAGTCCAAGAACACTCATTTCCCATTTATGGTTGGCAAGTTATGATCAAATCATTTTCAAAAAATGTTGAACTTCAAAAGGCCATAACTTTTGAATGGAAAGGCCAATTTGGTTGATTCTTTTTTAAGCAAACCACATTTGATGTGTACTATCCAAATCCATCATCACATTTCATCAAAAACCTTCACATAAAAAGGTCATTTTTCAAGTGAACCATTTAATTTTTGGTGGGAAGAAAAGTCAAATTCAAAAGTACATGGAATTTTCACATGAAACCAATTCTATTCACTTCCAAATGCAATTTGTGACTTGCTGCAAAAGGAAAATCACTATTCCATTGGTCTTAAGTGCAAAAGGGCAAATTGGCCAAATTCCATAAAAATGCATTTTTGCTAATCACTCCAAATTATGCTAAACATGATTAAGGCATGGATTAAGAGGAACTATAAATGCTTAATCATAACAGAAACTGCAGATCCACAATCACATTTCAGATCAAATTCACAAAATCATCACAATTCTCTCAAATTTTCTTCAAGCTTTCACACACTTTTTCACCAATTTCATCAAATCTCATCATTGTTTGGCATTGTTCTTGCTTGCATCTTCATTTGCAGGTGAAATTATGCATCTGTTTGAACTCCATCGTGGCCAAGGCTAGAAGAAATTGCAACTGTTGAAGCAAGCACACTTCCATGGCAGTTTGAAGATTCAACAACCTGGAGCATAATTGAGCTACAACACGTGTTCTAATCACCTCCTACATCATCATAGAGTGCCTGTTTATGCCATTGGAGCCTCGAAATCACCAGATTCAAGATCTGCAAATTCTGGAGGTAAGAATTCGATTCTCACCATTCTCAAAATCATGATGTGGCTTTGGTAGAGTGAAGATCATAGAACACAATGCAATTTGTAGAATTGAAATCCATTAAGATTTGAGAGAGAAATCTTGAATTGAATTTTGGATGTGAAACCTATTCTTGCTCGATCTGTTCAGTACATTAGGAATTAGGAAATTTCATGTGGATATTGTGATTGTGCTAGCTTAGACGGTTCCAACCATATAGGATTTGTTCATTTTGGTGAAAGATTGTTCATATGGATTTTCTGGAGATCTGTTGGATGAACACGATGAAGAACAGCTTCAGAATGCTGTTTGATCTTCATGCCTGGCTTTCCAATTTAAAAATGTGTTTACCGCGCGTTTCAGCGAATCATGTGTTGCCAGCGTTTTAATTGAACGCTGCGTTTTGTCCCTGGCTTCAGAAAATTACACAATTGCCATTCGCTGCTTCATTAATTCATTTAATTCATTTAAATCCCTAAATAATTATTTCACTTTTTAACCAAACTTCAAAAAATCATAATAAATTCATTTTTAGCCCAAATTGGATGGGGATTTTTGTGTTGATCTCCAATTTCTCTCTAGTTCTTTTTAGGTATGATAATCAATGTTGTGCCTGGTTGATTTTTAATCTTTCCTAGAGACTTTGGTCATGTATGCCATGTGTGTATGTTTTGCCATTTCATTCATAAAATAATGATGCCTTATCCAAAATGCATGAAATTTCATATGCATATTCTTGACTCTTTCCAGGTGATTTTGATGTATAGTTTGCTAATTTTGAGTTTCTGGTTAGAGAGTTATGATGTGATCTTTTTGAGTGTGACAATGTGTGTCACACTATGTTATGCCATGTTCATGAATTTTGTTTCCATGCTTATTGAATGCCATTTGCTCTGGATTTTTGCATGTGATTTCATCTATATGTCTAGTTTAACAATGAGTTTTTGTAGGATTTGTTGATACATTTCCTATTTGATTGGTATTTTTGTTTGCTGTTATACCATTTTGTGGACTTTTCTTGAGTGATCAACTTCCATATGTTGTGAAATTCTCATACCTTATCATATGAAGCTGAAATTTTATGGATTGGTTCTTAACATGTTTAATTCCATTTTTGCTTTGGAGTGACCCATTTATCTTATGTCATTTCTGTTTTACACTTGATTGAAGTTGATGCTCAATTTGATACCATGTATGAGCTTGTTTCATTATGCTTTGATTTGTTGATTTTCATTGACTTGGTTTCCATTATCCAAATGCTATGAAATTTGATATGCTACTCATTGAATGTGTCCTGTTTGAGATGGAATTTTTGTGGAATTTATTGAGCTGTGTTGATATTGGTTTGAGTGTGATCATTCTGTTAGCTCCAATGTGATTCCAAAATGCATAGTTTGGCATGTTATGTGTATAAAATGGAATTGGTGTATAGTTTTGATATGGGACCAATTAGACTTTCTTCTTAATTGATTAATCTTGGTTTTGATCATTTTTCACTTGCTGCTTTAAATTTTTCATCTCCTTTTGACCCTAGGCTTGTCCTAGTGGTCTTGTATCTCATGTTTGAATGTGATTTTCAGGTTATGAAGCAAAATGCTTTAAGGAGATTAATGCAAGTTGTTTGAGTTGTTTCATTTGATGTTATAGACTAACTTGGTTTATTTTGTAGGGTGCTTGGTTCACTTGAGCTTTATGCTTTGCACATTGCATTGTTTGATTGTACATTATCTGTTGGTTCATTACCTTGTTTGTTTTGATTTTGTGATTGGGATGCTGATTATATTTGATTGATTTCAGGTACCCTTAGTTGCTCAGTTCTTTTGAGAACTTGCATTGCTTTGCTTGCTAAGCATTTGCATTGAGGTAGACTCTCTTGTCTCCATGTAGTCTGGAAGACCTGGCTTGTTATTTAGCCAGGCACCTGTCTGAAGTCCTCCTTAAGAGGCAATGTGTGTGCTTGTTTATTTTTTGTCCCCAAGCAGGTGAAGTCCTTTTAATAAGGCAATTGGTAGACAAAAGAGATATATAACCTATCTCCTACTATTCTGTGAGTCACTCACATTGCTCACACTACTTGTGTTTGATGCATGTTGAGTAAAACCCAAGATCTATTGAGTCTATACTTTGGGGAGAGAGTTCCATCTTTCTGAACTCCCCCACCTTCTTATATTCAATGCTCTCCCTGACCAGGGATAAGAGTGATGAGGCACACCCCTCATATCCTTTCATCTGCTTCACCTTGGCTCTCAATGTCAAGGTTAAGAGCACCATTGACCCCATTCCAGTTGACTTTTAAGTCTAACCCTTTGCTTGAGCCTAATTGTTTGGTTATAGAGTGTGCTAAATGTTTGTTTGATTGATTATTTCATATGTACATGTTTGCTTGCATACTTTTGTGCATTTATCATCATTGATTGTTCACTAATGCATGATCATCATTGCATATCTTTGTGACACATTTGTGTTTGCCCATTGAGGACAATTATAAGACCATGTCCTTCGGCCATTGTTCCTATGATTTGGAAGGGATAGAGTGTAAGACCATTTCATTTGGTCACTCATATCCTCTTTGCTTAGTGCATTGTTTGTTAGTTGTATGTGAGGATGCAATTATAAGTCCATGTTGTTGGCATTTGTACTCCCATGATCATCTGTTGGAGATCAGAGTAAGCCCAGATAGATTGGCATCTGACATCCACTTTCTTGTTTGTGTTTGCTATGTGAGGATACAATTATAAGACCAGGTTGTTGGCATTTGTACTTCCTATGATCATCCTTTGGAGGTCGGTATAAGCCCAGATAGATTGGCACCTGACATCCATACGTCGTTTTGCTTTAAAGAGATTAGAGTAAGACCATTTGTTGGCATCTGACATCCACTCTTTTGTTTTGTTTTGCTTTGTTGAGATTGGTGTAAATCCATTTATTGGTATCCGATATCCGCTTTTGTTCGTGAGATTGGTATAAGTCCATTGATGGCATCCGGTATCACCTTGCTTTTATGTTGCTTATCTTGTTTTGTTGCCTTATTCCAAAGGACACACTTGAATCATCTTCTATATGATTTCAAGAGGTGAACCTTTCTAAGAAGTTTTACATTCCATTGTCCATACTCACTTCGTCCTAAACCTTTTCGCATGTTGCTTTCAAACACTTGTAAATACATGTTGTGCAAACATTCTCACCTCTTTTTTTCAAATTAGAAACTTGGACCCTAAGTCCTTGATTTTTCAAACTTCACTTTTCCTAATACTTCTTTGAATCAATCATAATCTTACCTTGACCATATTTTGTGAATAATCATAATCAATTTACTTCACACATTCAATTGTTTTGGCTTTGTCCATTGTTAATATGTTTTCATACATTAGCCGTAGGTTTCAATTACCATAGTGGTTGATGTAAATCTTACCTTATCCTTAGTGAGTTGATTGTAAGTCTTCCATACTTATTATAGGGTTAACCCCTCACTAGTATGTTGAAGCCATCCTCGCATGGTGGATTGTTGATGTTGGTTGAGTTTTCTCCCATTGGTAATGAAAAGCCTTAGGCTTGTGTTTTAAAAATGAACTCACTAATTTTTGGAAATCTTTTAGCCGAACTACGGCGTTTTGATCCTTACCTTTGATGGAAGGTACGTAGGCAACGGGTTCATCCGTTCGAACACAAAAATAATTAACTTGTACATTCTTTTCTCATCATCCCATTCATGTTTGCACAATATGTCAAAACAAATAAATATTTTTTTTACAACAAGTGTGAAAAGGGCTCCCTAGGAGTACCTAGGACGTGATGGGTGCCTAACACCTTCCCATTGCGTAATTTACCCCTTACCCCGCTCTCTGATCTTTTCATTAGTTTTCTACGTGTAAAACTTCTTAGGCTTTTGTTCGCTTTTTAGCCAGTCCTTTGGATAAATAAAAGTGCGGTGGCAACTCGATTTCATTGTATGCTTTGCTTATGGTTTAATCAATAAATCATATAGCGACGAATACACCGCTACATATATGACGTGAAGCTTTTTATCCTTTTGTTGTCCTAAAACAGCACACACGGCGTAATCACCGGCATCACACATTATTTCGAATGGTTCATTCCAATCTGGTGTCTGCATTATGGGTGCGGAGATCAATGCTTGTTTAAGCATTTGAAATGCTTCTAAACATTTATTGTCGAAGATGAATTCAGCATCTTTCATCAATAGTCCGGTTAAAGGTTTAGTTATTTTAGAGAAGTCTTTAATGAATCGTCGGTAAAAACCGGCATGTCCTAAGAAGCTTCGTACTTCTCTCATAGTTTTCGGAGGTTGAAGGTTTTCGATTACCTCTATTTTGGCTTTGTCTACTTCAATTCCTCTGTTTGAGATGATGTGTCCTAAAACAATTCCTTCTTGTACCATCAAGTGACATTTTTCCCAGTTAAGTACTAGGTTTACTTTTACACATCGCTCTAGAACTCTTTCTAGGTTTTCAAGACATTCTTCAAAGCTTTTTCCGCATACGGAGAAATCATCCATAAATACTTCCATGATGTTTTCGAGAATATCGGCGAATATTGCCATCATGCACCTTTGGAAGGTTGCGGGAGCATTGCACAAGCCAAACGGCATTCGTCGATAAGCGAAGGTACCAAAAGGACATGTGAACGTTGTCTTTTCTTGGTCATCAGGATGAATTGGTATTTGAAAGAAGCCTGAGTAACCGTCTAGATAGCAGAAATGAGAATGTTTTGCTAATCGTTCTAACATCTGGTCAATGAATGGTAAAGGGAAATGATCTTTTCGGGTTGCTTTGCTTAGTTTCCTATAGTCAATGCACATTCTCCATCCCGATTCGATTCGTTTGGTTATAGTTTCTCCTTTTTCATTTTCAATAACTGTTATACCTCCTTTCTTCGGTACTACGTGTACAGGACTAACCCATTTGCTATCAGATATAGGATATATGATACTTGCTTCTAATAACTTGGTTACTTCCTTCTTCACTACATCACTCAGGATCGGGTTTAGTCTCCTCTGATGTTCCCTAGAAGTTTTACAGTCTTCTTCTAGCATGATGCGGTGCATACAAATAGAAGGACTTATTCCTTTAAGGTCGGTGATGTTGTACCCTAGTGCGGTTGGATATTTTCTTAAGATATGCAGGAGTTTTTCGGTTTCGAGTTTTCCTAGGTCTGCATTAACTATCACTGGTCGTTCAAGTTCTAAGTCAAGGAATTCATATCTCAGATTTTTGGGAAGTGTTTTCAGGTCTAGGGTTGGTTTCTTAAGGCATTGCATAGGGTCCGATGTTATTGCTAAACATTGGTTGAGTTTGTCTTCTATACTATAGTCAGACAATTTGTCATTCTCTAACTCTGTTTCTTTTATGCATTCATCGATGATATCCATGAAGTAACATGTATCTTCTATTGCAGGTGCTTTCAAAAATTTGGAAAGAATGAACTCAATTTTCTCTTCTCCTACTTCGAAAGTGAGTCGTCCTCATTTTACGTCTATGATTGCACCGGCAGTTGCTAAGAACGGTCTTCCCAGTATAATGGGTGTAACTTCATCTTCTCTAATGTCCATAATTATAAAATCGGTTGGAATGTAGAATTGACCTATGCGCACGGGAACGTTTTCAAGAATTCCTACAGGATATCTAACGGAACGATCTGCTAGTTGCACAGACATTTTAGTTGGTCTTAATTCTCCCATTTCCAGTTTCTTGCATATGGATAAAGGCATAACACTAATACCGGCTCCTAAATCGCATAAGGCCTTGTCTATGACAAATTTTCCTATGTGACAGGGTATAGAGAAACTACCCGGATCTTTAAGTTTAGGAGGCATATTCTGGATTATAGTGCTACATTCAGCAGTGAGTGTAACAGTTTCGCTATCTTCAAGTTTCCTTTTATTAGAAAGAATTTCTTTTAAGAACTTAGCATATGAGGGCATCTGCGTAATAGCTTCTGTAAATGGAATTGTGACGTTTAACTGTTTCAGTAGGTCAACAAATTTTTTAAATTGGCCCGCATCTTTGGTTTTAATAAGCCTTTGAGGGTAAGGGATAGGTGGTTTATAAGGCGGTGGAGGTACATAAGGTTCTTTCTTTTCTACGGTTTCCTTATTACTCTCTTCCTTTTCCTTAGGTTTACTCTCTTCCTCAGTTGACTTTTTAGAGTTTTGGCTCTCAGTTCTTGGATCTACTGGTCCTTCCACTTCTTAGTATGATTGCATGAGCGTGGCTTTTCGGGTTAGGTTGGGGCTGTCAAGGAAATGTACCAGTTGGAGTAGCAGTAGGCGCTTGTTGTTGAGCTACTTGTGATATTTGTGTTTCTAGCATTTTGTTATGGGTAGCCAGGGCATCTACTTTACTTGCTAGTTGTTTGATTTGTTCGCCAGTGTGTACATTCTGGTTTAAGAAATCTTTATTGGTTTGCTGTTGAGAAGCTATGAAGTTCTCCATCATGATTTCCAAGTTGGATTTCCTAGGAACGTTATTGTTAGGTGTAGATGGGGTCGGCTTTTGGTATCCAGGAGGTATAGCTGGGGCTTGATTTGGAGCTTGTCCTGGTGCGTATAAAGCATTATTACTCTTATATGAAAAATTAGGATGATTCTTCCAGTTTGAGTTATAGGTATGCGAGTAGGGATTTCCTTGAGCATAATTCACTTGCTCTGCTTGGATTCCTGTTAGGAGTTGACAATCTGCAGGAGGGTGACCTTGGATCCCACAGACTTCGCAATTCTGAGTTATGGCAACCACGGTGGCCGGAGGTGATACATTTAAACTTTCAATTTTCTGGACTAGAGCATCCACTTTTGCATTAACATGATCAAGGTTACTTATCTCGTACATGCCAGTTTTCGTTTGAGGTTTTTCTACCATTGTTCGTTCGCTTCCCCACTGATAGTGGTTTTGGGCCATGCTCTCGATAAGTTGATAAGCATCAGCGTAAGGTTTGTTCATTAGTGCACCACCTGCGGCGGCGTCTATTGTTAACCTCGTGTTGTACAAGAGACCATTATAGAAGGTATGAATCACTAACCAGTCCTCTAAACCATGGTGTGGACAAAGTCTCATCATGTCTTTGTATCTTTCCCATGCTTCGAAAAGAGACTCGTTATCTTTCTGTTTAAATCCATTTATCTGGGCTCTCAACATAGCTGTTTTGCCCTGAGGAAAATATCGGGCAAGGAAGACTTTCTTCAACTCGTTCCATGTGGTGACTGAGTTGGAAGGAAGAGACTGAAGCCATCTTCTAGCGCTATCTCTTAACGAGAAAGGAAAAAGACGAAGTCGAATTGCCTCAGAAGTGACACCATTAGCTTTAACAGTATCAGCGTATTGGACAAATACAGATAAATGAAGGTTTGGATCCTTGGTAGGATTTCCAGAGAATTGGTTCTGTTGCACTGCTTGCAACAGTGAAGGTTTAAGTTCGAAGTTGTTTGCTTCGATTGCGGGTGGAGCAATACTCGAATGCGGCTCATCTTGCGATGGAGCGGCGTAATCTCGAAGAGCACGAGCTGGTTCTGCCATCTCGGGTATCGGCGAAGGAAGAAGATTTTTGAGGTCAGGAATTTCGATAGGAGGGAGATTGTTTGCAACACGATATTCCCGAATTCGTCGTAAGACTCGGAGATATAGTTCGATGTCGTTGATTCGTAAGTAAAACGGCTCGCCTTGTGAGCGAGTGTGTGGCATACAAATCAACGAAAGAAAGAAAAAAATAAAAATTGCCTTAGTCTCTACAGTGTAACAGAAGAGTTCCGATATCGACTAAATAAAAGTCCCCGGCAACGGCGCCAAAAACTTGATCGCGACTTTATGAGTCGATTGGGGTACTAACTGCAAGTGCACAGTTCTATCGCGTAGTTTTAAAAGATATCGATCCCACAGGGACTTATGAATCGATATACCATTATCTAATGTTACTTCGTAAAGCTAAGGCGGATGATATTTTGATTGTTTCGGGGGAAAAGTTAAAACTAAAACTAGATCTAAATTAAATATCAATTAAACGGATATCGGTATGTAGTTTGTCGTAATTAGGGAATCAAATCTTCGTTGGTTTCTTGGTTTTAAAATAAATCTTTTCAGTAGATACTATTGATTAAAAATATTTTCTCAAACTCTCGCTCTGTTGAATAGACTATGACTTTATATTAACGTAGCTGTCACTTATTAGTTAAGTCCAAAATCACTTTTCGAAAACAATAGAATCCATAGAAACTCTTTTTAAGAAAATACTAATCATTTAAACACCCTCGTCTCAAAGTCTCGCTCTGTTGACTTAGATTATATAATTAACTTCAAATGCTTAACTTTCGTCCTCACATTTAACTTTTAAAAATACTTTTTGAAAAAGATTAGAATTTAATTAACTCTAAAAATTGCTTTCGCCCTGATTTAGAATTAATGTCCAATTTACACTGTCCAGTTAAAAACTCAAACTTTCGCTCTATTGATTTTAACTTCTTTAGTCTTTTACTCTCGTACAAAAACCTTGGTATTAAACCTGTAAATTGAGACCGTAAAAAAAAAGTGATTTTATTTTTAAACGTAATTAGACCAACTTAGTTTTGATTCCTTCATTCCGCTTACTTTACATACCGATACCTAAATAAATTAGCCAGACATGCTAAACAGATCTAAACAATCATCATGCTTAAATAGAAACATCTCAGGCAAATAATGCAAATAAACAATAAAACAGGGCATATATAAATTCAAACAATAATTAAAGAACCTGAATACTTAATGGCAATCTTGAACACTCCACCACAGACCGGTTGGATTTGTTCTTGAATTCTTCAATCGGATAGGAAAATAAAAGTGAAGGAATTAAAAAAAACCTAGGGTCTAACGTAAGGTTAGATCCGGTAAAAGGTACACAATAATTTCCGGTGTAGAAACTATTGTGTGAAAAATTAATTAAGTGCTGAAAGCTTGACTGAAAAAGAAAATAGAAATTGCAAAGAAAAGTAAAAACTATAAAAAATAATGCTGTAAAGTATGCTTGCACGGCTGGAAGAGAAAGAGCACGAAGAAGAGAGACGGCCCAGAGCTGCAGGGTTTGCCAAAAGCCACTATTTATATTACTCACTTTTTGTAACGGTTTCCAAAAGCTTTCCGTGTAAAAATCCTCACGTTCCAATAGTCAAGCGTAACAATAGGCTTCAACGTGCCTCTGTTGCGCTTCTGAAGCCAAAAATATAGGAGAATGGTGTGACGTCCGTCACACCATGTGTTACGCTCGTAACACAAGTAGGCAGGGCGTGACGCTCGTCACACCTTGTGTGGCGCTCGTCACGGGCACAGCGCCTGTGCTTTTGGGTTAGGCTTTGGCTTGGTGGAATTTGCTTCTTTTCATTTCTTTTTGCACCTCCTTTTCTTCCTTTTTCACTTGTGCTTCAAATAAACTACCTGAGATAAATAGGAAGCAAAATACCAAGTAGTATCGAATAAAATGAAATAAATTGAAGTGAATAATAATATAATTTAATTAAATCGAGTCCTAGAATGTGATATTATTTCATGTTATCAGAAGATTAATTGGATGAAGCTTGCAAGGAAAGGAAGCTGAAGTAGCTTCAGTTCGCGTCGCGAACATTGCGAATCCAGCAAGCTGTTTTGGCCAAGTGTGCTGTTTTCAAGGCCAGCTGTGTTTTGCCATTTCTGTATCTGTTTTAGGGGGCTTTTCAGCTTTAGATGAAAATGAGCATTTTAGGAAAGGTCAACCATTTTTAGAAAACAGAATGGAAATTGTTCATTCATTCATTGATAGTTGGAGATTTTGTAAGAGAAAAACAGAGTTTATTCTTCCATTGCCTTTTGCTTTCCAAAATGATGATGAGGAGCTAAACCCCATTTTGTCAAGATTGGAGGTAATAGCTATTCTTATTTGTTTATGTATTTCATTTGACTCTTATATATGATGAAAGATTGTTGATGTATTGAAAGATATTTTTGCCCTAAGTTGAATATTAGATTTGAGTAGTTGTTGAAAGAGATTATTTAAGTCTTGACATAAAATATATTTTCAAGTAGTGAATAAGTTGTAGAAATAGATTTATTCACTACTCTTCTTTTATATCAACCATTAAAGATTGTTATATTGATAGTTAGGTGGAGAAATCGTCTAAAGATTAATATAGTGATTATCACAATATCATTTAGACATAAATGATATTGAGAGGATACTTGAACATCATCAATAATCTTGAATTTATATAGTTGTCATAAGGAATCATAAGCAATTTGAATAGTGAACTCCAATCTTGCCAAGCCTTTTACATTTGATTAAAACTATTTTATTATTTTACTGACATTTTACTCAAAAGATAACTTTTCAAACAAAACAACTTGGTTACTTTCTAAACTTATAACAATTTGGATTATAGAACGGCGGTAATAACAACCAATCTCTGTGGATACGATATAAAAATATTTGCCGAAAATATACTTTTCAATAGAGAACAAGCATGAAAGTGGTCCAAAAAGTTCCTGATCATCATGTATGCCTCCCAATTATCTCAATTTGCCAATTTTATCAAGATAACCCAAAGGGCTTGAGGATTGTTTCCCAAGGAAACCCTAATTCAACTATACATTGATTGTGCCTTGCTCATGAAGCAACCTCAACCTATGATCAAATTTAATCAAGGTAAGTTCTTTAATTCAATATTTTATGCATTGTAAGACCCCAATTTTGTCCCTAAGATCCCTCATGGCATCATATCATATCATATCATTGCCTCAAGGATCTTTGTGCACCTTTGCTTCCCTCCTAGTGGGTGGGTTATCTTGTGAGTGTGGTTCTTGATCACCAAGCATGTTTTGCATTTGTATATCATTGCTTTTCATCTGTCTATTAACCAAAAGTACAAAAATATTGTCATCTAACCATGTTACTTGCAGATGAAGCCAGCTAGGTCAAAACAGTCAAATTATTCTTTGAACAGTAGATGGTGGCCATTCTTGAAGAATTTGGGCACCATGATCATTCATCAAGATTCATATGAGTTGTGACATCATTTTGAATCAAGATCTCAAGTGGTAGGGGCTTGGAATTCATCAGAACATGGTTCAGTCAACCAAAACCCTAGCAAAGTCAACTATGGTCAACTGTGCATTTAATCAGTGATTTGATGGTGGGAATTGGTTTGAGAGGTCTCATTCATGTCCATACAAGCCTCATATAACATGTCAAACATCCACAGTGAAGAATTTGAGGTCAGACAAAAAGTTTCCAAAAATAGTAAGTTGACCTGTAATTGGAATTTGCCAAAAATGGAAAGTGCTTCTCCTCAAAATTACATCATCATACAAACTTCAAATGAATTTTTGTCCAACATGAAAGTTGAAGATCTTGTTCTCCCATTTCCAAAAAGTCCAATAACACTCATTTTTCATTTATGGTTGGCAAGTTATGATCAAATCATTCTCAAGAATTTTTGAACTTCAAAGTGAGATAACTTTCAAACCATTTGGCCAAATTGAGTGAGGTTTTTTGCTACAAGTCACATTTGATATGCTCTATCCAAATCCTTCATCACATTTCACCAAAAATCATCCAATCAAAATGGCCTTTTTCAAGTGCATTGAATTAAAAAAGAGAGGGGTGAAAAATGGACTTTCAAATTAAGCTTTGCCAATGCATTCTACCAATTGCAAATGACTGAAAATCACATTTGGAGATTGTTTAGGCCCATTTTCGCACTGTAGCATGCCATGCACATGCAACTTGAGTGGATTTCACTAATTAACCAAAACACTTCATTAAGCAAAATTCCATTACCATTCCACTAACCAAGCTTATGCATTGTTAATCAAGGGTATATATGACTCATTTCAGACTGAAAAACCCTAGCCACTATTCACAAATCAGATCTGAAATTCATTTTCTCTCAAAAACTCTCATTTCCTTCACTTGATTTTTTCTGGAAAACTATCAAAGGATTCGTGCTTCTGTGTATTGGACCATCATCCACCATCCTTGTTGAGGTCTTTGCAAGCATCATCTCCCAACTGTAGAGCATTTCCAACACTGTTGCATTGAGCTTTCTTTCATGGCAGATATTGATTGGAGATGCCTCAAGGGTTGTTGAGCTAAAATTCGTTGTCCATTCATCAATACAAACACCATTGAGCTATTGTTTCTGCATTCCAAGGCCAGAAGAACACTGTTTCGAAACTGCATCTTCAAAGAGGTTGGTTTTCGATTCTCTCTATTCTTGAAATCATGATATGCTTGTTAAAGATCTTTCCATGCTGATTGCAATGAACTTTGAATCATGAAAAACCATTGAGAACTGAGAGAGAAATATGGATTTAATGTTTGGTTGTTAGTTTTTACTTTGCTCGATTCTTTCATAATAGCATGAGTTAGTGTAAATGAACCTTGGATTGTTGATGTACTCTGTGAGATGAACACATTGATATGTCGTTTTCTGATTTTGGTTGCAAGTTGATTCATGAGCTGGGTTTTGTTTGAAGAACACATGAACCCTATTTTTTTTCGAACCCAGAACTTGGTTTGATCCGCTGAACCCGTGCCTTGCATGTTTTTCTTGTTTTCTGGCCATGAAGCCAATCAGAGGATGACACGCCCTTAAGTGAAACGCGGCGTTTCACTTAAGGGGCCGGTTATTTACCATTTTGCCATTGCCGTTTATTAATTCAATTAAATCATTTCTTTTTTTCAATATTTATTTCATTTGGTATGCTGACTTTAAAAAATTCATAAGTTCCTCAATTTTAATCCAAATTTGATGGGATTTTTTGTGAAATGCTCCTCTTGATCTCTATTTTATTATGGTGATTTTTCCATATTTTTTGCACGTGTGGTGTTTTAAATGTGCTAGGGTTTGTTCATGTGTGTCCATTTTGTGTATGCCATGCCATTTTGCTTATGAAATGAAGATACTTAATCCAATGCCTCTGAAATTTTTTGTGCTTAAACTAGACATGCTCATGGTGATTTTGGTATAGAGTTTGTGATTTTATCATTGCTGGTTATTGAGATATGATTTTTTGAATAGGGGTGTGACAATTTGTGTCACACCATTCATGTCCAACTTCTTGATTTTAATTACCATGCTTATTGAACTCAAAATGGTCCGGATTTTTGCATGAATATACTTATGAATGTTGAGAATACATGTGAAGTTTTCTGGAATTATTGATGGCATTTCCTATTTGATTGGAATTTTCTCCCCTGTTTGGTCATTTGTTGATTTTTTGTGATACATGTTTGTATTTGGTTTGTGAAATTCTGGTTATTAATTGGATGGATGTGAAATTTGACATGTGAATTGTAGACATCTTAAAGTTTGTCATGGCTTTGGTCCCATTCATTTATCATATGTTGTTTCTGTTTTATGATTAATTGAAGTTGGTGCATGTTTTGTTGCTTGGTATGAGTTTGCTTGAACTTGCTTTGACTTTCTGATTTTCATTGACCTACTTCCTTTGATCCAAATAAGCTGAAATTTGGTATGCTTATCATGTTATGGATGATGTTTGAGCATGAATTATTTGAGAATTTTTTGAAATGTTTGTGATTTGATTTGACTTGAATCTTTCTGTTGACTTCTTTGAGGTTCTATATGACATGCTTTGACCTAATTTGTTTGTGAAATGATAATGATGAATGATATGAACATGAAACCACTTGGGTTTGTTTCTTAAATTGTTTGAACTTGATTTTGGATAGCTTTCACTTGCTGTTTTGGATTTTTTATCTCCTTTTGACCCTAGGCTTGTCCTAGTGGTCTTGTTTCTCATGTTTGAGTTTGCTTTTCAGGTTAAGAAGCAAAGGCTCTAAGGAAATTAATGCAAGTTAATTGAGTTTGATTGATTATCATGAACTAACTTGTTTGTTTTGTAGGATGCTTAGCTCATATGCTTTGAGCTTTGTGCATTGCACATTTGACTGATTGTGTTGACTGTTGATCCTTATCTTATATTGGTTTTGAGTTTGAATTGTATACTGATTTTGTTTGACTGGTTTCAGTTACCATTAGTTGCCCAGTTCTTTTAAGAACTTGCTTTGCTTTGCTTGATAGCATTTGCATTGAGGTAGAATCTCTTATCTTCATGTAGTCTAGAAGACCTGGCCTGTTACTTGGCCAGGCAACTGTCTGAAGTCCTCCTTAAGAGGCAATGTTTGTGTTTGTTTAACTTTGTCCCCAAGCAGGTAAAGACCTCATGTGAGGCAATTGGTAGACAAAAGAGATATGTAGCCTGTCTCCTACTATTCTGTGAGTCACTCACCTTGCTCACACCACATGTGTTGATGCATAGTGAGTAAAAACCCAAGATCAATCGAGTCAATAATCTGTGGAGAGAGTTCCTACTTTCTGAACTCCCACACCTTCTGATATTCAAAGTTCTCCCTGACCAGGGATAGGAGCATGAGGCACACCCCTCATATTCTTTCATCTGCTTCACCTTGGCTCTCAATGTCAAGGTTAAGAGCACCAGTAACCCTATTCCAGTTGGCTTCAATGCCCACCCTTTGTATGAGCCTCATTGTTTGGTTATAGAGTGTGCTGAATGACTTTGGTTGATTGATTACTTAGTTCATTTGTACATGTCTGCTTGCATGCTTTGTGCATTTATCATCATTAATTGCTCATTAGTGCATGATCATTTCATTTGTCTTCGTGACATATCTTTGTTGTTTGCCCATTGAGGACAATTGTAAGACCATTCATTGGCCATTGTTCCTATGATATGGAAGTGAGTATAAGACCATTTCATTGGCCACTCATCTTCTCTTTGCTTGATGCATTTGTTTGTTGTATGTGAGGATACAATTGTAAGTCCATGTAATTTGGCATTTGTTTTCCTATGATCATATGTTGGAGGTTAGAGTAAGCCCAGATAGATTGGCATCTGACATCCAAGTGTTTGCTTTTTTTGTTGGGGATTGGTATAAGTCCAGATAGATTGGCATCCGGTATCCACTTTTTATTTCTTTGTTGAGGAGATTGGTATAAGTCCATAGAGTGGCCTCTGATATCCAGTTCTGTTTTAGGAGATTGGTATAAGTCCAGTGATTGGCATCCGGTATCCGCTTTTGTTGACTTTCTTCTTTTGCTTTGTTTGTTTATTATTGCTCATTGCCTATTCCAAAGGACACACTTGAGTCATCTTCTATATGATTTCAAGAGGTGAACCTTCTAGGAAGTTTTACACTCCATCTTCATCCATTCATCCATTTGGTCCTAAACCTTTTCACACATTGCTTTCAAAACTTGAGATAAATATTGTGCAAACATCTTCATGCTTTCAAATTAGAAACCTGGACCCTAAGTCCTTGACTTTTTCAAACTCCATTTTCATAATACTTCTTTTGAATCAACCTTAATCATACTTTGACCCTCCTTTTGTGAATAATCATAATCAATTAATTTCACCCATTCAATGTTTTGTGGCTTTGTCCATTCTTGTTAAGTTTTCATACATTAGCCATAGGTTTGATTTATCCTAGTTGGTTGGTGTCAATCTCACCTATTTGTCCTTAGTTGATTGAATTGTAAGTCTTCCTTGCTTATTATAGGGTTAACCCCTCACTAGCAAGTTGAAGCTTTTCTCACATGGTGGACTTGTTGTTTTGTATAAGGTTGAGTTTTCTCCCGTGGATAACGTAAGACCTTAAGGCTTGTGTTTAAAATTGAATCCACTAACTTTTGGAAATCTTTTAGCCGAACTACGGCGTTTTGATCCTTACCTTTGATGGAAGGTACGTAGGCAACGGGTTCATCCGTTTGAACACAAAAACAATAAAAATTGTATATTCTTTTCTCATCATCCCATTCATGTTTGCACAATAAATATTTCATAACAAATAACAATTTAGTACAACAAGTGTGAAAAGGGCTCCCTAGGAGTACCTAGGACGTAGTGGGTGCCTAACACCTTCCCATTGCGTAATTTACCCCTTACCCAGACTCTCTGATTTTTTTATTAGTTTTCTACGCGTAAAACTTCTTAGGCTTTTGTTCGCTTTTTAGCCAGTCCTTTGGATAAATAAAAGTGCGGTGGCGACTCGATTCATTGTATGCTTTGCTTATGATTTAACCAATAAATCATATAGCGACGAATACACCGCTACAGAAAAGTGGCGACTCTGCTGGGGAATAAATAAATCCTTGGTGGTATTGCCTACTTTTCACCCTTGTTGTGTGCTATATTGTTATTTGTTATATGACATATTTTTGTACCATTTGGGATAACTGTATTGATTGTAATGTTTGAATTGCTTGATATACAATTGTTGTTTGCTTTGGTGATCTGTGAGATGAGTTCTATACCCGAACTCGAGTGCACTCTAGGATAGGAGAATGGCATAGTCTTGTTGACTGGTGTGGAGTATTCCTTAGCCAGTTGACTTGCGAGTCCATTCACTTGGTGGAGGTCATGTTGGACTAATAATGTCACACAAGTTATTTGTGGTTAGGCATTATTCTTTCAATCATGTGCCGCAGAAGCCAAGGACCGTAGTTTACCAAGCCCATCTTGGCCTATTTTTAGGACGTAGTGCGGAGGTCGTTCAGATGTAAGTTCTGGTGCGATTGTTACGCGATACTACACTCATAAGAGTTTCTCTTGAGAATATTTTTGGAATACGAGTATTCGTTCCTCCGATAATATTCGAAAGATGGAACGATGATTATGGGAACCTCTGGTAGAACATGTCTGGCAGGTTTAAACCCTAGTACACTCCCTTTGGGTGGTTCTTAACCGAGACTCCATGCTCGTGACTCTCAACAAACCCGTGATTCGTGGTTGAGTCGTTCAGACAACCTTAATATCAATGGAACCTGGGTGTTGATCAGGTGTAAAACCTAAATCCCCCAAAACGGATGGTTGATATTAAGGATGTTCGAGCCGGTTCATGTACCGTTAATATCAATGGAACTTGGGTGTCGATAAGGTGAAAACCTAAATCCACCAAAATGGATGATTGATATTAGGGATACAATGAGCTTTCCCATGACCTTTGTTTGGTGTGACTTGTTTGATCCTTGAGTGTGATTGTTGCATTCATGCATTCATGCATTCATCTGCATTCATGTCATCAGAAAAGAGAAAATTTTCAAGGAACTTAAAAGGGTTTATTTGCAAAATTTTCAGACATGGAAAGACCAAAAAGGCATACGAAGAAGTACAACTTTAGACAGCCCGATGTAAAAGAGTTAAGGAATCTGACATCCTATGTATTAGATCCCTTGGGTTTCAAAGCTCGCTATGGGAAGCTTCTGCCTCTGCTGACTACTCAGGTTGAGGAAGGGTTGATGAGTACTCTAGCCCAGTTTTATGATCCGCTGTATCACTGCTTCTCTTTCCCGGATTTCCAGTTGCTGCCTACCTTGGAGGAGTATTCTCATCTCATTGGGATCCCAATTCTGGATCAAGTGCCGTTCAGTGGCCTAGAGAGTATTCCGACTGCTCGAGAGATTGCCAACTCGTTGCACATAGATGAAGATTTGATTAAGGCTAATCTGACTACCAAAGGCGGAATTCAGGGTTTTCCTTCCGAGTTCCTCATTGCCCAAGCTACCTTTTATGGGAAGGCCATGAGTGAGGATGCCTTTGAGGCCTTGTTTGTGCTGCTCATCTATGGATTAGTGTTATTTCCCAACTTCGACAAGTTCGTGGACATGAACGCCATTAGGATCTTCTCAGTTCTTAATCCCGTTCCGACCTTGTTGGGCGATGCCTATGTCTCTTTGCATCTGAGGAATGCAAAGGATGGAGGAGTTATTGTCTGCTGTCTACCTCTGCTGTACAAGTGGTTTATTTCGCACTTGCCGCAGACAGTTGCTTTCAAGGAGAACAAAGGATGTCTACGGTGGTCTCAGAGACTTATGTCTCTCACCAATGATGATATCACTTGGTATGATCGCGTGTATGATACCGTCCAGATCATTGACTATTGTGGTGAATTCCCTAATGTGCCTCTTCTTGGCACATGTGGTGGGATCAGCTACAATCCCATTCTCGCACGACGTCAGCTTGGGTTCCCCCTAAAGGATAAACCTCATAACATTCTGTTAGAAGGTGTGTTCTTTCAGGAGGGTAAAGATCCCCAAGGCCTGAGAGCCAGATTTGTCCGTGCTTGGCGCAGTATTCACAAGAAGAGTAGGAATGAGTTGGGTCCAAAGAAATGCATTGCTTTGGAGCCATACACCTCTTGGGTCAGACAGAGAGCTGCCGTGTACTTGATGCCATATGATCATCCGAGACCTACACCGTTGGATGTGGCTGGGCCTTCAACCCTCCCTACCCAACGTGTAGAGGAGTTGAGAGAAGAATACCTTTCACGTGCTTGGATCCGTGAAAGAGAAGAATTGCTTCAGCAGCTTAAGGAGAAGGACGCTATGATTGAGTTCCTCGAGCATCGAGTGATCGACGATCCGAACGACACTTGGACCTCTCTGCTTCCTCAGTCTTCCAAATTCTGGAAGAGGAGGTATGATCGACTTGCAAAGGAGAAAGCAGATATGGAAGCGGCCTATGAGAGAGAGATCAAGAAGCTGTGTACTTCTCGTCTTCCAGCATCCCGAGCTTCTAGGGATCCATAGGATGTTTATTTCCCTTTTCTCTTTGTAATGATCAAAAATGCTGTACTTCTTTGTCTCGATATATTGAATGAAATATTTTCGGTGAGAAATTAAAATGCTTTAACTATTCAAAGTATTGCAAATAATACCCTAAGGGTTCCTTGAAAATAAACAAAACATCTGCACAAGCATTTCATGCATCATTTTTGCATAAGCAGGTACCCTTTGTTTCTGGTCTTCTTGCCCTAACTATGTGTTCTTCATTTATTTTGAAGACAAGCTGACTCACCGGTATTATACTCGAGTCAATTCTGCAAGAGTCATGGAGCAGCTAGAACAAGAGAACAGAGAACTGAAAGAAGAGGTCGCCAGACTTGGCGCTTTGATGGAGCAACTCCTTGCTGCTCAAAATCAACCTGCTCAAACGCCTGCAACGCCTGCCCAGAGGACGGTCATCTCAGAGGTTGTCACTTCGACTGTGCCAGTCAGTGCTCATCAGTTGCCCAATGCTATGCCACCCGGGTTCCCTTGGGGAATGCCTCCAGGTTTTATGCCTGATATCCCCGCTCCGACGTTTGCTCACATGCCGACATCTAGCCCGGTCCCTGTCGCCGCTCCTCCTGTCGTGCATACCATGCCAAGGGTAGACGACACCATCTATCACTCCGAGCCATCTGAGGGCTCAGACGTTCATGAAAAGATGGACGCCATGAACGACCAATTCCTTGAGCTGAGAAAGGAATTGAGGACTCTTCGAGGTAAAGATTTGTTCGGCAAGTCTGCTGCCGAGTTGTGCCTTGTTACCGGTGTGAAGATACCGATTAAATTCAAAGTACCTGACTTTGAAAAGTATAAAGGGAACACCTGTCCACTCGCTCACCTGGTCATGTACGCCAGGAAGATGTCTACCCAGACGGATAATGATCAGCTGTTGATTCATTATTTCCAGGACAGCCTGTCCGGTGCCGCGCTCAGATGGTACATGAGCTTGGACAGTGCCAATATCAGATCCTTCAATGACCTTGGCGAAGCTTTCGTCAAGCAATATAAGTACAACGTCGATATGGCGCCTGACCGAGATCAACTCAGGTCCATGTCGCAGAAGGACAAGGAAACGTTCAAGGAGTACGCCCAGAGGTGGCGAGAGCTGGCAGCTCAGATTACTCCACCGCTGGAGGAGAAAGAAATGGCCAAGATCTTTTTGAAGACTCTTGGCTCATTCTATTATGAGCGGATGGTAGCAAGCGCTCCCTCTGATTTCACCGAGATGGTGAACATGGGGATGCGTCTTGAAGAAGGTGTCCGTGAGGGACGATTGGCGAAAGATGAGAGCTCTTCTTCTAAACGATATGGGGCGTTTAAGAGGAAGGATGGGGAAGCACATGTTGTGCAATCCCATCCCAAGCACAGAAGACCCTCTGCTCAGAGGAAGCCCACACGTCGTGCCGGTCATCAGCATCAGGTGGCTCATATAGCACCTGTCTTTAAAGACAATGCTCAGCAACATCAGCAATATCAGCATCAGCAACAATATCAACAGCCTCATTATCAGCAACAACATCGTCCACAGCAACAGGCTTACCAGCCTCGAGGCAGTACAACCAATCAAGCTAACCTGAGTTATGATAGGAAGAAGATCAACTTCGATCCAATTCCTATGACATATGCAGAGCTTTATCCTTCCTTGTTGGAAAGGAAATTGGTTTCTCCCAGGGATCCTCCGGCCATTCCTGCAAATCCATAATGGTGGTATAAACCAGATCAGCATTGTGTTTACCATTCCGGTGCTCCAGGCCATAACATCGAGAATTGCTACCCACTCAAGACTAAGGTTCAAGACCTTATGAGATGTGGGATTCTGAGCTTTGAAGATTCAGGCCCGAATGTCACCAAGAACCCATTGCATGCGCATGGGAAATCTGTCAATATGGTTCAGGAATGCCTTGGGAAGTACAAGGTCAGATATGTAAGCCACATTAGGCAGTCGTTGGTTGAATTACATCGTTTGCTGTGTCAGTACAGCTACTTAGAGCATAACCACGACAAGTGCCGCGTCTGCTCGGTTAACCGCTTGGGTTGCGATCAAGTACGAAGAGAACTCCAAAAGTTGTTGGATGAGGGTACCATTGAGATTCTGCAGAATCGCAATGTTGATAAAGCCGAGCCTGAGGTGAATGTGATTTCACCAGTGTTCAAGCTGCCCGAGCCTGTTGTTATTCGTTACAATAGCAGCAAGCCGAAGGCTTCCCCTTCTTTGGTCATTAAACCTGCAGGCCCTGTGCCTTACTCTTCAGACCGAGCTGTGCCATTCAGATACAACCCTGTTGCTGTGCAAGATGGAGTAGAAGTGCCTTTGCCTTCAACTTCTGTGACCAACGTCGCTGATGTAAGTGGGTTGACCCGAAGTGGTCGTGTGTTTTCTGCACCTGCCAAAGCTGTTGTTGCTTCTGAATCTGTTGAGCGTCCGGTTGGGACCGCTGTGAATATTCAGAACCAGGCACGTGATGTTGTCAAACCATCCTCCTCTGTACAAAAAACTCCCGTTTCTTCAGTTGGCCCGAGTGGCATTGTAGATGAAGAATCTGATGAGATGCTGAGGCTCATCAGAAAGAGTGAGTACAACGTTGTAGACCAGCTTCTACAAACGCCATCCAAGATTTCCATTCTTTCTCTGCTGCTGAATTCGGAACCCCATAGGGAGGCTCTGCAGAAAGTCTTGGATCTGGCGTATGTTGATCACGACGTCACCATTGAGCAATTTGATAGTATTGTTGCAAACATTACCGCTTGCAACACTTTGAGCTTTTGTGACGCTGATCTCCCTGAGGAGGAAAGAGACCACAACATGGCTTTACATATCTCCATGAATTGCAAATCTGACGCAATGTCCAATGTGCTGGTGGACACTGGATCTTCTCTAAATGTATTGCCAAAGACCACACTCTCCAGATTGTCATATCAAGGTCCTCCTATGAGGCAGAGTGGGGTTGTTGTGAAAGCATTCGATGGGTCGCGTAAGACAGTGATTGGGGAAGTTGATCTCCCTATCAAAATTGGACCAAGCGATTTCCAAGTTACCTTCCAGGTGATGGATATCCACCCATCTTATAGCTGTCTCTTAGGCAGACCATGGATTCACGAGGCTGGCGCCGTGACATCCACCCTACACCAGAAGTTGAAATTTGTGAAGAATAAGAAATTGGTTGTAGTAGGGGGAGAAAAGGCTCTCCTGGTTAGCCATCTGTCTTCTTTCTCGTACATTGACGTTGAGGACGAAGTTGGAACTCAGTTCCAAGCTTTATCTATTGATGAACCAATCGAGAAGAAGTCTCCTTCATTCACTTCCTACCGTGATGCGAAGCTGGCCATTGAATGTGGTGCAGTTGCTGGATTAGGGAAGGTGATTGAACTTGAAGACAATAGATCCCGGGCTGGCATTGGCTACTGTTCTGGGGCATGTAATGAGCAAGGTTTGTTCACAAGTGGAAGATTCATCCATGCCGATCAACCTGAGGAGGAAGCTGCTGCTATCTTGGAAGAGGATGCAGAGGACGTGAACAACTTCGTTATTCCTGGTGGTGTCTGCCACAATTGGGTCGCTGTAGATGTTCCTACAGTCATCCATAGATCAGAGTAATTGTTCACTTTGTTTAAAACCCTTCTCCCATGCCAAAAGGAGAAGTGATGACATTGTTGGCAAAGCATATATACAATGATGTTTTCATTCAATTAATGCATTGTTAAACATTTGTTTTTCCTTTTGTTTCCACTTTTTGCTTTTTTGCATGAAATCAGTGATCACAAAAAACCCATAAAAACAAGAATAAAAGCAATCTTTTTCATCTGCATAATGGTTTGCTTGTTTAAATTCTGAAGTTTTCATTAACCAAAATCATTATGCAGGTTGATCCTAAAACCCATTGAACATAATGATCCAACGCCATCTCCCAATTTTGAATTCCCTGTATTTGAGGCAGAAGAAGATGACGTTGAGGGGATTCCTGATGAGATTACCCGTCTCCTTGAGCACGAAGAAAAGATCATTCAGCCGCATCTCGAAGACTTGGAAACAGTCAACTTGGGGTCTGAGGATTGTGTTCGCCTGGTAAAGATTGGGGCACTTCTTGAAGGGTCTGTCAAGGAAGATTTGATCAGTTTGCTACGAGAATATTCAGATATCTTTGCTTGGTCCTATGAAGATATGCCGGGTTTGGATACAGATATTGTGCAACATTTCCTGCCTTTGAAGCCTAAGTGCGTGCCTGTGAAGCAGAAGCTCAGAAGAACTCATCCAGATATGGCAGTGAAGATCAAAGAGGAAGTTCAGAAGCAAATTGATGCAGGGTTTCTGGTGACTTCTACATATCCTCAATGGGTGGCCAATATTGTTCCTGTTCCTAAGAAGGATGGAAAAGTCCGTATGTGCGTTGATTATAGAGATTTGAATAAGGCTAGTCCGAAAGATGATTTTCCTCTACCACACATTGACATGTTGGTAGACAATACAGCTAAATTCAAAGTCTTTTCCTTTATGGACGAATTTTCCGGATATAATCAAATCAAGATGGCACCCGAGGATATGGAGAAGACAACATTCATCACACCTTGGGGAACATTCTGTTATCGAGTGATGCCCTTCGGTTTGAAGAACGCCGGAGCCACGTATCAACGAGCTATGACTACCTTGTTCCATGATATGATGCACAAGGAGATAGAGGTCTATGTTGATGATATGATTGCTAAGTCCCGAACGGAAGTTGAACATATTGAGCATTTGTTGAAGCTTTTTCAGCGTTTGAGGAAGTTTAAACTTCGCCTGAATCCGAACAAGTGTACATTTGGAGTCCGTTCTGGCAAATTGTTGGGTTTTGTGGTAAGTGAAAGAGGTATTGAGGTTGATCCTGCAAAGGTCAAAGCAATACAAGAGATGCCTGCACCCAAAACTGAGAAGCAAGTCCGAGGTTTTCTTGGCCGCTTGAATTACATTTCCAGATTTATATCCCACATGACTGCCACATGTGCGCCGATATTCAAGCTCCTCCGGAAAGATCAGTCTCATGATTGGACCGAGGATTGCCAGAAAGCTTTCGACAGTATCAAGGAATATCTGTCTGAACCTCTGATCTTGTCTCCGCCTGTGGAAGGAAGACCTCTGATTATGTATTTGACAGTTCTTGAAGACTCGATGGGTTGTGTACTCGGTCAACAAGATGAATCGGGGAAGAAGGAATTTGCTATATACTACCTCAGTAAGAAGTTTACTGATTGTGAGTCTCGGTACTCTATGCTTGAGAAGACGTGCTGTGCTTTGGCTTGGGCTGCTAAGCGTTTGCGCCAGTACATGATAAATCATACAACTTGGTTGATATCCAGAATGGATCCAATTAAGTATATCTTCGAGAAGCCTGCTTTAACTGGGAGGATTGCCCGTTGGCAGATGTTGTTGTCCGAGTATGATATTGAGTATCGAGCTCAGAAAGCTATCAAAGGTAGTATCTTGGCTGACCATTTAGCGCACCAGCCGATCGAAGATCATCAGTCTGTTCAGTTTGACTTCCCTGATGAGGAAATTCAGTATTTGAAGATGAAAGATTGCGATGAGCCTACACTTGATGAAGGTCCGGAACCTGGTTCCAGATGGACGATGGTGTTTGATGGCGCTGTTAATCAATATGGAAATGGAATTGGGGCAGTGATCATTACTCCTCAAGGTTCACACATTCCGTTTACAGCAAGGCTAACTTTCAAATGCACGAATAATATGGCGGAGTATGAAGCCTGTATTATGGGACTTGAAGAATGCATTGATTTGAGAATCAAGTATCTTGATGTGTATGGTGATTCGGCCCTGGTTGCCAATCAGATCAAGGGAGAATGGGAGACGAATCAACCTGGTCTCATCCCATATAGAGATTATGCGAGGAGGATTTCAACATTCTTCGCAGAAGTTGAATTTTGTCATATTCCTCGAGAGGATAATCGGATGGCAGATGCTCTTGCTACGCTTGCTTCCATGATTGTGGCCAGAAGGTGGAATGATGTTCCCAATATTACTGTGATGCGCTTGGACAGACCAGCTCACATATTTGCAATCGAAGAAGTGAAAGATGACAAGCCTTGGTATTTTGATATCAAGAATTTCCTCCAGAACCAGGTCTACCCGCCTGGGGCATCTGTGAAAGATAGGAAAACTTTGAGAAGGTTGTTAGGCAGTTTCTACCTCAGTGGTGAAGTGTTGTATAAGAGAAATTTTGATATGGTTTTGCTCAGATGCGTGGATAGACACGAAGCAAACCTATTGATGACTGAGGTCCATGAGGGTTCATTTGGTACTCACTCCAATGGACATGCCATGGCTAAGAAGATGTTGAGAGCAGACTACTATTGGCTGACAATGGAGTCTGACTGTTGCAAGTATGTGAAGAAATGTCACAAGTGTCAAATTTATGCGGATAAGATTCATATTCCTCCGACACTTCTGAATGTGATTTCATCACCATGGCCTTTCTCTATGTGGGGAATCGACATGATCGGCATGATTGAGCCGAAAGCGTCCAACGGACACCGGTTTATTCTCGTAGCAATTGATTACTTCACCAAATGGGTTGAAGCCGCTTCGTACGCGAATGTAACCAGGCAGGTGGTTGTGAAGTTTATCAAGAATCAGCTGATTTGCCGTTATGGTGTGCCAGAGAGGATCATTACTGATAATGGATCTAATCTGAATAACAAGATGACGGATGAGTTGTGCGCTGAATTCAAGATTGCACACCATAATTCCTCTCCCTACAGACCTAAGATGAATGGGGCTGTTGAAGCTGCTAATAAGAATATCAAGAAGATTATCCAGAAGATGACTGTCACGTACAAAGATTGGCATGAGATGCTGCCATTTGCTTTGCATGGATATCGTACGTCTGTATGCACTTCAACAGGGGCAACCCCTTTCTCCCTTGTTTATGGCATGGAGGTTGTTCTCCCAGTAGAGGTGGAGATCCCATCAATGAGAGTCTTGATGGAAGCCAAGTTGACTGATGCTGAATGGATTCAGAGTCGTTATGACCAATTGAATTTGATTGAAGAGAAGAGATTGGCTACCATGTGTCATGGTCAGTTATATCAGCAGAGAATGAAGAAAGCATTCGATAAGAAGGTCAAGCCTCGTGTGTTCCGAGAAGGTGACCTTGTGCTCAAGAAAGTCTTGTCTTTCGCGCCCGATTCCAGGGGCAAGTGGACTCCAAACTACGAGGGTCCATATGTTGTTAAGAGAGCCTTTTCAGGCGGTGCTTTGATGCTTACAACAATGGATGGGGAGGATTTCACTCGTCCTGTGAATTCAGATGCAGTCAAGAAATACTTTTCCTAAAAAAAAAAATAAAAAAAAAAGTATATGCAAATGAAAAAACAGAATAGCTCGCTAAGTTGAAAACCCGAAAGGGCGGCTTAGGCAAAAATGAGCGTCTCAGTGGAGAACCCGCAAGGGTAATCTAGGCAAAAATTAGAGACTTGAAAAAAAAAAGAGAATATTTGCATCCCGCTAGATTGAGTACCTCACCCTGGGGCAATCTAGGCAAAAATTAGGGGTTTGGCAAGTAACTGCATCCTGACAAGACCTTCTGTTCCACAGCTGTCATTTCGTCAGAAGATTCTCGATTCGTCGTCAAACTGAAGCTTCGAATACATCGAGATTCAAATTGGTAGAGAAAGGATCATTATGTTCAATGTAGCCCTCTTCCAATATATATCACTGATTTCAAATTTGTACAGATCTATGGAGTCTTGCCATTTGCAGGCTACCATTCCATCAAATGAATTTGAGCTTTTATCCAATTATTTGCACTCTTATTTGTTTCAATTCAACAAATGTTTTACATGTTTTAATTGATAAAATATCATTGTTTTTAACCAAATAAATTTTTCAAAAATTGTTGTTTTAAACAAAGTGAATATTCACAAGGTTGAAAGGATACTCAAGAATATCTCAGTGCTCTCCCAAGGGTGGCATGATCTCCAACAGGTAAGACATTTGGTTCATATTCCTGGTTTGGTTGTATCTTCTTTCTTCAGATCTGGTGATGGGGTTGTTCCCCAGCATAGTTGCAAGCAGAGTGTTGATTGAAGACTCAGTTTTCTCCAGCAGCAGTTTTCCCCAGTAGAGTTGCTTATGTAGTTGGATTCTACTTGGATGATGTTTCTTCTCCTTCAGTGGGTTGTTTCCCAGAGTTGTTTGGAGTTGCAAAGCTCTTTGTTTCTCAGTTGATGCTGAGATCCCCTGCGGATCTTCGAAATTTTCTCTTGTTCCCCAACAGATTCGTCTTGGTGGCTGTTTTTCCCGTTGTGACTTTCTGTACCCTGATTGGGCTGTTTGCTGATCCAGCATTCAGAGATTTGATGTTTCCTGATATCTCTGATCTTCTGCTTCCCCAGCAGTACCCGCAGATCTATGCTTTATAGCATGTAGATCTCCGCAGATTGGCTTTCCAGTTGGTTCTACCCTGGAAGTATAGTACCGGGTGTTTGATTCCTGGACCTGTTTGTGTTAGATATGTCTGTTTTGTCAGCATTCATCAAACATAAATCACGCATATTCATGCATATTCATAAACATTCAGATATTCATGTTGCATTTCTCGCCATATATCTCTTGTTGATTGTTCCTTACTATGGTGGTGCAGATCCCCAATAGATCTCCCCTAGCAGATGTCGGGTGTTAAATCTCTCCATATAGAGTCAGCCCCATAAGCAGAAAGTGTTGTCTTTCCTTCTGCGGTTCCCCACTGAGATATATCCTCGTGGATGACGGTTTCTTCCGTTTCCTCCCAACACATATATTGGGATGGATTTTCCTATTTGAGTTACATTCTCATTAGGACGTGTCTTGATTCAGTCTGTCTTTTCGGATTATTCCCGAATTGGCTATTTGTCAAAATGTCTTGTGCTTCCCAGTGGGTTGTTCCCCAGCGGAGTCTTCTCGGGCCTCTACCCTCATACCGGTAGTTGTAAGTCCTATTTTCCTTGCCCTTTTGATGGAATTGGTGGTTATATACCTTTATTCCGCGGCAAGAGTTTTGATTTTCTACCTAGCAATCGGTAGTTGTAAATCCTATTTTTCCTGCTCTCCAGCAGTTTGTGGTTTGTTATGAGCCCTATTTTGGTTTCCCGTGCGGATTTGTGATTTGTTCTATCCCCACGCAGAGTTGTTGGTCTTCTACCCAGTATTCGGTAGATGTAAACCCTAATTCATGGTTATTCCCACCAGAGTATGGCTATTACCCTGTATTCGGTAGTTGTAAGTCCTATCTCTTTTCCCCTAACAGAGATAACCTTTGTGGTTCGTCCTGGTTATAAGTGGATTCCTGTTGTTATGGTTTTATCCCTAACAGAGTTGGTGTCTCCCTGTGGTGATTTCTATCCCCAGTTGAGTTTGTGGTCTTCTACCCCGTATTCGGTAGTTGTAAATCCCAGGTGTTGTTTTCTTTCTCCCCAGCGGAGTTTGTGCCTTGTGGTACAGTTGGATAATTGCCGGATGCTTGCAATTTATCCCCAGCGGGTCTCCTTTCATTTACCCTTGTGTTGGTAATGTTGTTGTTCCCTTTGATTGGTCATCATTATATACCTAGTTTGGTATCCCGATACCTTTCTTTTCGGTTGATTTATCCTTTATTAACCCAGTAACCGGTTGTGGATAATCTTCCATGCGAGTATGTTATTCACGGTCTGCCGGTAATGAATAATATATCTCATGCACTCTTCAGTCGAAGCCTTTTGTGTTTCCCTGGTCGAGTAAGTTTCGTTTTTTCCCTTTGTGGAATCGAATATTCTTTGTTGTTAGATAATTGCCGGATGCTTGCAGTTTATCCCTTTGAGTTATCTTTCGTTTACCCGGATGCTTGGTATCGATTGTCCCTCTTTTTGGTTAGTCACCTATTATATACTTTGGTATCTCTGGTGTCTTTCCTTTTCGAGTATATTATTCACGGTCTGCCGGTAATGAATAATATGTCTCATGCGCTCTTTAGTTGGAGTCCTTTGTTGATTTTCCCCAGCTGAGCAAGATTCGTATTCTTTGTAGAATCGAATATCCATCCTCTAACCAGTTTGTGTTTTGGATGATGAGTGTGTTGGCACATATACCAATTCACGTCTTTGGTAGGTCACCTATTATATACTCCGGTATCTCTGGTTTCTCTTCCTTTTCGAGTATATTATTCACGGTCTGCCGGTAATGAATAATATATCTCATGCACTCTTGGATCAATCTTTTGATTGTTTTCTCCGCATAGTAAGATTCATATTCCTTGTGGAATCGAATATCCATCATATAAACAAGTCTGCTTTTCTAGCTTTCTTCAGGATGATGAGTGTTTTGGCATATATACCAATTCACGTTTTGGTCGGTCACCTATTATATACTTCGGTATCCCCGGTGTTCCTTCCCCTTCTGCTCCCTAGTATGACTTCGGTCCCCTGTGGAGTCAGATTTTCCTGAGTTTATGTACCTTTTCCAGGTCTTTCTCAGATGTGTGGTTGATTGATATCTCTCACCCTTATACCGGTCTTAGATATTCATTCTTCCTGAGTTTGTTACCCTTATACCGGTAACACCTCAATTTTTTTGTGCTTCCTCAGTGGAGTTTCCTATTGCTTCTCCCTAAGAGTCAGCTTGTGTTTCTCCAATGGATGTTTTTCCTGTGGAATTTCCCTTTCCCCAGTGAGAGTCCTTCACTCCCCAGGAAGGTCTCCAGTCTGATTTCTGTTATTACCCTAATCAGAGTCGTGTCTAGTTCACGCTGTGTCAGTTTTGTTTTTCCCCAACTTGAAGTCGTGTACTGCTCACGCCTTCTTTTTTCTTTTTTACTATCCCCAACAAGAGTCTTGTTAGAGTCTCTGTTCCTGGTGAGTGTATTACTCCGACGGATCGTCTTTTCTTCTGTGTGAATCATATTCCCCACAAAGTTTGTGTCTTTTGCATGCATACATCTGCATCATGAGGTCTCTTAGGGACCAAAATTTGTCTCATTACTGTTATTTAAGCCCATTCTACCGCGTCGAGATGAAGATTTCTAAACTTCACTTCTCCGGCTAGAATGACCTTAAATAGGGGCATCTGTAAAACCCCAATTTTGTCCCTAAGATCCCTCATGGCATCATATCATATCATATCATTGCCTCAAGGATCTTTGTGCACCTTTGCTTCCCTCCTAGTGGGTGGGTTATCTTGTGAGTGTGGTTCTTGATCACCAAGCATGTTTTGCATTTGTATATAATTGCTTTTCATCTGTCTATTAACCAAAAGTACAAAAATATTGTCATCTAACCATGTTACTTGCAGATGAAGCCAGCTAGGTCAAAACAGTCAAATTATTCTTTGAACAGTAGATGGTGGCCATTCTTGAAGAATTTGGGCACCATGATCATTCATCAAGATTCATATGAGTTGTGACATCATTTTGAATCAAGATCTCAAGTGGTAGGGGCTTGGAATTCATCAGAACATGGTTCAGTCAACCAAAACCCTAGCAAAGTCAATTGTGGTCAACTGTGCATTTAATCAGTGATTTGATGGTGGGAATTGGTTTGAGAGGTCTCATTCATGTCCATACAAGCCTCATATAACATGTCAAACATCCACAGTGAAGAATTTGAGGTCAGACAAAAAGTTTCCAAAAATAGTAAGTTGACCTGTAATTGGAATTTGCCAAAAATGGAAAGTGCTTCTCCTCAAAATTACATCATCATACAAGCTTCAAATGAATTTTTGTCCAACATGAAAGTTGAAGATCTTGTTCTCCCATTTCCAAAAAGTCCAAGAACACTCATTTCTCATTTATGGTTGGCAAGTTATGATCAAATCATTCTCAAGAATTTTTGAACTTCAAAGTGAGATAACTTTCAAACCATTTGGCCAAATTGAGTGAGGTTTTTTGCTACAAGTCACATTTGATATGCTCTATCCAAATCCTTCATCACATTTCACCAAAAATCATCCAATCAAAATGGCCTTTTTCAAGTGCATTGAATTAAAAAAGAGAGGGGTGAAAAATGGACTTTCAAATTAAGCTTTGCCAATGCATTCTACCAATTGCAAATGACTGAAAATCACATTTGGAGATTGTTTAGGCCCATTTTCGCATTGTAGCATGCCATGCACATGCAACTTGAGTGGATTTCACTAATTAACCAAAACACTTCATTAAGCAAAATTCCATTACCATTCCACTAACCAAGCTTATGCATTGTTAATCAAGGGTATATATGACTCATTTCAGACTAAAAAACCCTAGCCACTATTCACAAATCAGATCTGAAATTCATTTTCTCTCAAAAACTCTCATTTCCTTCACTTGATTTTTTCTGGAAAACTATCAAAGGATTCGTGCTTCTGTGTATTGGACCATCATCCACCATCCTTGTTGAGGTCTTTGCAAGCATCATCTCCCAACTGTAGAGCATTTCCAACACTGTTGCATTGAGCTTTCTTTCATGGCAGATATTGATTGGAGCTGCCTCAAGGGTTGTTGAGCTAAAATTCGTTGTCCATTCATCAATACAAACACCATTGAGCTACTGTTTCTGCATTCCAAGGCCAGAAGAACACTGTTTCGCAACTGCATCTTCAAAGAGGTTGGTTTTCGATTCTCTCTATTCTTGAAATCATGATATGCTTATTAAAGATCTTTCCATGCTGATTGCAATGAACTTTGAATCATGAAAAACCATTGAGAACTGAGAGAGAAATATGGATTTAATGTTTGGTTGTTAGTTTTTACTTTCCTCGATTCTTTCATAATAGCGTGAGTTAGTGTAAATGAACCTTGGATTGTTGATGTACTCTGTGAGATGAACACATTGATATGTCGTTTTCTGATTTTGGTTGCAAGTTGATTCATGAGCTGGGTTTTGTTTGAAGAACACATGAACCCTATTTTTTTTCGAACCCAGAACTTGGTTTGATCCGCTGAACCCGTGCCTTGCATGTTTTTCTTGTTTTCTGGCCATGAAGCCAATCAGAGGATGACACGCCCTTAAGTGAAACGCGGCGTTTCACTTAAGGGGCCGGTTATTTACCATTTTGCCATTGTCGTTTATTAATTCAATTAAATCATTTCTTTTTTTCAATATTTATTTCATTTGGTATGCTGACTTTAAAAAATTCATAAGTTCCTAAATTTTAATCCAAATTTGATGGGATTTTTTGTGAAATGCTCCTCTTGATCTCTATTTTATTATGGTGATTTTTCCAGATTTTTTGCACGTGTGGTGTTTTAAATGTGCTAGGGTTTGTTCATGTGTGTCTATTTTGTGTATGCCATGCCATTTTGCTTATGAAATGAAGATACTTAATCCAATGCCTCTGAAATTTTTTGTGCTTAAACTAGACATGCTCATGGTGATTTTGGTATAGAGTTTGTGATTTTATCATTTCTGGTTATTGAGATATTATTTTTTGAATAGGGGTGTGACGATTTGTGTCACACCATTCATGTCCAACTTCTTGATTTTAATTACCATTCTTATTGAACCCAAAATGGTCCGGATTTTTGCATGAATATACTTATGAATGTTGAGAATACATGTGAATTTTTCTGGAATTATTGGTGGCATTTCCTATTTGATTGGAATTTTCTCCCCTGTTTGGTCATTTGTTGATTTTTTGTGATACATGTTTGTATTTGGTTTGTGAAATTCTGGTTATTAATTGGATGGATGTGAAATTTGACATGTGAATTGTAGAAATCCTAAAGTTTGTCATGGCTTTGGTCCCATTCATTTATCATATGTTGTTTCTGTTTTATGATTAATTGAAGTTGGTGTGTGTTTTGTTGCTTGGTATGAGTTTGCTTGAACTTGCTTTGACTTTCTGATTTTCATTGACCTACTTCCTTTGATCCAAATGAGTTGAAATTTGGTATGCTTATCATGCTATGGATGATGTTTGAGCATGAATTATTTGAGAATTTTTTGAAATGTTTGTGATTTAATTTGACTTGAATCTTTCGGTTGACTTCTTTGAGGTTCTATATGACATGCTTTGACCTAATTTGTTTGTGAAATGATAATGATGAATGATATGAACATGAAACCACTTGGGTTTGTTTCTTAAATTGTTTGAACTTGATTTTGGATAGCTTTCACTTGCTGTTTTGGATTTTTTATCTCCTTTTGACCCTAGGCTTGTCCTAGTGGTCTTGTTTCTCATGTTTGAGTTTGCTTTTCAGGTTAAGAAGCAAAGGCTCTAAGGAAATTAATGCAAGTTAATTGAGTTTGATTGATTATCATGAACTAACTTGTTTGTTTTGTAGGATGCTTAGCTCATATGCTTTGAGCTTTGTGCATTGCACATTTGACTGATTGTGTTGACTGTTGATCCTTATCTTATATTGGTTTTGAGTTTGAATTGTATACTGATTTTGTTTGACTGGTTTCAGTTACCATTAGTTGCCCAGTTCTTTTAAGAACTTGCTTTGCTTTGCTTGATAGCATTTGCATTGAGGTAGAATCTCTTGTCTTCATGTAGTCTGGAAGACCTGGCCTGTTACTTGGCCAGACAACTGTATGAAGTCCTCCTTAAGAGGCAATGTTTGTGTTTGTTTAACTTTGTCCCCAAGCAGGTAAAGACCTCATGTGAGGCAATTGGTAGACAAAAGAGATATGTAGCCTATCTCCTACTATTCTGTGAGTCACTCACCTTGCTCACACCACATGTGTTGATGCATAGTGAGTAAAAACCCAAGATCAATCGAGTCAATAATCTGTGGAGAGAGTTCCTACTTTCTGAACTCCCACACCTTCTGATATTCAAAGTTCTCCCTGACCAGGGATAGGAGCATGAGGCACACCCCTCATATTCTTTCATCTGCTTCACCTTGGCTCTCAATGTCAAGGTTAAGAGCACCAGTAACCCTATTCCAGTTGGCTTCAATGCCCACCCTTTGTATGAGCCTCATTGTTTGGTTATAGAGTGTGCTGAATGACTTTGGTTGATTGATTACTTAGTTCATTTGTACATGTCTGCTTGCATGCTTTGTGCATTTATCATCATTAATTGCTCATTAGTGCATGATCATTTCATTTGTCTTCGTGACATATCTTTGTTGTTTGCCCATTGAGGATAATTGTAAGACCATTCATTGGCCATTGTTCCTATGATATGGAAGTGAGTATAAGACCATTTCATTGGCCACTCATCTTCTCTTTGCTTGATGCATTTGTTTGTTGTATGTGAGGATACAATTGTAAGTCCATGTAATTTGGCATTTGTTTTCCTATGATCATATGTTGGAGGTTAGAGTAAGCCCAGATAGATTGGCATCTGACATCCAAGTGTTTGCTTTGTTTTTGTTGGGGATTGGTATAAGTCCAGATAGATTGGCATCCGGTATCCACTTTTTATTTCTTTGTTGAGGAGATTGGTATAAGTCCATAGAGTGGCCTCTGATATCCAGTTCTGTTTTAGGAGATTGGTATAAGTCCAGTGATTGGCATCCGGTATCCGCTTTTGTTGACTTTCTTCTTTTGCTTTGTTTGTTTATTATTGCTCATTGCCTATTCCAAAGGACACACTTGAGTAATCTTCTATATGATTTCAAGAGGTGAACCTTCTAGGAAGTTTTACACTCCATCTTCATCCATTCATCCATTTGGTCCTAAACCTTTTCACACATTGCTTTCAAAACTTGAGATAAATATTGTGCAAACATCTTCATGCTTTCAAATTAGAAACCTGGACCCTAAGTCCTTGACTTTTTCAAACTCCATTTTCATAATACTTCTTTTGAATCAACCTTAATCATACTTTGACCCTCCTTTTGTGAATAATCATAATCAATTAATTTCACCCATTCAATGGTTTTGTGGCTTTGTCCATTCTTGTTAAGTTTTCATACATTAGCCATAGGTTTGATTTATCCTAGTTGGTTGGTGTCAATCTCACCTATTTGTCCTTAGTTGATTGAATTGTAAGTCTTCCTTGCTTATTATAGGGTTAACCCCTCACTAGCAAGTTGAAGCTTTTCTCACATGGTGGACTTGTTGTTTTGTATAAGGTTGAGTTTTCTCCCGTGGATAACGTAAGACCTTAAGGCTTGTGTTTAAAATTGAATCCACTAACTTTTGGAAATCTTTTAGCCGAACTACGGCGTTTTGATCCTTACCTTTGATGGAAGGTACGTAGGCAACGGGTTCATCCGTTCGAACACAAAAACAATAAAAATTGTATATTCTTTTCTCATCATCCCATTCATGTTTGCACAATAAATATTTCATAACAAATAACAATTTAGTACAACAAGTGTGAAAAGGGCTCCCTAGGAGTACCTAGGACGTAGTGGGTGCCTAACACCTTCCCATTGCGTAATTTACCCCTTACCCAGACTCTCTGATCTTTTTATTAGTTTTCTACGCGTAAAACTTCTTAGGCTTTTGTTCGCTTTTTAGCCAGTCCTTTGGATAAATAAAAGTGCGGTGGCGACTCGATTCATTGTATGCTTTGCTTATGATTTAACCAATAAATCATATAGCGACGAATACACCGCTACATGCATATATGAGCCTATGTGAGTATCCTCAATCATTCATTCATCAAGATTTTAAGTTTGGCCTTGAGAAGCTGACCAGTCAAGTCATTTGACTAAACTGAAGATCACTGAGACATAACTTGTGATGTGTTTGTCAAATGAAGATGACCCAAAGAGAAACAATGTTCTTATGAACAATATGAAAAAAATTCATGTTCATCAAAAATCCATTTGAAACTTGGAAGGTCATCATTCATTTCAAAACAATATAGGTCATTTTAACTGAAACCCTAATTTTGGGTCAAATTCCCAAGGACCTAACTTCTTTAATTTTTATGCTTTTGAGGTGAGACAAATTTATTTGGAAAGATTAAGATGTCTAATTCAAATGTTATGTTGGACAAAATTTCATAATCCTAAAAGAAATACATGTGATAATACAAAACATTATAGGTCACTTTGGACCAAAGTCATTGAATTTAAAAAATGACCAACTTCAAGTGCCCATAACTTTCTTATGAAAAATCCAAATAATGCAAAATTTAAGTCTACATTAATCACCTCGAAAGGATCCACAACCTTTATGTTGGAGGTTTTTCCAATTAAGGCTTGCATCATTGAAACAGAAGGGCTTGAAATTGCTTACTTTTGGCAAAAAAATTCAAAGGGAACCTAAACATATTTTGTACCCTAAACTTCACAGCCAGATTTCATAAATTTCCAAACTCCAAATGAATTTTTGCCCAACATAACTTTTTTTCCTTATTCCAAGAGCTTTCCAACCATTACTCACATGACCATTTTTGGATTTTCCATGTGGGAGTTTCGAAGAGCTTATTGTTTATGTTCAATTTTTGCAATTCACATCATAACTTGAAATGCAAGCAAATGCCAGGCCTTGTGCACGTCCAATTCACTTCAATATGACTTCAACATGCATTTCCATTCATTCTTAGGCTTTGCAAGCGCTTGTACAGGTCCATGCATGAAGGATCCAAGTTTCATGCACACGAGCATTGCACCACCTTGCATCAAGTTCAGCTATAAATAGAAGCTCTTCCTCATTCAAAATTCAACCTGAAGGAGATCAGAAACGCTGCAGAATTTAAAACCATACCCTCACTCAAAGGAATTTCAGTTTTCATTTTCAATTTCAAGCTTGAATTTCAACATCATTAGTTGATCTTCAAGTCTTAATTCCTTAGCCTTGCATCATCATTACATCTCCAGATCAAAATTGGATCAAGAGCTTGGACAATTCGTGTTGTTTGAAGCTTCATTTTAGAGGTATATCACCAAACTATTTTAATCTGGATCTTGCTATACAATGTGAATTGCTTTGGTTTCTTCCTTTTCATTGAGGTTGAAATCCATGCGCGTGGTGGCCGGAGTTGGTTGTCTGGCCGGAAAAGATGGTGGTTTCCACCATCATCCCCACGTGGTAGCCTTAAATCCATCAGATCTTGCCAAAACGTTTTAATCGTGTCCTTTCATTTGGCTGACTTATTTTAATTCCATATGTTGCGCGCTTGACCAAGGAACATGGTGTGACCGCGCCTCTAGGCCTTAGGATATGTGCCACGTCAATTAATGAGACAATCCAATGGCAGCGCATTTTTGATATTTTCCTTATATTCTTTTATTTTCAGATAATTCCTTTTATTTTCAAAAATTCATAAATATTTTATTTGAAGTCCCAAAAATATGAGACCAATGCCAAAAAAAAATTTGAAAAATCTAGTTTCATATTTTGAATTTTAATTTTTTCGTGAATTCATTTAATACTTTTTGTGAATTATTTGGTTTTTAATAATTTTTAATTCTTTTTAAATACTTTTTGATATCTGAAAAATCCAAAAATATTTTCTTAACACATATGCGTCATGATAAGTCAATGAAAAATAGTCTCATCAATTTCTTAATTGATTTGAGATTTTTTTGAGATTTTAATTCGTATTGTGTTATTTTTATTGTTTTTAATTGTTTTAAAATAGTTTTTGATTTCAAAAATTGTTGAAAAAATTTGTCAAAGCTTGTTTGACCATGTTAGACCTACGAGAATTTAATTGGACTTGTTCAAGTTGATTTGAATTGAATTTGAGGTTTGACCTTATTTTGTCCATTTTATTTTACATTTTATTTTAATTCAAAAAATACCAAAAAAATATGTTTGACTTGTTGACTTCCAATCTTCATTTCTCTTCTATTTAGCATTGGTTGATGATGATTTGATTCACTTTTGACCAATTGTGTTTGACACTTTATTTCTTTTTCCATTCATTTCATCTCCATCTCATTTTCTTTTTATTTTGGCCAATGAGTTAATGTCTTATGGTTGGTCTTGACATATGAGAGGTTTAACCTTCTTTGATCCAAATCAAACTCAACTTGATCCATGATCAAGTGAGTTGCTTTGTGTCCAAGATAGGTTGCTTCTTGGTCAAGCAAAAAACCTAAAGTTCATACAAGGTCTTTCTTCTTTTCTTTTGGCATGACAAGTTGTAGGAGCTTGGCTTACTAGTCATGATCTCTTACTTGTGTTTATTTGCGTATAGTTTTATTGACCGGCCTCAGATAGGTGTGACTACTATATTAGTCCACTTACGATTGCTTAACATAGCGCTAACTTCTCTTATGACAAACTAACATAACTATACTAACTCCGCCTGAATCCGAACAAGTGTACATTTGGAGTCCGTTACGACAAGTTATTGGGCTTTATTGTCAATGAAAGAGGTATTGAAGTTGATCCTGCCAAGGTCAAAGCAATACAAGAAATGCCTGAACCCAAAACTAAGAAGCAAGTCCGAGGTTTTCTTGGCCGCTTGAATTACATTTCGAGGTTTATATCCCACATGACTGCCACATGTGCGCCTATATTCAAGCTCCTCCAGAAAGATCAGCGTCATGATTGGACCGAGGATTGCCAGAAAGCTTTCGATAGTATCAAAGAGTATTTGTCTGAGCCTCTGATTCTGTCTCCTCCTGTTGAAGGAAGACCATTGATTATGTACTTGATCGTGCTTGATAACTCCTTGGGTTGTGTCCTCGGTCAGCAAGATGAATCAAGGAAGAAAGAATATGCAATATACTACTTGAGTAAGAAGTTCACTGATTGTGAGTCTCGGTACTCAATGCTTGAGAAGACATGTTGTGCTTTGGCTTATGTCACTAAGCGCTTACGCCAGTATATGTTGAATCATACGACTTGGTTGATATCCAAAATGGATCCAATCAAGTACATCTTTGAGAAGCATGCTTTAACTGGGAGGATTGCCCATTGGCAGATGTTGTTATCTGAGTATGATATTGAGTATCGAGCTCAGAAAGCTATTAAAGGAAGTATCTTGGCTGACCATTTGGCACATCAACCAATTGAGGATTATCAGTTTGTGCAGTACGACTTACCAGATGAGGAGATTCTTTATTTGAAGATGAAAGATTGCGATGAGCCTACGCTCGATGAAGGGCCAAAGCCTGGTTCCCGATAGATTATGGTGTTCGATGGTGCTGTTAATCAGTATGGAAATGGCATTGGGGAAGTGATTATTACTCCTCAAGGCACACATTTTCCTTTTATAGCAAGGCTTACTTTCAAATGCACGAATAATATGGCAGAATATGAGGCTTGTATCATGGGTTTGGAAGAGTGTATTGATCTTAGGATCAAACATCTTGATGTTTATGGTGATTCGGCTCTTGTTATTATTCAGATTAAGGGTGAATGGGAGACGAATCATCCTGGCCTTATCCCATACAGAGATTATGCGAGGAGGATTTCAAATTTCTTTACTGAGGTTGACTTCCATCATATTCCTCGAGATGAGAATCAGATGGCAGATGCTCTTGCTACGCTTGCTTCAATGATTCTGGTGAAATATTGGAATGAAATCCCCAATATTACCGTAATGCGCTTGGATAGACCAACTCACGTGTTTGCAGTTGATGAGGTAAAAGATGATAAGCCGTGGTATTATGATATCAAGTGTTTTCTCCAAAGTCAGACTTACCCGCCTGGGGCATCTGTTAAAGATAAGAAGACTTTGAGGAGATTATCTGGCAGTTTCTACCTTAATGGTGATGTGCTTTACAAGAGGAATTTTGACATGGTTCTGCTCAGATGCGTGGATAGACACGAAGCAGACCTGTTAATGACTGAAGTCCATGAGGGTTCATTTGGTACTCATTCCAATGGAGATGCCATGGAAAAGAAGATGTTGAGAGCAGGCTCCTATTGGCTGACAATGGAGTCTGATTGCTGCAAATACGTGAAGAAATGCCACAAGTGTCAGATTTATGCGGATAAGATTCATATTCCCCTGACACTTCTAAATGTTATTTCCTCACCATGGCCTTTCTCCGTGTGGGGAATTGGCATGATAGAGCCAAAGGCGTCTAACGGTCACCGTTTTATTCTCGTAGCTATTGATTACTTCACCAAGTGGGTTTAAGCGGCATCGTATGTGAATGTGACCAGGCAGGTGGTTGTGAAGTTTATCAAGAATCAACTCATATGCCGATATGGTGTGCCAGACAAGATCATTACTAATAATGGATCTAACTTGAACAACAAGATGATGAAAGAGCTATGTAGCGTGTTTAAGATTGCACATCATAATTCTTCTCCCTATAGACCCAAGATGAATGGGGCTGTTAAAGCTGCTAACAAGAACATTAAGAAGATTATCCAGAAGATGGTTGTTACGTACAAAGATTGGCATGAGATGCTGCCATTCACCTTGCATGGTTATCGTACGTCTGTTCGCACTTCAACAGGGGCAACCCCTTTCTCTCTTGTATATGGCATGGATGTTATGCTCCCCGTGGAGGTTGAGATCCCATCAATGAGAGTCTTGATGGAAGCCAAGTTGACTGAGGCTGAATGGGTCCAGAGTCGTTATGACCAGTTGAACTTGATTGAAGAGAAAAGATTAACTACCATGTCCCATGGTCAGTTATATCAACAAAGGATTAAGAAATACTTTGATAAGAAGGTCAAGCCTCGTGTGTTCCGAGAAGGTGACTTCGTGCTTAAGAAAGTCTTATCTTTCGCGCCCGATTCCAAGGGCAAGTGGACTCCAAACTATGAAGGTCCATATGTTGTTAAGAGAGCCTTTTCAGGCGGTGCTTTGTTGCTTACAACTATGGATGGGGAGGATGTCACTCGTCCTGTGAATTCAGATGCAGTCAAGAAATACTTCGCCTAAAAATAAAAACAGAATAGCTCGCTAAGTTGAAAACCTGAAAGGGCGACTTAGGCAAAAATGAGCGTGTCGGTGGATTGAAAACCCGAAAGGGCGGTCCAGGAAAAAGTTAGAGACATGAAAAAATAAATATATATCCCGCTAGATTGAGTACCTCCCCTTGGGGCAATCTAGGCAAAAATTAGAGATTTGGCAAGTAACTGCATCCTGACAAGTCTTTGTTATACAAGTTGTCGTCTATCAAAGATTCTCGCTCAGTCATCGTCAATTGAAGCTTCAAATACATTGGATTCGGAGTTGGTGGAGAAATGGTCATTATGTTCAATGTATCCCTTTTTCCAATATATATCACCAATTTCAAATTTTGTGAAGATCCATGGAGTCTTGCCATTTGCGGACTACCATTCTATCAAATAAATTTGAGCGTTTATCCAATTCTTTGCACTCTTATTTGGTTCTATTTAACAAATGTTTGCATGTCTTAATTGATAAATATCATTGTTTTAAACAAATAGAGTTTTTATAAACTGTTTTAAACAAAGTGAACATTCACGATGAATGAAAGGATAGTTGGAACGTCTTCAGTGCTCTCCCAAGGATAGTACGATCTCCAAAAGGTAAAACATTTGTTCATACTTCTGAAATGCCTATATCCTCTTCATTAGCTTTCAGGTGGCCTCCCTGGAGAGCGCGGGAAGAACAGAACATTATCAACTCCCTAGAGAATCTGGAGTTTTGGCCTCGATCTTTTAGAGATGTGTATACCTCTATATCAGGCACTAGCTTTTGTGTTTCATCAATTATATGGTTGTCATCCCTTGTGTGGATTGACCTAAAATCCCTTATAGATTGATAAAAGTTGATATTCTTTCTATTCACGAGGAATTTTGTCTTTCCCCGGTATGAATAGAAATCTCCAGCTGAGTAAGCATGTGTTCCTTGCAGAGATATTTGTCTCCTCGACAGGAAGTTGTTTATAGCAGTTGGTGAATGGCTTGTGTCCCTTTTCATCCCCAGCATGGCACGTGTTGATGAAGGATTAGTTTCCGATTCCCTCAACCAGGACAGTTCCTTTGGGAATGCTTGCAGTTCTTCCCTAGTAGGTTTGTCGGCAGTTTATCCTCAGTATGGTCGCCTACAGTTCATCCCCAGTGGAGTTGCCTGATCCGAGCATGATAATTTGTATCCCCTCCGTGGTTGAAGATCTCTTCTAGTATTGGACGGTACTGAGGAAGATGTGTTATTCCCTTCCCCAGTGGAGCATTTATTCTCCCCTTAGCGGATATGTCTCTTCAGCAGTTAGAAGGGAAATGTTTGATTGATGTGTTTTTGTTTGGTGGTTGTTCCCCACAGAATTTCACATCATCCCTTGATAAGATCCCCAATAGAGTTCTCCTACAACAGATCTTATTGGTATCCAGCCACATGTTCCCGAGAATTGTTGGGAGATCCCCAACAGTTGGTAGCTGTGACTTTGCCTATCCCCGGCAGTGACTCTGCATGTTCCCCAGCTAAGGCTTTGCCTGTTCCCAGCGGTGGTTGATGTCTCCTGGTATTAGAACATCCCCACCAGAACTGATTTCTCCTGTGGGTCTGACCTTTCTCTTTTGAGATGTTATATCGGATGTCTGTTTGTGGCTCTCGAACCTGTTTGTGTTAGATATGTCTATTTGTCAGCATTAATCATACACAAATCACGCATATACATGTATAACTATAGAATTCAGATATTCATGTTGCATACTTTGCCATATATCTTTGCTTGTTATCTCCTGCTATTGGTGAAATGTTCTTCCCCAAGCAGATGTTTGTGTCTGATCTCCCCATATAGAGTCAGCCCTGTAGGCAGAAAGTGTCTATCTTTCCCTCTTCATTCCCCACTGAGTTAAGTCCTCGTGGATGATTATTGTTTCAGTTCCCACCCTAGTTATGTATTGGGATGGAATTAATCCCCTGAGTTATATCCTCATAGGGTTAAGTCTTGTTTAATTGTGTCTTTCTAGTTTGTTCCTAGATTGACTCCTTTCTTGTTATCTCCTACAATTCCCTGTGGTTTAGCTGTTCAATTGCTCAGTAACCAGCAATTGTTCATCTTTTCCCCAGTAGGTTTTGTGGCCTTCTACCCAGTAACCGGTAGTTGTAAGTCCTTTTTTCGGTGGTTTTCTACCTAGTAACCAGTAGATGTAATCCCCTATTTGTTGGTTATCTTTACCCAATAACCGGTATTGATATTCCTTCACTTTTGAGTATACCACCCAGTAACCGGTAATATATCTCTTGGATAATTGCTTTTATCAAGAAATTCATCCCCGCTGAGTCGTCCTTCATTTACCCTTATTTGGTGATGATTTTTTCTCCTTCTGATTGGTCATCATTTTATACCTAGTAAACGGTATCCCGATGTCCTTTCTTTTCGGTCGATTTATCCTTTATTAACCCAGTAACCGGTTGTGGATAATATTCCATGCGAGTATGTTATCTACGTTATGACGGTAATAGATAATATATCTCATGCGCTCTTCAGTCGAAGTCTTTTTCTTCCCAAGTCGAGTAAGATTCGTATTTCCTTGTGGAATCGAATGTCCATCCTATAAGTCGAGTTTGCTTTTTCAACCCTCCTTCCGGATGATGAGTGTCTTGGATATGTTCCCAATTCATGCCTGGTTGGTCACCTATTATATGCCCAGTAACCGGTATCCCTGGTGTTCCTTCCTTCTGCTCCCTATTGACTTTTTGTCCCCTGTGGAGTCATATTTTCCTGAGTTGAGATGTGACTTATGGGTCCTCCTCATATGTTTTGGACGATTGATATCTTTCACCCTTATACCGGTCTTAGATATTCTTTCTCCCTGAGCGTGTTGTTCTCTCACTCAGTAACCGGTGATTTGACAATATGTCTCCCTTTTGAGTTTACTACCCAGTAACCGGTAATATCTCGTTGTTTTCTTCCTCAGCTGAGTCCTTTGTGGACGTCCCCGTCTGAGTCCGGATTTTTATCCGAAGTATCCTTTGAGGATAGTTTTGCTGTATTGGCATATTCCCCAATACATGCATCTTTGCGTCATCTTGAGTCTTTCCATTGATTTACTTTCATGGAATCCCTTCGTGTCTCCCAGCAAGTTCTCAAGCCGTGACCTGCTCACGCATTTTTACCTTATTTTTCTCCAGAGTCTCTGTCTCCCTGGTGAGTGTGTTACTCCTATGGATTTTCAGTTTCTCCCGATTTCTTTTCCTTTGTGGCAATTATTCACCATGAAGATTTTATTTTATTTTATGCATGCATACATTTGCATCATGAGGTCTCTTAGGGACCAAAATTCGTCTCTTTGTCATTATTTAAGCTCATTCTATCTCGTCGAGACGAAGATTTTAACCTTCATATCTCCGGCTAGAATGAACTTAAATAGGGGCATCTGTAAGACCCTAATTTTGACCCTAATATCCCTCATGGCATCATATCATTTGCTCATTGCATTACCTCAAGGATCATAGCATGTTTGGCTCCTTAACCCTAGGGGTTGGGAGTTGTGTGAGTGGTTTGAGACCACCAAGCATGCTTGTATTGTATATTATTGATTTTCTTATTTTGATTACTAACCAAAAGCACAAAAATATGTCACTAACCCTTTTTTGTTTTGAAGCTCAAGTGATCATGTGCTCCCTTGCTCCTAGGAGGCTCCTAAGCTCAATGAAATGGCTAGATGAGGATGAGAGCAAGCATGACAGTGGTCCACAAAGTTCCTAATCATCATATATGCCTACCAAGTATCTCAATTTTCCAATTTGATCAAGATAACCCAAAGGGCTTGAGGATTGTTTCCCAAGGAAACCCTAATTCAACTGTACATTGACTGTGCCTTGCTCATGAAGCAACCTCAAACTATGATCAAATTTAATCAAGGGAAGTTCTTTCATTAATTATTTTATGCATATATGAGCCTATGTGAGTATCCTCAATCATTCATTCATCAAGATTTTAACTTTGGCCTTGAGAAGCTGGCCAGTCAAGTCATTTGACTAAACTGAGGATCACTGAGACACAACTTGTGATGTATTTTTCAAATTAAGATGACCCCAAGAGAAAAAATGTTCTTATGAACCATATGAAAAACTTTCATGTTCATCAAAAATCCATTTGAAACTTGGAAGGTCATCATTCATTTCAAAACATTATAGGTCATTTTGACTGAAACCCTAATTTTGGATCAACTTCCCAAGGACCTAACTTCTTTAATTTTTATTATTTTGAGGTTAGACCAATTGAATTAGAAATATTAATATGTCTAATTCAAATGTTATATTGGACAAAATTTCATAATCCTAAAATAAATACATGTGATAATACAAAACATTATAGGTCACTTTGGACCAAAGTCATTGAATTTGAAAAATGACCAACTTCAAGTGCCCATAACGTTCTCATGGAAAGTCCAAATAATGCAAAATTTAAGTCTACATTGATCACCTTGAAAGGATTTACAACTTTGATGTTTGAGGTGTTTCCATTTGAGGCTTTCATCATTGAAACATAAGGGCTTGAAGTTGCTTACTTTTGGCAAAAAATTTCAAAGGGAACCTAAACATGTTTTGTACCCTAAACTTCACAGCCAGATTTCATAAATTTCCAAACTCCAAATGAATTTTTTCCCAACATAACTTTTGTTCCTTATTCCAAGAGCTTTCAAACCATTACTCACATGACCATTTTTGGATTTTCCATGTGGGAGTTTCAAAGAGCTTATTGTTTATGTTCAATTTTTGCAATTCACATCATAACTTGAAATGCAAGCAAATGTCAGGCCTTGTGCACGTCCAATTCACTTCAATATGAATTTCCATTCACTCTTGGGCTTTGCAAGAGCTTGTACAGGCCCATGCATGAAGGATCCAAGTTTCATGCACACGAACATTGCACCACCTTGCATTAAGTTCAGCTATAAATAGAAGCTCTTCCTCATTCAAAATTCAACCTGAAGGAGATCAGAAACGCTGCAGAATTCAAAACCATACCCTCACTTAAAGGAATTTCAGTTTTCATTTTCAATTTCAAGCTTGAATTTCAACATCATTAGTTGATTTTCAAGTCTTAATGCCTTAGCCTTGCATCATCATTACATCTCCATATCAAAATTGGATCAAGAGCTTGGACAATTCGTGTTGTTTGAAGCTCCATTTTAGAGGTATATCACCAAACTATTTTGATCTGGATCTTGCTATACAATGTGAATTGCTTTGGTTTGAACTATTTTCTGAAGTTCTCAAGCATGAGGCAGGCCAGTGGTGGTCTTAATTTCATGAATCGTGCCATTTCAGTTTGAGTACCATGATCTTCAAGCTCATGTTTCTCTTTAAATAGGAACATTGAGGAGAATCCATGGTTACAGGGGTGATGTACATCACCCCAGCTTCACTTTGATACCTTGCTTGTTCATTTTCATTGAGGTTGAAATCCCTGTGCGTGGTGGCTGGAGTTGGTTGTCTGGCCGGAAAAGATGGTGGTTTCAACCATCATCCTCACGTGGAAGGCTCAGATCCATCAGATCTTGCCAAAACGTTTTAATCGTGTCCTTTCATTTGGCTGACTTATTTTAATTCCATATGTTGTGCGCTTGACCAAGGAACATGGTGTGACCGCGCCTCTAGGCCTTAGGATATGTGCCACGTCAATTAATGAGACAATCCAATGGCAGCGCATTTTTGATATTTTCCTTATTTTCTTTTATTTTCAGATAATTCCTTTTATTTTCAAAAATTCATAAATATTTTATTTGAAGTCCCAAACATAAGAGACCAATGCCAAAAAATTTCTTGAAAAATCTAGTTTAATATTTTGATTTTTAATTATTTGCGTGACTTCATTTAATATTTTTTGTGAATTATTTGGATTTTAATAGTTTTTAATTCATTTTAAATACGTTTTGATATCTGAAAAATCCAAAAATATTTTCTTAACACATATGGGTCATGAAAAGTCAATGAAAAATAGTCTCATCAATTTCTTAATTGATTTGAGATTTGTTTGAGATTTTAATTCATATTGTGTTATTTTTATTGTTTTTAATTGTTTTAAAATAGTTTTTGATTTCAAAAAATTGTTGAAATTTTTTGTCAAAGCTTGTTTGACCATGTTAGACCTATGAGAATTTAATTGGACTTGTTCAAGTTGATTTGAATTGAATTTGAGGTTTGACCATATTTTATCCATTTTATTTTACATTTTATTTTAATTCAAAAAATACCAAAAAAATATGTTTGACTTGTTGACTTCTAATCTTCATTTCTCTTCTGTTTAGTATTGGTTGATGATGATTTGATTCACTTTTGACCAATTGTGTTTGAGACTTTATTTATTTTTCCATTCATTTCATTTCCATCTCATTTTCTTTTTATTTTGGCCAATGAGTTAATGTCTTATGGTTGGTCTTGACATATGAGAGGTTTAACCTTCTTTGATCTAAATCAAACTCAACTTGATCCATGATCAAGTGAGTTGCTTTGTGTCCAAGATAGGTTGCTTCTTGGTCAAGCAAAAAACCTAAAGTCCATACAAGGCCTTTCTTCTTTTCTTTTGGCATGGCAAGTTGTAGAAGCTTGACTTACTAGTCATGATCTCTAACTTCTGTTTATTTGCCTATAGTTTTATTGACCGGTCTCAGATAGGTGTGACTACTACATTAGTCCACTTACGATTGCTTAACATAGCGCAAAATTGTCTTATGACAAACTAACATAACTATACTAACTACTACATCAATGCAAACATTCAATTATCACATAACTCCAAACATCATCAAATTCAGTTACCATATCTCATACACACATCACAATCACATCAATGCAAACATTCAATTATCACATAACTCTAGTGTGACTCAATGCATGACATGTGACTCTATGCATGTGGTACCATAATGTGAACCCAACGTTTCACCGCTTTCCGATTCAATATCAAGAATCCAAGCCACCACGTCTATTTCCAATTAAGGATCAACGTCTGCTACGCCTATTTCCAATTAAGGATCAACGTCTATTTACCACGCCTATTTCCAATTAAGGATCAACGTCTGCTACGCCTATTTCCAATTAAGGATCAACGTCTATTTACCACGCCTATTTCCAATTAAGGATCAACGTCTGCTACACCTATTTCCAATTAAGGATCAACGTCTAACACCATGTGAACCCACAGTTTCACCGCTTCCATAATGAAGTCGACCATGCCATGAATTAATGTACAAATACCAATACATATGCAATTCAGATCATCTCTACCATTTTAACATTCCACATATCACCATAATTCAACTCTATGAATCATACACCAATGGTACATATACACATTCATAACATTATATCATTCACAATCCACCAATGATACATATACACATTCATAACAATATATCATTCACAATCCACCAATGGTACATAAACACTTTCATAACAATATATCATTCACAATCCACCAATGGTACATATACACATTCATAACAATATATCATTCACAATCCACCAATGGTACATATAAACATTCATAACAATATATCATTCACAAATATAGGCTAATTATCAACTACACACACTTAGATTGCATTTCAAAATAAATACAGCATTTAAAATCTCAATTTTTCCCTTTTCAAACAGTGGTAACCGGTTAACGCTCAGTGAGTAACCCGTTACTGGAAAACAAAATTAACAGATTTTTAAGCAAGTAACCGTTTAACGCTCGGTGAGTAACCGGTTACTGGAAAACAGAATGTAGAAATTCAAGCAAGTAACCGGTTAACGCTTGGTGGGTAACCCGTTACTGGAAAACAGCATGTATAATTTTCTGCGTTTTTCATCGTTGGAGGACTTTCGGACCTCCGATTTCGATTCCGTAAAAAGCTACACGTTCAGAAAATCATGACTCATACAATACTCTAAATATATAACAGTTTTAACACAATCAAATCACCATAATTTAAGAATACTCATCAAAACCTAACATTCCAAAATCATGCAATTTTAAGGATTTCAACCTAAACATGTTCCTACCCATTGACCCGATCATACTAACCCATAATAATAAGGATTCCCCCCTTACCTCTTCAATTTGATGGAAACCCTAGCTTCTCTTTACTTTTCCTCTTCTCCTTACTCTTCCTCTTCCCTTTCTCTATTTTTGTCAAGTGATCAAATGAATCCTAATCTCCTCCTCCTCTTACTATTTATATTAGTATTCTATTTGGACTTAAATCATGATATATCTCTAATTTAATTACTAGGCCCAATAAAACCTAAAATTTAAATATCTCTAATTAGTTCAATTAAATTAAACTAACCCCACATACACACTAAGTTAATTAATACAATTATTTAATTATATCTCATATTAACTAAATAATTAATTAACACACCAAAATTAATTAATATAATCAATTATTATACTACCTAACAACCAATTAATTAATTAACACTCCAAATAATTAAATAAAATATAATAATAATAATATAAGAAATAATTACTAAAATTGGATTGTTACAACTCTCCCCCACTTAAAAGATTTTCGTCCTCGAAAATTTACCTCAAACGAACAACTCCGGATACGATTCCTTCATCTTATCCTCGAGTTCCCAAGTAATATTGCCATTGGCGACTCCGCCCCATATCACATTCACCAAAGCGATCTCCTTACCACGAAGTTTCTTCACTTCTCGATCTTCAATTCGCATAGGTGATGTATCGACCGTCAAATTATCCCGCACTTGAACATCATCTAATGGAACAACATGTGATGGATCCGCAATGTACTTCCTCAATTGCGACACATGGAACACATCATGAAGATTAGAAAGTGATGGTGGTAATGCAATCCGATATGCCACTTCACCTACCCTCTCGGAAATCTGATAAGGACCAATGAAACGCGGCGTCAACTTACGCGACTTTAAAGCTCTACCAACACCCGTTATTGGCATAACTCGAAGAAATACATGCTCACCTTTCTCAAACTCAAGAGCTTTCCTCCTCTTATCATGATAACTCTTTTGACGACTCTGAGAAGCCTTCATCTTCTCTTGAATCATCTTAATCTTATCTGTAGTCTCTTGAATCAACTTGGGTCCAACCACAGCACTCTCACCCGATTCGTACCAACACAAAGGAGTTCTACACCTTCTTCCATAAAGAGCCTCAAAAGGTGTCATTCCAATACTCGAATGGAAACTGTTGTTATACGTAAACTCGATCAAAGGCACGAAACTATCCCAATTTCCTCCTTGTTCCAAAACACAAGACCTCAAAAGATCTTCAAGTGATTGAATAGTCCTCTCCATTTGACCATCAGTTTTCGGATGATACGCTGAACTTAACCGCAACTTCGTACCCAAAGCACTTTGCAAGCCTTCCCAAAATCTCGAAGTGAACCTCGGATCTCTATCCGAAACAATGCTCGACGGAATACCATGCAAACACACAATCCTCTCGATGTACAACTTAGCAAGTCTCTCCATCGAATAATCCATCCTCATCGGAATAAAATGAGCACATTTCGGCAACCTGTCCACAACGACCCAAATCGCCTCACAATTACTCGATGTTCTCGGCAAACCCGAAACAAAATCCATAGAGTTACTATCCCACTTCCACTCGGGAATAGATAACGGTTGCATCAAACCAGACGGCTTTTGATGTTCAATCTTTGACTTTTGACAAGTCAAACATGAATACACAAATTCCGCTACATCCTTCTTCATACCTTGCCACCAAAACATCTTTCTCAAGTCTTGATACATTTTAGTAGCGCCAGGATGAATACTCAGACCACTTCTATGCCCTTCCTCAAGAATCCTCTTTCTCAAATCCGCAACGTCCGGAACACAAACTCTATCACGACACCTCATGATACCATTCTCATCAATCCGAAAGTCACCACCTTTGCCTTGATTAATCAATGTCGTAACATCGACTAATTTCAAATCTGACTTCTGACCTTCTCTAATCTCATCAATAATGCCACACGTAAGCTTCAACACAAACACAACAGCGGCCAACTCTAAATCATACGTCGGATAATTCCTCTCATGAACTTTAAGTTGCCTTGAAGCATAAGCTACCACTTGCCCTCTTTGCATCAAAACACCTCCTAAACCCAACAAAGAAGCATCACAATACACAACAAAAGTTTCTAACGGATCCGGTAAAATCAAAATAGGAGCCGTAGTCAATCTTCTCTTAAGCTCTTGAAAATTCGCTTCACACTACGAAGTCCAAATGAAAGCTTGACCTTTCCTAGTCAACTGCGTCAATGGTAACGATAACTTAGAAAATCCTTCGATGAACTTTCTATAATAACTAGCCAAACCAAGGAAACTTCGAATCTCAGCAACAGACTTAGGAGCTTCCCACTGAGATACAACTTCAATCTTCGTAGGATCCACAGAAATACCACCACTCGAAATCACATGTCCAAGAAAACTTACTTCACTCAACCAAAACTCACAAACTATTGGAAATTCTTCAATCGTCCTCTTCTCACGAATATCCAGATTTGCCAACAACATAACCAACTCGGCACCACCTTGCACCGATTCATCAACTTACTTAGCAGACACAAACCAATCTTCCTTAGCACCAACCTCAGGAAAATAACCGTCTTCTCGAAACAGTTGATATACACCCGATTAACTTCTAACCAACACCATCCTCGAATCCGACCTCTCTTCGGGTTCAGGAAAAGCACAACATTCTCAAAACAGGTTAACTAGCCAACACTGCACTCTTGCAGGCACAACACAATGTCCAAGCTCGATACAATTGGAACATCCAAGATAAGCAGACGCTTCTCCCCCACTTATTTCATTCCCAACCTGCCAATAAAACAAGCATCGATAGTGTTCTCACACACATGTTGCATACTAGGGAACAAACCTAATTAAACAACCTGGCCGGACGGACCAACCAGACAAACAGTATCGATCGTGTCAGATACACGAATCACATACAACGGGATTGAAAACCCTAACGACTATTGACCAACTGGTCAACCAGGCTCTGATACCACTAATGTAACACCCCTTTTTCTATCCCAAAATACTTAACATATAATCAGAGTAAATAAGCACGCATATAAACAAAAGGGCGTCACATCGACGTTTTCAGAAAACTAAAAGCTTTCAAAAACCAACATCATTCTTCATCAATATATAATACGCCCGGTCATTTAAAATAACACATTTCAATTATCATGAATATTCAAGCATATGCGTTCGCAGCGGAAAATAACGAATATCCATGCATCTCATCAAATGATCCATGTCCCATACCATGATCATCTCTCAATAATCTCTTCAATTAAACATGTTCACAATTAATAACATAAAACGTATCCAAATCAGATATGAGTTCAATACTACCAATCTACCCAGTGTTACATGACCAGAGCATTGACTCACTACTTAGTCTCTAAACGAAGTACCGCAGCTCTCCAGCTAATCTCGAGTGAGCTACCGTCCACTTACTTCAGCGATACTACTCCTGAGTATCTGCGTGATACCCATGTAAAGGTAACATTCAAACAGAAAGGGTGAGAATTCAAATTATTATGAAGAAGTATTAATCAAGCACAATGATTAAATCAACAATTAAAGGAATTCGTCACACTTCATATAACCATGTAAATAATATTAAACAACATTTATTTCACATGTTTCAAGCACACATAAAAACTCAAGGAGTATAATATTCAAATCCAATATTATATTCTCAAATATACACATAACTACAATTATCACATAATCACATATTCAATCAAGTTATGTATCCAAACATCATCAAATTCAATTACCATATCTCATACACACATCACAATCACATCAATGCAAACATTCAATTATCACATAACTCCAAACATCATCAAATTCAGTTACCATATCTCATACACACATCACAATCACATCAATGCAAACATTCAATTATCACATAACTCTAGTGTGACTCAATGCATGACATGTGACTCTATGCATGTGGTACCATAATGTGAACCCAACGTTTCACCGCTTTCCGATTCAATATCTAGAATCCAAGCCACCACGTCTATTTCCAATTAAGGATCAACGTATGCTACGCCTATTTCCAATTAAGGATCAACGTCTATTTACCACGCCTATTTCCAATTAAGGATCAACGTCTGCTACGTCTATTTCCAATTAAGGATCAACGTCTATTTACCACGCATATTTCCAATTAAGGATCAACGTCTGCTACCCCTATTTCCAATTAAGGATCAACGTCTAACACCATGTGAACCCACAGTTTCACCGCTTCCACAATGAAGCCGACCATGCCATGAAGGAATGTACAAATACCAATACATATGCAACTCAGATCATCTCTACCATCTTAACATTCCACATATCACCATAATTCAACTCTATGAATCATACACCAATGGTACATATACACATTCATAACAATATATCATTCACAATCCACCAATGGTACATATACACATTCATAACAATATATCATTCACAATCCACCAATGGTATATAAACACATTCATAACAATATATCATTCACAATCCACCAATGGTACATATACACATTCATAACAATATATCATTCACAATCCACCAATGGTAAATATAAACATTCATAACAATATATCATTCACAAATATAGGCTAATTATCAACTACACACACTTAGATTGCATTTCAAAATAAATACAGCATTTAAAATCTCAATTTTTCCCTTTTCAAACAGTGGTAACCGGTTAACGCTCGGTGAGTAACCCGTTACTGGAAAACAAAATTAACAGATTTTTAAGCAAGTAACCGGTTAACGCTCGGTGAGTAACCGGTTACTGGAAAACAGAATGTAGAAATTCAAGCAAGTAACCGGTTAACGCTCGGTGGGTAACCCGTTACTGGAAAACAGCATGTATAATTTTCTGCGTTTTTCATCGTTGGAGGACTTTCGGACCTCCGATTTCGATTCCGTAAAAAGCTACACGTTCAGAAAATCATGACTCATACAATACTCTAAATATATAACAGTTTTAACACAATCAAATCACCATAATTTAAGAATACTCATCAAAACCTAACATTCCAAAATCATGCAATTTTAAGGATTTCAACCTAAACATGTTCCTACCCATTGACCCGATCATACTAACCCATAATAATAAGGATTTCCCCCTTACCTCTTCAATTTGATGGAAACCCTAGCTTCTCTTTACTTTTCCTCTTCTCCTTACTCTTCCTCTTCCTTTTCTCTATTTTTGTCAAGTGATCAAATGAATCCTAATCTCCTCCTCCTCTTACTATTTATATTAGTATTCTATTTGGGCTTAAATCATGATATATCTCTAATTTAATTACTAGGCCCAATAAAACCTAATATTTAAATATCTCTAATTTGTTCAATTAAAATAAACTAACCCCACATACACACTAAGTTAATTAATACAATTATTTAATTATATCTCATATCAACTAAATAATTAATTAACACACCAAAATTAATTAATATAATCAATTATTATACTACCTAACAACCAATTAATTAATTAACACTCCAAATAATAAATAAAATAAATAATAATAATATAAGAAATAATTACTAAAATTGGGTTGTTACATGTACCAAAGGAGGTTGGCTTTGGAAAGCGAACTTGGCAAGGATGCCTTTGAGTGCAAATAAGTGATAGATTTGATTAAAGAAGTTGGATTGATGAAAAGTGTGGATGGTTTTGGCAAGTGTTATGAGATGCTTGTAAAAGAGATCATTGTGAATATTTCTAAGGAGCGTGATAACAAGAGGAGTAAGGAGTTTAGAAAAGTGTATGTGAGAGAAAAGTGTGTGGAATTTTCTCCAGAAATCATTAAAAGGTTCATGGGTAGAAGTGAAGAGAAACAAGTTGTAGTGGAGGTATCTAACAATGTCATTTGCAAGGAAATCACTGCAAAACAGGTAAAGGAATGGCCAAGAAAAGGGAAGTTATTAGTTGGTTGCTTGAGTGTGAAGTATGCAATACTTCATAGATTGGAGCTGCTAATTGGGTCCCAACAAATCATACTTCCAACATTTCTACAGGGTTGGGTAAGTTCATTTACATTGTAGGAACCAAAACCAAGTTTGACTTTGGGTCCTATGTTTTTGACCAAACCATGAAGCATGCTACCTCTTTTGCTGCGAAGATGTCTATATCATTTCCCTCCTAAATTTGTGGTGTGATTCTGAGAGCACCCTAGTATTTTGATCAGTTCAGATGCACCCTAATATTACAACTGTCAGCTTCGTGTTTGATGTTTGAGTTCATGTGATTGAGTGGAATTACGGTTCTTTGTGTTCTTCTTCAGAGCAAGAAAGGAAAATGTAATTAGGGTTCAAAAGGAAATTGTGACTTCTGGTTTACAACGTTTTTATTTTATATTGTTTAAAAGTAAATTAAAAGTATTTGCATAAATTATAAATATTTTGTAAAATAAAATATAACACTACAAAAAAACAGTAATTAACCACATGATTTTCATGCCACAAATGTGAAAATCACGTCACAACTATTGCGACGTGAAAAATCACGTGGCAGAAGCACTTGTGGCAACTTTTTGCCACGTGATTTTCACGTCGCAACACTTTGCCACATGATTATCAAGCCCCAAAGTTCAACATAGATTGTAGGTTTGATCTGCTACATGTCAGAAATTTGCCACGTAAAATTCACGCCCCAAACTTGCCACGTGAAAATCACGCCACAAATATCGATATAGATTTAATATTATATATATATATATATATATATATATATATATATATATATATATATATATATATATATATATATATATATATATATATATATATATATATATATATATATATTATATTTGTTTTAATATATATTATGTGTTTATAATAAAATATTTAATAAACAAATATATTAAAAAGAAAATAGCATATATATTTATGTTTTTATAATATATATATATATATATATATATATATATATATATATATATATATATAATATTAAATCTATATCGATATTTGTGGCGTGATTTTCACGTGGCAAGTTTGGGGCGTGAATTTTACGTGGCAAATTTCTGACATATAGCAGATCAAACCTACAATCTATGTTGAACTTTGGGGCTTGATAATCATGTGGCAAAGTGTTGCGACGTGAAAATCACGTGGCAAAAAGTTGCCACAAGTGCTTCTGCCACGTGATTTTTCATGTCGCAATAGTTTTGACTTTTATATAAATATAACAACAATACATACAAAAAAAAATAAAACAACCCACAATTCAATATATTTTTATATATGAAAAAAAAATACATACATTATACTAAAGAAATCAAATAAAAACGGAGCTTAATCAAATAGAATTTGTTGAGTCTTGATCAAGTTTTTGAGTCTTTGTCAACAAATAAAATAAAAATCAAATAATAATAAAAATAAGTTATAGTTTTAACCTTAACAAAATAAAAAAAATATTATCTTTTGAATGAATGGTGGCAGATTGGTTTTTGGTGGAAGAAAAATGATGGAGGGAAGAAAGAAGAAGAAGAAAATGGTGGAGGGGATTCAATGGTGAAAGAAGATGAAAGATTGAGAAAATAAGAAATGAGAAGAGATTTTGAAAATTTTATGATGTGCGGGGAAAAGCAAACCTGCCACTTGAAAATCACAGCACAAATTAATAAAGTTGTCAGCCCAATCAATTTAACCGATCAACATTTTCCATTCAATATTTTTAAATTTTTTAAATTTTGGTTAGCAACGTAAAGTACATGTCACAACTAATTTCTTAAAACTTTTACAATTCCTCCATTAGAAAACCCGACGTGTATTATTTTATTATTTGAAATATTTAGTGACATGAATTTCATGTCACTAAATCACGTGGTTTGAGACAAATTTTCTTATAATATAAGTAAAGATCATTAAAATATTCAAAAAATAAAAAAGGTAACATGAATCCACAATAACGTTGCCACATCATTAATAAGTATGAGTGTTCAAAAATGAAGGGATGCCATAAAAATCCCAAATGAAATAAACTTTAAGACTAAAAATACATTATAAAAATACATTTAAACCTTCACCGATAGTTATATAGTTTTCCGTTAAAAAAATAAAATAAGAATATACAATTTAATTTTGTTTTGACGTTAAAAATATTGAAAGTGACTCGTCCGTAAATACAATATTTTTTTTTTGTCTATCTCATCCTCTTTCTCTAAATATTTAAATAAAATTAAGAAACTTTTGTTCTTTTTATACTTATTATGTCTCATGATCACTGTAAATAGCTACAGTACTAAATAAATTTATACTTGACAACCTTAAAATTCTCAAGAGACCAAGGATGAAAACTAAATATTTTAACTTCATGTTCTTTCTTTTAGTAACAATTCTTATTTCAGTTGTGGCAATAACTTCATCCAAATGTGAGAAACAATGTATATAGATAAATGGTAAGAACAATTTCTTTCTTCTTTTATTATATTTAATAATCATTCTTGTTTGTTTAATATACAGCTGATGCAATTGAAGAATCCAAATCAAAAAATTGGATTGATAGGATCAAAGACCATGGAGGAGAACATGGTGGTGGTGCAGATTGGGTAGGTTCGGGAACATGGGGAGGTTGGGGAGGACCTAGAGAAGAAGGTGGAGAAGGACAAGAAGAACGTTCAGAAGGAGGAGAAAATGAAGAATTTGGTCGAGAAGGATATGAAGGAAAAGACGGAGACGTGGAAACTGGAGAGCCTAATGAAGATCCATAAAAACTAGATGCTTGCATGCATGCATTTGTGTAATATATCCTAAGAAGTATGATAAAATAACACATTATATTTTACTTAATATTGCTTAATCTATAATACGATGAACATCTTCCGCTTAGATTATTAGGATGTTTTTTTACCGATATTTTATATTGAAAGTTTTGATTTCAATTATTAGTTTTGTCATGTTATGTAGTTATATAACTCAATAGAAATTAAATAAATAGAAAATGAAAATGAGTTTCTTCAAGCACTTCCTTTATAGAAAATGAAAATGAGTTTCTTCAAGCACTTCCTTTTAATGGCGAATAAAGAAATATAAAAAATCTGAGTATATTATATCAATTGATGAACATATATAACATTGTCTGCTACTTGATTCTTTGCTATGCACCACACTAAGTGAGTATTTTGAATATTATTCTTACAATAAAGTTTATTATCCCACTTTTTAACCAACATTGTTTTTTTTTTCACTTCTTGTGATTTGAGCTGCTCTTATTGATGTATATTAACTTTTTTTTAAGTTTTTTTTTAAATATACAATTTTAAAAATAAAATTCCAAAAATATCCCCTTTTTCAAAAAAATTACAAAAATGGACATTTTTTAACCTAATTTGCACTTGGGCGCCACCCTAGTTGGCGCCTACCCTTAAGGGGTAGGGCAAGTCGCCACTAGGAGTGGCGCCTACCCTTAAATCTTTTTTTTTCTTTTTTTTTTTTTAATATGTTTTTTTTTATAATTTTTTTTAATTTATTAATTTATATTTATTATAAATTATATTAATTTATATTAATACATATATATAAATAATGTTATTTATAAGATATATATATATATATATATATATATATATATATATTAATTTATATATATATTAATTTAATTTATAAGTAATTAATATTATTTATAAATTTTTGGAAAAAAAAATTAATTTTATATACGTGTAAATAAATATTTATATACGTGATGGAAGTGTTGGGATTGGTGGATGTGGGGGGATTGATATTGTGGTAGGTGTTAGGACTGTTGATGGTGGTGGGATTGTTGAGGTTGGTGTTGGTAATCTTCATGGTATTGGGGTTGAGTTTGTGGTATGTAGTGTTGATTTGGTTGGGGGGTGGACATGTGTTGTGGTGGTTGTTGTTGGTAATACGGTGGTGGTGGTTGTTGTTGGTAATAAGGTGGTGGTGGTGGTTGTTGTTGGTAAAATGGTGGTGGTGGTTGTTGTTAGTGTAATACTGTGGTGGTTGTTGTTGTTGGGAATATTGTGGCTGTTGTTGTTGGAAATATGGTTGTTGCATCCGGGGATCGTCCAAATAGAACGGGTCAGACACAATCATTTCTGGATTTGTATTTGCTCTATACCAATCCACATATTCCCTTGTCGGCTTCATTTCGTTGGGCGCCACCGGAAATTGTAGAACATAATGGGCACGGTCTTTCCACATTTTACGGAACTCCTTTGCAAATTCCTTCCAATTTTGGGCATACCACTGGTGGCTGACTTCTTTTAGATGCCAAGGTTCCAAAGACATTGGGGGGCCTGGGATTTCTTGATGCATTCCGAATTGCAGTTTGACACGGTCACTTTGGTGCATCTCCACAGTGGTGAACCACATTATAGCCGTTTTTGCTGTCCAAACAGCTGCATTAAGAAGAAACATGATTGCAATGTATAACGAAGTTTGGTGGATGAGAAGTTTCGCCGGAGTTCTCTGAATAAAAGTGTTAGTGGTTGATGAAAACTTGCAAGAATGACCTTCTATTTATACTCGTTTTCAAGTAGATTGAATATACAAAAATGTGACACGTGTAAGGCATGCGTGAGAATCTTGTAGCTAGGTGGATAGGTTGGCATGCATTGGTACAGATTAGGTTGCACTTGTCTTGTCTTGGGGAAGACTTGGTGGAACCTAATGATGCAAAGATGTGACACGTGTAAGGCATGCGTGGAAATCTTGCAGAATAGGTGCAGGCTAGGTGCAGACTAGGTGGATAGGTTGGCATGCATTGGTACAGATTAGGTTGCACTTGTCTTGTCTTGGGGAAGACTTGGTGGAACCTGATGATGCAAAGATGTGACACGTGTAAGGCATGCGTGGGAATCTTGCAGAATAGGTGCAGGCTAGATGCAGGCTAGGTGGATAGGTTGGCATGCATTGGTACAGATTAGGTTGCACTTGTCTTGTCTTGGGGAAGACTTGGTGGAACCTGATGATGCAAAGATGTGACACGTGTAAGGCATGCGTGGGAATCTTGCTTTGAATATTATTTTAGTACAACAGTTTCAGAAAGTTTAAATTGGTTTTTAATTCAATTTAGTTAATCAGGTTGTTTAAAATAAATAATTAAGCTTAAATAAGATTGAATATTATTTTAAACACATAATGGAAAAAAGAGGTAGTTTAGTATTGGAAGCGTGATATTTAGTATTGGAAGTTCAAGAACCCGATTCAACCCTAAACTACCAAAGACCACATTTCGATGGCGCACCCAACAGTAGTCAGTTTGTCCCACCGAGACAAAGCTTTGAGGGCGCAGAGGGCACCCGTCTTTCCTACAGCATTGAAGGGACTTCGACCCAACCACAACGGCAAACGGCAAAGGGAAGCGTTAGGACTAGGGGTGGTAATAGGGAAGCACCACCACCACGTGAACCGTCTAGGCGAGTAGTTAGACCTCCCCCGTGCGGATCGTACCAGAGACCGCATCATATGTGATAAATCCCAAATTAATAATGCATTTTAATCATATCTTTATAATATTTGTCTTGTGTATTATTTTAATAAAAATATTGTGTTTATTATCTTTATATCTTTATCTTTAAAGATATTGTGTATCATATCTTTATATATATATATATATATATATATATATATATATATATATATATATATATATATATATATATATATATATATATATATATATATATATATATATATATATATATATATATATATATATATATATATATATATATATATATATATATATTAATTTACATGTATATAAATATTTATTTACACGTATATAAATTAATTTTTTTTCCAAAAATTTATAAATAATATTAATTATTTATAAATTAAATTAATATATATATATATATAAATTAATATATATAAATATATATATATATATATATATATATATATATATATATATCTTGTAAATAATATTATTTATATATATGTATTAATATAATTTATAATAAATATAAATTAATAAATTAAAAAAAATTAAATAAAAAAAAACATATTAAAAAAAAAAAAAAGATTTAAGGGTAGGCGCCACTCCTAGTGGCGACTTGCCCTATCCCTTAAGGGTAGGCGCCAACTAGGGTGGCGCCCAAGTGCAAATTAGGGCAAAAAATGCCCATTTTTGTAATTTTTTTGATAAAGGGGGTATTTTTGGATTTTTTTTTTAAAAAATTGTATATTTAAAAAAAAACTTCACTTTTTTTAATATTTAATATTTTTCATTTTAAAAACCAACATAATTAGGTGTAAATTATTATAGTAGAAGAAATTCACAATTCTCTATATCTTGTATTTTTTATTTAAATTGTTGATTTATAAATATCAATAATTTATTTAAATTAATATATAAATATATAAAAAAATATTGTCATTCAAGATTAAATTCATGACTAATACGTTACATTTATTTACCTCAATTAAAAGTTATAATTAAAAAGGTTTCTAACCCACTCATATCTTGTGTAAAAAAAACCACTCCTATCTTGTATTGATTGACGAATATTAAAACAACATTAAGTTAATGACGTGTCTTAGTTTATGGCTAAGAATAAATCAAGGGATTCAAAAGCTATATCCCTATTAATAAAATACATATGCATTTTAAGTTGATAGGATGCAATTATGAAGCTCTCTTTCGAGTCATTCAAAGTACATATTGATATTAAAATATTATTTATGTCATTTCGTTAACCGCAAATTATATATATTCAAAAGCTATACGCTTATTAATAAATCACTTACCTTTTCGTCTTCTTCGACCTAACTACACATTTTAAATCTGAGATGTAGAATTATATTAAATAATATAAAAAGATAAGTGATTAATGAGAAATAATAAAATAAGAAAGACACTAGATTTTTTTAATCTCAATCATTTATATTTAATTTAATAGACAATAATTATTTATTTCATTCTCATATTAATATATATAGATATATATATAGAGAGAGGTAGCATCTCGACTCATGAATAGGTGTTATGACTTGTTAAATCAAACCTTTATTAGGTCGGTTAAATATAAGGCCTAATCTTATACTTGTGTTAAATCTGTTGTTAATAACTCACTTAAGAAGTGAATTTTTTATCAATTATATTTTTTCAAGCATAACAGTCTAATTTATCCACCATTATAACTCATTTTCATTCTGCAACCATGTTGTTTGTATGTGATTTGATATAATTATATTGGATTCTTCTCCACTGCATTCCCTTTTTATAATTTCAACTCTTTCTCTCCCTATCTCCTTCCTTAAGTAAATTAGTAAACCTTTTTAAACATATTAATTTTTTTATTGTCTTTTATGTTTATCTAATTCAAATACCAATATATGAAATTGATGTTCACTTATGTTAAGTTTTGTAATTATAAGTTGTTTATGGCTTACATGCCATTTTATCCCTACTTTTTATCAATAATTTATAAATGTATTTTGTTTTTCTTGTGTATCACATCTTCTCTTAAATATTTTGTCTGCTTTTTTATTTTTTAAACGTGTCAATTTAGTGGGTAAGACCTTGACTTAATAAAGTCAAGGTACTAGATTTAAATTTATATTAAATAATTGTAAAATGGTCATTAGAGTCTCCATCCCTACGCGTCTGTTCTCTTAGAGCCATGGATATGTTTGCATGGAAGGAAGAATGCATGTTAAGGGGAAATGGATCCTCTCTCCTAAGTGACCATTGGATAAAATCCAACAGCTTGTTTTCTTCTCTATTGTTAATTGACTATTGTTTTAAATTAAAAAATATCATATACAATAAAAAAGACAACTCATATAATTTTTGCGTTATTTTTTTTTTAATATCTTTTATAAAATATATTTTTATTTGGTAATAATTAAAATATTTAATCAATTAATTAAATTAGTTTTATATTTAATAAAAATCAAAATAATAATAATTATTTATTTTAAAAACCATAGAATAAATGTATGTAAGTAAAATATAATTAAATTTAATATTTTATAATATTATCAAATTAAAATAATAATTATTATAAATCAATTATAATTACCATACTTTATTGTTTAAATATTATTTTTCTTGAAAATATGTGGTTAAGACAGGTGATAAAGAGTATATGAAAAAACTATTTTTCACATATTAGTTAATTTAACATTATTTTATAAATAAAAATAATTATAATTATAATTTTATAAAAATTATATACAAAATACATATTTGTGGTTAAAGAATAAAATTAATATCTTTATTTCATATTGTCAACATAAGAATAAAACAAAAAATTTTATAATATATCAACTATTATTTATTCACACTTTAAATGTTTAATGCTCTTTTACTTAAAAATAAATTATTAAAGAAATCGTTTAAACGTATAACTCATACAATGAAAAAAATAGGACATCATAGTTTTTTTTATAATATTGAAGATAGATTCTAATTTTTATTAAATTTTTAATTTTTATTAAAAGTGAAAAAAATCATTATTTTGATCTTATTGAATTAATTTTAAAATATTCTTCGTTTAGCCACAATCACTAACTTGATTGTTGTAAAATTAATACCACAAAAGTTAAAGAAAATTATGTTTGTATAATTATTTTTGTATCTCAAATATTAAATTAATAAATAAAAATAAAAGAAAATTAAAATTTATATATGTTTCTCTCTTCTTTAAATAACATTTGTTTCTCTTTGTTGTCTTTTAATTGTTGAATTAATTTAACGATACATGTTTGCACATGAGAGAAGGCATGAGAGAGAAAATGGAAGAGGATTTAATTCCATGTTAAGGTGTGGAAAAGAATAGTGAGGATTCAAAGAAGATTATTGTGGGTGAGGTGGATGGTGCAATGAGTATATTTTAGGTTAAATGGTTTAATGTATGTAAATCAGGGAAAAAAGGCGGATTTTGAGTTAGTGACCTCCGTTTAGTTAATTCAGCTCTGTTATGTAAATGGACTTCCTATTTCTTCTATGGGATATGAAATTCTAGTTAACAGACTTTCGATGTCACACGGGATGCTATGACATCCAATTCTACGCAGACAAGAATTATGCAGAACTTAAAAATAAAATGCAGTAAACAACACAAGGAATTGTTTACCCAGTTCGGTGTCACACACACCTACGTCTGGGGGCTACCAAGCCAGGGAGGAAATCCACTATTAGTAGTATTAATTCAGACCTTAAACCAAATGTTTAATCCTATCACTTAATACCTACCCAATGTAATTTCAATCTTACACTAAGATCAGAGTTCCTACTCACTCCCCCTCAATCACCTCAGTGATTACAACCTTTAATTAAGTTTAAAGATAATAGTGAAGTCACACTTCAAACAACTCTTGATTATGCTTAACAGCTTTAATCAAGATACACAACACTCACGCTTAAAAGCTTAGAGTGACACAACACTTACAACTCAATGAACACCCTAGTCCAATGCAATCATCTAGGTGATAATTGCTTGGCTCACAAGATACACCTAATACAAGACACACAAAAATACAGCAGTGAAGTATGATGGAACAATAAAATCTTCACGCCTAAAATCCCCCGAGTTCTGAATGAAGGATTGCCATCCTTTTATATTGCAGCACTTGGGCCTTGTACTTGTATTTCCTAAAATTAAGGTCAAGCAAGTTAACCTAATTTCCACATATTAGGGTACTAACAAATAGGCTATTTGTTAGGTTCATTAATTGTAGCTCAGTTGTTAGTTTCCTGGATTTTAGCTCAGCTGTTGGATTCCTGAAAAATAGCCTGAGAAAAATACTGAAACAGAAAAACTAACCATCCTACAATTTAGCATATGCTGTCAGGAATGAAGGTCACAACATTCAGTTTGACGTCCAGAACATAGACCATATGCTAAGTCTGTTATTTTTCTGAAAACTGACTGTACAAAATGTTGTACTGTAAAAGACCAACCAGTCTATACTTCAGTATCAGTTTACAGTAATAAATGTCAAAACATCCAATTTGACATTTACAGAATGGGCCTTATGCCAGGTCTGTTATCCTCCTGAAGAACAGACTGAGATACATACTGAACTGTAGCAGAAAACCAACCTGCCTATTATTCAGTATATGCTGTCAATGATGAATGTCATAACATCCAATTTGACATTCAGACAGTAGGCCTTATGCCAGGTCTGTTATTCCCTTGATAAACAGACTGAAATTAAATACTGAGTTATACCAGACAACCAACTGTTCTACACCTCAGTATCTGTTGTCAGGGATGAATATCATTACATCTAGTTTGACATTCAGTAAATCCTGTATTAGCTAAACCTGCAGCATACTACTCAAGTATGTCATGACATCAGTCAAAACATCAGAGTACAGTAAGATGTTCTAACACAAAATGCAGCCAATCAAACATCTCCACAGCATGTCATGACATCATTCAAGACATTAGAGTCCAGCTAGTGTTTTAACATAAAATGCAGCCAATCAAACATCTACAGGATAGAAAATGGTACCTCTTTTAAGTTCTAAATTTGATCCTCTCTCTGATTGGTTTATGGATCACATGTGGAAGAATGTTGATATTAACATGATATTACACTTGGATTTTTCAGTTAATAGAAAGTCAACAAAGAATGTCAATGAAAAAATATTCATTGTGAGAAAACATTAATGAAGTGTTTTAAAGAGTATTAATGATGAAGCGTCGATAAACTAATAACGAGGGATCGATTGAGTTGTTGACACGAGGGAATATAGTTTGGAGGAATCTTGTTAATACTGGAGAAGAATGCCGATAATATATACCTGTAAACTATACACATGTTTCCCAGTGAAAAGCAAAGACGTCTGAGATGTGTTGCGCCATAAGGGTAAAATCTTCCGCCGACTGATAGTAAGATCACCACCAGTCCTCAAACTCTTTCATACAGTAAAAAGACAGAAAAAACCTAAAAGATGGAAGATATAATGGTTTGTTTCTGAAAATTCGGAGGCATTTGGCCAAGGTCTCCTCAGAAGCGTCATTCGTAGGGATAAGTGTAACACCCTTCTAAAATACCCCAAAAATTAATTAAAATAATAAACATATAATCAGAGTAATAGTGCACCAAGGGTGTCACACCAACATTCCAAACCATTTAAACAATATAACAATCATGCTCTTTTATTTAATTTAAATATAAGGTATTTGCACAATTACGCAGCGGATAGAGATCAACTCAATCATGCAAAACATGTAACATCACATGTAATTTAGTCAACCACAACAACAATAATAATCAAAGTGTTCCCGCCCGATGTTACATCTATCAGAGCATGACCCACTAGGGAGACTACACTAGACTCCAAGCATTTGCTCCTACTCAACTCATTTCTCGTTACCTGAAAAATAGTTGTAAGGGTGAGTTCCTCAATCAATATAATAAGCATTATAAAACAACATGTAATGCCAAGTAATTAACACATCAATCACCCTAATTGCAATACACATTCAGTAATAGCTCATTGGCTTAAACATCATACTCAACATCAATATACAATACCAGTATAATCTCAAATCCTACTTAACAACAACACAACACACGTATAATATTGGAACACATCCATTCATATTATACGCCATACATATTTTTATGCAATGAGACTCTACACATGCGGTACCGACTATTCTTGAACATATAGTTCAAGCTCACCGATCCCTCCAGATACGGCTACTAAGCTCACTAGTCCCACTCATTTGAGACCTAGTGACTCACTCACTAATTCCTCACCATGGGAATTAGCTACAGCCCCGAAGGCTAGACTATGCAAGCTAATCATCTAGCATGCAACATCAATAACAATTCACAACGATTCACTCACCAATTCCTCACAATGGGAATTAGCTACAGCCCCACAGGCTATGCCATGCACACTAATCATCTAGCAATGCAGCATCAACAAACAACTCACAATGGACATATGCTCACACTCTAAGCCATACAACAGTCCATTCACAAATACATGCATAATATATATATATATTCACAACATTTTGCATATCATCATACATCATCAATACATGTATCAACACATCATCAACACATGTATAAAACACTTCCTCAACACATATATGAAACACCTCAGCAACACATGTATAAACACTTCTTCTGCCTTGCTCACTAGGCGAGGCAGTGGCGAAGCTCTGGTTCGCTAGGCGAGCTCAAGGCGAACAGCTCCAGGAAATTGGTAAATTAATTCGCTAGGCGAGCTCAAGGCGAAGGTAATAGCGAACTCATTCTGTTTTGGTGAAAAACACAGCTAGCACTCACTCGCTAGGCGAAGCTCCAGCGAGTCCACAGCGAACATTACAGTAGCAAAACCTCTCAATCTCGCTGGGGCGAGGTTGAGGCGCGTTCCTTCGCTAGGCGAAGGTTATGTTCGCTAGGCGAACATGACAGTTCACCAGACGCGTTTCTTTGGGCAGGGATCTCATGTGCCCATTCCAGACCCTTCCCACTCAAACTTACTCGTCGCCATTCATCACCAATCTATCGGTTTGATTACACACACAATTATCAATTTGATTACGGTTTTCACTCAACCTATTCATCACAAATTTTCAGCATTCCAAATCCCAATTAGGGTCAAATTAACGGCTTATCACTACCCATGACATATTATCCCAAAATACCCATTAATCGACGATAAACCCCCCTTACCTTAACAATCCGGCGAATCTTTGAGCTTCAAGCCTTTCCGTTCTTCAACCTTTGCTCTTCAGCTCCTTTCTCCTCTTCTCTGCCCTTTTCCTTTTTCACGATCCTTTCTCTGTTTTCACGTGAAACTTTCTTTTTACCAAATGGGATTCTTTCTCTTATTTCCAACATATATATATTTTCCAAATAATAATAATTATTCCAAAATAATAATAATTCAAAAAAATAATAATAATAATAAAATTTCCAATTATTTAATTAAATTAATAATTAAATTATTAACTCAATTCAAATAATTATTTTATTATTATCGGGGTGTTACAACTCTCCCCCACTAAAAGAGTTTTCGTCCTCGAAAACATACCTCAAGCGAACAACTCTGGATAAGATTCCTTCATCTTACTCTCCAGTACCCAAGTCACGTTGCCACCTGCTGGCCCCCCCCAAGCTACCTTCACCAAGGCAATCTCTTTACCCCGCAACTGCTTCAACTCTCGATCCTCGATCCTCATAGGTGATGTTTCAACAGTCAGGTTATCTCTCACCTGTACATCATCTATTTGGACTACATGCGACGGATCATGAATGTACCTCCTCAACTGAGACACATGAAAAACCTCATGCAAATTTGCAAGCGACGGCGGTAAAGCGACACGATAGGCTACCTCCCCTATCCTCTCCAAAATCTGATAAGGACCAATAAATCGCGGTGTCAACTTCTTCGACTTCAAAGCTCGACCAACACCAGTTACCGGAGTAACACGAAGAAACACATGATCTCCCTCTTGGAACTCAAGTGACTTCCTCCTCTTATCATGATAACTCTTCTGACGACTCTGAGCAATTCTCATCTTCTCCTGAATCATCTTAATCTTTTCCGTAGTTTGTTGAATAATCTCCGGTCCAACCACAGCACTCTCACCGGACTCATACCAACATAACGGTGTCCGACATCTCCTACCATACAAAGCTTCAAACGGTGCCATACCAATGCTCGAATGAAAACTATTGTTGTAGGTAAACTCAATCAAAGGCAAATAACAATCCCAAGCGCCTCCTTTTTCCAAAACACAAGCCCTCAAAAGGTCCTCCAGTGACTGAATCGTCCTCTCAGTCTGACCATCAGTCTGCGGATGATATGCAGAACTCAATCTCAGTTTAGTTCCCAAAGCTCTCTGCAAACCTTCCCAGAACTTCGATGTAAATCTAGGATCTCTGTCCGAAACAATACTCGACGGAATACCATGCAAACTTACAACCTTCTCAATATATAACTCAGCTAATCTCTCTAACGGATAATCCATTCTGATCGGAATGAAATGAGCCGATTTTGTCAACCTGTCAACAATCACCCAAATGGCTTCAAAATTCCTACTTGTCCTCGGTAAACCCGAAACAAAATCCATACTGATACTATCCCACTTCCACTCTGGAATAGCCAACGGTTGCATTAGTCCGGACGGCTTCTGATGCTCAATCTTTGACTTCTGACAAGTCAAACAAGAATAAACAAAACTCGCAATTTCTCTTTTCATTCCCGGCCACCAAAATAACTTCTTCAAATCATGATACATCTTCGTAGCTCCAGGATGAATACTTAAGCCACTACGATGTCCCTCCTCAAGAATACTCTTCTTAAGCTCAATAACATTCGGAATACACACCCGACTACCAAATTTCAAAACACCATTCTCATCAACTCTGAATTCACCACCTCGACCTTGATTCACTAAAGTCAACTTATCAACCAAATGCATATCGGATTTCTGACCCTCTCTGATCTCCTCCAGAATACCACTCGTTAACTTCAACATTCCCAATTTAACACTGTTGTGAGTACTCTCACATACCAAACTCAAGTCTCTAAACTGCTCAATTAAATCCAATTCCTTAACCATTAACATAGACATATGTAATGATTTCCGACTCAGCGCATCAGCCACCACGTTTGCTTTACCCGGATGGTAATTCAAACCAAAGTCATAATCCTTCAGAAACTCTAACCATCTCCTCTGTCTCATATTCAGCTCTTTCTGATCAAACAAATACTTTAAACTCTTATGGTCACTGAAAACCTCAAATCTTGATCCATACAAGTAATGCCTCCACAACTTCAAAACAAACACTACAGCTGCCAACTCTAAATCGTGCGTCGGATAGTTCCTTTCATGAACCCTCAGCTGTCTCGAAGCATAAGCTATAACCTGCTTATTCTGCATCAACACACCACCCAAACCCAACAATGAAGCATCACAGTAAACTTCAAATGGTTCCGACGAACTCGGTAACGTCAAAATAGGAGCAGTAGTCAACCTTCTCTTTAACTCTTGGAAACCTTCCTCACATTTTGAGTCCCAAACAAACGCTTGCCCCTTTCTAGTCAACATCGTCAACGGTAACGCCAACCTAGAAAATCCCTCAATGAACTTCCTATAATAACCAGCCAAACCAAGGAAACTTCGAATCTCAGCAACAGACTTCGGAGCTTCCCACTTAGATACCGCTTCTATCTTAGAAGGATCAACAGCAACACCACCTCTTGAAATCACATGACCAAGAAAACTAACTTCTTCTAACCAAAATTCACACTTAGACAGTTTAGCAAATAACTGCTTTTCTCGCAGCACTCCTAAAACCACTCTCAAATGCTCAGCATGCTCTTCTTCAGATTTCGAATACACCAAAATGTCATCGATAAACACCACAACAAACTGATCCAAGTACGGATGGAAAATCCTATTCATGTACTCCATAAATACTCCAGGCGCATTAGTCACACCAAAAGGCATTACAGAATACTCATAATGTCCATACCTGGTTCTGAAAGCAGTCTTCTGAATATCCTCAGTTTTCACACGTATCTGATGATACCCAGATCTCAAATCTATCTTGCTGAACACACTCGCACCAACCAACTGATCCATCAAATCATCAATCCTCGGCAAAGGATACCGATTCTTGATCGTCACTTTATTCAGTTGCCTGTTGTAGCGGTGTATTCGTCGCTATATGATCTATCGATTAAATCATAAGCTAAGAGATACATGAAAAATTTCGAGTCGCCACCGCACTTTTATTTATCCAAAGGATTGGCTAAAAAGCGAACAAAAGCCTAAGAAGTTTTACACGTAGAAAACTAATAAAAAGATCAGAGATTCTGGGTAAGGGGTAAATTACGCAATGGGAAGGTGTTAGGCACCCACTACGTCCTAGGTATTCCTAGGGAGCCCTTTTCACACTTGTTATGCAAAATTATTTTTTGTTATGACATAAAGATTGTGCAAACATGATTGGGATGATGAGAAAAGAATATACAATTTTTATTGGGTTATTGGGTTCGAACGGATGAACCCGTTGCCTACGTACCTTCCATCAAAGGTAAGGATCAGAACGCCGTAGTTCGGCTAAAAGATTTCCAAAAGTGGGTTAGGTTCAATTTTAAACACAAACCCTAGGTCTTACGTTATCCACGGGAGAAAACTCAACCTTATATAAACAACAACGTCCACCATGTGAGAACAGCTTCAACTGGCCAGAGAGGGGTTAACCCTATAATAGGCGAGGAAGACTTACAATTCAATCACTAAAGACAGAAGGTGAGATTAACATCAACCACTAAGATAAATCAAACCTATAGCTCATGTATGAAAGCATTAATGGACAAAGCCAAAACAAGTGAATGAGTGAAGTTACTGATTATGATTATGAAAATGAAGTCAAAGTATAATTAAGATCAATTCAAATAAGTATTATGAAATGGAGTTTTGAAAAAAAGTCAAGGACTTGAGTCCAGGTTTTGAGTTAAAAAAAACATGAAGAGTGTTTGCACAACACTTATGTCAAGTTTAAAAGATAAAGTGTGAAAAGTCTAGGACATAATGGGTGATGAATGGATGAAGATGGAAAGTAAAACTTCTTAGAAGGTTCACTTCTTGAAATCATATAGCAGATGATTCAAGTGTGTCCTTTGGAATAGCAATTAATAATAACAAACGAACAAAGCAAGCAAAAGCGGATATCGGATGCCAATCAATGGTCTTATACCAATCTCCTAAAACAAAATGGGATATCTGATGCCACTCAATGGACTTACACTAATCTCCACAGGCAAAGAAATAAAAAGCGGATACCGGATACCAATAGATGGATTTACACCAGTCTCCTAAAACAGAAATGGATATCAGATGCCACTCAATGGACTTACACCAATCTCCTCAAAAGAAAAACAAAGATGAGAAACGGAAGTTAACTGCCAATCTATCTGGACTTAGGTTAACTCCACAGTATGCTCACAGGAAATCCAATGCCACATTACTGGGACTTACAATGGATCCTCACATACAAGAACAAAAGCAACAATATGATCACAGGTATGCAAATGCCAACTTACAGGGACTTATAATTGCAACCTCTCATACAAACAGATGAACAAACTATGATCACAGGAAAACAGATGCCAACTTACAGGGACTTATAACTGCAACCTCACATACAACACCAAACAGATCAAATTATGATCACAGGACAACAGATGCCAACTTACAGGGACTTACAACTGTATCCTCACATACACACGGATAACAGAAGATATGAGTGACCAATGAGGTCTTACACTCTATCCTTCCATATCACAGGAGCAACTGCCAACGCAATGGACTTACAATTGTCCTCAATGGGCAAACAACAATAATAAAAGTCAAACAGACAAATGATATGATCATGCACTAATGGCAATTGATGATGATGATAAATGCATAGCATACAGGCAAACAAGTGCGCATGAAGCAATCAATCAATCAATGAATATCAAACAGCACACTCTATAGCCAAACAATGGGGCTCACACAAGAGGGTTTGACTTTAACAGTCCACTGTAATAGGTAAGTGTCGCTCTTAACCTGGCCATTGAGAGGCTCAGGTGAAGCAGATGAAAAGGAGATGAGGGGTGTGCCTCATTGCTTCAATCTCATATCAGAGAGAGCATCAAAGAAAGTGGGGGAGTTCAGAAAGATGGAACTCTTTCCCCATTATTGACTCGATTAGATCTTGGGTATTTATCTCATTGCTTCAACCATGTAATGGGAGCAATGAGAGGACACACTGAATAGTGGGGGATAGATTGCTTATCCCTACCTTCCACCAATTGCCTCAAATGAGGACTTTTCCTGCTTAGGACAAATATAAACAAACACAGGCATTGCCTCTTAAGGAGGACTTCAGACAGTTTGCCCGGTCAAATAACAGACCGGGTCTCCAGACTACATGAAGAAGAAGTAATTATACCTCAAAGCAAATGCTAAAAAGCAAAGCAAGCAATCAAGTTCAAAGAACTTAGGCAACTAAAGTACCTGCAAAAGTCAAACTCATTAGTAAACAAGTCAACAGTCAAAAACCAAAAGGAAATGAACCAATAGTCATACAGAGGGACCAATTGTGCAAGGCACAAAGACTCAAGCATATGAGTCACCTACAAAACAAGGTGTTAGCACAATATAAACAATTCAAATCAAGCATATTAGAATGATCTTCAAGGCATTAGTGCTTAACCTGAAACAGACAGCTCAATTGTAAGCTCAGAAGACCACTAGGACTAGCCTAGGGTCAAAGATGAAAGAAAAAGTCAAGGCAGCAAGCAATATTCAATCAAAGTCAAATTCAATCATGTAGGAAAGTAAACACAATTGGATTCAAACTTATATCATGCATCAAAGTCATTTCATATGCAAAAGAATGCAAAGCATAGCAAAGGAAGCATGCAAAAGTCAACAGCCAAGACTTCATTCAAAAGTCAGCTCAAACATTCTCAAAAATTATGAAATAAATCATACTCAATCCTAACATCTTACATGGTATACATGCAAAATTTCATGGCATTTGGATGAGAGGAAGGCAGTCAACAAAAATCATGAAGTCAAATCAAATTCAAGTAAGCATGGTGAAAGTCAACAAGCATGGGTCAACTTCAAAAAATCATATCAATTTGAAAACAGAAGATAAATGAATGAAATTTACACCAATGCAAAGCTTGAGATGTCTAGTTATCACATATGAAATTTCATGGTCATACAATAAGATATGAGAATTTCATAAAGGATTTGGCAAGGTATAGCACAAAAAGTCAACAAATGACCAAGCATGGAAGAAAATTCTCAATCAAATGGAAAACAGCAAGATTAATTCCAAGAAAATTCATACACAAACTAGACATGTAAAGGATCATTCATGTAAAATTTGGAGTCAAATGGATAAGAGGAAGCATGTGAACAAAAATCATACATTTGCATATCATTGGTGTGACACAAATTGTCACACCCTAGTTCAAAAAATTCATATCTATCAAACCACAAATGAGAAATCCACAAACTTTATATGGAAATGAAGATCAATGTGTCTAGTTTCACCACAAAAAATTTCAAGCTCATTGGATATGTCATGAGTATTTCACAAAGAGAATGGCACAAGGTATCAATCATTCACACATGTTGAGAAAATAATTTATCATTTAAAATCCAGGGCATGAAAAATTAATTAAAATTCACAATTAAATATTAGACTCATTTGTGAACATGTGGAAAAAATTTCATAATTTTTGGTGAAAAAATGAATGAGAAAATAATTGTTGGAGTTTGGATGAAATTGAGTGAAATATGAAACAAACTAGCAAGGCAAGTGGTCAAACAAGTCAACGGGATGGCATTTGTGTAATATTTGCCTCATTTAGTAAAACGGCAGCGTTTTGAGCGCGCCCAGGAAATGTTTCCATTGGTCCCAATCCAATGGAACAGTAACAATTGCAACAACAACCAATGGCTTCAAGATTCTAGGTTCACATGCATTTTAGGGTTTTGGCAAACAGCAAACAGCCTTTGGTTCATCAACATGTTCATTATCAACCAGCAAACACAAACTTCATACAAGTTCAATCACATCCAAACAAATTCGACAACAAACAACTCAGCAGTATAGCATCATTATGGACAAGGTAATTGTTTAAATAACAGCAGCAACAACCATCATTATGTTCATTATCCAACAGCAAGCAACAGCATGATATGCATTGCAGTTTGGCAATGGCAGCAGAGCATGACAGCATGTAACATGTAGCAAGAACAACAGCAGCCAACAAGACAATATGGGAAATGGCTCTAAGGCTTCAACAGCAACATGTATGTGTTCATCATCATAGAAACAAACTTCAGGTCACCTCACATAATAACATGGCATCAAGCACATCAACCAACAACTCAAATAAACATTACTCATGGAAATTCCAGACAGGGAAGACTTAAACAATCAGCAACATGTATACATTCATCACCAATTGAAACTTGAACAGCATTTACAACAGCATAGCAGCAGGGCATTAGCAGCCTCAATTTCATGTTTATGGTTCATCAACATCAAAACAACACACAATGACAATAGCACTAGCACTTATGTAGCATCATGACACTAACACACACAACCTATTTCATGAGGATTTCTTGGCAGCCTAAAAAATAGCAAAACAGCAGCATAGCACAGTAGGTTCATGCAAAATCAAACAACTTTGAACAACCACCACCAAACACAACAAACACAATGCAATGGATTTTCTGAGCATGTTTAGGAGATTTCAAACAGTAAGGCATAGCACAGTATGGCAGCACATTCATGTTTATCATCATCATGTAATCATCATCATTCAACATTTCAATGGTAACAGCATACAATATATATTTCACATGGATTTTGCTGAGCATGTGCCTAAAGTTTCAAACACTGCAGCAGGCTTAATCAAGAACAGCATTCATTATCATGTAATCATCATCAAAGCATCAACCATAAAACAAAGCAATGTAACCTCATCACTAAGTAATATCAGCTAACAACCAAACCAACACAAACATGGGAAATCTAGGCATAGTTCTAGGGTTTGAGCATAACTGCATATATTCATCATCATAAGCTCGAAAAAATCAATGTGCTCAGAAATTAAGTATGAGCATACCAATAGCATTAACAAACTTTAAGCAACAAGAATATATCATCACTTTTCACTAAACCATTGCAAACAAAACAAATCGAACCAAAATGCATTTATACACAAAAATGAAAATCAAGTTTTAAGACAGCATAGTTCACCATTTTGAGCAAACTAGCACTCATTGGAATCAGCATACAACAAGCTATCTAACACATATCAGGTCATGGTAAAAGGAGGAAGTCGAATTACTTACTTGTTTTTGAAGACAATGTGAAACAGGGTTGTGTTGAGTGATTCAGAGCAAAACAGATGACCACACAGCTACTAAATGATGGATGATGGAGCTTGTTCAGCTCAAACTTGCTTTGAAACTTCCACCACTCAAATTGCCATTGGAGATGCTTTGAAGATGCAGAGCTTGAAAGAGGGTTACAGTTGAGAAATGATGTGCAAAAACAATCCCAAATGATGTTTAGATGATGGAGGAAACAAGGTTATTCGAGGGTTTTCAAGGGTTTATGCAGAAAAAAGCCAATTGCCAAAAATGCAAGAAGAGAGAATGAGGGTTTTTGGTCTGTGGAGGCTGTGAACACTAGGGCTGCAAATGTCAGAAAAGAGACTTTATATGTCTGTTTTACCTCTACTAATCAAATGTTAAACTTGTTTAGTTGTAATGAGCTCATTTGCATTTTGCTAATTTTCCCATACATGGAATGGAGGTGTGTTTTTGCTGAGAGTTTGGGCCTGCTACAGGCTGCAAAAAGGACATTCAAATTGCTGTTTTGTGTGCTGCAGACCTGCTGTACCTGCCTTGCTTCTCTTCCCATCATTTTGCCTACTTGCCAACTTTTGCATTTTGGTCTAGAATGGTGGTATAATGGTGATATGATCAAGGTTTAAGGCTTGGAACAAATCACAAATAATATATGGAACATTTCCCAATTGGAAAAATCAAGAAAAAGTCAAAGAAGCAAAAAGTCAAACTTTGGTCAAACCTTGAATTTAAATGCAAAAGGTCCAAAAATGCCATTTTGATTGGTAAGGTTTTAGGTCATGAAATTTATATTTTTGGAAAGAGGATGAAAAATGTGATGTGTAGGAAAAAACCCCACCAAATTTGGCCTTATGGTTTGAGAGATATGGCTTGTTGAAGTTCAAAAATTGGTGAAAATGATTTGATCATATCTTGACAACCACACATGGGATTTTGATGTTCTTGGACTTTTTGAAAATGGGAGAACAAGATCTTCAACTTTCATGTTGGGCAAAAATTCATTTGGAGCTTGTATCATGATGTAGGTTTAAGATCAAGAAGTTTCCATTTTTGGCAGTTGAAATTACAGGTCCACTTTCTATTTCTGGAAAATTTCTGATTTGACTTGATTTTCTTCCATGATGAGGTTGAACATGATAGATGAGGCTTATACAAGCATGAATGAACTTCTTTAAATCAATTCTAATCATCAAATCTCTGATTAAATCCTCAGTTGACCAAGTTTGACTGTCTGTTGACTTTTCTAGGGTTTTGAGTGATTGAGCCTCTTCTGATGAATTCCAAACCCTAAATCCTTGAGAACTTGACTTCAAATGATATCACAAGTCATATGAACCTTTGATTATTGACCATGATGCCCAAATTCTACAAGAATGGCCATCATCCATTGCTTTGACTGATCAATGACTGACTTTGACCTAAATGCTGATGATTACTTCCACTGCAAGCAACAAGGTTAGACTGACAATATTTTTGTATTTTTTTGAATGATAAACATATGAAAGCAAAGATATACAAATGCAAAGTATGCTTGGTGATCAAGAAACAAACCCACAAGGCAATCTACCCACTAGAGGAAAGCAAAAGCATGCATTGATCCTTGAGGTTATGATATGAATGATATGGGCCATGAGGGATCTTAGGGCCCAAAATTGGGGTCTTACAGATGCCCCTATTTAAGGTCATTCTAGCCGGAGAAGTGAAGTTTAGAAATCTTCATCTCGACGCGGTAGAATGGGCTTAAATAACAGTAATGAGACAAATTTTGGTCCCTAAGAGACCTCATGATGCAAATGTATGTATGCAAAAGACACAAACTCTGTGGGGAATATGATTCACACAGAAGAAAAGATGATCCATCGGAGTAGTACACTCACCAGGAACAGAGGCTCTAACAAGACTCTATGGGGATAATAAAAGAAAAAGAAATGTGTGGACAATACACGACTCTAAACTGGGGAAAAACAGAAACTGACATAACGTGAACAAAACACGACTCTGATTAAGGAAAACAGAAAACAGACAGGAGAACTCACTGGGGAGTGAAGAACTCACACTGGGGAACAGAATTCCAAATGGAAAATAAATCCATTGGAGAGACACAAGCTGACTCCTGGGGGAGAAGCAACAGAAAAATTCCACTGGGGAAGTAACAAAGCAAATGAGATGTTACCAGGCATACGGGTAACAAACTCAGGAAAATCTGACTCCACGGGGGGACCGAGGTCAAAATAGGGAGCAGAAAGGAAGGAACACCAAGGATACCGGTTATTGGGTATATAATAGGTGACCGACCAAGGCGTGAATTGGATTTCACTTCCAAAACACTCATCACCCTGAAGAGAGCGAAAGCAAACTTGTCTATAGGATGGACATTCAGTTCCACAAGGAAAATGAATCTTACTCTGAGGGGAAAACAATCAAAATATTGACCCAAGAGTGAACGAGATATAATATCCATTACCGTCAGAACGTGGATAGAATACTCAGATGAGACATATTATTCATTACCGGCAGACCGTGAATAATATACTCGAAAGGAAAATTATCCTGAACCGGTTACTGGGTTATTTATAGGATAAAATCCGAAGACGTGAATTGGTTTTCACTTCCAAAACACTCATCATCCGAAAGGAGGGCTTGAAAGAGCAAACTGACTTACAGGATGGACATTCGAATCCACGACGGGACAACGAATCTTACTCAAATGGGGACACAAACCCAAAGAGTGCATGAGATATAATATCCATTACCGGCAGACCGTGGATAAGAATACTCGCATGAGATATATTATCTATTACCGTCAGAACGTAGATAATAAACTCGCATGGTAAGAAACACCAGAGATACCGGTTACTGGGCATATAATAGGTGATCTACCGAAAACGTGAATTGGATTTCACTTCCAAAACACTCATCATCCAAACACAAACTGGTTAAAGGATGGCTATTCGATTCTACAAAGAATACGAATCTTGCTCAGTTGGGGAAAATCAACAAAGGATTCCAACTAAAGAGCGCATGAGATATATTATTCATTACCGGCGGACCGTGAATAATACACTCGAAAGGGAAAGACACCAGAGATACCAGTTACTGGGTATATAATAGGTGACTAACCAAAAAGAGAGACAATCGATACCAAGCATACGGGTAAACGAAGGACAACTCAAAGGGATAAATTGCAAGCATCCGGCAATTATCCAACAACAAGAATATTCGACTCCACAAAGGGAACTAACGAATCTTACTCGACTGGGGAAACACAAAAGGCTTCGACTGAAGAGCGCATGAGATATACTATTCATTACCGGCAGACCGTGAATAATATACTCGCATGGAAGACTATCCACAACCGGTTACTGGGTCAACAAAGGATAAATCAACCGAACAGAAAGGCATCGGGATACCAAAGAGGTATATAATGATAACCCATCAAAAGGAGCAACAGACATTACCAACAGAAAGGGTAAATGAAAGGCGAACTGCTGAGGATAAATTGCAAGCATCCGGCAATTATCGACAGAAGACTAGCTGGGGATACACTGGTAAACAACCAATGATCCAGGGAACAAATCACGAGCATACGGTGAAAAGACCCACTGGGGATAAAATTGCTAGCATACGGCAATTATCCACAAAAGACTTGCTAGGGATATAAGTGCTGATCTGAGCAACTTATACAAGCAACGGAAAATCATCATCAAATATTGAATGAAGATAACCGCAAAATTAGGGTTTACATCTACCGAATACGGGGTAGAAGACCAACAACTCCACGTGGGGATAGAACAAATCACAAATCCGCACGGGAAACCAAAATAGGGTTTATAACAAACCACAAACTGCTGAAGAGCAGGAAAATAGGATTTACAACTACCGAGTAGGGTAGAAAACCAAAACTCTGGCTGGAGAATAAAAGGTGTATAACCACAAATTCTGTCGAGAAAGCCAGGAAAGATAGGACTTACAACTGCTGGTTTGTAGGCAGAGGCCCAAAAACATTCCGCTGGGGAACAACCCACTGGGAAACACAAGATATCTGACAAATAGCCAATTCGGGAACAATCCGAAAAGACAGACTGAATAAAGACACGTCCTAATGAGGATATAACTCAAATAGGAAAATCCACCCCAATATATGTGTTGGGAGGAAACGGAAGAAACCGTCATCCACGAGGATATATCTCGGTGGGGAACTGCAGAAGGAAAGACAAACTTTTTCTGCTTATGGGGTTGACTCTATATGGAGAGATTTATAAACACCCGACATCTGCTTGGGGAGATCTGTAAAGAGATCTATATCACCATAGCAGGAGACACGACAAACAAAAGATATATGGCGAGAAATGCAACACGAATATCTGAATGTTTTATGAATATGCATGAATATGCGTGATTTATGTTTGATGAATGCTGACAAAACAGACAATTCTAACACAAACAAGTTCAGGAACTAAACGTCCGGTATTATACTTCCAGGGGAAAAACCAGCTGGAGAGCCAATCTGCGGAGATCTACGTGCTGTAAAGCAAAGATCTGCAGGTACTGCTGAAGAAGCAGAAGGTCAGAGATATTAGGAAACAACCCAATCAGGGTACAGAAAGTTACAACGGGCAAAACAGCCACCAAGACAAATCTGTAGGGGAACAAAAGAAGTCCCAAAGTATATCTGCAGGAGATCCCAGTGTCAACTGAGAAACAAAAAGTGCATTGCACAAGCACGAACTGCTGTAGAAGCAACTCCACATAACTCCGCTGGGGGAAAAACCCACTGCGGGAGAAAGATATCATCCAAGTAGAGTGTAACTGCACAAGCAACTCTATTGGGGAAAACTGTCGGCTACTCTCTTGGGAACAAACCACTGAGGGAGGACAGATCAAACAAATAGATTCTGCAACGAACCGCTTCACTTGGGGAGAAAATACATAGCAAACTGATCACAACACGTAGATTCTGCAATATAAGCCACTCTACTGGGGATCACAAACAGTCAGGAAATCAATCCGTTCACTGGAGGCAAAAGCCATCATCCAACCATATCGGGGGATTGAAGGAGTATTCAACAGGCAAAGCTGCCACAACAAACACTCTGCAGACTATGCTGAGGAAAAGATGATTGCAATACTGGGATATCGGCCCAAACAACCACTGAGATAGGAAAATAAATCCTGCTCTGCTGGAGAGAATAACTCTGATGGAGAGATAGCAACAATTCCACAGACGACTTCGCCGGGGAAAGGGTAAAGTACCGGGTATCAAACCACTGACTTACCGAGTCTTCAAGAGAAAACAAACATGCTGAGGAAACAGACAAATCCTACTGGCACACTGCATGGGGAAAAGCGGTAACAACTCCACTTGCAACCCTGGTGGGGATATCAATAACAGCTCTACTCGCGACTCCGAGGGGAGTATCAATCAGTCAGTTATACTCATGACTGTGCTGAGGAGACAAATAAAGTCTGGGGATACGACCCACTGGAGAAAGTGACGGGGCACCAAGATGACAAACCATCAGTCGCCGAAACTTCTCAAGGAAAACACCCATGCTAGGGAAAAACTGCTGCTGGAGAGAACAAAGTCTTCAACAACAAAACACTTGCGACTGTACTGGGGAACAACCCCAACAAGGATTTGAAGAAAGAAGATACCACCAAACCAGGAATATGAACCAATGTCTTACCTGTTGGGAATCATGCCACCCTTGGGAGAGCACTGAGATATTCTTGAGTATCCTTTCAATCTTGTGAATGTTCACTTTGTTTAAACAAAAATTTTGCAAAATTTGATTTGTTTAAAACAATGACATTTTATCAATTTAAAACATGCAAAACATTTGTTGAATTGAAACAAATAAGAGTGCAAATAAATTGGATAAAAAGCTCAAATTGATTTGATAGAATGGTAGTCTGCAAATGGCAAGACTCCATAGATCTGTACAAATTTGAAATCAGTGATATATATTGGAAGAGGGCTACATTGAACATAATGATCCTTTCTCTACCAATTTGAATCTCGATGTATCCGAAGCTTCGGTTGACGACGAATCGAGAATCTTCTGACGAAATGACAACTGATGAACAGAAAGTCTTGTCAGGATGCAGTTACTTGCCAAAATCCCTAATTTTTGCCTAGATTGCCCCAGAGTGAGGTACTCAATCTAGCGGGATGCAAATATATTCTTTTTTTTTTCCAAGTCTCTAATTTTTGCCTGGATTATCCTTGCGGGTTCTCCATCGAGACGCTCAATTTTGCCTAAGCCGCCCTTTCGGGTTTTCAACTTAGCGAGCAATTCTGTTTTTTTTTCATTCTTCTCTCTTTTTTTTTTTTTTTTTTATTTTTTTATTTGCATATACTTTTTTTTTTTTAGGCAAAGTATCTCTTAACTGCATCTGAATTCACAGGACGAGTGAAATCCTCCCCATCCATTGTTGTAAGCATCAAAGCACCGCCTGAAAAGGCTCTCTTAACAACATATGGACCCTCGTAGTTTGGAGTCCACTTGCCCCTGGAATCGGGCGCGAAAGACAAAACTTTCTTGAGCACGAGGTCACCTTCTCGGAACACGCGAGGCTTGACCTTCTTGTCGAATGCTTTCTTCATTCTTTGCTGATATAACTGACCATGGCACATGGCAGTTAATCGCTTTTCTTCAATCAAATTCAGTTGGTCGTAACGACTCTGAATCCGTTCAGCATCAGTCAACTAGGGACTTGAGGGTATAATTTTTCTTTTTTCCTTTGGAAAAATTTTGAAAAATTTTTCCTGGTTTTTGATTTTTCTTTCTTTTTCACCCTCTTTCCTTTTTTTTTTTTTTTTTTTTTTTTTTTTTTTTTTTTTTTTTTTTTTTTTTTTTTGTTTTTTTTTTTGTTTTTTTTTTTTTTTTTTTTTTTTTGAATGCCCCAGTTTGACTGTTCTGCTGATTCTTGTGATACAGCTGAATGAGCTTCTTTTGTGCTCAAGAAGTCGGGTAATCTCATCAGGAATCCCCTTCAACATCATCTTCCTCTGCCTCAGATACAAGGACTTCAAGATTGGGAGATGGCGTTGGATCATTATGTTCAATGGGTTTAGAAATCCCTGCATAATGATTCTGGATAATGAAAAGCTTTTGATATTTTAAACAAGCAAATCATTTATGCAGATGAAAAAGCTGTTTTTGTTTTTCAGGTTTTTTGTGATCACTGATTTCATGCAAAAGCAAAAAGTGAAAACAAATGGAAAAACAAATGTTTAGCAATGCATTAATTGAATGAAAACATCATTGTATTAAATGTTGTCAACAATGTCATCACTTCTCCTTTTGGCATGGGAGAAGGGTTTCAAACAAAATGAACAAATCACGCTGACTTATGAATGACCGTAGGAACATCCACAGCGACCCAACAGTGGCAGACACCACCAGGTATGATGAAAGTGTTCAAATCTTCTGCATCTTCTTCTTCAATGATAGTAACAGCTTCCTCTTCAGGTTGATCGTCATGGATGAATCCTCCACTTGTGAACAAACCTTGCTCATTAAGTGCCCCAGAACCATAGCCAATGCCAGCCCGGGATTGGATAACCAGGAATAAATCCATCAACAGGAATAAATCCATCAACAGCACTAAGGCTGGCAAAATCCTCTCTGAATTCACAACTCTCTTGCCCAGGATGATCCATCAATCTGGCAGAGTTGGCTCTGGTATAATACCGGCAAAGTGCGTCTCAAAATAAATGAAGATCGCAGGGTCAAACCACAGGAAGGGAGACCGGAACAAAACACCTGCTTATGCGAATGATGCATGAAGTGTTTATGCATATGCTTGTTTTTATATCAAAGGAACCCGAGGGTTTTATTTGCAAACTTTGAAAGATTTAAGCATTTTGATCATACATGAAAATATCTCATCAGATATATCAGGTGAAAAAAAAAAAAAAAAAAAAAAAAAAAAAAAAAAAATTCCGGTTTTTTCATGTTTTGAAAATTTTTGCAAATAAACTCCTTTGAGTTCCTTGAAAATTTTCTCTTTTATCTGATGATATGGATGCAGATGAATGCGTGAATGCATGAATGCAACAAACACACTCAAGGATCAAGCAAAGCACACCAAACAAAGGTCGCGGGAAAGCTCATTGTATCCCTAATATCAATCATCCATTTTGGTGGATTTAGGTTTTCACCTTATCGACACCCAAGTTCCATTGATATTAACGGTACATGAACCGGCTCTAACATTCTTAATATCAACCAGCCGCTTTGGTGGATTTTAGGTTTTACACCTGATCCGGGATCCATTGATATTAACAATGTTTGAACGACTCAACCACGAATCACGGGTTTGTTGAGAGTCACGAGCATGGAGTCTCGGTTAAGAACCACCCAAAGGGAGTGTACTAGGGTTTAAACCTGCCAGACATGTTCTATCAGAGGTTCCCATAATCATCGTTCCATCTTTCGAATATTATCGGAGGAACGAATACTCGTATTCCAAGAATATTCTCAGGAGAAACTCTTATGAGTGTAGTATCGCGTAACAATCGTATCAGAACTGACATCTGAACGACCTCCGCACTACGGTCCTAAAAATAGGCCAAGATGGGTTTGGTAAACTAAGGTCCTTGGCTTCTGCGGAACATGATTGAAAGAATAATGCCTAACCACAAATAACTTGTGTGACATTATTAGTCCAACATGACCTCCACCAAGTGAATGGACTCGCAAGTCAACTGGCTAAGGACTACTCCACACCAGTCGACAAGACTATGCCATTCTCCTATCCTAGAGAGCACTCGAGTTCGGGTATAGAACTCATCTCACAGATCACCAAAGCAAACAGCAAATGTATATCAAGCAATTCACACATTACAATCAATACATTCATCCCAAATCGTACAAAAATATGTCAGATAAAGAATAACAATATAGCACAACAAGGGTGAAAAGTAGGCAATACAACCAGAGATTCTGGGTTCGATCCCCAGTGAAGTCGCCACTTTTCTGTAGCGGTGTATTCGTCGCTATATGATCTATCGATTAAATCATAAGCTAAGAGATACATGAAAAATTTCGAGTCGCCACCGCACTTTTATTTATCCAAAGGATTGGCTAAAAAGCGAACAAAAGCCTAAGAAGTTTTACACGTAGAAAACTAATAAAAAGATCAGAGATTCTGGGTAAGGGGTAAATTACGCAATGGGAAGGTGTTAGGCACCCACTACGTCCTAGGTATTCCTAGGGAGCCCTTTTCACACTTGTTATGCAAAATTATTTTTTGTTATGACATAAAGATTGTGCAAACATGATTGGGATGATGAGAAAAGAATATACAATTTTTATTGGGTTATTGGGTTCGAACGGATGAACCCGTTGCCTACGTACCTTCCATCAAAGGTAAGGATCAGAACGCCGTAGTTCGGCTAAAAGATTTCCAAAAGTGGGTTAGGTTCAATTTTAAACACAAACCCTAGGTCTTACGTTATCCACGGGAGAAAACTCAACCTTATATAAACAACAACGTCCACCATGTGAGAACAGCTTCAACTGGCCAGAGAGGGGTTAACCCTATAATAGGCGAGGAAGACTTACAATTCAATCACTAAAGACAGAAGGTGAGATTAACATCAACCACTAAGATAAATCAAACCTATAGCTCATGTATGAAAGCATTAATGGACAAAGCCAAAACAAGTGAATGAGTGAAGTTACTGATTATGATTATGAAAATGAAGTCAAAGTATAATTAAGATCAATTCAAATAAGTATTATGAAATGGAGTTTTGAAAAAAAGTCAAGGACTTGAGTCCAGGTTTTGAGTTAAAAAAAACATGAAGAGTGTTTGCACAACACTTATGTCAAGTTTAAAAGATAAAGTGTGAAAAGTCTAGGACATAATGGGTGATGAATGGATGAAGATGGAAAGTAAAACTTCTTAGAAGGTTCACTTCTTGAAATCATATAGCAGATGATTCAAGTGTGTCCTTTGGAATAGCAATTAATAATAACAAACGAACAAAGCAAGCAAAAGCGGATATCGGATGCCAATCAATGGTCTTATACCAATCTCCTAAAACAAAATGGGATATCTGATGCCACTCAATGGACTTACACTAATCTCCACAGGCAAAGAAATAAAAAGCGGATACCGGATACCAATAGATGGATTTACACCAGTCTCCTAAAACAGAAATGGATATCAGATGCCACTCAATGGACTTACACCAATCTCCTCAAAAGAAAAACAAAGATGAGAAACGGAAGTTAACTGCCAATCTATCTGGACTTAGGTTAACTCCACAGTATGCTCACAGGAAATCCAATGCCACATTACTGGGACTTACAATGGATCCTCACATACAAGAACAAAAGCAACAATATGATCACAGGTATGCAAATGCCAACTTACAGGGACTTATAATTGCAACCTCTCATACAAACAGATGAACAAACTATGATCACAGGAAAACAGATGCCAACTTACAGGGACTTATAACTGCAACCTCACATACAACACCAAACAGATCAAATTATGATCACAGGACAACAGATGCCAACTTACAGGGACTTACAACTGTATCCTCACATACACACGGATAACAGAAGATATGAGTGACCAATGAGGTCTTACACTCTATCCTTCCATATCACAGGAGCAACTGCCAACGCAATGGACTTACAATTGTCCTCAATGGGCAAACAACAATAATAAAAGTCAAACAGACAAATGATATGATCATGCACTAATGGCAATTGATGATGATGATAAATGCATAGCATACAGGCAAACAAGTGCGCATGAAGCAATCAATCAATCAATGAATATCAAACAGCACACTCTATAGCCAAACAATGGGGCTCACACAAGAGGGTTTGACTTTAACAGTCCACTGTAATAGGTAAGTGTCGCTCTTAACCTGGCCATTGAGAGGCTCAGGTGAAGCAGATGAAAAGGAGATGAGGGGTGTGCCTCATTGCTTCAATCTCATATCAGAGAGAGCATCAAAGAAAGTGGGGGAGTTCAGAAAGATGGAACTCTTTCCCCATTATTGACTCGATTAGATCTTGGGTATTTATCTCATTGCTTCAACCATGTAATGGGAGCAATGAGAGGACACACTGAATAGTGGGGGATAGATTGCTTATCCCTACCTTCCACCAATTGCCTCAAATGAGGACTTTTCCTGCTTAGGACAAATATAAACAAACACAGGCATTGCCTCTTAAGGAGGACTTCTGACAGTTTGCCCGGTCAAATAACAGACCGGGTCTCCAGACTACATGAAGAAGAAGTAATTATACCTCAAAGCAAATGCTAAAAAGCAAAGCAAGCAATCAAGTTCAAAGAACTTAGGCAACTAAAGTACCTGCAAAAGTCAAACTCATTAGTAAACAAGTCAACAGTCAAAAACCAAAAGGAAATGAACCAATAGTCATACAGAGGGACCAATTGTGCAAGGCACAAAGACTCAAGCATATGAGTCACCTACAAAACAAGGTGTTAGCACAATATAAACAATTCAAATCAAGCATATTAGAATGATCTTCAAGGCATTAGTGCTTAACCTGAAACAGACAGCTCAATTGTAAGCTCAGAAGACCACTAGGACTAGCCTAGGGTCAAAGATGAAAGAAAAAGTCAAGGCAGCAAGCAATATTCAATCAAAGTCAAATTCAATCATGTAGGAAAGTAAACACAATTGGATTCAAACTTATATCATGCATCAAAGTCATTTCATATGCAAAAGAATGCAAAGCATAGCAAAGGAAGCATGCAAAAGTCAACAGCCAAGACTTCATTCAAAAGTCAGCTCAAACATTCTCAAAAATTATGAAATAAATCATACTCAATCCTAACATCTTACATGGTATACATGCAAAATTTCATGGCATTTGGATGAGAGGAAGGCAGTCAACAAAAATCATGAAGTCAAATCAAATTCAAGTAAGCATGGTGAAAGTCAACAAGCATGGGTCAACTTCAAAAAATCATATCAATTTGAAAACAGAAGATAAATGAATGAAATTTACACCAATGCAAAGCTTGAGATGTCTAGTTATCACATATGAAATTTCATGGTCATACAATAAGATATGAGAATTTCATAAAGGATTTGGCAAGGTATAGCACAAAAAGTCAACAAATGACCAAGCATGGAAGAAAATTCTCAATCAAATGGAAAACAGCAAGATTAATTCCAAGAAAATTCATACACAAACTAGACATGTAAAGGATCATTCATGTAAAATTTGGAGTCAAATGGATAAGAGGAAGCATGTGAACAAAAATCATACATTTGCATATCATTGGTGTGACACAAATTGTCACACCCTAGTTCAAAAAATTCATATCTATCAAACCACAAATGAGAAATCCACAAACTTTATATGGAAATGAAGATCAATGTGTCTAGTTTCACCACAAAAAATTTCAAGCTCATTGGATATGTCATGAGTATTTCACAAAGAGAATGGCACAAGGTATCAATCATTCACACATGTTGAGAAAATAATTTATCATTTAAAATCCAGGGCATGAAAAATTAATTAAAATTCACAATTAAATATTAGACTCATTTGTGAACATGTGGAAAAAATTTCATAATTTTTGGTGAAAAAATGAATGAGAAAATAATTGTTGGAGTTTGGATGAAATTGAGTGAAATATGAAACAAACTAGCAAGGCAAGTGGTCAAACAAGTCAACGGGATGGCATTTGTGTAATATTTGCCTCATTTAGTAAAACGGCAGCGTTTTGAGCGCGCCCAGGAAATGTTTCCATTGGTCCCAATCCAATGGAACAGTAACAATTGCAACAACAACCAATGGCTTCAAGATTCTAGGTTCACATGCATTTTAGGGTTTTGGCAAACAGCAAACAGCCTTTGGTTCATCAACATGTTCATTATCAACCAGCAAACACAAACTTCATACAAGTTCAATCACATCCAAACAAATTCGACAACAAACAACTCAGCAGTATAGCATCATTATGGACAAGGTAATTGTTTAAATAACAGCAGCAACAACCATCATTATGTTCATTATCCAACAGCAAGCAACAGCATGATATGCATTGCAGTTTGGCAATGGCAGCAGAGCATGACAGCATGTAACATGTAGCAAGAACAACAGCAGCCAACAAGACAATATGGGAAATGGCTCTAAGGCTTCAACAGCAACATGTATGTGTTCATCATCATAGAAACAAACTTCAGGTCACCTCACATAATAACATGGCATCAAGCACATCAACCAACAACTCAAATAAACATTACTCATGGAAATTCCAGACAGGGAAGACTTAAACAATCAGCAACATGTATACATTCATCACCAATTGAAACTTGAACAGCATTTACAACAGCATAGCAGCAGGGCATTAGCAGCCTCAATTTCATGTTTATGGTTCATCAACATCAAAACAACACACAATGACAATAGCACTAGCACTTATGTAGCATCATGACACTAACACACACAACCTATTTCATGAGGATTTCTTGGCAGCCTAAAAAATAGCAAAACAGCAGCATAGCACAGTAGGTTCATGCAAAATCAAACAACTTTGAACAACCACCACCAAACACAACAAACACAATGCAATGGATTTTCTGAGCATGTTTAGGAGATTTCAAACAGTAAGGCATAGCACAGTATGGCAGCACATTCATGTTTATCATCATCATGTAATCATCATCATTCAACATTTCAATGGTAACAGCATACAATATATATTTCACATGGATTTTGCTGAGCATGTGCCTAAAGTTTCAAACACTGCAGCAGGCTTAATCAAGAACAGCATTCATTATCATGTAATCATCATCAAAGCATCAACCATAAAACAAAGCAATGTAACCTCATCACTAAGTAATATCAGCTAACAACCAAACCAACACAAACATGGGAAATCTAGGCATAGTTCTAGGGTTTGAGCATAACTGCATATATTCATCATCATAAGCTCGAAAAAATCAATGTGCTCAGAAATTAAGTATGAGCATACCAATAGCATTAACAAACTTTAAGCAACAAGAATATATCATCACTTTTCACTAAACCATTGCAAACAAAACAAATCGAACCAAAATGCATTTATACACAAAAATGAAAATCAAGTTTTAAGACAGCATAGTTCACCATTTTGAGCAAACTAGCACTCATTGGAATCAGCATACAACAAGCTATCTAACACATATCAGGTCATGGTAAAAGGAGGAAGTCGAATTACTTACTTGTTTTTGAAGACAATGTGAAACAGGGTTGTGTTGAGTGATTCAGAGCAAAACAGATGACCACACAGCTACTAAATGATGGATGATGGAGCTTGTTCAGCTCAAACTTGCTTTGAAACTTCCACCACTCAAATTGCCATTGGAGATGCTTTGAAGATGCAGAGCTTGAAAGAGGGTTACAGTTGAGAAATGATGTGCAAAAACAATCCCAAATGATGTTTAGATGATGGAGGAAACAAGGTTATTCGAGGGTTTTCAAGGGTTTATGCAGAAAAAAGCCAATTGCCAAAAATGCAAGAAGAGAGAATGAGGGTTTTTGGTCTGTGGAGGCTGTGAACACTAGGGCTGCAAATGTCAGAAAAGAGACTTTATATGTCTGTTTTACCTCTACTAATCAAATGTTAAACTTGTTTAGTTGTAATGAGCTCATTTGCATTTTGCTAATTTTCCCATACATGGAATGGAGGTGTGTTTTTGCTGAGAGTTTGGGCCTGCTACAGGCTGCAAAAAGGACATTCAAATTGCTGTTTTGTGTGCTGCAGACCTGCTGTACCTGCCTTGCTTCTCTTCCCATCATTTTGCCTACTTGCCAACTTTTGCATTTTGGTCTAGAATGGTGGTATAATGGTGATATGATCAAGGTTTAAGGCTTGGAACAAATCACAAATAATATATGGAACATTTCCCAATTGGAAAAATCAAGAAAAAGTCAAAGAAGCAAAAAGTCAAACTTTGGTCAAACCTTGAATTTAAATGCAAAAGGTCCAAAAATGCCATTTTGATTGGTAAGGTTTTAGGTCATGAAATTTATATTTTTGGAAAGAGGATGAAAAATGTGATGTGTAGGAAAAAACCCCACCAAATTTGGCCTTATGGTTTGAGAGATATGGCTTGTTGAAGTTCAAAAATTGGTGAAAATGATTTGAGCATATCTTGACAACCACACATGGGATTTTGATGTTCTTGGACTTTTTGAAAATGGGAGAACAAGATCTTCAACTTTCATGTTGGGCAAAAATTCATTTGGAGCTTGTATCATGATGTAGGTTTAAGATCAAGAAGTTTCCATTTTTGGCAGTTGAAATTACAGGTCCACTTTCTATTTCTGGAAAATTTCTGATTTGACTTGATTTTCTTCCATGATGAGGTTGAACATGATAGATGAGGCTTATACAAGCATGAATGAACTTCTTTAAATCAATTCTAATCATCAAATCTCTGATTAAATCCTCAGTTGACCAAGTTTGACTGTCTGTTGACTTTTCTAGGGTTTTGAGTGATTGAGCCTCTTCTGATGAATTCCAAACCCTAAATCCTTGAGAACTTGACTTCAAATGATATCACAAGTCATATGAACCTTTGATTATTGACCATGATGCCCAAATTCTACAAGAATGGCCATCATCCATTGCTTTGACTGATCAATGACTGACTTTGACCTAAATGCTGATGATTACTTCCACTGCAAGCAACAAGGTTAGACTGACAATATTTTTGTATTTTTTTGAATGATAAACATATGAAAGCAAAGATATACAAATGCAAAGTATGCTTGGTGATCAAGAAACAAACCCACAAGGCAATCTACCCACTAGAGGAAAGCAAAAGCATGCATTGATCCTTGAGGTTATGATATGAATGATATGGGCCATGAGGGATCTTAGGGCCCAAAATTGGGGTCTTACACCTGTAGTCCACACACAACCTCATAGTACCTTCTTTCTTCTTAACCAACAACACTGGTGCACCCCACGGTGACACACTCGGACGAATAAACTTCTTATCCAACAGATCTTCCAACTGACTCTTCAATTCAGTTAACTCAACAGCAGACATACGGTACGGAGCCATCGATATCGGTCTAGTACCAGGTACCAGTTCAATCGAGAACTCAACTTCACGCTCTGGCGGTAACTCATTCACTTCTTCCGGAAACACATCAGGAAAGTCACACACCACTGCTAGATCACGAATCACCAGTTTATCTTTAGCCTCTAAAGTTGCCAACAGCATAAACAACTCTGCCCCATCTGCCACTTCCTCATTCACCTGCCTGGCTGATAGAAACAGACTCTGCCCTTCCTCAATCTCAGGAATTATCACCGTCTTATCAAAACAGTTGATATAAACTCGGTTAAACACCAACCAGTTCATACCCAAGATAACGTCAATCTGCACTAATGGAAGACACACAAGGTCTATCCCAAAATCTCTACCAAAAATATTCAAAGGACAACTCCAACAAACCGAAGTAGTAGTCACTGAACCCTTTGCAGGAGTATCAATCACCATACTTCCACGCATCTCAGATATCTCTAACTTAAGCTTCACAGCACAATCCACAGATATAAAAGAATGAGTAGCACCTGTGTCAATAATAGCTATGAGAGGAAAGCCATTAATATAACACGTACCTCTGATCAAACGATCATCTGCAGAAGTCTCAGAACCTGATAGAGCAAAAACCTTGCCTCCTGACTGATTCTCCTTCTTCGGCTTCGGACACTGGGGACTGATATGACCCAACTCTCCACAGTTGAAACAAGTTACAGTCTTCAATCGGCACTCTGCAGCCAAGTGACCACCTTTCCCACACTTGAAACACTTCATCTCAGCACTGGTACACTCATGAACACGATGTCCAGCCCGACCACATCTATAACACTTAGCAGGAGCACTAGAGTCTCCCCCACTAGGCCTCTTCATCCCACTCTGCTTCTGAAAACCTTTGCCAGCTGCATACGGTTTTCCACGATCCATCTGATTCTTACCCTTCCTATCAACCCTCTGCTGATAGCTCTCTGCTCTAGCCTTGGAATCCTGTTCAAAAATTCTGCAACAGTCAACCAAGTCAGAAAACACCCTGATCCTCTGATATCCAATAGCTTGTTTGATCTCAGGACGCAACCCGTTCTCAAACTTCACACATTTCGAAAATTCTCCAGCAGCCTCATTATAGGGAGTATAGTACTTTGACAGCTCGGTGAACTTCGCAGCATACTCAGTAACCGACCTGTTACCCTGCTTCAATTCCAAAAACTCTATCTCTTTCTTTCCTCTGACATCTTCTGGAAAATACTTTCTCAGGAACCTTTCCCTGAACACAGCCCAAGTGATCTCAGTATTCCCAGCAGATTCCAACTCAGTGCGGGTAGCAACCCACCAATCATCTGCTTCCTCTGACAGCATATGCGTACCGAACCTGACCTTCTGGTTATCGGCACACTCAGTTACTCGGAAGATCCTCTCGATCTCCTTCAACCACTTCTGAGCGCCATCTGGATCGTATGCTCCCTTGAACATTGGAGGATTGTTCTTCTGGAACTCACTCAGTTGACGAGCAGCTCCCATTCCTACAACATTTGGGTTCCCTCCAAGTACTCCAGCCAGCATACCCAGAGCCTCAGCAATCGCAGCATCATCTCTGCCTCTTCCAGCCATCTCTATTCTGAAAACCCAACAAACTAAAACAATAAGTACTGATAGGGTTACACAACTCCTATCCCGTACAGGGAAAACAGAATAATTACGACTCGACACGACCGACTATGCTCTGATACCACTAATGTAACACCCTTCTAAAATACCCCAAAAATTAATTAAAATAATAAACATATAATCAGAGTAATAGTGCACCAAGGGTGTCACACCAACATTCCAAACCATTTAAACAATATAACAATCATGCTCTTTTATTTAATTTAAATATAAGGTATTTGCACAATTACGCAGCGGATAGAGATCAACTCAATCATGCAAAACATGTAACATCACATGTAATTTAGTCAACCACAACAACAATAATAATCAAAGTGTTCCCGCCCGATGTTACATCTATCAGAGCATGACCCACTAGGGAGACTACACTAGACTCCAAGCATTTGCTCCTACTCAACTCATTTCTCGTTACCTGAAAAATAGTTGTAAGGGTGAGTTCCTCAATCAATATAATAAGCATTATAAAACAACATGTAATGCCAAGTAATTAACACATCAATCACCCTAATTGCAATACACATTCAGTAATAGCTCATTGGCTTAAACATCATACTCAACATCAATATACAATACCAGTATAATCTCAAATCCTACTTAACAACAACACAACACACGTATAATATTGGAACACATCCATTCATATTATACGCCATACATATTTTTATGCAATGAGACTCTACACATGCGGTACCGACTATTCTTGAACATATAGTTCAAGCTCACCGATCCCTCCAGATACGGCTACTAAGCTCACTAGTCCCACTCATTTGAGACCTAGTGACTCACTCACTAATTCCTCACCATGGGAATTAGCTACAGCCCCGAAGGCTAGACTATGCAAGCTAATCATCTAGCATGCAACATCAATAACAATTCACAACGATTCACTCACCAATTCCTCACAATGGGAATTAGCTACAGCCCCACAGGCTATGCCATGCACACTAATCATCTAGCAATGCAGCATCAACAAACAACTCACAATGGACATATGCTCACACTATAAGCCATACAACAGTCCATTCACAAATACATGCATAATATATATATTCACAACATTTTGCATATCATCATACATCATCAATACATGTATCAACACATCATCAACACATGTATAAAACACTTCCTCAACACATATATGAAACACCTCAGCAACACATGTATAAACACTTCTTCTGCCTTGCTCGCTAGGCGAGGCAGTGGCGAAGCTCTGGTTCGCTAGGCGAGCTCAAGGCGAACAGCTCCAGGAAATTGGTAAATTAATTCGCTAGGCGAGCTCAAGGCGAAGGTAATAGCGAACTCATTCTGTTTTGGTGAAAACACAGCTAGCACTCACTCGCTAGGCGAAGCTCCAGCGAGTCCACAGCGAACATTACAGTAGCAAAACCTCTCAATCTCGCTGGGGCGAGGTTGAGGCGCGTTCCTTCGCTAGGCGAAGGTTATGTTCGCTAGGCGAACATGACAGTTCACCAGACGCGTTTCTTTGGGCAGGGATCTCATGTGCCCATTCCAGACCCTTCCCACTCAAACTTACTCGTCGCCATTCATCACCAATCTATCGGTTTGATTACACACATAATTATCAATTTGATTACGGTTTTCACTCAACCTATTCATCACAAATTTTCAGCATTCCAAATCCCAATTAGGGTCAAATTAACGGCTTATCACTACCCATGACATATTATCCCAAAATACCCATTAATCGACGATAAACCCCCCTTACCTTAACAATCCGGCGAATCTTTGAGCTTCAAGCCTTTCCGTTCTTCAACCTTTGCTCTTCAGCTCCTTTCTCCTCTTCTCTGCCCTTTTCCTTTTTCACGATCCTTTCTCTGTTTTCACGTGAAACTTTCTTTTTACCAAATGGGATTCTTTCTCTTATTTCCAACATATATATATTTTCCAAATAATAATAATTATTCCAAAATAATAATAATTCAAAAAAATAATAATAATAATAAAATTTCCAATTATTTAATTAAATTAATAATTAAATTATTAACTCAATTCAAATAATTATTTTATTATTATCGGGGTGTTACAATAAGCATATAGTCTTCCGAAGGAATAAGGGACTTAGGAAGAAACTGGCTTAAGCCAAATTGCTTGGCTACCAAGTTAGGTTGGTACGCATCCAATCTTATACCGTTCTCACCAATGGTGAGCTTCGTCCATATGTATGTCTTTTTCCCCTTCAATAGTGGGATCATGGAAAGGTTCACGGAACCATGTCAGACCACATTGTCGAGCAGAAAATGGCGCCATGGTAGAGACAAAAGCTTTACTCTTGTAGAACATAGAGACATACTTCTCGAACATCTCCTGCAACACAGTATCTCTATAATTAGGACTGATGCGGGCAAGTCGGGCACCTTCAACACTCCTTATCATACTAGAGGGAGTGTCAAAGGGAAAAGTAGGAACAAAAGTGGCATTGAGCCACAACTGCAGTAACCAGATGGGACCCCCTATTTATAAACTATTGAGGTAAGGTCGCTTG